>NW_027223755.1:76660546-77307693 GCF_028538775.1 Myotis yumanensis
CTGAGGGCTGTTTTCAGGCTGGCCAAGACCCCTGGTGATGGAAGCTCCCAGCCTTTCCTTTTTTTCTTTTTTCTTTTTTTTATTCTGGGATTTATTTACCTTCTATAATTGAAACGTTGTTGCCTTCAGTGGAGCTCAGAGCCGGCTGGGAAGCTTGGCTTCCTCCATCACTGGAGCAACCAAGCCTCCTGCTCGCTTCAGCTCTGTAGCTGCTGGCCACCATCTTGTTTGGGTTAATTTGCATATAGTCACTCTGATTGGCTGGTGGGCGTGGCTTAAGGCATAGCAAAGGTATGGTCAATTTGCATTTTGTCTTTTATTAGATTAGATTCTTAGAATTTAGACAGCACCAGAAGAAAATGTAACAAACCTACTTATGACAAGAGATGAACGTCTTCTCAATATGTATATATTGACAAATACTTATTATTAAACAACACTTATGTTTCTAAATTCTTTTAGATTGTTTATTTACTTGCATACATTTTATTAACAAATGAATTTAATTTTTCAATAAAAAACTAGTTGAACTGAACAGCACCATCAATCAACTGAATCTAATGTACATTTATAGAATACTTCAACAGCAGAATACACATTTTTTTCTCAAGTTCATCTGGAACATTTACCAAGATAGACCACATTGTGGACCATGAAACACAACTTAACAAATTTAAAGGAATACAAATCATAAAAAGTATACTCTCAGATCACAGTGAAATGGAAATAGAAATTAATAGCAAAAAGAAAGCTGGAAAATCCCCAATGCTTGAGATTATTCAACACACTTCTATGTAACACATGGGCCAAAGAAATCTTGAGATAATTTAAAATATTTTTAACTAAATGAACATAATAAAAATCAGAACAGAAATCAATGAAACCAAAAGCTGGTTCTTTGAAAAGATCAATAATATTATAAACTTCTACCAAGGCCAACTAAGAATTAAAGAGAGACACGAATTACTAATATCAGAAATAAAATAGACCATCACCACAACCTCATAAATATTAAAAGGATGATAAAGGAATATTAGGAACAATTATATGCCCACAATCTTGATAACCCAGATGAATGGAACAATTCTTTGAAAGACACACATGACATCTTCAAATGTAACTCCTAAATTCAAGAATGAGAAAACAATCTGATTAAATATTTGCACAAAGATTGGAACAGACATATCACCAAAGATATACAGATAGAGAATAAGCATATAAAAAGATGTTTATCATCATATGTCGTTAGGGAATTGCAAATCAAAAGTAGAGTGGCAGATGCAAGCAATGATCTAATAAGGAGACCAACCTTTGGCATTGCAAAGAAGCAAAGCCACATTACCTCTTCATCTTCAAGTTCAATATTGAGCTTTGCAGCAAGAAGCAACCTCTCTTTTTTGGATCGTAGGAGACAAAACCCCACGTTCAGACATGAACTTTACAAACTCCACAGAGCACTCCATTTTAATGACTATTCTCAAAATAAAAGTCTATTTTACTTTGCTTCTCTGACTTTAATTGAAAAGCACTGCTTTCCCACAATGCCTCCTTGTTCTTCTTTCCCCAGACTTCTGAAACTATAAGATCTCAGAATTTCCCGCATCTGCTAGTTTTTGCATTTGTTTTCCTCAGATTGTCTGCTGCAGGAACTTGGTTTCTGGCTTGTTCTAGATGCTGATTTTGCCTCTTAGCTTAGATGTAAGGGTTTCAGTTTGGAGATACAGACTGGAAGATGAGGAAGGCTCTTGGGAACCATATTCAGCCAATAAATCAAGTAACACAGGTGTCTGATTTAAACATATAAAGGTAGATACTACCAAAAATATATAATCAACTACAATGAATTGGTAGCAGTTAGGAAAGGCCATGAGCATATACTAGTTTCATCATTATCACTGTAGGGAGTCAATAGATGCTATATAGAGGATCAAATATATTTCATAAAGTAACAATTATAAGGTTAATCATTAGAATAAAAATATAAACTCTCTAGATTACCAGACAATGCACACACACACAAAACATTATAGATAATGTAATGAAAGATTGTAGAAAATAAAAAATCAATGTAACAGAAAACATAATATGAAATACATTAGATGAAAACTAAAAATACATGTCATATAAATAAAGTAAGTTGATAATGCCTCAGTGGAAGAAAAAAAATCATCTCAAAGTGAATCACAAAGCAAAACTTAATTATATTTTCAAATTCAAGAGATACATCTAAGATAAAATAACTCATAAAAATTAAAGGATGAGTAAATGTGTGTCAGACAAATGTGAAGTAAATGATAAAAGGTATAATCCACTCTGATGATCTCATAATTATGGATACCTATGAATCAAATAACCTTGTATCTACATAATTAAAGCAAAAATTACAGGAAACACAAGGGAAAATAAGATACATTAGTTACAGAATATTTTAATTCTATATCTCAGTTCATGGCATAGCAAGTAAATAAGAAATGTTTGTCAGTGGAATACATAAATAATGTAAGTAATAGGTATATTTGCTTTGCATAACTTGACAATCATTTAATGTACCCATAAAACATTGGAGTTAACTGGCCATATTTTAGGACACAAATAAAACCTTACTCAAGTTAAGAAATTTATATTATAAAAATAAATAAGTGTAAATATTGTAAAGGATGGGTAAAGAAAAGCAAATCAATTCATTTGCTTTTGGCAACAAGCCAATTCAGTAAGGAGACTGGTTATAAAATTAATACAGTGAAATAATCTTCCTATATATAAACAATAATAAAATGCAATAGAAGAAAAGACTATTGACAATGGCAAGAAAAAATAAAATACCTAAGAAAAACTTATGAATAAATATTTAAGGTCTATATTTTCAAATAATTAAATGCCATAAGGGCACATAAAAAGTTTTGGATAAAAAGATATTGCATAATAAACATGTCAGTTCTCTCAGTTCTCTAATGCAATCTATTTATATAATAGGACCTCAATAAAAATGCCAGCTGAGTTCTATTTTAATATTGAACAAATGATTATAAAGATCTAATAAATTTGCCTCTCTGCATGGCAAATCACACATACACACACATACACAAAATCAAAATCAAAATTACAAAGAAGGCAAAGTATTTGCAATATGTACTACACATATAGGTGTCATTTATTTTTTTTTAATATATTTTTATTGATTTCAGAGAGGGAGGGAGAGAGAGAGAGAGATAGAAACATCAATGATGAGAGAGAATCATCTGCCTTTTACATTCCCCCCACTGGGGATCGAACTGCAGCTCAGGCATATGCCCTGACTTGGAATCAAACCAGTGACCTGGTTTCTGGGTTGACACTCAACCACTGAGTCACACCCAGCCAGGTTCTCATTTTTTATTGTATAAAGACTTCCTATAGACTGTTTAAAAATCAATAATGTAATTTAAGATAGAGATCACATCCAAACAAATACAAACATATGGACTCACACTAAGTAAGTTTATGGCTTTTACATAAAATGCTCAATCTTCATAACATAAATGCAAAGATATATTTTCTACCTGTAAGTCAACAAAGATTCAAATATTTGGTAAGAAACTGTATTTGGAAAGGAAATAGAGAAGCAGGCCTTATACGTCACTGCTGAGAGTATAAATTGATACATCCTCATTGAGAGCAATTTTGCATTATCTATTAAAATTCCAAAGACATCCCATTTGATCAAGTAACTCTACTTTAGTCTACAGATATGCTTGTTCGTGTGTAAAATGGCATCTAAGTAAAATCAGTATAGCATTGCTGTGGGTATTAACAAAAGGTTGGAATGAACTAAATGTTCAGGAATTAGTAAAAGTTAAAGAAATTATTGGCAATCCAGTGCATTCAGTGGAAGCACATGTAGGTCTTTTTAAATGCAGTGGCATAAATATAGTCATATGGTTGAGCTCCAGTGTGAGTGTGTGTGTGTGTGTGTGTGTGTGTGTGTGTGTTTGTATGTGTGTGTGTTGCATGCATGCAGTATTTTACACATGCACCAAGCACTAAGCTATAATATAGTATATCTGGTGTATTTCCAGTTGTGCGAAAAACACACGGAAAGAACCTGTATATATACTTGTGAGATGCAGAGCTGTAGTTGTCTCTGAGGAGGGGGACAGGCTTATGAGACAAGTTGTCACTACACACTTTTCTGTACCTTTGAGTTGTGTACAAGTCCGCATATTACCTTTGAAAAAAACATAAAATCAAACTTTTGAAAAGTATAGCATCTGAAATAAAAGTCTGAGTGTATGTTTGCTAAGCAAGAGCGGGCTGTGCTTATAGACTCCAGGCTCTGAAAAGAGGAAACTGCTGACTCCAGGGGCCACAGCTCCTCTGTGTGGCTGCTACCACCTTGGCTGGATTTCCTCACCTCTCACTTGGAATCCTTCCTGAGGGCCCACCTGCTTCCACTCCTGCCTCTAAGGTGCTTTTCCGCGGAGCTTTACCATGGTCCACAAGGCAATAGACAGCTTAGCAAATTTGGGGTCTTGATGAATATGGTTGGTGAAAAAGGGAGAGCTGTCAAATACTTTTTCTGATTACTGGATAAAAGTGATAATATTAATGAAATTGAAAAGGCAACATATGAAACTAGTTTTATGGAAAGGTGATGGTTTTATCTCTTACCTGATTGAAATTGAGAAGATGGTGAGCTTTCTAGGTTGTTAGAAACTGGAACTCAAGCTTTGGAGAAGGATTAGAGCGAGTCATACAGAACTGAGGGTCTAAGGGTAGATTCCTTCTCTTGTCTATAAATAGGGAAGGTACAATAGCATTGGCAGTCTTTAAAAACAATATGCCAAGAGTTTAAACCCTTTCCATCTAATGTAGAGGGGCGGATGGGGCATGCAGAAAGATGGCGGCAGTGGGGGCAATGGTGGGTGATACGCAGTGAGTCTTGCGAGCCAGAAGGTGAAGATTTGTCGGCTACAAGCTAGTTCCTGTCTTTGTGACTAGGAGGAATGTGAGATGAGTCCCAGTGTTGGCTCTCATAGTGTGTCTGGGGACAGCAGGCATAAAATCTGACAGTAGTTAAACCCTTGTTAAATGACTCCAGGGCATGATCTCCATGTGAAATAGGCAATGTTCGAATAAGGAGACAGGAAAACTAAAAAAAAGTAAATTCTGTCAGACGGAAGTGGTCAGGAAGGAGTAGGAGAAGAGGATAGTTCAGCATCATGGATTCAGGGGAGGAGAGTCTCAGAAGGGGACAGCCTGCTCCATAAAAGCAATGGTGCGTGAACAGATCCACTCACAGATCCGTTTCCTGGTTGCCAGCGGCAGTTCCTCCCACCCCAATAGCTGCATGAAAAGGAAACGTGTTTTTCACACAGCTCTGTGTGGTTATGACGCGTGGTTTGTGTTCTCCCCTATCCTGTTGTGTGAACTTGTCAAAAGACCCCAAATTTTCTTTCTTGGATTTTTGTGCTGTGGGTGCAATAGCTTTCCTCTCGACTGCGATCGTTTGTTAGGGCGGGAATTCATTTGTGTTATTTCTGGTCCATGGCTTCTAGCACAGTGCGTCGGTCAATAAACATTGGTTGGGTGAATATCTCAAAATGTTTACAGGTGTTGTCACCTGTAGAAAATTAAGCCACAGGCAATGCATATGCCTATGCAAACTATGTAAGGAATCTTAACTTCCATTTCAGATCACATTTCTGAGGCCCAGTCAAATGGACTCACTAAGTAAAATACATTTGATGAATAGAAAGGAAATGAAGAACCGAATTGTCTCTGCAAAAAATAGTTTTGATTTGATGGAATTGAAATTATGAGCTGTTTGAAAAGAATGATAAGAGCACTCTGCAGCATTAGCATGCTGACCCCCAATCCATTCATTTACTTATTCATTCACTTAAATGTTGATTGAGTGCCTACTGAGTACTTGGAACTAATACTGGGGATGTAGTGGTGAACAAAACAGTTGTCCTTGAGCTCATGGACATTTATATGCACAGTGTGCGATGAACAGTAAACAAATAGATATATGGTAATGTTCAGAAGTGCTAAGTGTTATGAAGAAACATTTAAAAAGAAACATAAAGCAGGGTGTTTAGGGAAGGACTTTCTGGGAGTGAAGTGACACGAGGAAGCAAATCAGTGTTCAGGAAGAGGGAGCAAGTACAAAGGGTCCAAAGTGCGAGTGGGCAGGGTGCACCTGAGAAACAGCGTGGAGGCCAGCGTGGTGGAGGAAGGAAGTGGGGTGAGGGAAATAAGGGCAGAGGGTCCCAGGGGAGGGTCCTGTGCACCTGAGGCCACGGGAAAGCTCTGTGAGAAAGTATGTTAGAGGCAGGAGTGCAAGCAGGTGGGCCCTTAGGAAGCTAGTGAAGACTTCCAAGTGAGAGATGATAAAGTCAGGGCCAAGATGATAACAGTAGAGCAGGGAGGGTGGGGTCAAATACTAAGGATTTGCTAAAGGATTGCAGGTGGAGGGTCAGAGAAAGTAAGGAGCCGAGGACATCTCAAAGGTTGTTGTTGTTTTTTAAATGAACTTTATTTTTTAGAAGTTTTTTATTCACAGAGAACTCAAGAAGATAGTAGAGTCCTCATATCTCATACCCAGTTGCCTCTCTTATTAACATCTTATATTCACAATGGTACATTTCCTACAGTTAATAAACCAATATTGCTATATAATTATTAACTAAAGCCCATATTTTAATTCAGAACTCTGACCCATAATATATAGCAACCTGCCTTGGAACCCAAACAGCAACCTCTGTAGCAATCAGCCCCCAAAAGCCAGGACTTAATTAATAGCTGACAGTTTTCATATGCTGCTCCCCCCCCACCCCCGTTCCAATTTAGGTCTAACTGAAGAAAGCCAAATATGCACCCCCAAGCAATCACGTAGAGTGCCCACTTCTAGTCAGCCCTGTCCACAGCCTCTAATCAGGCAACCTGAAACCTCTTCATTTCCCACTAGAAAGCTTTCCACTCCTCTGCCAGCCTTGGAGTCTCTGCCAGATGCAGTGATGGTGGCTGACTCCCTTGCAGGCCCTGACTAAAGAGCCTTTCCTCATTCTCATGTAGGCGGTCTTTATTTCCACACCACATGACTAGTTGTCAGGTCACCTTCAGCTCCCATTGGCTGAGACAGTTTCTCAGGCCTTCGTTTTGACAGCTTTGAGGAATACTGGTCAGATATGCTGTAGATTGCTCCATTTCCATGATTACACCTGAGGAAGACCACAGAGGTCAAGTGCCATCTTCATCACATCATCTCAAGGGCAGATTCTGTCAACATGACTCATCACTGTTGATGTCAACTTTGATCCAAGGTGTTTTTTACCTGAGCAACCGGAAAAGCGAAGCTGCCATTTACTTAATGGAAACAGTGAAAGTAGGGCACATTGTTTTGTGTGTGTTTTTGAAACATCAAGAGTTTTAATTAGCCCCCTGATCAGACACCAAAGTAAAGCTATTGAATGGCTGTGGAGCTTAGGAGAGAAGTATGGTAGGACATATAAATGTGGAAATCACTAGGATAGATGTGTAAAGTTATGGACTGGAGGGCGATTACTAGAAGCCTGGGAAAGAGATGCAAGGATTATGTGTGGGACATATATACAAGAATGTTTACTGCAAATAAGAATAGTCTTGCTTCTTCGTTCTATGTAAAACTTTTATCTCTTTTTTTACATTGTTATAAGTTTACATGAAATGCCTCTAATATCTCACAATTAAGTGTTATATTTGCTATGTTATTTCATAGATGTCCTTTATCGGGTTAAAGATTCCCTCTATTTCTAATTTACCAAGAGTTTTCAGAAATAAGATTTGAACTTTAACAGATGCTGTTTCCCTTATCTATTGATTGATATTATCAAATTTGAAACATTAAATCATGAGCAAATTTTTCTGAAATTGGGGAGGGGGGCAGGAAACCTACTTAATCACCGTGAATATCATCGTCATCCTCATCAACTCCTCAATTCCATTTTCTAACATTTCACCTAGGACTTTTCACCTATGTTGATAACTACTTATCAGCTTCTTTTCTTGTCTTGTGAGGGAGCTAACCATGATTAACATCCACTACAGAAATCACTTAGCTCTTCTTCAGTTGTCAGGGGAGGAAAAGGAAGCTCCAATACAGTGATCCCAGGGCAGCATTGTTAATTAGCGGCAGTAGGACTAGATTTCTAATCTGGTGTGTTGCCCATTTTACCCTATTGACCTGCGCAGAAGTAGTTCTATGAGACAAGTGGGAGGACACCAGATGGCTGTTTACATGCAATTAGGCTGACATGTGATTATGTGAATTGGACCCATTCATCTCTTAGGCTGTCTTCCCAACATTTTACTTCTGAGCCTTAGAGAAATGCTGAATTGCCAAAAGAATGTGTTGAGGGCTGCTGGCAAAACACTCGGGCATCTTTAAATATGTTGGCTGAAACTCAGGCCATGCCCTGGGGGCGGACCTGGTCAACAGACCAGGACGCCACTCAGTTTGACCTTCCCACCCAGTGTTAAGGGGATGGATCTCATGATGTTGCCAGGAACTCAAGGCCCACCTAGATGTGATGTAATTTCCTGTTATTCAAGTATTTAATAAGTCTACTTGCGGTGCTGGCTCTCTGTATCTGTCCCTCCATCAGTGGGCAGAGGCCACACCCGGCCCTAGCTTTTATTCTATTTTTGTGTCTGTCTTTTCATTTCTCTCTAATCCCAAAAGCGCCTCCAACTTAATAGAACCGGTTCAGGTCTCTCTCTCTCTCCGTGCTGGACACGGAGAAGGGAGACCCCCGACATAGAATGAATACAACTTTGAACATTACTTGAAAATAGAGGTGCATGTAAAAATAATTGTGTTGTTTCCTTTTCTAAACTATGATGTAAAATTCATAGGGAAATTCTGTGAATTCAAAAACTTGAGGAACACTTTGACAGGTATAAATATTTAGGAGTTCTGATGCATTGGGAGGCTATTGGTTGAAGTTATGCAAACTTTTAACTTTGTAAAAACACAAAAGTCTAGAAAAAATTTAGAATCCTATATAATATGTTATTGTGTATTAACAGTATTTCCTTGGCTGCACAACTAATTTTAGTTGCATGATTCCTTATTCAAAGTAAAATTTCAAAATTTCCAAAAGAAACGTATTTGTTCTGTCTTCTGCAGGTTATTTTTAGTAAAACCATCTGTAGCAGGGAAAAGGCTGATTATAAGGACTTTTTGCAATGTCTGTACTACACATGAGTCTTCTTAGAAATTCAAGTCAATTTAAAAATAATCAAGATATTTAAGAATTTGAATGTCATGGGTTTCAAAAAACAAAGTATTGCCTGGCTGGTGTGGCTCAGTGGATTGAACATCATCCCATGGACCAAGAAGTCCAAGGTTTGATTCCTGGTCAGAGCACATGCCTGAGTTTCAGGCTCAATCCCCAGTAGTGGGTGTGTAGGAGATAAACCATGTTTCTGTCTCTCTCAGAGCTCTCCCTTCTTTTCTATCTAAAAATCAATAAAAACATAGTTTAAAAACCAAAATATTATCAAGAAACTTATAAACAAACTAGAGGCCTGATGCACGAAATTTGTGCAAGGGGCTCGGCCCTTGCAGCCCTGGCTTCATATGCTTTCATTGTTATACTAGAGGCCCAATGCATGAAATTCATGCAAGGGACTCGGCCCTCACAGCCCCCGCTTCATCTGGAAAGTCGTCCGGATGGTCATTCTGCTGTTTGTTCTAATTAGCATATTAGCTCTTTATTATATAGGATAAATAAATGGGGAGTATAGATATGTACAACCAACAAACCTGCAATGGGAAAGGTTTTAAGATGGAAGAAAGCTTTGATCTGGTCCTTGAAAAAGGAGGAGTACCTACTAGCAGAAAGGGAAAGGACTGAGAGGAGCACAGGCGCATGGTTTCAGCCTTGCAGCGGGTGCCTGGGGGGTGTGGAGGAAGATGCAGGAAGAGGAGAAGAGTCTTCTAGAAAGTAAGGGTAAGTTGAGTTTTTTCAAGATTTTACCATGTAGGCAATGAGGAGCCATCGAATGTTTTCATGAATAAATATTTTAGAAAGATGAGTTAGTCTTTAAAGCAAATGGAAATGGACTCTGGTAATAACTATTGTGTGTGTGCAGGCTAGAGGCAGGGGTTGACATTTTCACACTATAACTCACAAGTGCAAAAAGAAGTTCTTAATGTCTCTGTAATTAAGATTTTATTGTCCAAACTGGAACACTTTTGAGAATAAAAGGTGGGTACTTTTAATAATTATGCTGGGCCTAGCAGGTATGGCTCAGTGATTGAGCATTGACCTATGAACCAGGAGATCACAGTTCAATTCCTGTTCAGGGCACATACTCTGGTTGCAGGCTCGATCCCCAGTGTTGGGTGTGCAGGAGTCAGCCAATCAGTGACTCTCTCTCGTCATTGATGTTTCTATCTCTTTCTTCCTCTCTTGTCCTCTGAAATCAATAAAAATATATTTAAAAAAATAATAATTATGCTGGGTCAACAGCCCTAAATTGGAAGTGTCCTGTGCAGATTAAGAGGTAGAGTCATCTATTTATAATTAAAGTAAATTTTCTTTAATTGAAAACAAACAAGCAAATGAAATCTTGATTCACAAATTACAACTTGGACTCACCTAAATAAAAGTCTTTTTGGTTTATACCAGTCATGGCCAGATGAATATTGAGATAACTCAAAAGTCAAAGAATAAGAGCTAACACCTACATGAAGAATACTATGTTGGGCACTGCTGCAAGCATTTCCCATATATTAAGTCATTTAATCCTCAAGTAAAAAACATGAGGCACCTAGGAGTATAACTTCTCATTTTATAAGTGAAGAAATCAAGACACAATGAGTTTAAATGACATGCCCACGGTTAGCAGGTGCTAGAGCCATAATTCAAATGCAGGTTGTCTGGTACCAATTTCTATGTCCTAATCCTTACTACATTGCCTCTCAGATGAAGTCACAGCTTGTTGGCTCCTAAATTTGAATTCTACTGAGCCACACTGGCCCCAGATAAACAATGAGCAATTCTTTAATACAAGTATGTCCCATGTAATATTTGGTACAACCCTCCGCCCCCTTCCTACTTGCTAAATGAACTTAAAATAACCTCATTGCGTGGGTTGGGTGTAGGGATGGGCCCTGATTTCTACTTGGCTACACACATCTGCTGGAGTGTCCCTTATGGTTGTAGAACTCACTGACTGTTCTTGTAGCAGAGCCGTCATCTCTCAAACCAGATTCAGCTTTTGCCCCTACTCCTGGTTACACTGCAAATGCTCAAAATCTCAGTCCTGCTCTTCTCCACCTGAAAATACATGCTTCACTATTAACAGGAATATTAGAAAGCTTATGGATTACTTAGGAATATTTAAGAATAAATCTATTAACTCTGAAATGAGCTAGAGAAACCCCTCCACTCAAGTGGGAAATAGTTTGCCTGTGTGCAGTAACAGCAAAATCCCACTATCATATTGTCTCTCTCATTATAGCTCAAAAATGAACTCTATTATGTATCAGAAGCTTCCTGTAAGGAAAAATGTGATAAGTTCTGTTAGCAACAACTAAAAAAAAAAAAAGCATTCTTTGTTCAAAATTTAATTTTTCCATTGATGCCCTTTATTGCTTTCCATCTAACACATTTTCTTACCTTGCAACTCCAAAAGCAGGCGAGAAGTCGGGGTACAGCTAAAGGATTCTGAGTTCCCACTCTAGGTTTACACAGAATTTTCAGAGCCTTAATTTCCTTTGGAATAATGTTAGAAAAAATGATTTCTAATATTGGAATAATAATAATAATACCTGCCACATAAAATTCTTTTGGAATTTTGAGAAGTGGTGAATAAAACATAAAATATTATAAATGGAATTCAAGGTTAACAACTTCAAAAAACCATCATTTTATTTGGTTGATTCTGGTCTCTCATGCCCCATTTGGTGGGTAGAATAGTCCGTGCCCCCTCCCCCAAAAGATATATCCACCTGGAACTTGTGAATGTGACCTTATTCGGAAATGGCGTTTAGCTCCTCCAGGATCTTGAGATCACTTGGATTTAGGGTTGGCCCTAAATGCAATGACAGGTATTCTTATGAGAGAAAGGCAGAGGGAGATGTAAGACACAAGACACAGGGGTGAGGGTCAGGTGAAGACAGAGGCAACAGTTAGAGTTATAGAGGCACAAGCCAAGGATCTACCAGAAACTAGAATTGGCAAGAAAGGATTCTCTCTAGAGCCTTTAGATCGGCCCTCCTGACCCTTGATTTTGGACTTCTGGCCCCTAAATCTGTGAGAATACATTTCCGTTGTTTTTGTTTTTTTTAGCCATAGAGTTATGGTATTCTTTTAGGCAGTGTTAGGAAAATAATACAGTCCACATCCCACTCATCAGTAAATCATCAGCTCAACCTTCAAAATATGTCCCAGACCATGCACCCCTCCTCCTGCCCCGGCAGCTACTCCAAGCCTCCATCATCTCATTGCTGGCCATCAGGCTTTAATCCTCGCACCTCTTCAAGTCATACTGCAATGAGAGTGTGATTTGAAAAAGAAGTCAAATCTTGTCAGTCCTCTGCTTAGAACCTTCCACCTACTTTTCATTTCTCTCAGAATATAACCCAAAGACCTTGCCATGGCCCATAAGGCTGGATCTTATCTGGCTGTGCTCTCTCTCTGACCTCATTTCTCACCATTTTCTCACTCCCAGTTTCCTCACTGTTCTGCAAATGTGTCAAGCGCTCTCCCTCAGGGCTTTGCGTGTTCTGTTCTTTCTGTCCAAATAACCGCAGGCTGGCTTCTTTGCAGGCCTGCTCAACTCCCACTTCCTCAGAGAAGCCATTCACATTCATCTAATACAAAGTGGCTTACCCCATTCCTGTATATCACACCATCTTCAAAGTGCTCATCACAAACAGTATTTGCTTCGCTTATTTTCCTGTTCTTAGACCCTCCTTCTCTCTCTTATGAGAATGAAACTGTTATGGCAGAAATCAGGTTGGCGGGAAGCGACAAACCATATGCACTCGGAGATTCAGGAAAGGACTGTTTATTCCAATACTGCCGGCGGTATGAGAGAGCGGCAGGTCATCCACAAAAATCTGCTCTGCCGCTCCCCATAAGCCAGCTGCTTATATAGGGTAGAACAAAGATTACACAGGGAAATTGGACGATAGGCATTGGGAAGTAGGGGGCTGCGGTGGGACTCCATTGTTTGGGCAAAAAGGGTGTTAATCTTTCCATGAGAATGGACTGCACTCCAAGGTTGACTCCCAGGTTCCGAGGGCGTACAACTCCCAGCCAGGTCAGAATGTCCTTTCTTTAACCAACACAAGGCCGTCATGGTTAAAAGACCATGATCAATATTTTCCACAGCCATAGTTAGTCCCCAATATTCCTTTCTTGCCACTAACAAAATCTCCTTAAGTGTTAGGACCTGTCTGTCTTGTTCATTGCTGCATTTCTGGTACCCAATGCTCAGCATACTGCAGCCACTAATAAATATTTGTTGAATGAAGAAACCAATAGACCTTTTCGTTATTAAGGGTGTTAACCAAAGAGGATGGAGATGGTAATATTTTCAGCACCACCCCAAACAGCACTTTCTGGAGAGTAACCTAGATAGCCACCTACACACATTCTCAGTGGATAGGATAAGCGTCACCACCAAGGGAACAATCCATGGTAGTTGCAAAGTGAGATCTGAAGACAGGACATAGTTAAATAGTATTAACTTTTCTGTGAAGTATTTCAGAATGCTTAAAACTGTCAAGTTCAAGAGATAAATTAATGTTAAATCTATGAATGGATTCCTGATGGAATTTGGGAACCATAGAAACAATTTTCCATGTGTTTAACACTAGGCAATTTAAAAAGTGCTTTCACATGCCTTATTTTATTTGATTCATACTTGCCTGAGAAATGGCAGATAATATTATTCCCATTTTACAAATCGGTATATAGAGACTGAGTGACCTGTGCAAGGCACAAAACTGCAAACTGGCAGTAGGGTGGTTCCAGACCCAACCAGGACTTCTGACTTCCAATTCCTTATTTTCTCCACTGTATTCCAGTCATCAATTTATTTAATGTGCTACATTATTGAGCATCGACTGTTTCTGGTACTGTTTTAAGTGGAACTTATGAGGTTAAAAAAGGATTGGCAAGAAAGGATTCTCTCACAGTGGCTCTCAACCTTCTGGCCCTTTAAATACAGTTCTTCATGTGGTGACCCAACCATAAAATTATTTTCGTTGCTACTTCATAACTGTAATGTTGCTACTGTTATGAATCGTAATGTAAATATCTGATATGCAGGATGGTCTTAGGCGACCCCTGTGAAAGGGTCGTTCGACCGCCAAAGGGGTCGCCACCCACAGGTTGAGAACCGCTGGGTCTAGAGCCTTCAGATTGGCCCTCCTGACTCTTGATTTTGGACTTCTGTTGATAATCTTTGTCTTTAGTTTTCATTTAAAAAAAAAAAAAGTAATGCATGTACTAGGGAGGAAAAATCAGTACAGTAACTGCTACCTGTCCCCACCCCACTCTCTCCTGACGCAATTGCTGTTATCTGGGAATCTTTGAAAATACATGGGGTAAGTTCCCTGTTTCGACCCTTCCTGGAGGTGGGGACTGAGCTCGATGACCTTGGCTGGCTCATCCCCATCCCTGTGGGGGCCCCGGCACAGGACACTCCTGGTGGTAAGGGTTGGGTTGCACAGGGGATAGGAGGACAGTTCGACTGGAGAAGGCTCTGGAGTAAGGCAGCGCCAAGCCCAGGAGGGCAGGACCTTCGGACCCAGGTCCTCCGACAGGTTTAACGCGGGCCGGGGGCGGGTTCCCTGCGAGTAGGAGGGGGCGGGGCCGGGGGCGGGGCCGGGAGCCGGGCCGGGGGCGGGGCCGGGCGGCGTGCCGACGTGGCAGCCGCAGGGGCCATCTTGGAGGCGGGGACGCGCGGTGCGACTCCTCTGTGCCTCCTCCTGGTCTCCTGCGAACCGTAGTCTAACTCCCTGAGCTCCCTGTCCCCCGCTTTCCGGCTGCCACGCAGACACTCCTCGGGCCCCAGGTGAGCGTCAGCCTGGGAACAAAGCGGGTGCATGCGGGCGGCGGCAGCCCCGGGGGAGGGTGCCGGCGGGCGTTGCTGTCCCTGCGAGGTGGGCGGGCTGCTGGCCCCCCGGGAGGCTGGGCTCTTCCCGGAGCGGAGCCCCGCGGCCTTTCCTCCCCGGCGCGGGCTGTGGAGCCCGCCGGATGCAGTCCGGGCGCCGGTGCGCATCGCCGCGAGCTGCGGTGCTGCCGTGGGTGCGCCTCGGGGGTCTCGTTCCGGCGCTTCGCCCTCGTCCAGGTGCCGAGGCCGGCGCCCCTGGCCTTGGGGCTCCACCTTCCTGCGCTCGGGCGTCGGGGGAGACACCGGCGGGCACCCGCTGACCTTAGCCCAGCCCTGCGGGGCCTGGAGACGTGGCAGAGCCTGTGGGGAGGCCGCTGCCTCCGATTAGCAGGATTTCGGCCGCTCCCGCCTTGGCTGGGTCAACACACCGGACCCGCAGTGGGAAGGAAGTAGCTTATTTTCTCGTAGGTTCCCGGGTCAGTGCCTTGCGCTCCAGGGGGCTTTTGTACTCTGCTCTTTGTTAGTTCTCGGGACCTCCAGCAGGCAACGTTGCAGGGGAGCCTGTATCCCAAATTGGCAGAGTTTATATCCAAGAGAGTTTTTGTCATTCAAAGTAGTCTTCAGAGACGCCATGTACAGTTCTGTGAAATGGCACATTTGGGCATTCCAGGCTTCCTAATGTCAGCCACTGTTTAATTCAGTGAACATTGATGGAAGTTTATTTGGGGATCAGAGCTGCGAGTGCAAAGACGGAAAACCCAGACCCTGCTCAGGCGCTCACTCGTTGGTAATAGAGACCAGCTTTTGCACCTGTAATACATCAACAGTAATTGCTTTTACGGTTATCAAAGCTCCATTATTCCATTGATTTTTTTTTTGGTATCCTTATAAGTAGCCATCCACTTTAACGTTGATACATAAATATTCCTTTTTGTGCCCAGGCTTGAGCACTAAAACCTTTAACCACTCTGACACTTCACTGTTATTTTTTAAAAAACATATTTTATTGATTTTTTACAGAGAGGAAGGGAGAGGGATAGAGAGTTAGAAACATCGATGAGAGAGAAACATCGATCAGCTGCCTCCTGCACACTCCCTACTGGGGATGTGCCTGCAACCAAGGTACTACATGCCCTTGACTGGAATCGAACCTGGGACCCTTAAGTCTGCAGGCTGATGCTCTATCCACTGAGCAAAATCGGTTAGGGCTTCACTGTTATTTTACCACGATAGCTTTTCTTTAGTATTACATTTATGTATACAAAATTTACCCAATATTCTCATTAAGCCAATTCTCAAAGAGTAAAGCTTTTTAAAGGCTGAAATAAATGGACTAATTATTCCATACTACGGATTGCATTCATTCGGCAAGTTCTTTTGCCAACACATTTGTTAATGTTGGGGATGAGGGTCATCTTTAAGTGTGACTTCCACTAGCCATTGTAAGGATTCAGTAGTGTCTGTATTAGGACATGAATGACTAATAGAAAAATGGGAAGATGAAGAAGAGATAGCTTTGGGAAGAGATCATGCATATTTGCCTTCCACTCCTCAGTCCAAATTCAGATGGACATCTACCCCATTCCTTCCATGGAAATAGCTCTCACTACATCATCTCCAGTTTAACAAATCCATTGAAGTTTTAGATGCCCTCCTCTTTGTTTCTGCAGATTTTAATACTGTTGCCTGTTTCTACCTTGGAACACACTGGCTGTTGGACACCACAGTCTTCCTGGTTTTCTTCCTATCTTTCTGGTCATCTCGTGTTCTTCTCTGTACACTTGTCTTCTGCCTGGCTCTTCTTCAATGACTGGTTGGATCGTATTCTCTTTTCACTTGGTATTCTCTTAGTCATCTCAGAACATGACTTTGGAGACTAGGTAAAATAAAGGAACCCACGCTTGCGGTTTCTAAGCTACAAACCAAGTCATTGTCTTTCCTTGGGTGTTTCAAGGGACTTAAATTCAGCATGCCCAATATAAACACTACACAACCCTAACCCCGGAAAGATATCAAGCAAGTACCTCTTCCATTGTTGCCTATGTGAATGATACTCATCTCTGTCCAGTTGTGCAAGTCAAGTGTCTCACCAGTCATTGACCCATATCCCGTCTATCACCACCTAAACATTCCTTAAATCAACTCTTCTCTAGCTCCACTATCACCACTTTAGTATAGGCCAAAGTTTTTTTTCTTTTTAATATATTTTATTTATTTTTCATAGAGCAGAAGGGAGAGGGATAGAGAGTTAGAAACATCGATGAGAGAGGAACATCGATCAGCTGCCTCCTGCACACCTCCTACTGGGGATGTGCCCGCAACCATGGTACATGCTCTTGGCCGGAATCGAACCTGGGACCTTTCAGTCCGCAGGCCGACGCTCTACCCACTGAGCCAAACCGGTTAGGGCGAGGCCAAAGTTTTTCAACTTTGGCATTACTATTTGGGGCCAAGTAATTTTTTCTTTCGGGGCCTGCCCTGTGTGTGGTAGGATTTTTAGCAGTACCCCAGCCTTTATCTACCAGATTCCAGTAGTACCTTTCTAGTTCTGACAACCAAAGTGTCAGAAGCACCTTCTTCCCCACCTCCCTAGGTATCTAGGGTGTTATTACTTCCTACTTGAACTACTTCTGTATCCTTCTTAATGGTCTCTCAGCATTTACTCTGACTGTCCTGTGGCCCAGTTTGTATACTGTCATCAAAAGAATCTTCTCAGCACAAATATGAATTGTCAAACTCTGGAATCAGTCTAAATGTTTTTCAGGAGATAAATGGATAAAACTAGTACATCTATAAAATGGAGCACTATTCAGCAGTAAGAAAAGAACTAACTATTGATACACCCAGCAACTTGATGGGTTTCAAGGGCATTATGTTGAGTGAAAAAAAGCCAATCTCAAAAGGTTATATGCTGCATGTGATTCTATTGATGTAACATTTACAAAATGAGAAAACGTTAGAGAAAATTTTTTGCCAGGACTTATGCTTGGTGGAAGCATATGACAGGATGTGACCAAGGGGTTTCCCGGGGGTGTCAGAATAGTTCTGTATCCTGATTGTAATGGTGGTTATGATGCAACTTCATATAACTATACTCACACACGCGCACAAATATAAAAACAGGTGAAATCCAAATAAGGTCTATGGTTTGATTACTAGTATTGTACCAACGCTAATTTCCTAGGTTTTATCATTGTACTAGATTATATAAGACTAGAGGTCCAGTGCACAAAATTTGTGCCCCGGGGGGGGGGGGGGAGGTCCTTCAGCACGGCCTGTGCCCTCTTGCAGTTGAGAATCCCTTGGGGGATGTTGGACATCCTTAGCACTGCCGAGGAGGTGGGAGAGGCTCCCGCCACTGCCACTGTGCTTGCTAGTTGTGACCCAGATCAGGGCTTCTGGCTGAGTGGCACTCCCCTTGTGGGAGCTCACTGACTACCAGGGGGAAGCTCCTGTGTTAAGCTCCTGCCCCCTGGTGGTCAGTGTGCATCATAGCATTCGGTCATTCTGCCATTTGGTTGATTTGCATATTAGTCTTTTATTATATAGGATGCTATTATTGGGAGGAGCTGGGTTAAGGGTACTCATGAGCTCTGTTCTATTTTTGCATCTTCTTGTGAATTTAAAATTTCTTCAAAATGTTAAAACAAAAGACAACAATGTCACATCCAGCTTAAATGCCCTATAGTGATTTTCTGTCCTTAAAAAAAATTCCTGCCCAGTTGGTGTGGCTCAGCGAGGAGATCACAGTTTGATTCCCAGTCAGGACACATGCCGGGATTGCGGGCTCAATCCCCAGAAGGGAGGATGCAGGACATAGCTGATCGATGGATGTTCCTCTCTCATCGATGTTTTTATCTATCCCTCTCCCTCTAAAAATCAATTTAAAAAAACATTTTTAACAAAATGAAACACTTACTAATTAATTCTTTAAAATATTAAGAAAAACAACCCAATTCCTTAACCTGACTTATAAGGCTCAACATGGCCTGAGCCTTATAATAGGCCTGAGCCTATGTCTCCAGCTTTCATTCTTTTCTGTTTTGTGCCAATGGGATTTCTTAATGTTTCTTGTTTCCTCTACCTTGTCAGGGCCTTTATACTTCCTATACATTCACTTTTTTATCTTAATTAAATTCTGCATATTCTTCAGAATTTTGGGGGACTCTTTCCTGACCTTCAGGTCAAAATCATTCCTGTCATACAAAACTGTTCTCACACCCAGAGCACACACCTCAGGCTACAGTTCTTTGTACATTGGTATTACTCGTTGATTATCTCCTGGACTGTAAGTATCCTGTTTTTGCATCCATTGTTTTTCCAGAGGCACCAGTACAATGCTTCCCAAGTAGTCGACCTTCACTGAAGGATAAATGAGTAAAAACATAAAAAACAAATTTGGTGTATTTAGAAGTTTTGAATTTATGCTGGAGACAGGCTTGAAATTTTGTAATTTATAAAGGAATTTTTCCATATTTTGTCATCATTATCGTCTGTTAGGATTCTGGTATCTAGTGGCATTTTTGCTATAATTAACTTTTCTAAAACGCTGACATATCATTTAGCCATTAATGTGAGGAAAACCGAGAATTGAGCATATTTTATTATTATTTTTCAGTGTTAATGGGAGTAGCCCACATACAATGCTTTATTGGGAGAGAAGAAGTGTTTCAAAAATACTGATTTTTATTTTAAATGTAATAGTGACTGGAACCCAGATATAAATCTAAAATGCATCGCCCTAGCTGATTTGACTCAGTGGATAGAGTGTCGGCCTGCAGACTGAAGGGTCCCGGGTTCGATGTCGGCCAAGGACACATGCCTGAGTTGCCAGCTCTGTCCCCAGTGTGGGGTGTGCAGGAGGCAGCTGATCAATGATTCTCTCCCATCATTGATGTTTTTATCTCCGTTTCCCTCTCCCTCTCTGAAATCAATAAAAAAATATATTTAAAATAAATAAAATAAAATACATGCGTGTGGCAGAAAGTAAATTAGTAATTTACTGTTTGAAATTATTGGATGAGTAATTATAGTTAACATAAAATCATAATGATGAATTATATAGTTAACATGAAATTATTTCCCAGTAATAAGTATGTCACAGATTGCCTATTTAACATTATTCCAGACTGGTTTGTTTTTTTTTAGGAATTTTGACAGACCCTTCATCTGGAAATAAGTGGCATTGTAAACATAAAGACATCTGTCTCTTAATGATTATTCTTTTGTTTTTGGTATATTTCTTTATTATTTATTATTATCTTTGTTGTTGAAAGTACTACAGATAAATCAACAAACAACACGTGCTGGCAAGGATGTGGAGAACAGGGAACCCTAGTACACTGTTGGTGGGAATGCAGACTAGTACAACTAGGGGAAAACTGTGGAGTTTCCTCAAAAAATTAAAAATGGAATTGCTGTTTGACCCAGTGATCCCACTTCTAGGAATATATCCTAAGAAGCCTGAAACACCCATCCGAAAGATTATTCTTTAAAATTATTCTCTAACTATACAAGCTTTAAAAATATGCTTTGACTACTGTGTAATACTTATTACATTTTTATAATTTTACAGTATATCATAATTGAAGAAAAATGATGGAAGAGAGTGGAATAGAGACAACACCACCTGGAACTCCTCCACCAAATTCTGCAGCAGGACTGGCTGCTGCTGCTGCTGCTGCTACTGCTGCTTCTGCTGCGATGTGTTCCACCCCTGTTCCTTTAGGTACATGGAGTTGTCTAGCATATAGTGTTTTTTTGTTTGTTTTTTATTTTTTGGGTTTTTTTTTTGGTATAGCAAAGATGGAGTTTTATTCAAGAATAAGTACAGACTCCCACGTTGGGGAGAGGGCAAGAATTCCACAGAATGGACTCCCACATAGGGAGGGGGAAAAGGGTCCCCGCATACAGTGTGTTTTAAGGATAATGACGAGACTTCTCTTTTCTGTGTCAATTTAAAAAATGCATATATTAAAACTTATTTTAATAAGTTTTTTTTGGAGTTGGAAGTCATATTTGTTGTATATTTTAAAATATACATTTTTTAAATCATGGGATGTGGTCTGTTATATTTAAACATTTTGCAAGAAGAAAGTCATGAAAACTAAGTGAAAGTGTTTCCAATTTTGTCTTTTTTTTCCTCTTCCCCTTTTCCTAGCTGCAACCAGTTCTTTTTCTTCTCCAAATGTATCTTCTGTGCAGTCCCTGCCACCACACGCATCCTCTACCCCTCAGCCATCCCTTCCTCCTGTGAGGCCTTCAGCATCATTGCCTTTTGTGCCTCCTTCACCAGTTCCTTCTGCTCCGCCACTTGTTACTGCTATACCACCTCCTGTGTCTCCACCAACTGCGGCTGCCTTTAGTAATCCTCCTTTATCCCCCTTCCCAACTTCAACTTCTGCCCCAAGTACTCTTCCATCTGCGCCCCCTCTGGGTCCTCCTACATCAGGATTTTCTGTCGGATCAGCGTATGACATTACAAGGGGACATGCAGGAAGAGCTCCCCAGACACCCCTGATGCCGTCATTTTCTGCACCTCCAGTAACAGGTAATTCTCTCTTACTCACACTTTGAAATAAGTGGTTATAGCTAATGTTTTGTTTTTCAAATAATGTTTTGTTTTTCAAATAATAATATATCATTTGCATACCATATAATTCTCACATTTAAAGTGTGTAATTCATTAGTTAATGTATTTACAGAATTATGCAACTGTGACCACAATTTTAGAACCTGTTAATCACTCCAAAAAGAAACTGCGTAACTATTCGAAGTCACTCCCTACTTCCTTCCAAATCCTCAGTGCCCTAGGCAACCACTAATCTACTTTCTGTCTCTGAATTTGCCTATTTTGGACATTTTATGTAAATGGAATCTTCTTATATGCAGCCTTTTGTAACTGGCTTTTTCACTTGGCATATTTTCAAGGTTCATCCATGTAGCATATGTCAATACTTCATTCCTTTTTATGGCTGGGTAATATGCCATTGAATGGATATGCCATATTTTGTTTATTTAATTCATTGGTGGTTGTTTCTACTTTTTTGGCTATTATGAATACCTCTTCTATGAACATTTGTGTACAGGTTTTTGTGTGGACATATTTTCATTTATCTTGGATATGTACGTAGGCATGGAATTGCTGACATTAAAAATCACCAGACTGTTTTCCAAAGCAACTCTCTTACCAGCCATGTATAAGGGTTCCAGTTTCTCTGCATTAATGTTTTAAACTCATTTCTTGGACTTTCAGAGTTTCCTCTTCTCATGTTTTTGCTATTTAAATTATTAAAATAAAGCTGATGTAACTTAGTATATGATTTTTATGTGTTGTAAAACTTAGTAGTACATGATTAGTATATGGACTGTCAGACAAAATTCCAAAATTTTGCCCTAATATTTTGTGCACTTATTGAGAAACATCAAGGTGAAATTTGAGAATTTTTTAAAACTTTACTTAAAAAATTATCAGGACTGAATAGTCCAGGGAGTAGTTTTAGTTAGCCTGGTAAAAATTTAAAACCAAATAAAAGCTTCTGTGGGCTGTAAATTGGTGGTATTGGGTCATTTCCTTTTCTAGGTCAGCTATACCTTCTATTGGCCTCTCTGGAATGGTTGTTAGAAACCAATATTAAAACTTCATCCTTGTCACCTCTGACACGTGAACTCATTTTTTTGATTTTTCTTTTTTAAAAATGGCATTTAAATATATAAAATAAATATCGAAAATATAAATCTTTGTTTTACTATGGTTGCAAATATCAAAAAATTTCTATATGTGACACGGCACCAGAGTTAAGTTAGGGTTTTTCAAAATGCTGACACGCCGAGCTCAAAAGGTTCGCCATCACTGGTATAGAGAGTATGTGTACTAATTGTTATGTGCTTTTATGTGATGGGCTTGGGTGCTTACACCAGTGATTATTATGCACTAAACAGATTAGAACTATAATTGACCACATCCAAGTGCTAAATAGAGTAAATGTGAAGTACTTTTTTTTTTCTTGTTAATCCTCACCTGAGGATATTTTTTCCATTTCTTTTCATAGAGAGTGGAAGGGAGGGAGGGGGAGAGAGTGAGAGAGAGAAACATGGATGTGAGAGAGACACATCAGCTGGTTGCCCTCCCATATGCCCCTAACCGAGAGTGGTGAGTGAACCTGAAACCCAGGTATGTGCCTTTGACCAGGAATCCAACCTGTGATCCGTCTGTGCACAGGCTGGCACTCTAACCACTGAGCACACTGTCCAGAGCGTGAAGTACTTTTTTTTTTTTTTTTTAATATATTTTATTGATTTTTTACAGAGAGGAAGGGAGAGGGATAGAGAGTTAGAAACATCGATGAGAGAGAAACATCGACCAGCTGCCTCCCGCACACCCCCTACTGGGGATGTGCCCGCAACCAAGGTACATGCCCTTGACCGGAATCAAACCTGGGACCTTTCAGTCTGCAGGCCGACGCTCTATTCACTGAGCCAAACCGGTTAGGGCTGAAGTACTTTTTGCTTATTTTATTTGTACATTTCCCGGACAATTGGTGTAAGCATATGAAAAAAAAGAAATTTATTTTTTGGAATTTTGTTTCATTTGTATTTTATAAAATAGTTTTAGGTGATTCTTTGAGTTCCTAACTCAATCTTGAAATGCCTGGGTATACAGATACATTATTTAAGCTGTTTTAAATTGCTCATCTCATATATTGTATCTTCTTTTTATAGGAAATGGTTTATGGAATAAATTACATATATTAAACATTTTTGCCATTAACTAGGTATTTTGCCAGCCCCCATTACTCAGCAAGCCAGTTTGACACCTCTGGCCCCGGGAACTGAAACCACGTCAGCCATTACTTTTCCAGAGGAACAAGAAGATCCTAGAATTGTTAGAGATCAGGATGAAGCATCTGCGAGTGGACTCTGGGGTTTTATCAAGGTGAGCTTATTTACTTTAAAAACCGTGCTTAACTTTTATGAAACTAATAGGCATTCATTAGAGAGAATTTTGAAAATACAAAATGGTGTAAGGGAAAAAATGATTTTTATTCTCTTTACCAGTTTTCTATAGTTTCAGTCTTTTGTTTGTGCATATCTATGTGGATGTTCATCTCTTTTTAAATAAAAATCAAATTGGGGTAGTGCATGTGGAGATGTCTTTTGTTTGTCTTTACCTAATGTATAGCTGGAATATCTTCCTAGCCATAGCATATCTTCAGAAATTTTTTCTTTCTGGCTGCTTTGCCCTACCTGCCATTGCATTTATTTCCCATATTTCATCTTGCTAATGTGATTTGGCATTTTCTAATTGTAATTCTCATCAATAAAACTATGATGAGTGCTCTTATATGCAGATCTTTGTGTTCATCTGTTTCATCAGGATTAATTCCCAATGTATGTGCAAATGAACACTTTAAAAATTACTGATACAGGGGTAAGAGATCAACCAAAGAACTTGTATGCATGCATATAAGCATAACCAATGGACACAAGACACTGGGGGGTAGGGGAGGCCGGGGGAAGGTCAAGGAGGGGAAAAAAAGAGACATATGTACCACTCTTTGTAATATTTTAAGCAATAAAACAAAATTTTAAAAAAATTACTGATACATATTGCTGTCCAAGAAGGTTATTCCAAAATAGACTGTTAAAGCATTTTTCACTGCTAGCAGTGATTAATTATCTTGAAGTACAATATTTTCTAATTTGAAAGGCAAAAAAATACCTTGTTTTAATTTGCATTTCTTTGTACTGAATTTGAACTTTTTTTCAGATTTATTTGCAATTTAGTTTTCTTTTGTGAAATCTATGTTCTTTGCTCGGTTTTGAATTGGGATGACTTTCTTAATGAATTCATAAGATCTGATATTGTAGTAAGAATATGCTTTTTGTCACAAAAGTTTCTAAATTTTCAGGAGTCATTTCTATCAGTCTTCTTTCTTTTCAATTTTTTTTCATGATAAAAATGACTTTTTCCACTATTAATATATGATAAATGTTTTTCTTTGGTTTCTTAATTATTTTTTTTATACTTCCCAACTTAGTGTAGCTATACCTACTTTATTATATGAGGTAGAAGTCAATTTTAATTTTCTTTCAACCACTTAATCGACTATTCCAACATAATATCTCAGAGATTTGATATGTCACCTCAGTTACTGAATTGTTGGTTAGTATCAGCTTCTGGGCTCTGCATTCTTTTCCACTGCTCTGCCTGTCCTTGCAATAGTTCTACACTATTTTAGTTTTTGTAACTATTAATATTCATTGAAAGCCTACTCTGTGCTGAGGTGGGGACGGCGGAGTGTTCGTTGATGAGTAAGCGAGGTCAGTTTCAGGTCTCTGCATCCATAAAGATACATCAGTATTTGGTTGTATAAGTTTGCTGATTTCTCTGTTCTTTAAAAATTTTCTTTATTATTTTTTCCATTTATTTTTCTTGGTGAAATTTGGAATCGCTCCATGAGTACCCCCCACAATCCCCCACAAATATTCTGATGGTGGCTTGGCTGCAGTTTAGTTGTATATTAAACATTTTTAGGTATTAGTATGTGGTTGACTGACTTACCACATTTTTCATGTTTCATGAAGATGGCGTTTTTCTAAGCTGTTTTTTTTTCATATCTCTCTCTGCTTTTTAAAGGCTTTCTTTATATAAGGACTATCACTTTTCTTGTGAAAAGCATGTCATTATGTAAGTTATCATTTGAATACCCAGTCTAGCTCTCCAAGTTTTATGAATAACTTCTGATGTTCAGCATAAGGTTGGTTGACAGTCTTAAATGTCAGTGTTAACGAACTCATTGTTTTTTTCTGAATCACCTCAGCTTAATGGTAGGTTGGGAGAGGTGGAATCATGGTTGTTAGCCAGATGCCATCTTGAGTCATTGCTCTCAAGAATCTTTTACCATGGGAGAAGTGTAGCACAGGAGAGAGGTACTCAGACCTGGCTCCTTATTTCTAATACTAGTGGCCCAGTGCACAAAAATTTGTGCACTCGGGGGGGGGGGGGCATCCCTCAGCCCATCCTGCCCCCTCTAACAGTCTGGGGGCCCTCACAGGATGTCCTACTGATGTCCCTGTGGGGAGTGGACCTAAGCCGCAGTCTGGCCTCCCTCTGTGGAAGGCAACTGACCCATCAGGTATATAGATACTTTCTGAAGGCAGCACAGACTCCTTCCTTATTTCTTTCCTCTGTGGTTGGAGAATAGGGGACTAAAAGGTGGAGACAGAACTGTGGCAGGGCCTGGGGCTCTTGTAGGCAGCAGAAAGAAGGAGAGGGCTGGGGAAAGTCTAGACATGGTTTTCTTCAATTGTCCTCCCTTCCTCCAGGCCCTTCACTCTGTTCTTTCCTTGTCATGGTGGACGCTTGGGACTCGGACTGACAGGAGCCGAGCAATGGTGGAGTTCAGCCCTCTCACTTCTCAGCTGAACATATAAACGCCTCACATTCCAAGTGGAGCAGTTTTCAAGTGGCTAAAGTGCTGGCAATTCATGCCTCCTGGCCTTTCCCCTCTGGGGCTTCCACCATGGGTCAGTTGCAGACTTCACTGAGACACCGAAGCAACTCTGCCCTGGTACTTCTGCACCGGCCCCTGCACTCTTTCTTGAGGTCTCTGGGTCCACAGTCTGAGCCCGTTGCCCTGGACAGGTGGGGCAGGGGGGCTAGCTTGAAGAGCTGGAGGAAGATGGCAGAGTAAGAGTTGGTATGAACCAGCGCCTGCTTAGCCAGACTTCCTAAGCTCCCCACTGGGCCCAGGCCGGGCCCCTTCCCCACACCAGGAGGATCCCAGTTGAGGTCTCCTCCCTGCACCCAGCGCTCTCCTCCCTGTTCTACCACTGTGGGAAGGGAGCAGCTCACCTGCTCTGGACCCTGCCAACTTGGCAGGCTGAGGCACAGGAGGTGCAGCCTAGGGTGCTGGTGGCTGCGAGCCTTTTCCCCCACCCTGAAGCATGGGGCGGGGTTGCAGCAGCTCACAGCCATCCCTGGGCACCATGCATGGAGAAACTGCTCTCCACTGGGCCACCATCCACCGTCCTGAAGGCAGCCCACATTGTGCCAGCCCCTCGTGCTGGTCAATCAGGGAGGGATGCGGGATGCAAAATTCCGCCTCTTTCTCTCTCTCTCTCTCTCTCTCTCTCTCTCTCTCTCTCAGAGTGGGCCCCGGGTCTCCGGTGGGCGGGTGAGGGCTCCGGCGAGGCAATCTGCACGGCTTGCATTCGCCCCAGCCCGCCCCCTGATCGCATTGGGACATGTCTCCTGCTGCATTCCCAAACCCCTGGGTGCCCCTGCCCAGCACTGCTCTCGGGCCTGGGTGGGGGTGAGGGATATGGAGCACCATCCTGAAGGCAGCCCTTACTGGCTTGGAATCACAGTGGTCAATCAGGGAGGGATGCGGGATGCAGATGGCCTCGCCTGAGCCCTCGCCTGCCCACCGGAGACACGTCCCAATGCGATCCAGGGGCGGGCGGGGGCTGGGGCAATGCAATCTGTGCAGATGCCTCCCGGGATCCCTCCCTTGCCCACCGGAAACATCCCAATGCGATCTGGGGGCGGGCGGGGGCTGGGGCAAGGCAAGCGGTGCCCATTGCCTCGCCGGAACCCTTGTCCGCCCACCGGTGGGCAATCGAGGGCTCCGTCGAGGCATCTGCACCGATTGCCTTGCCCCAGCCCTCGCCAGCCCCCCCGGATCGCATTGGGACATGTCTCCAGTGGGCAAGCGAGGGCTGCGGCTAGGCGATCCGCACCGCTTGCCTTCGCCCCAGCCCACGCACATTGGCACGTGTCTCCAGTGGGCAGGCGAGGGCTCCGGCAAGGCAATGGGCACTGCTTGCATTTGCCCCAGCCCCCGCCTGCCCCCGGATCGCATTGGGATGGGTCTCTGGTGGGCAGGCTTGGGCTCGGGCGAGGCGATCCGCATTGCTTGCCTTGCCCCAGCCCACCCTCATTGGGACGTGTCTCTGGTGGGCGGTCAAGGGCTCTGGTGAGGCAATGGGCACCGCTTGCCTTGCCCCAGTCCCCACCTGCCCCCAGATCGCATTGGGAGGTGTCTCCGGTGGGCAGGTGAGGGCTCCGGCGTGGCGATCCGCACTGCTTGCCTTCGCCCCAGCCCACGCGCATTGGCACGTGTCTCCGGTGGGTGGGCAAGGGCTCTGGCGAGGCAATGGGCACTGCTTGCCTTGCCTCAGTCCCCACCCACCCCCAGATCGCATTGGGACGTGTCTCTGGTGGGCGGGCAAGGGCTCTGGCGAGGCAATGGGCACCGCTTGCCTTGCCCCAGCCCCCGCCCGCCCCCAGATTGCATTGGGATGTGTTTCCGGTGGGCAGGCGAGGGTTCGGGCGAGGCATCTGCACAGGTTGCATTGCCCCAGCCCCCACCCGCCCCCCAGATCGCATTGGGACATGTCTGCAGTGGGCAGGCAGGGCTCCGGTGAGGCGATCAGCACCGCTTGCCTTCGCCCCAGGCCCCGCCAGCCCCGTGTTGTGTCTTTTCTCTGGTAGGCGGGCCAAGCGATCGGCACCCGCTTGCCTTGGCCCCAGCCCCCACCAGACCCAGATCGCACACGGAGGTGGGCCCTGTGTCTCCGGTGGGCGGGGGAGGGCTTCAGTGCAGTGATCAGCACTGCTTGCCTTGGCCCCAGCCCCCGGCAGACCCCATGGCAAACGGGGGCCTGGATGGTGGCTTATGCTGTCCTACCCTGCCTTCAGTATGCAAATTAGCCGCCATCTTTGTTGGCAGTTAACCGCCAACTTGGCTGGCAGTTAATTTGCATATCGCCCTGATTAGCCAATGGGAAGGGTAGCGGTTGTACGCTAATTACCATGTTTCTCTTTTATTAGATTAGATGTGGTTTTAAGAATCAGATGGGTGCAAGGCCTATCGAGGGATCACTTTGTAAGTTATATAAAGATCTGTTCACTATGTTGTAGACCTGAAACTAATATAATATTGAGTTTCAATTCTAATTGGGAAAAAACACACAGTCCAGAGACCTGTCTTAAAAGTGAGAATTTGGGTATGAACAAAACAAGAAACAGGAACTAGGACAAAGAAGAAACTCTGGTAAGACATAGCAGAATATTTTATATTAAGGTAACAGGTAGCTGCTTTGGGGAATAGATAAGAGGAATGTTTTCACTAGTTTTATTTTTTTATTAGGGAGCAAAGTATGAGTCTATGGAGACATCTGATTACAATCTTTATTTTGGAACTTGATGGACAAGTTTTGCCTAGTCTTTTAGATAAATAAATGAAATAACATATACATAGAAATTAAGTAAATATATATGCATGCACACATATGTAGATAGAATATACATACATCCCAGACCAGTGCTACTAAAAGTGTGGTCTGCAGTTTGTTGTGGGTCTGTGATAGATAAGAAGAGAAATTGAGAGTAAGCATTTTGAAATGTAATAGCAATTTAACATTGTTATAACCTTGTTTTTCTTATATTTTATAAAAGTACAGGTCTGTGATGCATTGGGAACCTAAAAAAATAATTTATTTCATTATCGGGTGATCATTGTTTTCATTGCTTAGAATGGGTATTTATATGTTAATTTGTTTTATGCAGGGTGTAGCTGGGAATCCTATGGTGAAATCTGTGCTTGATAAAACAAAACATTCTGTAGAAAGCATGATTACAACGCTGGACCCTGGCATGGCTCCATATATCAGTATGTACCTAAGATAGACTAGCATCTGCCATGTATTTTAAAAGTATGTGCTAATGTTAGCCATTAATTAGAAATCCACAGGTCTTACATTTGGTAGAAATCCTCTGAATAGTCTTATATTGATTGTCAAATCTTAGTCTTGGTATTTTTAATTCATCTTTTTCTTAATCACCATTAAATGCATTTTGAAAACTCCTCAGAATAAACTTTGGAGGAGTAAAAACAGTATGAATTACTAGTATGCATACTTACTGAATTTAAGTGTAAATGTGGCTAGTCACTTGCTTTATATGACTTTTACTTTATTCACTGTTGATATTTGAAGTGATGCTTTGTTTATATTTGGTTTTGACATTTCTGCAGTTATCTATTTCAAATAAGTATATTTATGTTTAACTCAGTAATAATATTTTTAGAGGAAGTTAATCTATTAATAATACTGTAGATTACTGGGTTTGTTGTGAAAGCTGTTTTATCCATTTTTGAATCTTCATTACCAAGAATCCTCCAGACAGTTGACATAGACATGCAGTCTGCCCTTTAATTTTTAATGTACATATCCAGTATGTGAAAAAATATAATCGTTTAGCAATATCAGTGACCAATTGTTAGTAATTCTGTTTAAGGTAATTTACAAGCCAAAGCTGTGTACCAGGTATCTGAATATAGGTTTTTAATGGCAATAAAAAGTCAATAGTTTTAATGAGTCTTGACTAAGTTGGTAGTTTACTATGTAGTAAATGTCAAAGGAGAAGATCTAACAATGATAAGTACCATTTGTTAAATGCTTGCTCTGCCAGGCACTGATTGTACCAAGAGCTCTGCAATGTAGGTATTATTTTCCTCAAGCTTTAGATGAGGAACCTGGGTTCAGAGAGATTTAAGTTATCCTAGGTCATACAGCTTGGTGGAACTAGATTAAACCCATATTCAGTTTTTGACAACTAACCACTTTGCTTCCCTTGAATCAGGAATTAAATCAGCTTAATTATTTTTGGAGTTTATACCTGCTAAAGGACTTAGAAATCAGGCCCTATCATGCATATTGATTTTACGTATTCATAATAATCAAGTTTGACAATGAACATACCGTGATAATCTCCACAAGCTCCTATTTTGAATGAGAGAAAGTATTTTTGGAGCTCTTGCTCTTTTAATGGGTACTGTATTAGACTGTGAAAGCCATTATTTTATGTATTCTTAGAGCAAGCCCTGTGAGGTGATAGGTACTTTTCTATAAAACAAGTTCAGTGACTTCCACAAAATAATGAAGCTAGAAAATGATAGTTAGGACTATAATCCAAGACCATTTCTCAAGCCAGTAGTCTGCATGACATCAAGAAAAAGTAAAAAAAAACAAAAACCCAAGGGTGGAGGAAGAGATACAAAGTGAAGTTTATATTATTAGATAACGTAACATATAATCTTAATCAGCTTTAAAAAGTAATACTGAGTGTGGAAAAGCAGACACTGTCTTGACAGCAAAAGCAAGACTATTCTTATCTAATAAAACAAAGTAAAACGATATTTTTACTCAGATATTCTAGAAATCATTTGATTTAAAAATTTTAAATGCATCATAAAGGCACAAGAGCTATTAGAAATGCTCTAATATATTTTAACACAGTTTAACTTTCTACAGTCTTTTAATTAGTTCTTCCTTTGCTATGAAAGGCCACGCTAAGTGAAAGCTTAGTGGAGTAGTACTCAGAGTCAAGAGAAGTCTCATATGGAAGAAAAAAACAAGAAAAAAGTATGTTTCCTCTTCTCTCCTATGTGAGCTTTTGCTTTTAGGTCTTAGTAATGTCTGATAAAAAAAGGGGGGGGGGGGATCCATAGTAAAAAACTCAGATACTTAGAAAATATTTTCAACTGTTCCAGAAGATATTTATTAGGAAAACCATAGCATCGTTTCTGGGCAAAATATTTTACAATACAGATGGCTTTCTTGAGAAATCTCTCTTACCAGAGATAGCCTAATGCCAAGTAGCAAAGTATGCTGTGCTTAGAACCAGGCCTTTGAATTCAGTGTATCACGAAATGTTAGATCAAGATCTTAAAAGTAATTAGGCACATTTGATTAAATTACTCTAAATAGTACATAGGTTTTTAAAATAATTGCAATTTTAAAATTCATATTGCTTTTAGCCTTTTTAAATTTCAGGTTTTATAAAAGTTGGCATTTCATTTTTTTAAATATATACTTGCATTATTTGTATTAGGTCAGTAATAGATGTATAATTTATAAACATTTATTTGTGGTATATGTTTTTTTTCAGTGATGGGGATGTATAATAAAACTTCATCTCCCATATTTTAAACTATTTTCTAGATAAAAAGCATATTTCATGGTAGTCCTTGTTTAGTGCAGAATTTCTGTGCAAGTCTTTGACAGGTTACATCAGTAATAGTCATTTTCTGTAAATAGTGTCCCAAATATGTGACTTGTATTTCACAAGTCAGATATTTAATTCCTATGATTGCTGAAGGATTGGCAACTGTGGCATCCATGTGGTGTTAGAATTTTGTGTATAATAGATATGTCTCTAGTAATTAACAGTAGAAAAACCATTTTGATTTACAGCCTTTAAAATGCAATAAATGTGTCTATCTAAAATTTAATCAGAAAATGAAACTTGGCTAAATTAGTAGAGCAGTATAATAGAAAATCTGTTTTCATAGTGGCCCTAACATCATTTCTCAAATAGATATCTATGGAACAGGAGCTATTATTAGATGCTTAAAAAGTGTTCCATGAACAGATTAAGCATGGAAGTACTGGGTTATAGTCATGATTTTTAATTGTTGGATTTCTCAGAATCTTTATGCTAATGTACCTTATAAATTTCCAAGAAATAAATATGGTGTGCAGCATCTCCCTAGCTGTTTGACTATATCACGCTGTCATCAGGGAGAGCTAATGTGTTCTGGGACAGTAGTTCATAGAATACAGAACAGTGTGGTGCCGTATTTGTGGCAGATATGATAATCAGAACCATTAGAAGGTATGTGCCATCTTCTGCTTGCAAATAGATTCCCTTAGATAATGCATTAGTTCTCATTTTTAAAACTAAGGAAAATTTGTTAGTTCTGGGCTAAGCTCTTGTTGAAATAAAATGCCTATCTTGCATTGTTCTGTGAGCTTAGTAATAATTATGCAGATGAAATGTCAACTTATGGTAGTAATTATGAGAATTTGATTATTTTAATTTGGAATTGAAATTTTCTGCTGTTTGTAGAATCTGGAGGTGAACTGGATATTGTAGTGACCTCAAATAAAGAAGTAAAAGTTGCTGCTGTCCGAGATGCCTTCCAGGAGGTCTTTGGCTTAGCTGTGGTTATGGGGGAAGCTGTTCAGTCCAATATTGCCCCACAACCAGTGGGCTATGCAGCTGGATTAAAAGTAAGTAATAGAAGGAAGACCTTCTGGGTATAGAAACTGGCAGTAATCTCTTCATAATTCTGGTAATAATCCTGTGGTCTGTATGGAGCTAAGCGGTTTTTACATAATGACATGATCAGCTTGGTTTTAATTGGACAACTCTGCAGTGTTATGAAGATATAGTGGACTTTTAAAGAAACCTAAGGTGGGTTTTTAATTGGGGGAGTGAGTAAACATGCAGAGAGCACAAAAAGAAAATGAGTCCTAAAAGAGATATTAACCCAGTTTTAACATTCAAAATCAATTACTAAAGAGATAATAACCCTCAAATCCCATAAGCTTTTTATTACTATCACTATTAATAATACTTTACACTTAAGAGTATGTATTTCTTCAGGGTTAGGAGCCTCTAATTACAGCATTTTTGCCAACCAATTAATAAATAACTTTGTTTTATGTTTGCTATGTTTAAATATACCTTAATGTATATATTTTATTCATTAACATTAAACTCTTATAGTTAACAGCACTAAATTCATGACTCTTAGTATAAGTCGTTAGAGTACAGGGTAAGCTCTAGGGTCTTTGGGTATCTTACTTTAGTACTGAGATAATTCAATGTGGCCTCTATATCACCTAATTTTTGATCCCCTATACTTTTAGAAAATAAAGGTAAAATTCCATTCTCAGGATATCGGTAGGGAATGATATTAAAATTTCTATAATTGTGACTCCAAAAGATGCTACATTTAATTAATGTGGTCAGAGGATAAGAGAGGTGAATATAACCCCCTCTTCATTTTCTCTTCTGGATTCCGTAAACAAACAAAAAAAGAATTAGACTTGTCTACCTAGCTCATTTCTATATCTCTAATAGGTGCTAATTAATTTCAGTAAAATATTTTATGACCCTTATGAAATATAAAGACCAGTGCTGTAGGATACTAACAAATGAACAGTTTCTGTTCCCTGGAAGCATAAAACCTAGGAATATTTTGTTATAGTACATAGCTGAGATATCACCTTCAAAGAGTTAGGGGTGAGTCTCTAAACATACCCCTAATCCATTAATAGTTTTTACTGAATTAACATTTATTTCAACTTTATAATTAAAATTCAGCCATAATTACCTCTTGGGAGGAGTGAATTAGGTAAATTTATAATATCCAGTATAAAGAACTAAGTTTATCTTATTTATTACATTTTTTTTCCAAAAATTATTTAGATTCTGAACATTAGCGATACAGGCCTTCAGAAGCTCTTTTGTTCATTTTTTCATGCAGTTAAGTTCTTACTACAGGCCTATTAGGTTAGACACTGTGCTATATACTAGAGATGTAAGAGTTAAGAGTAAGCAAAAATACACAGTCTTGATTTATTTGTAAATATCTTCTTTCATCCTTCATCTCTATAAGTTAATATCTTTACTCATTCTCATCTAGTTTTCACTTTCTGTTCTCTATTTCAGTTATCTCTGAAATAAATTCAGTTGTCTCTAGAAGTATCTTAGCTTTCTCAGTTTTCACTTGAATAGGAATTGATCCCTTAATCTCATTCACTATTAAGCTCTGCTGTCTAAAATAAAAATAGATAACTTTTCATCTTGCTTTTTGAACATATTACTCATGATCACTGTTTATGAAGTGATTCAGATAAAAATAGTAAACAGCAACCTTGTTTTCATTAGTCCAGTTTTTAGTTTTCTGTAAAAAGATTATTTAATTCATGATCTTGATTTATCTGCATAGTGTTTGTAGCCCCTCAATTTTGTTTCATTAATGGTGATAATATTCCTGAATAAAACTTAAAACTGTCACCTTAAAGTTATATTTAAAGAGAATCAGAAGAATAGAACATTTACTATTGATATGATTGCCTACTTAGAAAATTTGAGAGAATCAACTAAAAATCTGGGATAAAAAATTTTTATTCAGTAGGAGGGCTCCTTGCCAGGTTAACATTAAAAAACACAGTTTTCTTAAATTAGTAATAACCATTTAGAACATAGAATATATAATTCATTTTACAGTAGCAACCAAAACAATAACTCAAATTGGAATAATTTGTAAGGCATACTCCAAACTGAGTACTGAGAGGAACACGATTGTACTTTTTCACCTTTTGTCTTCTGCATTGTGTGAATGAGTAGATGTATGTTTGTATAAATGTATGCATGTATTGCTTGTATAATCATAAATTAGTATATTTAGTAATGAATAATTTGAAATGGTTTCTAACCTACCCTGTTATTCAGGGTGCCCAGGAACGGATAGATACCTTGCGTCGAACTGGAGTGATCCATGAGAAACAGATTGCTGTGTCAGTAGAAAACTTTATTGCAGAATTGCTTCCTGACAAGTAAGAGGCTTGTTTTTTTTTTTTTTTCTTGTAATGAGAACTCTTAAGATCTTTCTTAGTAGCTTTCAAATATACAATACCGTATTATTCATTGTAGTCACCACGTTGTACATTATATTCCCATGACTTATTTTATAACTTGAAGTTTCTACCTTTTGATCCCCTTCACCCAGTCTCTGGCAATCACCAATCTGCTCGTTGTATGTCGTGTTCTGTGTTTTAAATTTGCTTTTAGATTCCATATATGTCAAATCATACAATATTTGTCTTTCTCTTAGTTCTCTTAGCATAGTGCTCTCAATGTCCATGTGCCTTGTCATAAATGGCAAGATGTCCATTTTTATGGGTGAATTATATTTCAGTGTCTGTGTACACATTTTCTTTATCCATTCATCCTTCAGTGGACACTTACATTGCTTCCATACCTGGGCTCTTTTAAATAATGTCGCAGTGAACATAGGGGTACATATATCTTTTAGTGTTTTATAAATACTCTGAAATAGATTGCTGGATCATATGATATTATTTTTCATTTTTTGGGACACCTCCATACTGTTTTCCATAGTGGCTGTACCAATTTACATTCCTACCAACAGTTTGTAAGTGTTCCACCTTTTTGATAATAGCCATTTCAACAGGTATGAGGTGATATTACATATGGTTTGGGTTTGCATTTTCTGGATGATTAGTGATGATAGGGCATCTCGTGGTTTTGATTCTGGTTAATTAAAATGCTGGTGGTGGTACAGTTGACTTCACTTAAGTCAACTTACAAGTATCTTTTAAATGGAAAAAGTTTTCATTGTGAAGGATTTATCAGGAATGAGGAAAGGATTTGTTATTCCCTCTGAGCTTATTTTTTAATTTACTAATAAGTTTTCCAGTTGGCTATATAGAAAAAATTTTCCATATTTTTTCAAGTGACATATTAAAAATATTATGCATGACAAACTATTTGAACTTGATCAGTAGAGATTGCTGTTTTTCTTTCTCCCTGGGGCAGGGAGTGAGGTGAAGTTGAAAGATTATTAGGAAGAAGAGGGGGAGGAGAACTGAAAGTTTCCTCAGCCAACAGCACTAATAGTGAAAGAATTGGAAGAGGTTTGGTGGGTATGATAGGTATTGTAGTTTTAGATTTATTGAGTTGAAAGGGATATCTGGGTGGACATGTTTAGGAGCATGATAGTATTTTAGAGAACAAAGACGACCTTGGAGTTCTTCTAACGTGTATTCACTAGCACCACAGTGAATACACAAGAACTTTCCATGATAAGTAATTTTCAATTATTTTTTTATTATTATTCCTCCTCTTGGAATTAAGCCAACGGGAATATTATATATTGTTTTTATGGGTTGTTTTCTTGAAAATTGATAATATTTTATCAAAATGATATTACTTATACCTTTTATTTAGCACATAACTTGAAACTCATATTCTGTTGCAGATGGTTTGATATTGGCTGTTTGATAGTTGAAGATCCTGTGCATGCCATTCATCTAGAAACATTTACACAAGCTACACCAGTGCCTTTGGAATTCGTACAACAGGTTAGTTTTTTCCATTTTCATTAAGCTCCAGTGAAGCTTTCAATATTGTTTCAAAATAAAAATGTGGGCAGATTTTTTGTTGGAAATAGCCTCCTAGCTTTTTTTCCTTCTATGTTTTAGTACCTCCTTACTTTTGTTTTCCAACTGTCTTTAAAAAGGTAATATAGTTAATCACTATTTTCCTCACCCTAAGATGAAAAGAGATTTACCTCTTCTGGTTTTATGTTCACCTTTCCTTTATTTTCCCTAATAACTTTGTCTTGATCTTCCTCTTTGGTGGTAAGTAGGAACTTTAGTGTAAGGCATATGTCTTTACCTATTCACATTGTTTCTATACTGAGGCATAAATGTGTAATGATTTTGATTTTCTATATTTTTGTTATTTTTTTCTTGAACAAAATGGAATATGTGCTTATTTACATTGGAATCTTTGTACTCTTAAATGGCATTTTTGTTGACTTTTTTTTTATCACATTTGTACTCATGCACATTGTCATCTCAAAACTGTATTGGATTCTCTCCCAAGAAAATACATGTATGTACTCACATATAAATTGGGCAGATGTGTGCATAGAATCCCTGGAAGCAACTTGTGGCTCTCTTAATAGGTTTCCAGCTTAGATGGGGACTAAGAATTGATGCTTGGAATTTTGAAGTTATTGAATCTTTTATTTAAACCGTAATTTATTTTCAGAAGTACAAGAAAGCATTTTTGTAGATGTTAACATTAAACTCTAATATGAAGGTGATTACAAGATTGTAAGCAAATATTATGCATATTGTTAGACCAATAAATTAGAAAAATTGGACAGAATGGTCGATTTAGTAATTAGGTTGAACCATATGGAATTGCTGTCTAAAAAAGTCAAATATTGGCAGTTTCATATGATTCAACCTTAATCACCTCAATGAAGCTTTCCAAAGTCATCTCATTAACCTAAAACATCTTTATAGCTCTTAACACTTAGGAAATTACAAGAGTTTTGGGAGCTCTGCCAAAAATTGGGATGAAGACTATGTATTTCTTATTAGAGTCTACCACTGTGGTTTTGAAACACAGATCCCTTATAGTCAAACAGTCAAAAGATACAGGCACATTAAGCTCCCATTCAGTTATTAATAACTTCTAGTCTTTCATATATGAAAATGTCTCCCAGGGTGGGGCCACTCAGGTTTGCAGATTTCTATTTGATCTGTTCAGGTTCCCAAAGCAAAGGCGATGTCAGCAATATAGGGCTTCACCCTTTCAGGCACCTGGTACAAGCGTGCCTCATAGATAGTGCAGGTTAGGTTTCAGACCACCACAATGTTTTCTGATGCATATAAAAGTAATGTTTACACAATACTGTAGTCTAATAAGTGCAATAATATCAGTATGTCTATAAAAAACAGTGCACATACCTTAATTTAAAAGTGCTCACCATTATCTGAGCCTGTTGGAAAAATGGTGCTGATAGACTTGCTTGATGCAGGATTGCCACAGACCTTAAATTTGTAAAAAACAAACAATATCTGTAAAGTAGGAAGTGAAGTGAAATAAAACAAGGCATGCATGTATAATGAAGCTAAGAGACAGCATCATCTCTTGCATTGAGCCTTTTGAGTTGTTAATGTAATATTCGATTTCCCTCATTACATAAACCATTTATTCATTCTCTTACCCATAGCAACTATTTTTCCTTCTCTCCATTTATATCCAAACTTTTCTACCTTTGGAAAGGACATTAGGTTTGGCCACTGTGCTGGTCCATAGAGCAGGCAGCAATCCGAGTCTAGCAAGTGTATTTTCCTCAGCCCATATGGGCATCCTTTTAACAGGCTAGGTTCCCATTGCCCTCCTGCCTGACCATAGGGCCAGGCCACTGCCTGTAAATCAGTAAAAACTGAGACATAGGGGATTTTACCACTGTTCAATTTTTCCATCACTATTAGGAAAACAGCATGCACTTCAGCCCACCCTGCTGATTTGTTTTCACTTTAAGTCAGAGTGGTGGCCTTCCACATGGGATGTTGTCCATTCACCTTGGAACTGCCATTTGTAAACCAAGGAGTCTTTCACCTGAGAGCTGTTCAGAGGGCACTGTCCATGCAGCAGTTGGTTCCAGCAGCTCCTCAGGTGTCTCCAGAATTGGTCCCAAAAGCAAAGAGACTCCCTGCTTGCATCTCCTCCTCGCATTCCCTCGGCAGCATGATCCTGTGTAAACCACTTCCATAACATTGTATGGAAATAGAACTATGAAAGCTCATTGTTCCGGTCACTGCCATCCCATTAGGGCATTTCTTCAGCAGCATCAGTGTATGTCCTTCAGTCATAAGTGTAGCTTCAATTAAGAATGTCTAATAACAAGGTAGCAAATGCCCGCAATTGGAAATTCTCTGATCCCAAGTCCCAGTAGTCATTGCTGGGAGGCACTCACAGGTTTTTGCCGTAAGCCCCATGGGTTATGGCAAAGAGATTTTTGCCCCTCCCATCACTCCAGCTTCTACCCTATACTGTGTGGGCTGAGGCAGTTGTTCTGATTCCCATATAGCATGTATAATTAACTGCTTGAAGAGCAGATGTACATGCCTCTGTTTTACAATACTAGGTAGACAAAACATTCCCCAGTGAAATACAGTGTCCATCCCCAAAGTAGTCAGGTAAAGGAAACAACGATTTCATGTAAAGCCCATTCAAATATACCAATTCTACTACAAACTTGCATGGTAATTCCGTCTACTCTTATGCTTCTAACTGTAGTCTCTGTTAGGACTTTATCAACAGGGTTTGGTTTTATAATACTAGGTAAGGAAAGTGTTCTCTAGCAGACATAATATCTGTTCCCATAAAGCATCCAGGTAGAGGGACACAACTTATTTACATATACCTGCTTAAACATTGAGCTTTCATAATTCTATCAACCTTTGCATTTATATTATTTCAATCTAATTATAGCACTCATCAGGGGAGTCTTGGAAACCTCTTCACCCCATGACCATTTTATTCACTATTGTGACAAAAGGCTCTGTAATGATAAATATTAGAAACTTTGTCATTATAAGGGTGCCTCAGGAATCAGCAAAAAAAGTAGCCTGCAGCCAAATCTGGCATGCCTGCATGTTTTTGTAAAATTTTATTGGAACACACTCCTGCCCATTTATTTACATGTTGTTTATGGCTGCTTTTGTACTTCAGTAGAACTGACTAGTTACAGTAGAAACCATCCTGCCCACAAAGCTTAGACTGCTTACTCTCTGGCCCTTTTCAGAAAAAGTTTGCTGACCCCTGTGCCAAATGTCTGACCATTGCAGAAGGATCATTTTTATTTTATTTTTAGGAAAACATATTGGAAAAAAACAGATATAATGCTCAAAGAACAAAGCATCAAAACTGTATAAACTGATATCAAAACTTAGGACATATTGCCAAGTAAAAATAAGCTGCATCTAGTATGATCCATATGTTTACATATGCACACATGTATACTTTAACATTATATATATTAATAGAAAACAAAACGCAACAAGCTGTTATGTGGTTAACTCTGAAAGAGTGTCATTTGCTTTTTGCTTTGCCTTTTTTCTATTGTCATTGTTTATTTTTTTGTCATGAGCTTCAAAACTAAGATACCAAAGCATGTGCCTTCCTTCTATTCCTGCTATTCAGCTCTCCCTGTTCCTTTTTTATCTGTCCTAAGAGTTTAATTCTGTGCTTCCTCACTGTTGGAGTTTGAATGATATAATGATGCTATCCTGGACTGCATATTATTTTATAGGTATTAACTTATTCACATGAAAATAAAGTTTCTGGGAGTACTCTACAAATTAATCGAACTATCCTTTTCTGAATGGATTAAAGCCTAATGTGCATGCAATTTCCTTCTTTCTGGTAGGAATGTCATAACTGTAAAGAGATAACAATATTTCTATTTTAGTACTAATTTTATTTAGTACTAATTTTATTATGAACCTGAAGTGACACCGAATGTAGACGTAGAGCTTAGGCCAGCCGTGGGCAAACTACGGCCCGTGGGCCGGATCCGGCCCATTTGAAATGAATAAAACTAAAAAAAAAAAGACTGTACCCTTTTATGTAATGATGTTTACTTTGAATTTATATTAGTTCACAAAAACACTCCATCCATGCTTTTGTTCCGGCCCTCCGGTCCAGTTTAAGAACCCATTGTGGCCCTCGAGTCAAAAAGTTTGCCCACACCTGGCTTAGGCTCTCTGACACTGAGCTGTTAGATATAGTCATTAGACTTAAGACCTTGATTATATTTTAAACAAATTAGCTGTGTGCAATATCGTGTTGATTCTTCCATAGCTTTGGAACTTCATACAGTTGGCAGCATTAGCTGTTTCTCAGGGTCTGTCATCACTATTAAGAGCAACCTGAGAGACTTTGAAATGTCACAACTATTTCCAGTGATTTTAAAAATGTATTATAAATAATGTAAATTTCATTTTTCTATAGGCTCAAAGTCTAACTCCCCAGGACTACAACCTGAGGTGGTCAGGCCTTTTGGTGACAGTGGGCGAAGTCCTGGAAAAGAGTTTAGCAAATGTCAGCCGGACTGATTGGCACCTGGCTTTCACTGGCATGTCACGTCGACAGATGATCTACAGTGCAGCCAAAGCAATAGCGGGCATGTATAAACAGCGCCTGCCCCCCAGGACCGTGTGAGAGACCTACCTAGATCCTGAGACATCCCCACCTTGAGCTTGGTGGTGAAGAAGACATTTACTTTCTGAAATTGGATAACGTCAGCGATCCAGCAGTTTTGGTAATTTTCCTGTAGGCTGCAGTTTTTCTTTCCCTTTAAAAAGCCATGGTGTCATGTCAGCAAATGAAAGGAAACAGATCCTTTCTATGATCATTTAATTACCTGTACTATAGTTCTCAAATATATAAGTATTTTTATAGGACAATTTGATACCAGATTTAGAGTACAAATTCATGTGTTAAGAAATGTAACTTGATATGTACTTGATTTTGTTTTTCATAACATAGTTAATGACATACTCGTTGAATATTCTTTAAAAGCATTGTTTCTTTTAATTCAAGATTAATCTCTGTCATTCTTTGAAGGTTTTTTTGTGTGTGCACATGATCTCAGGTCTGATACTGAGTGTCTGCTCAACAGTTTACCCTAAAACACCTACCTGTAGAGAGGTGGTGCACATTTTGTTTGCATAGTTTTAACATGGGCCAAAACAACAGAATGGATCATTTTCTCTTTGGTTATCATGTACACACATAGTGTGAATAATTCTATATTTTTCTTTTTAAATAACTTCTGGCATCTTACAGATTTATACTCTGATCATTAGGGTAATGCATTTTACTTTTTGATTGTTATGTGACAACTAAATGGCAAATGATTCGAGTATTTTTTAAATCAGAAGCATTTGAGTTATTTTCTTAATACTGCTGTTCAGTATTTCCTAGTAAATTCTGACAACAGCCATTATTTCTGATTCCATTCATATTTTTCCATTGTAATGGAGAAATTTTGGGAGGGAATTACTTTGTTGTTAATGGGATTGTATGCTTCTTATTTAATTAAGGTTACTTCTAAGTTTGCCTTAAACACTACTTTTCCAACTTGCTGCATTCTGCCTTTACTTTTAATGGAACTTTTCAAAGAAACTTTTATATGCAATCTGGTTTATTTAGTCCATTATCTTGGTACTTAGTGAAATTTTTTCTCCCAAATAGATTTACCATTTTTGTGTTTTATATAAATCAAAATTAAATAGTTTGTCTTACACTTTTAAACTCTATATATGCAAGTTTAAATAACACTTGAGATAGTTTCTTATATAAATGTAATTTATTTACTCTTCTATGCAGTTTTTAGAGATAAAAGAATTAGCACAATCTTATAAAGGGTGTTAAAGCTCTTCTTATACTGCACTGTCATTACACGTAAGGTTTGCTTTATATTTTTGCAGTTTTTTACCTGGGGCTAAATGAATAAGTATTCAGTGAAATTCAAGCTGTCATTCAAAGTAATGAGAGAAAAGAGATGAAACCAGTTGTGGCATAATAGGGACAGAATACTTATTTCCTCTTTGTTTTCTCCATCTTTCATGAATAAGAGAAGCCTTTCTCTACCATTTCTATTTGTCCTTTATTTTCAAAAGCTCCCTTTTCTAATAGTATTTTATCATGGCATGGCCTGATGACTAATTATGATTATGGATGAAGGAAAGTATTCCTAATTAAAATACTTTTGCTACTTCCCTCCTATTACTGGGAAATTTTACAGATCCTAAAAGTAACTCATTATCTCTCTCACACCACAGCAGCGTTAGCAAGGCAGTCTGCTAGTGTTGGTGTTTTGGTGCTCACCATCGATTTAAGACCATGGTCCTTTTACCCATCATCCAACTTCCCTCTGTTCTTTTCTTTTTCTGCTCATCTCCTTACAACTCCCACACTAGCATTTCTTAGAGTTGGACTGGGAGCTGTTGGCTTTTTTCCTCCCTCAAGCTGCTTAGGAAAGAAAACTTGTCTTCCACACAGTCCTTTACTGCTATTGTTTTGGTCGAGTTTGTGATTTATTTATTTTTCCTGAAGTGCTCCAGTAACTACTTACTGAATTTTATAAGCTTATACATATCTTCGTTTTAATTAGTGTGAAAGAGAACAGGTAAAAATGCAAGAAGAGTAATTTAACATCAACCTCAGTTGTCAGAGGTACTCAGATTATTCAATTCAAGATCTTCCTGTTACTAAGTTTGTCCATCAACCCCGGACCTAGAACTGTGCCACAGACTTATGGAGTTGGAAAGCTTTAGGCAATACTAGTGGTTTTCTCTTCTGAACTCTTATTATTACTTCCCCACTCTTTGTTCCTCTTTCTCTCAAGGAGTAATGAAGTAAGAAATTGAGATGAATGAATATATACAAAATGGTAGTAGATAAGAGTACATACAGATGAACAAGTAGATAAGAGTACAGATGAACATGTATTATGTACATCTATTAAAAATTATGCAAATTAGTGACATACTCAGGGTCAACTAAATTACTTTAATATGTTGTTGGATTTATTTTATTCCTTGGCTAGAAAAAATTCTTAACAGGAATTTATGTTCTGTGAAGCCAAACTTTCTAAGTTCTAGAACAGTGGTTCTCAACCTTCCTAATGCCGCAACCCTTTAATACAGTTCCTCATGTTGTGACCCCCAACCATAAAATTATTTTCATTGCTACTTCATAACTAATTTTGCTACTGTTATGAATCGTAATGTAAATATCTGATATGCTGTATGTGTTTTCCGATGGTCGCAACCCACAGGTTGAGAACCGCTGTTCTAGAAGATGTTGAGTTATGCGTAAATTATTAAGAAACTTAGATTTTTACTCCCAGAATATGGTTTTTAAGGTACTATGCAGGATGATGTATTGGGTAATATCAATTTTGTAAGTATGTAAATATGACAAATAAATAATACCTCTACTTATTTCCCAGAAGTGTACAGTGATTTTTAAAAATGTTTATGCATATTAATATTAACTGGCAACTAGCTACCAAGAATTCCTATAGAAGAGCAACTTCAAGCACCATCTTTCAACATTCAGATATATCAGAGTTGCTAACTTTACATTCATAGAACTCAGAATATTTAGGGGAGAAGATGCACTGGAGATAGAGTTAATAGGCCTGTGTTCATGAAGAGACCTGCATTTAATTTATCCTTGACCTTCATAGGTGTCATCTTTAAAAGAAAAAAAAGTTTTAGTTGTTACTGTATTTGTCATTTGGAGCCTAGTAATCCCAGGAGGAGAGATTATTGTTTTGATTTGGCACAGGAAGGGGTATTGTAAAAGACACTGAAATATTGATTTGGGGGTTTTGTTTGTTTGCCAACAAAACAATATTGCTGTCAATAGACTAGAAAAACACCTGTTGAAGGCCCAGGAAAGGTCCTTTTATAGTTACATCTTTTTTCAGTATTAACTAGAGAAGAAAAAAGTTTTGGAAAGACAAAATTGGCAAGGCCATATGAAGGAGGTCTTTTAAATTATCAAGAATTTAAAGCAGTAAGAAAGAAAGAGGAACTTACAAGTTCCTTTGTTGGTTACTCATTGGAGTAGGAACTTATTTTTATAGGTTAGATAACTGAAACATTAAGTTTCTTATCCAGTATCATCACAAAAACTGAATTATAGAGATATAAGTCCAGTGGTGTGTGATTTACTCTATACCAGTCATTTGGCACAAGAATTTTAAAAACTTGCAATACCTGACTATTCAGGGGCACTGACCTTTTCCCGTGGATTGTCAAATAAAAGAATGACAATAGCCACACAATAATCAAAATTATACCTATTTTTGTAGCCAGATCAGCCAAAATGCAACATTTTTTGGTGTGCCACAGAATTTTAGTAATGTAGTAGTATATATGTGAGATGAAAAGGGTTGAAAATCGCTACTCTAAACCATTCTCTTCTAAAACATCCTAAGTATTTGCTTTAGGAAGTTATGGGTGCATAGTTAATCTTATGGCTGTTGAATTCAACTTAATCACATAATAGCAGGAAGACTTAGCTCTAGTATACTTTTAATTTTGTAATATACTAGAGGCCTGGTGCACGAAAATCATGCACTCTGGGGGGAGGTCCCTCAGCCCACCCAGCCTGTGCTCTCTAGCAGTCCGGGAGCCCTCAGGGGATATCCAACTGATGGCTTAAGCCCGCTCCCCATGTCAGACATCCTTAGTGCTGCCGCTGAGGTGGGATAGGCTCCTGCCACTGCTGCTGCACTTGCCTGGCTTCTGGCTGAGCAGCGCTCCCCCCGTGGGAGCGCACTGACCACCAGGAGGCAGCTCCTGCATTGAGCATCTGCCCCCTGGTGGTCAGTGCACATCATAGTGACCGGTTGTTCCACTGTTAGGTCGATTTGCATATTAGCCTTTTAGTATATAGGATTTTTTAAGGAAAACTTATTTTTATCCCCTATTTTTTTGTTTTTAAAAGTGGTGTTTTTGACTTTGCTAATAATATGAGAATATATCTGAGATATTTGAATATTCTCCCAAATTTGGGAAACCATAAACTTACTAGGTTTACCTTTGAGTATAATTTTTAGGATTAAAGCCAGAAATGTTCTAATTGTTCAACTACTCTTCAAGCAAGGCACTTTTAAAATAATACCTTTTAAAATATTTTGAGAACCACTGTTATAATACGCTTCCTGACTCATTCTGCATATCTTAAGATATTTTAAAGAGAATGATGTCACCAAGATGGTGACAGGTTGTTCCTGACTTTGTTCCCCCTCACAGGAAGAGCTAACAACTATTCAATTACAAGACACCACTGAGAGAATCCTACAACATGGGGGTGAGGCTGAAGCACCTTACTGCATCAAAGACCAAGGCAGACTGATTTTCAAGGCTAAGAGGAAGGACTGTATGTTGACCACATTGCCCTTCCCCAGGCCAGAATAGTACTATGCCAAGAAGTGACCCCCTGGACCTACAGTTTCCTTCAGTGGGAAAGAGCTCAGGGTGGACATCCAGCTCTCTCAGAGTTGGGGGTCACTTAGAAGCCCCCATTTCGGTTTCGCTTCCTGGAGATTGCAGAGAAATCTGCAGAACTTAACCACTGGGAACCTGTAACAGAGGAGTGGGGATGGACTTACAACCACCAGCATTCGGATCTTGGCATACTGAGTTCCTACCCGCAGCACCTAAGTAGTTATCCAAACCAGTGTCTTTGCTCATCTGCAAAACCAAGCTGGTGGCACAGTCTGACCAGGGAACTTGGCAGGGTGCAGATATGCCTGAATTGCATCCCCAGGTGAATAGCCTAACCTGCTCTCATCCAGGCAGGGGAGCTGAGTCATAGTCCAGCTCACTGCTGAGTGTAACTCCTGGCTCCATCTGAACAGAAAAGCAGGCAAGAGTACCTGTTCAATGCTTGAACAGAGTACAGAATGCACAGTTGATTATGCACAGAACAAAGCCAGTGCTGGGTATGGAGTGTTATCCCCCTCCTCCTGGTCAGGGGAGATAATTCACTTCTCACTATAAAGTCTGGTCTGATTGGGAAAACCTGGGAGGAGGCTGCTTGGAGCTGGCCCTCCCCTCAGGGGAGCTGAGAATATCCCCACTCCCCATGCAGTGAAGCTTCCAGGCCTGTCCAACCAGAAAGCCTGGCGGGACACCTGGAAAGCTAAGTAGCCCATCAACACTTGAGCAGAGAGTCCAGCACGCAGAGCTGACAGCGCAGAGCAAAGCCAGGAAGCCTGTTTGGCCAGGAACGAGGCATGGGTCAGCTTGGGTCCAGGCCATAAACAGAGTCTTTCTGGCTTTGGAGTTGGTTCTCTCAGTGCCTGGTCAGGGAAACTAATTTGTAACCTCACGCATTGCTGAATATAGTTTTCAGCCCACCCAACCAGGGAACTTAACCAGAGCACAGGGGAAACTGTGAAGCCCATCCCACAGCCCTACTTACAGTAGAACTTGAACAGAGAGCATAGCCAGTGGCTTTCCCCATTTGCAGAGCAAAACTGATGGTCTTGTCTGTCCAGGGAATGTAATGCATACCCTTGCCTGATCAAGTCCCCAGTCAACAAGCTGTGCGTGCTTTGGGCCCCATTCTACTGCCCCCCCAGGGCTTGGAGGCTAATTTATAGCCCCTTCTACTACTGAGTATAGAAGCCAGTCCCGAATGTCTAGTAAGCCTGACCAGATAACCTAGGCAACTGGTGGAACACATCCTACCACCTCACTTGGGCAGAGAATCAATCCAGTAGTCTTACCTAAGTGTTTTCAGACAGTGGCATCTCTGCCCCACTCGGCTTAGAGCTGAAGGAGTGGGCTCTCTCATAAATAGACTCTGATAACACTCTCTACTACCCCCAAGGGCGTTACCAGTAGACACACCCATAAACCCTCAACTGAGCTTCCTGGTGAAGAACTATCTCTGCCAAAGCAAACTTCTAAAGCCTGGAAGAAGAAATTACTCGAATGCACACATAACAAAGTAAGGAACTAAGAATCACGAAAAATCAGGTAACATGACACCATCAAAGGAAACTAATAGAGCTCGAATAACTGACCCTAAAGAAACGGAAACCTATGAGCTGGAAGACGAAATTTCAGAATAATTTCCTTTAGTGAACTACAAGAACATAGACAACTAAATAAATTAGGAAAACAATGTTGAACAAAACAAGTTCAACTATGTAACAGAAACTCAAAAAAGAAAAACCCAAACATAAATCCTAGCGTTGAAAAATGCAGTGACTGAATTGAAAAATTCAATAGCAAGTTTCAAAAGCAGACTTGACAATGCAGAATAATCTAACCTATAATAGAGGACATTTGAAATTCTCCAATCAGAGGACCAAAAAGAGGAAAAGAAAGAAGCCTATAGAAACAGGACACCATCAAAAGAAGCAATACCTGCATTGTGGAAATTCCAGAAGGAGAAGAAAGAGAAAGGGACAGAAAGTATATTTAAAGCATAGGCCTGGTGCACAAAATTCGTGTATGGGTGGGGTCCCTAGGCATGGCCGGTGATCAGGGCTGATCAGGTTCCCCGCCTCCCCCCATCCTCCTTCCCTCACTGCCTATGTCCACTGCTACCCACCCCCGGTTCCCCGTCCCAGCCTGGCCGGGGGAAGGGATGAGGGGAGGGACCTAGTAGGTTGGCCGTCAGCCCCAAGGAGGGAGCCCGCCCTCGGCCCCCCTGGGAAAGGGGCTGCATCTGCCGCCACCCACCCCCAGTTCCCCATCCCAGCCCAGGGGCCTGGCCCTGATAGAGCGATCAGGGCCTTCCCGCCAGAGGGAGGGATCGGGAGGTTGGTTGGCAGGCCCCATTGGTCATCGGGGCCTGCGGGGTGGGGGAAGCACCTGTGTTGAGCATCTCTGCCCCCTCGTGGTCAGTGTGTATTATAGCAACTGGTCATTCTGGTCGTTCCATCATAACTGTTGCTTAGGCTTTTATATATATAGATGTTTGGCCCTTAATAAAAAATAACCAGCTATTATAGGAAAAGAAGTTTTTCCCAGAAACCAAGAAAAAAGAACTGGTAATAGAAACTAGTCCACAGGACCTCAAAAGATGGAACTATCAAATATGATCTTTAAAATAAATCAGTATTTCCAAAAATTAAGACAAAATGGAGAACTTTAGCAAAGAATGGAAACTACAAAAATAATTAAATGATATTCTATTTTTCAGTTCTAGAATTCTCAGGTCAATAGGTGAGTTTAGTAGCAGAGTAGGCACAGGTGAGGAAAGAATTAGTGAAGGAGCAGATAATTGAAGGAAAACATCTAAAGTTCAGAGTCAAAGTAACAAATGGAGAAGAGACATATGGAACACAGTAAAAATGTCTTTCTAAAGTCAGGTTTACATTTGATATTTTTAAATATTTTCAATGAGAAGAAATAAAATATCCATTAAACAATCATGCTGTGTGGTACAGAAGGAATTTGGCATATGGGGCTAGACTTGAGTTCTTTTATTAAAAAATGCTTACTTTTAAAATTACAGTCCCACAGTAAAGGGGATACAGAATTTGGTCGCATATCCTAAGCATATCATACTACCACTCTGATATCCAAAGGCAAAGAGAAAATCTGAATTGTAGCTAGAGAAAAAAGGGTTTTCACTTGCCTTAAAAGAAGCATTAAGACTGCCAATTGGCTTATCAATATAAACAATAGAAGCCAGAGGATATTGGTATGTTATCTTAAAAGCACTGAAAGAAATGTCAAACTAGAATTCTATATCCATGGAAAGCATTCTTCAAAAATGAATGTAAGATAAAGACATTTTAAAAAAAGAATGTTTGTCACAAGGAGATCCATAATAAAAAAGGACATTAGAAAAGGGTCTCTTCAAGGTAAAGATGAAGAATAATCACAGAAGGAAGCTCATAAACACAGAAAGAAATAGAGAACAATAGAAAAGAACAAGTCATATGTAAATGAAAATGAATATTGATGCTATAAATAAAATTAATAATGTATAATGGTATTTTAAATATATGTAGAATTTTAAAAGAAAAGGAAAGGAAAGTACATGTGGTAGAAGGATGTCAATCCAGTTAAAGTGCCCCAAAGTCAACGAATCTAAGGATGGTCTTTTTATAAATGAGATAAGGATGTGGGGGAGAGGGGTGTTTTTAACCCTTATTTCACACCATTCATACATACACATAAAATGACTCCAGGATTATCAATGTAAAATGTGAAGTTTAAACAATTAAAAAACTTAGACTTCAACATAGATTGTCCTTAAGAACTTGGGTAAAGAAAAGATTTTTAAAAAGGACACACATTGTCCTTGACTAACCCTAAAGGAAGAGAGGGATAAGCATCTGTCTTGTGTTACAATTTAAACTTTTCTTCTTTGAAAGATAGCATTCAGGGAATGAAGAGACAAGTGGGAGATATCTGCAACCTGGACTGCCTAGGGAATATAAGAACTTCTAAAAAGCAGTTAAGAAATAGAGAAAGATCAATGGAAAAATAGGCCGGAGACTTCGTACCTCTCAAAGGAAGATATCCAAATGGCAAATACAAGAAAAGTTGCTCAACTTTATCATCTTTAATATCAGAGAAAAGCACATTAAAACCACAATAAAATTAAAAAGACTTAATATCAAGTATTTGCAAGGATGTGTAGAGGAAGTAAAAACTATATCTATCTATATATATCAATGGGGGAGGGGGTAACTTGGTACAATTACTTGGAACACATTTTGGCAATACCTACTAGAGTTGAACAGTTGCATACGTTATGACCCAGCATTTCCACTCCTATGTATATTTTCCAACCGAAATACTATGTGTACCAAGATAATTGTAAAAAATGTCCACAGCTGCATTATTCAATTAAAGTAAAAACAAACAAAAAACAAACCACGAGAAATAGCCCAATAGTTCAGGGACAAAAGAAAGGTGAATAAATTGGGGTATATGCAGTCAACTGCAAGATAAATGAACATACATTGCTATAAATAACACAAATGAGTTTCACAAGTATAATGTTGAAAAAAAAGTCAGGAACTAAATAATACATATTATATGGTTCTATTTATATAAAATTTAACAACAGACAAAACTGGTGTTAGAATTTAGGCTACCATTGGGGAGAAGGTAAAGGACTATGATTTCAAGGAGGCCTATCAGGTGATTTGTGGGTGGCCTGTTTGTTGATCAGAGCAATGTATGATATCTACATGTTGAGATGATTCGCTAATTCGTTTGTCATTTGTGTAGTTTTCTGTATGTATATGTCAGTAACAATTTTTAACATGATGTGGCAAAATAAACAGATATCCTATTTTCATATTACAGTGAAGAGATTCTTTATTTTTTCCTTGTTAAAGATTGACTAACTTTTCACAATCAAGAAAAAATGTTTGCAACAGTAAGTACACAAATCCTACAGATTCTGCAGCATTCAGAAAAAAAAAAGAGGAAAATATTTATAGCAATGTACTGGGCAGTGTAGAGTACAGAAGTTCCCCCTTATCCACGGCTTTGCTTTCCATGGTTTCAATTACCAGAGGTTAACTGTGGTCTGAAAGTATTAAATGGAAAATTCCAGAAGTAAACAATTCATAAGATTTGAATTGCACATCATTCTGAGTAAAGTGATGAAATCCCATGCTGTTCTGCCCTGTCCCGTCTGGGATATGAATTATTCCTTTGTTCAGTGTCTCCAAACTATATAAAATCCCATCCCCCCACTAGTCACTTTATAGCCATCTCAGTCATCAAATTGACTGTCACACTATCTCAGTGCTTGTGTTCAAGTAACCCTTGTTTTACTTAATGGCCCCCAAACACAAGAGTGGTGATGCTGGCAATTTGGCTACACCAAAGAGAAGAAATAAATGCTTCCATTAAGTGAAACAGTATGTATGTATGTATGTATGTATGTATAGTGAAAAACAGTATATGTAGGATTTGGCCTTTCTGTGGTGTCAGGCATCTACTGGGGATCTTGGGATGTAACTCCTGCAGATAATTCCAACCTCTATTAGTTGCAAAACATCTTAGGCAGTAAGTAAAATAGTAAATATTATGTATTCTACTAGAGGCCCAGTGCACGAAATTCATGCACTCGGGGGTGGGGGGTCCCTCAACCCGGATTGTGAGAGGGCGCAGGCCAGGCCTAGGGACCCTACCAGTGCAGGATCGGGGCCAGGGAGGGACGCAGGAGGTTAGCCAGTCGGGGAGGGGCCTCGGGAGGGCTCCAGGGCGTGTCCGACCTGTCTTGCTCAGTCCCAATCGGCTGGACCCCAGCAGCAAGCTAACCTACCGATCGGAACATCTGCCCCCTGGTGGTCAGTGCACATCATAGCGAGCGGTTGAGCGGCCTTAGCATATTACGCTTTGATTGGTTGAATGGCCAATGGGATGACTGGACACTTAGCATATTAGGCTTTTATTATATAGGATAACTTGGCCTAACCATATGCGTATGGAATCAGCTCTAAAGCTAAGGGATACCTGGGAGTCATGTAACATACATCAGTAAGCTATTTTCTGCAATCATATTGGTGTCCTTGGGTATTTCAAAAACAGCTGGCAGAATTAGTTTTACATGTCGAATTGGTGCAGTAGAGTACCTAACGAGTGCCAGGTAAAACATGCCATTTCTCACAGCATTTTTGTGTGCAACTGGCCTTGGGTAACATGGCACTATTTCTAGCAGACCAGGGTGCATTCTATCGGGCAACTAGACTTGAACATTAGACACATGTAAGTACGTGGCTGTAAAACCATTTAGAGTGAGTGTTTATGGCATTAATGATACTTGCCTCTTCCAATTTCCCAAGTATTACTTAAATCTTTCACATTTTTATATAAAATATGTAAGATGAAAAAAAGAAAAATTATTGTAAAACTTTTCTTTAAATTTACTCTGTTTTCTGACAGCATTCAAACTCAATTTTCTTTGAAGAACAGTTATCAGAAAATTTCTATGTTGTGTCCTATGGGACACATTAACAAAGATAGTGAGGAGGTCGTAATTTTACCAGAGGAGGTAGTAATTTTAAGCCATTTTAACAGAATTTTAGTGTAATAATTAGTCTAGTTTTAGTCCTTAGCTCTACCCACAAAATTAAATATCTTAAATTAGACATACTCAATTCTTAAGAAATAGTACAAGGGTCAAATTAATGAAATGCATTAACATTTTTCATAGGGATACCTACAGGATAAAATTGATTCTGAATATAAAAAGTAAATAACCATTCTGGTTTATACTACTTTAGACCAAAACTTTTAAATATACCCAGATATGAATAAACTAAGTATAAATATGTCACTGATCGTATATAAAAATGTTAGTGACTCACTGGCTTGAGTGTGTATATAACTATTTTAGCCGTTCATCTATTGTTTCCAAGGACTCTGACTCTGGAGACTCCAGGGAGATACAGGGCAAGATCAGCCACTGCTCTTCGTGGGGCTCCCCAGGATGAGCTACAAAGCAATCTGCAGAGGGATGCTCCTTGTGGAGGCCAAGCAGTGAACGAAGCTGGTTGCCACTAGTGCTGTGCCTGAGGCCACTTAGCAAGAGGTACAGGACTCCCTGAGGCCAGAGGCTGCTTGTTTAGGGTTTGTGAACCTTTGAGAGATTTTAGGACAGGTCATTTGTATTGAAAAGCGACTGGAAATGGCTTGGGTGGGCCTGCAAGTTGGATGGGACAAGGTCTCAGGAAATCACTAGGGCGGTGTGAACAGTTGCCTGGTGAATGGAGACTCAGATATGGTGCCATATGCCAGTTCTATGGTGGGGAAGGAGGGGGGAGGGAGGGTTCAGCAAAGGAACAACAGCCTCTGCCAGTACTTCAGTCTGGGAGAAAGCTGCCCCTCCAGGGCTTACTCTGATGCCAGACAATTTAGTTCCTCCCTGTATGTCCCTGGCAACTTTCCAGCTGCTGCCCCAGCACCGAAACTCAGAGCAAGTGAATCTGAATTAGTCTGTGCAAGAGTCTTTTAAAAAGAATGCCTGAGACACCAGCAGGCCCCTATCTCACTCAGCCACAATCCCTGCTGATTTTCACAACCAGAAGTTATCGGGCCTTCTCTATCCAGAACTGGAATTCAGGTCTGGAGGGTGTGGGGGGACTTGGGACCTGGGACTGGGACCCCTCATTTCTCAGGGGGTCTTCTGAAACTGAGATAACCCTCCCAATTTTAACCACCACACGGGAGTGGAACCAGCCCATTACATGTCCCTCCTATTAGTCTCTATGTGACTACTTTATTTCCTTAGTTATAGGACTTCAGCTGGATTTCAGGTAATTCTGAATGATGGTTGTCCTGTTATTTGGTTGTAATTTTGATGTGGTTGTGGGAAGATGCAACTACCTATTCCACTACCTTGACAGGAAGCTCCCATTTTATAAACTAGAGTTGTAAGTGCATTATGCACCACCATTACCATTTACAGAATCTAATTTTTACTACATATTTAATATTACCAGTAAATTTCAGACTGCTTTGTTTCTGTAATGTTAATTAGCATCCATTCACTTTCACTCAAAGAACTTCTTTAGCATTTCTCACAAGGCAGGTCTCCCTCAGCGTTTGTTTGTTCAGGAAAGTCTGTCCTTCATTTCTGAATAACGGCTTTGCTGGGTATAGATTCTTGGTTGAGTTTTTCTCTCAATATTTTTAATGTATCATCTGATCCTTTCCTGGCCTGAAACATTTCTGTGTAGAAAACATCGATAGTCTCATGGAGATTCCCTTGTAACTTTTCTCTTGCTGCTTTCAAAATTTCTTATTCCTTAACATTTCACAGTTTAATGGTAATATGTCCCGATATATGCCTACCTGGGACATATTATCAATCTATTTGGGGTCCTTTGGGTATCATGGATTTCCATTTCTTTCCCCAGGTGGGGAAAGTTTTCAGCCATGATTGCTTTAAATATACATAAAAAAACACCTTTCTTGTTTAAAGTATTACAGATGTCTTTTTACCCCCATTGACCCTTTCTAGCCCACAACTGCCCCCAACCCCAGACCTTCACCACACTATTGTCTGTGCCCATGGGTTACTTCATACAAGTTCTTGGGTTAATCTCTTCCCACCCACCCAACACCCCTGCCTTCCCTCTGAGATTTAACAGTCTGTTTTATGCTTCTATGCTTTGTAGAAATCTGTGAAATTCCAAGTAACTTCATTTACAATATAAAGTATCAGAACAAGTAGAACTATAAAGAAAATAGGTCTTGTATACAGTCAGATCATATCTCCTCAGCCTGCACACCTCTACGGTTTTCACTTGTCAGTTGGGGAGAAAAAGCTACTTTTAGTAGTTCTGATTGTAGATGGTGATGGTGGCATTTGCTCTGGGGCAGCCACTCTTTAGAGTACAGATTAAACTTCATGACCATGATGCCCATTATTTCAAAATCCACCTGCCCCTGGTGGTTCTGTTTAATTAGTATTATTTATTTATCAATTTAATAACTACTACTAATAACCAAACGGTTTCTGTGTGTTAGGCCTTACTAAATGAATAGCTCCAAATTCTTATTGCATCCCTGCAAAATAAGTTAAAATACTTCTGTTTCACATATTTTAAAAAATGTTATACCACTAGAACATAATCCCTTTGAGCACTAGCACCATAGTTGCTATATGTACTCAGTGCCTGGTACAATTATAAACACTCAAACTTAAAAATTTAAAATTAAGCATTTTTTTAAATAAAAGAACTCAAGTCTAGCCCCATATGCCGAATTCTTTCTGTATCAGACAGCATGATTGTTTAATGGATATTTTATTTCTTCTCATTGAAAATACTTAAAAATATCAAATGTAAGCCTGACTTTAAAAGGATAGTAAATCACTTATTTAATGATGTAGGAAGAAGTTTAAATTAATATAAAGACAATACTGGCCAAGACAGCTATTAAACTTCTAAAAGGAAGCTACTGAAAGTTGAATATTGAACTACTGAGAATTAAACAGCTGAAATGAGCTATTAAAGAATGGAAGAGCTCTAGGTTAGAAACTCTGAATTTGAAACTTGTGCTCACCAGTTGATAGCAGAGTAATTTTAAGCATTTTTTCCGATATATTTGAGCCTCACTTACTTCATCAGTAAAATAAAAGTTGTGATACCAAAGGCTTAAGGCTGTCATGAGAAATACATGAAGTGATACATATTCCTATGAGCCTATTAATTTTAAATAACTATCCACACCGATTCCGATTCTGATGTTTAAAAATGAGAATTTTTCATAAAGTGTAACCCATTAAACTAGCCACCTACTTAAGATTATCTGTCCTAATGCTGGAATTGTTTTGGACTTACTAGACGACAGGTCAGTCGCCTCTATGGGTCCTTCTGAAGGGATTTTTCAAGGATGGTTTTGATTACACAGGCATTCCTATTACAATTCACCATATATATACATAGTCCTGAAGACCTTTGATTTCTATATAATTATGTGCTGGAAATAACAGGAGTTATAGAAAAAGATAGGGTTAGAACTGATTGTTCAAAACCTATGTAATTTTAAAATCTAACAAAATCAGTAACAACCCGAACTACAACATTAATATAATTTAAAAACATGTTTCATTCTTAATACATTAATAAAACAAGACAACTGTACCTTAATTTTTAAAAATGGGGTTCCAGACTTCTGGTGAAGATGGTCAAGTAAATGCTCTGCTTGCCTCCTCCCACAACCACATCAGAATTACAGCTAAATTATAGAACAATCATTATTAAGAATCACCTGAAGGCTAGCTGAACAGAATTCCTATAACTAAGGATTTAAAGGAGAAACCACGATGAAACTGGTAGGAGGGGCAGAAACATGGAATGGACAGGTCCCAACCCAGTGTGGTGAGTAAGAATTGGGAGGGACAGCTGTGGAGGTCCCCCCCCCCCCCCCCCCGCCCAAGGAGAGAGGGGGAGTCCACATAACTTCTAGCTGTGAAAACCAGTGGGAGTTGTGTCTGAGACAGAGGGATGCTGAAGTCCCAAGCATTCCTCCTGAGGGACTACACACACAGGGACATGCACAACATCACTTGCTCTGGGTCCAGTATTGAGGCAGCCACTTGAAAAGCACCAGGGAGATACAGGGAGGGATTGAATTGACTATATTCAGGGCAAGGGCTGGAGGGGCGAGGGTCAGTGCAACTCTCTCTAAGGTCAAAAGCACTGGCAGGCACCACTTTTCCTTTATTGTCCCTTTATTCCCCAAACCAGCTGGCAGGTATGGGCATTAACCTGGCTAACACTGTTTGCCCTCCACCCCTCATGATTCCCTGAGCTGCCACCTGACCCAGCTCATGTGTCCAGGCTCAGCCACTTCCAGCGGCTTTTCTATACCTGTGGCTCGCCTTGGCCCATGCTGAGGACTTTCCTAAAATCTCTCAAAAATGCACAAACCCTAAACTGGCCTGACCTGGCCTCAGCATGCCCTGTACCTCTTGCTAAGTGGCCCCAAGCCTGGCACGAGAGGCTACCGGTCTCAGCTTGCATTGTAACTCCCATCAGGTGGCCCCAAACTCGGCATAAGCTTCAGCCAGTGTTGGCTTGGAATGTAGCTTCAACTAAGTGGCCACAAGTCCAGCACAAGTAATGGCTGGACTCAGCTCGCGTCATGCTGCCCACTAAAGGGGCCCCAGCCTGGCACTACTGGCAGCTGGTCTTGGTTCACAGTGTAGCCTCTCCCAAGTACCTCTAATCCCAGCACGAGTGGCAACCAACCATAGATCACGTTGTAGCTCCAAGGAGATGGCCCAAAGCCAGACACAAGTGTTGGCTGACCTTGGCCTGCAGTAGAGCCCCTCCTCAGAGGCTCCATGCTAACACCTGCTTCAGGTCACACCAGAGCACCGCCCACGCAGTTCCCCAAACAAAACATCCAAAGGGTGGACTTGGCTGGCGCCAGAACCTTGTTGAAGTGACTCCTCCCATCCCATGGGTTAGCCCCTGCATAACAGCATGTCAGCTACAGTCATAACCAGCCCTGACAGCCAATTATCCTGAGGGTTAACCTCACCCACTTATGTGCCACCTGAAATCAAAGTTTAACTACAACAGGAGGGCACACACAACCCCCACGAGGGACACCCCTGGAGCACTTGGATCAGGTGAACAGGGACACTGCTACTGGCCCCACGGATACCTGCTACATAAGAGCACTCTGCCAAGACTTGGAGATATAGCAGATCTACCTAATATAGGGTGTCCCCAAAAATGTATACATGCTTTGAATAATTATTAATTGCAATGTTTCTTTTCAGGTTTAATCCATTGGAATAAGTAATTATTCAAATTGTACATACATTTTTGGGGGACACCCTGTACATAGAAACAAATACAAGCAGCCATAATGAAGAGACAATGAAACATTTCTCAAATGAAAGAACAGAACAAAACTCCAGGAGAAGTACTAAACTAAATGGAGACAAGCAATCTACCAGATGGAGTGTTCAAAACACTGTTTACAAGGATGCTCAATGAACTTAGGGGAAGAATAAATGAACTCAGTAGGAACTGCAAAAAAGAAAGAAACCATAAAATGAACCAGTCAGAAATGAAGAATGCAATAACTGATATGAAGACTACATTATAGAGCAGTGGTTTTCAACCTTCTGGCCCTTTAAATACAGTTCCTCATGTTGTGACCCAACCATAAAATTATTTTCGTTGCTACTTCATAACTGTAATGTTGCTACTGTTATGAATTGTAATGTAAATATCTGATATGCAGGATGGTTTTAGGCGACCTCTGTGAAAGGGTCATTCGACCGCCAAAGGGGTCGCGACCCACAGGTTGAGAACTGCTGTTATAGAGGAATCAACAGCAGATAGTGATTTGGAAGACAAGGTAGGGAAAACACCCAATTGGAACAGTAAAAAGACAGAAGGATTTTTAAAATGAGGATAGTTTAAGGGACATCTGGGATACTGTCAAGCATGCCAACAATTACTTTATAGGGGTACCAGAAGGAAAATAGAGAGAACAAGGGATAGAAAACCAATTTAAAGAAACAATGACTGAAAACTTCCCTAATCTGGCAAAGGAAATAGGCATACAAGTTCAGGAAGCACAGACAGTCCCAAACAAGAAAAACCCAAAGAGACCCACTCCCAGACACATCATAATTAAATTGCCAAAGGTTAAAGACAAGGAGAGAATAATAAAAGTAACAAGGGAAAAGCAGTTAGTTATGTACAAAGGAGTTCCCAAAAGACTGTTAGTTGATTTCTCAACAGAAACTTTGCAGGCCAGAAGAGATTGACATGAAATATTCAAAGTGATGAAAAGCAAAGACCTACAGCCAAGATTACTCTGCTCAGCAAAACTATCATTTAGAATCAAAGGAAAGATAAAAGAGTTCCTAGACAAGAAAAAGCTAAAGAAGTTTATCACCACTAAACCAGTATTACAAGAAATGTCAAAGGGACTTCTTTAAGTAGAAAAGATCCAAAATATAAATAAGAAAATATAGGAAAGAAAAAATGCTAAGTGATAAAGGCAAACACTTAGTAAAAATAGTGGATTAATCAACAACAAAGCTAGTAAAAAGGGTAAAAAAGCAAAAGTAGGAAGATGATGTTTACGCTTAGAAGAAAACTGAAAAACACACAAACACATGGAAGCTAAATAATATGCTACTAAACAATTAGTAGGTTAAAAATGAGATCAAAGAAGAAATCAATATACCTTGAAACAAATGAAAATAGAATAATCTACAATCTATAGGACACAGACAAAACAGTAATAAGAGGAAAATCTGTAGCAATGTAAGCTTACCCCAGGTAACAAGAAAAATCTCAAACAGTCCAACCTTATACCTAAATGAACTAAAAAAAAGTCCAAGCTGAGTAGAAGGAAGAAAATAATAAAGGTTAGAGTGGAAATATATAAAATAGAGTCTAAAAAAAACAATACAAAAGATAAATGCAATCAAGAGCTGGCTCTTTAAAAAGGTAAACAAAACTGATAAACCTTTAGCCAATCAAGAAACAAAAGATAGGGCCCCCCAAAATAAAATCAGAAATGTAAAAGGAGAAGTGACAACAGACAGCACAGAAATAAACAGGATTATAAGAAAATACTGTGAATAATTATATGCTAACCAATTAGACAACCTGGAAGAAATATATATTTCTGGAAACATATCATCTTACAAGGCTGGATCAGGAATAAAACAACAAAAAATCTGAACAGACTGATAACTGAAATTGAGTCATTAATAAAAAAACACAACAACTCCCAATAAACAAGCCCTGGACAAGACAGCTTCACAGGTGAATGTTACCAAATATTCAAAGAAAATTAATTAATATCTATCCTTCCCAAACTATTCCAAAAAATGTAAGAGGAAAGCTCCCACTCACTTTACAAGAATTACCCTGATACCAAAACCAGACAAAGACACTATAAAAAAGAAAATTACAGGCCGATGTCCTTGATGAATATGCAAAAATCCTCAATAAAATATTAGCAAACTGAATCAAGTAATACATTAAAAAGATCATACACCATGATCAAGTGAGATTTATTCCCTGGATACAAGGTTGGTTAATATCCACAAATCAATGAATGTGGCACAACACAAACAAGATGAAGGATAAAAATCATGTACTCATATAAATGGATGCAGAAAAAGCATATGACAACATTAGCATCCATTTATGAAAAAAATTCTCAGCAAAGTGGGGGTAGAGGTAACATACCTCAACATAATAAAGACCATATATGACAAACACACAGCTAACATCATATTCAATGGTGAAAAGCTGAAAACTTTTTCTTTAATGTCAGGAACAAGACAAGGATGTCCACTTTCATCACTTAATCAACATAGTATTGGAAATCCTAGCCACATCAATCATACAAGAAAAGAAAAGGCATATGAATTGGAAAGGAAGAAATAAAACTGTCATGATTTGCTGATGACATGATATATACAGAGAACCTTAAAGATTCCACCAAAAAATTAGACCTAATAAATGAATTCAGCAAAGCAAGATACAAAATTAATATTCAGAAATTGGTTGCATTTTCATACACCAGTAATGAACTATCAGAAAGAGAAAATTTTTAAAATCCAATTTTAAATTGCATCAAAAAATAATAAATTACCTAGGATTAAATGTAACCAAGTAGGTAAATGACCTATACTCAGAAAACTATAAGGCACTGAAAAAAGTAATTGAAGAAGGTACAAATAAATGGAAGGATATACCATGCTCTTGGATAAGAAGAATTGACATCATTAAAATGCCCATAGTACTCAAAACAATCTACAGATGAAATGCAATCCCTATCAAAATATCAATGGCATTTTCACAAGACTGGAATGAATAACCCAAAAAAGTATATGAAACCGCAAAGACCCTGAAGAGCCAAGGCATCTTAAGAAAGAACAATAAAGATGGAGGCATTATGCTATCCGATATCAAACAATACTATAAGGTTACAGTAATCAAAACAGCAAGGTACTGGCATAAAAACAGACACATAGATCAATGGAATAGAAAGAGAGCCCAGAAAAAGAAAAAAAGAAAAGCAATCCATGCTTATATGGTCAATTAATCTATGACAGAGGAGGCAAGAATATACATTGAGGTAAAGACATTCTCTTCAATAAATGGTGTTGAAAAAAACTGGACAGACATGCAAAAGAATAAAACTGGATCATTTTCTTACACTATATAGAAAAATAAACTTAAAATGGATTAAAGATTTAAATGTAATACCTGAAACTATAAAAATCCTAGAAAACAAAACAGGCAATAAACTTTGATATCACTCTTAGCAATACTTTTTTTGGATGTCTCCTCTAGCAAGGGAAGCAAAAGAAAAATTATAAATTGGACTCCATCAAACTAAAAAGTTTCTGCAAAGCAAAAGAAACTATCAACCCAATGAAATAACAACTTACTAAATGGGAGAAAATATTCACCAGTGATACATTTGATAAGAGTTTAAAATAAGAAATATATAAGAAACTCATACAAAAAGATTTTTAAAAAGAAACTCATACAACTTAACACCAAAAAACCAAATAATATGATTAAAAAATGGCCAGAGAACAGACATTTTCCAAAGAGGTGACCAACAGGCAGATGAAAAGATGCTCAACATCACTAATCAACAGGGAAATGTACATTAAAACCACAATGAGATATTACCTCACATCTGTCAAAATCATCAATAAGTCAACAACAAATAAGTGTTGTCAAGGATGTGAAGGGAACCCTTGTGCACTATTGGTGCAGCCACTATTGAAAACAGTAAGTATGGTTTCCCCCAAAATTAAAAATATAACTACCATATATCTAGAAATTCCACTTCTGAGTTTTTATCCACAGAAATCCAAAACACTAATTCCACAAGATATATGCATCCCTATGGTCACTGCAGCATTATTTGCAATAGCCAATATATGGAAGCAACCTAAGTGTCCCTCACTAGATGAATGGATAAAGAAGTGGTACATATATCCAATGAAATATTAGCCATATAAAAGAATGAAATCTTGACATTTGCAACAACATAGATGAACCTAGAGTGTATTATGCTAAATGAAAAAAGTCAGACAGAGAAAGATAAATACCATATGATTTCACTTATACGTGGAACCTGAAAAATAAAAAAAAAAAAAAACAAGCAAAACAGAAACACACTCATTGATAAAAAGAACAAACTGATGGCTTCCATATGGGAGGGGCATTGGGGGCTGGGAAAAAAGTTGAAGGAATTAAGAAGTACAAATTTCCAGTTATAAAAACAGTCATAGGGATGTAAAACACCACAGAGGGAATATAGCCAGTAATACTGTAATAACTATGTACGGAACCAGTGGTGCTAGGCTTATCTGGGTGATCACTTCATGAGTTATGTCAATGTCTAATCAGTATGTTGTATACCTGAAACTAATACAATATTATATGTCAACTATAATTGAAAAAAAAAGTTCTAGTTCAGACTGTCAAACTTCAGTGGGAAGGCAGGGGAGGAGTGGGAGGTGGGGGTAAGAGATCAACCAAAGGACTTGTATGCATGCATATAAGCATAACCAATGGACACAGACACTAGGGGGAGGTGAGGGCATGTGCCAAGGGGTGGGGGTGGCTGGGGGGAGGTCAATGGGGGAAAAGGGAGACATATGTAATACTATATGTAATACTCAACCTGTGGGTCACGACCATTAGAAAACACATATAGCATATCAGATATTTATATTACGATTCATAACAGTAGCAAAATTACAGTTATGAAGTAGCAACGAAAGTAATTTTATGGTTGGGGGTCACCACAACATGAGGAACTGTATTAAAGGGTTGCGGCATCAGGAAGGTTGAGAACCACTGCTTTAAACAATAAAATAAAACTAAAAAAAAAAAAAAAAAAAAGATGTTGACATAGATCCTGAACTGACCTCTCAGAGACACACCAAAGGACAGCTACATTGGAGCAATTTCCTCTGGGAGACAAAGCAAAAGCTAGCTGAATGACATCTATAAATGGGCAAATGAAAACCCTACAAAACCCCACCTTGAGGCTGGTAGGAGAGGCTGAGACAATCTCACATTAAATCTCCTCCCCTGTGCCGTGACCCAAAATTGGGAGAGAATTCACAACCTCAAGCTTCTTCCTGAGAAATGAAAAATTGGAACCCCATTCTGGCACCCCAACTTTTAAGACCCATGATGAGAGAAGAGCTCCCCAAACTTATGGCTTTGAAAGCCAACAAGAATTGTGCCCATGAGACCCACAATGCTATGTAACAAACTGAGAAACAGTTTTCTTTTTGTTTTTTTTGGTTAATCCTCACCCAAGGATATTTTTTCCATGAATTTTGAAGAGAGAGTGGAAGGGGGAGATGGGTTGGGAGTTGAGGGGTAGAGACAGGGAGGGAAAGAAGGAGAGGGGGAGAGGGCGAGAGGGGGAAAAGGGGAGAGTGGGGAGAAGGGGAGAGGGGAAGAGGGAGAGATTGGTTGCCTCCCATGTGCCCTGACCCGGCTGGGATCAAACCTGCAACCCAGGTATGTGCCCTTGACCGGGAATCAAACCCAAAACTTTGGTGCTGGACCAACATTCTAACCACTGAGAAACACTGGCCAGGGCGAGAGACAGTTCTTACAGCGCTCATATGAACTAACCCACCCCAGCACCCAGTGCAGAGGCAGCTGACTATGTCTGTCACTTCTTAGATGACCTATTATTCTCTTTTATCTTCCTGTTACTGGGCTGTTTCATCCAGTCTTTTCCCCAAAGAGTATAAAAATGAGTTTCCTTCTGCCTTTGCAGAGCTGGTATGTCCAGGATAAATCCCAACACTCTGTCATATATTAGGACCTGATGTAATAGCTTAAAAGTCTTCCCCTAACTTTAATCCTTATCACTACTTTATTTCACAAGAAAACAGCGGGTGGAATAAAATTCCCAACGTTTCTAACACACATAACTAATTAGATTCTTAAGTCTCTTCTGCAACATAAAAACTGAAGTAGGTTTAAAGCTGAAGCGCCAATTAACAGAGCTTGTCATGGAAAGAACACTTACAGGGCAAAACTTAATACCCCGTTTTTAGATTTGCGTAATGGTTTGTTGGCAAGCTGGGTCTTTTTCCCCTGCGTCTTTGCCTATGTTAAATGCTTTCAGAGGGTGTGGGCAAGTATTCTTGTCAGCAGGGCCTTGGCAAGTAACGTCTCTTTCCTGAACCCCCCGTGCTCAGCCTGAAGACAGTGAGGCAGCCAGCCACCCAGGCGATGGTTTATGAATCTGATGCTGGGAGGAGGGCAGTAAATTATGGGGAGCTGGAGTCTGTCTCTTTCAGAACACCCCACTTTGGGAATGTGAAATGTGTGTTGCCAGCGGGAGTTGCTGAGACAAGATGATGAAGTAGAGGTCTGAGTATATGATTTTATTATTTTTTCAGCTGAGTTGGCCCCAGGGATATACAGAAGGTGAGAGGGGGAAAAATGATTAAATTGCCTAGTAGTAAAAACACACCTCCCCCTGCTTCTTAGTATGAAACTAAGGAATGGTAGACGAACATTTCCATGAAGTAATAATTGCCCCTTGAATAAGCTTCCATTTGTTTAAAAAAAAAATCATCATTCTGTGCCAAATGCAAGTGAAAATGTACATGGAGTCAGGGTGGAAAGTACAGATATATTCAGCATGAGATCAGAGAGACCATTAACTAGATTTTCTGAGTTTCCACTGCTGCTCCAGGAAGATCAAATCCTCTCAATCACATCCATATGTACATTACGTGTCCGATGGATATAGAAAAATCTCCCTGCTGAGTTCTCCTAGGCACATTACATACACACCCTAACTCGGTGATCATTTTGCATAGAAGGTACTATCATCCCCATCTCACAGTGAAACACGGGCTCAGAAAGGTTAATTACTTGTCTAAGGGCACCCGGCTTGTGAGAGGTGGCAGGAAGACTCAAACCATGTCCCACCAGAGGCTGAGATGCATGCTCTTTTTATTTTGACTGCTGAGCGATAGATAAAATGAAGCTGTCTTTCAAAATTGTACAAAACCCTTTCTGTGTATGTGTACTGACTGCTGCATGCCAGGCAACTTTGGGACACCTGAGAAGAATGAGCCCGATTATGCTTAGTGAAACAAGTCAGAGAAAGACAAATGACATATGATCTCACTTATATGTGGAATCGTAAAAAAGAAACAAACCTTAAAAAGTGAGCTCAGAGATACAGAGAACAGATGGGTGGTTGCCCGAGGCAGGAAACGGGGGTGAGTGAAATGAGCGAAGGTGGTCAAAAGGTACAAACTTCCAGTTATAAAATAAGTAAGTCACGGAGATGTAATGTGCAGCATGGTGACTGTAGTCCATGATCCTGTATCATATATGTGAAAGAAGCTAAAAGGGTAGATCTTAAAGTTCTCACCACAAGAAAAAAAACAACTACATATAGTGATGAATGTTAACTAGACTTACTGTGGGGATTATTTTGCAATCTATACAACTATCTAATAATTCTGTTGTACACTGGAAACGAATGTTGTATGTTAATATCTCAATATGAATTTTAAAACATGTTCAGTTATACTGCTCTAGTTTTAGCAAATTTTTGTGCATAGTATTTTTGTGTATAGTGCTGTATAGCATTAATACAGAAAATAATTTAAATTAAAAAAAAAGAATAAGCCTGGAGTTTTGCTCTGGTGGAGGTCAAAGTGGAGACAATGCATAAGCAAATGATAGCAAGACTCCTCTGACCAGCATTGCTGCTGAAGCAGATGGTGTGGGACCATGGGTGGGAGCCATTAGGATGCTGGGAATGCTTCCTAGAAAAGACAGCACTCGCAGGTGAGGAAGGATGGCCAGGGCTCTGCAACCTTCCACACAGAGGGCAAAGCACAGGTGAGACAGGAAGATGAGAGTGTGGGGAACAGGAGGAGAGGCTGAAGAAGTGGGCTGGGGTCACTTCATGTTATTATCGTTTTCCCTAAGATCACCAGGTCATAAAGTGCTTTTTAGAAAAACAGCTTGTAACAGCGTGAAAGATGAATTAGCAGGGGAGAGAGAACCCAACTTGGAAGATACAAAGACATTCTCAATGGGAAAGGATCAAGGCGGGGGTTAAGGCAGCAGTTGCCGGGAGAGATGAATGGAAAATGTCCCATAGCTAAGTGATGATGCCACCTCAGCAAAGATGGTCCTGCAGGCCAAGGAGCCGTTTTGATCAGAAGAAAGGCTTTGGACAGTGGGTGTGTGTCTAGGAGTCTTAGGTGGAGACCTGCTGGCTTGAAGGAGTTTCAGCTCACAAGAGGGCCCTATTCTATCCATTCTGGCTAGAGACTGTGAAACAGTTGTGTTCTGCCTCATTATTCCAGTGTCTCTCTGGGCCAAGAGGAATCCTGCCATTTTTTGGAGCATATCTGAATTATCTGAGGCAGACCAGAAAAACTCTGTTCCCACACAAGGGAGGTTCCCAGAGATACCTGGCAGACAAGTGTCCTCATTTATGGGAGAAACGTGAAACCTCCTAGACGTTTCAAACCCTTATTTTATAAGCCCAACGATGTCTGCTGGGACTTGCCTTATGATTTACAAAGGAACCCCAAGGCACCTTCTTCCCTTCCAGCTTCTCTGTGTTCTCTTCCCTCCTTGTAAATCCGGCATAGGATAAACTAGAAAGAGTGGAATTCTTTAGCTTTAAAATGGAACAATAGATGGCTAGAGACTTCCCCCACCACTAGAGGGCACCAGCTGCACATAAAATGCCTAGGTGTCAACTTCATAAACAGTCTTCAAATACAGCAAAGGTCACACGGAAATGGCTTGTAATAAGATAGCTTTCCCACTACTCAGTTCACAGTAACTCCATTTCTGCACGCGAATAAAAGGAACCTAGGAACTTTGTATAGTGTTTTCAGAATTTCTTTAAATTCCGAAAACTAGTAATTTGGAGCCAAAAAGAACAGTTTAGTGTGTTTTTTTAAAAATAAAAATTACGTAACTACATTGTCTTTGCTATGTGATGTGTAAAACCTTCGATGAATTTTGCACATAGTTTTATTTCAGATTCTGTAAAAAAAAAGTTGGTATGGGCATAATGTCTGCCCGGGATGGCAAAGCTGCCAGATAAAAATTCACCACTTCACTTGTACGGTGTAGGTGTCTATAAAACCCAGATGTTAACATCTATAGGAAGTTTAGAAAGAAAATCTGTTCCGGCATTTGTTTTTGTGTGACCCTGCATGGAAAGGCCCAGAAACAAAGTGTCACGAAGAAGCTGTCAACAGTCCAGTTTCCACCAGCTCTGCCTCAGGGAGCTCACCCCCCTGTGCCAAGACCCAGCTGGAACTTATACAAGCAAAAGTGGGCTCATTGTTTTCCCTAACCCACAGCCCTGTGCTTTGGGACAGGGGGTTAGGGAAGGAAAGGAAAAGGAGGAAAGAACAACTATTTGATTCCGTTGAGCGCTGACAGGTACTCTGTACCGAGCAGAATTACAGGGAGCTGCCTGCCCCAGTATCAGGGCAGCTATAATTAGCACCTGCGATAGGACACAGACTTCAGGCCTTGGGAGTGCAGTGGGGGCTCAGCGAGCACATTAGTTGCTGTGCATTAGTTTCTGAGTAATGTCAGGAAGGATCTTCAATCACAGTGTGCTGCGTGCTCTAAACTCTAAAAATGGAAATTCAACCACCAGCTCCTCACCGGCCTGCGGGCCTGCGTGAGACTAGATGGATAAGCGTAGCAAACCCAGGAGAAAGCAATTAGCTCAAATAAAAGGGAAAAGAAGGTTCACAAAGTGTGAGGTTTTCTTGCCCTTGGAATGTGTGCATTTTCTCCAGTGCTGGGGCCGGTGGGTTGAGGGCGCTCCCAGTGGGAGGGCAGGGCCCGGGGAGGATAAGTTTACGTCACAAATTGAGATGCCATTGAATGTCTGCCACTGGGCTAGGTTTTATAGGAAGAAGAATATTTATTCTAGCTTAACAGGAAGAAATAGGCTACACTGCTGTTAAAAACGTGCCCAAGATGAGACTACTTCTCATAAGAGGTAACAGGATGATACATAACAGCCGCCACTGACCACGCACGTCCGCTGTACCCAGCACGAGCTTCCTCTCTGATCCTATAACACCGCCAGGCAGATTATCAGACCCATTTTGCAGATTAGAAACCCGAGGCTGGGAGAGGTTAAATCACTTACCCAAGTGCATCGCCTCCCCCGGAACCTCTCAGGCCTGTCGTCACTCTACAGGCATTCTCTGCCGCACCGCGCCCCAAAGGAGCTGTTCTGTCTAGAATTAGGAAAAAGAAAAAGAAAAAGCCTTCTAACTAATTCATATGCACACCATGGAAAAACTGCTACAACCAGGTCGCCAAGACGCGCATCTCCCAGTGTCAGGCAGAGCAAGGACTGTGCTTCTAGGCACATTTAGGACATGTTTCGTGCTGTGTCTTCCTTGGAGATTCCCCACCTCACCTTACGATGTCCTGGAAAAGAGAGGACACCTGCTCCATCGAGGACAGTTTGCACAGACCGCCTCAGTGACGGGACCTCCGCCTCAGCCGCCCCATCCCTGAAATGAGTTGCTCCAGGCAAAGGCGGCGAGAGCAGGTTCTATATACGCAGGGAGATGACTTGCACCTGGACACCTGGCTCTCCGAGCACCGAGCATGCGCACTGGCGGCTGCATTAAGGGGCTGGGGGTTGGGGGGCAGCCTTCCCGAGCCCTCTGGGCACAAGCGGGAGTCCGGTTGGGGAGAGATGGATTTTCAGTCAGTTACGGTCTGCACTCCTCTTAACCTTTCTGCGCCTCAGTTTCCGTCCACCAGATGCGGATAAGATAGTCCGTTTCTTTGATTTTTGTAAACCAGTAGCTCAGCAGGTGCGAGTTATTATCCATAGAAGGTCAAGGGAGGGCACCTGTGGAGCGCGAGGGCATGCACCCGCCCGGGAGGAATGAATTTCCCCACATGCATCTCTTCCTCCTCCTCCTCCTCGTTTTTTACCATTTTGGTAAAAAGTGAAACATTTGCACCGTAAAGTTTATTTGGGCAAAGAGTATTTGAAGGTTAAACTTCTCGTTCTTTCTAGGGAGAAAGTATGATGAAGCAAGAGGAAGGAATTGCCTGGAAGGAATAACCTGGGGAAGAGCGAATGGAATCTGGGAAAGAACGCCAAACTCCTTAGGAAGAGCGCGTCTGCGAAGCGGGGTCGGATCCCGTGGGTTGCAAGGGCACAGGCTGCCTGGGAAGGTGTGCAGGGAGCATGGGCCACGTCCAGGTTAAAACCGGCGCAGAAAAGGGACACTATTCATTTCCCAAGATTCACATAATCCTTTAAATAAATCCAACCTGTTTTCATTGAAGCAACTGTCTCATTCCCTCGATGTTTAATCTGAAAGAAAAATAAATATCCCTCTGGGAAAACACTGAGCAATTACGGGGCCCTTCCTCCCTTCCTCAGACCGGGTTCCCTGCCTCCGCTCCTGGCCCCTGTGAGATGGAGGGTTGAGACCTGCAGCCAGGGGAGCGGAGTTGGACAGTGGGTCAGGGCAGGAGGAGGCAAGGGAAGGTCAGAGAATGGGATTCAGAGGATGGAGAGGCTGCTTGTCTAGGCTGCTTAATTAGGTGCATCTTATTCCAGAGGCTAATTAAGTCCTGTAAGGAGAGAAACAGAGCGCGCAACCAACCAATAAAACTGGGCATACCAATTACAGAATGAAAAGAAAGGGCATGTATTTGTGTGTATGTGTGTATGCTTGTGCGTGTGTGTGCACTTTATATCAAAAACAAATGTATGCTCTGCAAGTCACAGAGGTGGGGCAGCTTTTTAGATGTGGTTGGATAGATTAAGCCATCCAGAGGACTTGGACATCTCAAATCATGGCACTTCATACATTGCCCTTGTTACTTTAAAAAACCCATCTCGGTTAAGCATGAGTTCACTGGAAGCATGGCAGGATTTTTCAGATGAAGCCGAGGGAAGGGATCCCTATGATTGCTAAACAACTCCTGGAAAACACTTGTCATCAACGTAGGACTCAATAAATGTTAGCATCTTTCCATTTCCCTTCCCTTCATAAAAAAGGGTATAAAAACAATAGCAAAGCACATAGGAAAAGAGAGGAAAAAAAAGAAAGATGGAAGGAAGCTGAAGGAAAAAGAGGAACAAAACTTTCCCCAGAGAAGATGCCAGCTAAAACATGGAAGAAATTTGTGCATTTAAATATTAATGATATTTATAGACATTTCGGGGAGTTTTCCACAGTGCATACTCTGTGTAAAATCCTGCAGTATAGGTGGCTCTTTAAAAAAAAATTAGGCTTTACAGGCAATTTACTATATAACACCAAATGCATATCTTAAAGAGATATGACCACTAATTAGATTGTATATGTCCTCCTATGCTTGTTTCTTATCTCTGAGTATTTGTTTTAAACATATATATATATATATACATATATATATATATATATATATAGTAGTTGTGAACTGTACCTTTGAAACAGTAACCTTTGAGCCCTTCCTCACCTGTGAGCATCCTTCCATACCTGAAGGGTGGCAGGTTCAATTCACAGTCAGGGCACATACCTAGATTGCAGGTTCAGTCCCTGGTTGGTGCACTTATGGGATTGATGTTTCTCTCTCTCTTTCTCCCTTCGTCTCTTCCTATAAAAACCAATGAAAACGTATCCTCAAGTGAGGATTAAAAAAAAAAAGGTAACCTTTGAAATCAGGCTGAGGTCATCTTGTTGACCTTGGTTGGACCACACGATTCTCATGAAGTCCCAAGGCGTGAATAGATCTCTTTGTGTGCTTAGCCCTCATCCCAGCCAAGCCAGCCTGGGTTTTGTTTGGGCACGTCTGGGAGTGTGCCATACACAAGTAGGTTTTGATTTACAGATACACAAAAGGAGATCTGATTTCCTCTCCAGGAAAATGGCACGATGGCTAACATGCTTTAATTTATACACGTGGGGCTCTTTTAGAACTAAGTTGAGGCCTGGTCAAAATGGGTCCTTTGGCAAGAGGCGTTGCTCGCAAATGCTTGTTGATTGCCAAGTCAACCTGGAAAAACATCAAGACAAAGAGGTAGTAGGGGAAGACCGGGGCAGAAGGGTATTGGAGGGTAGAACTCTAAACATCTCACTGTCACGGTTTCACACATTTCACATGCATCCACATTTGTTTTTCCCTCTGGATCTGGTTGTCTTTGTTTTAGGTATGTCCTGTTGTTCAGGCACCGGTGGTCCTTTTTCCTGGAAACATCAACTGCTCATTTTTCGGACCTGTGCTTTCGGTGGGATAAGGTTTCTAGAATAAATGAGGTTGATTTGGTCCCGTCAGCTTGTGTCTGTTTTCCAGTTGTGCACATGGTTCCTTTTCAGCACGTAAGCAAAATCTAACTTAACTCTCCCCAAAGCTCCACCACATTTCCAGGGGCCGCAGAACAATGACTTGTTGGTTGCATGAACTTCAGTAACTTTAGCAAAGAGACAAACAGGCGGTGCCCTTGTATGTACAGGGTCTCCTCTGGAGGAGGCCACTCTGTCAATGTGATGATGGTGCGAAAGAGGTCAAGGCTGCCTCCGCTCCCAGGCCGGCCGGCTCTGCACAGAGAAAAACGGTCCCAGGGCCACAGGTTGAGCCCCTCCGCTGGAGAAATGCCTGTGTTGCACAGAGGGGCACGGAGGAAAACGTCCTCTGCAGCCTCGCTAGCCCTCTTCTTCGCATTTGTCCTTTGTTCCGGCACCACCCGGAGAGACAAAGAACGCCTCTGTCCTTTGTTTGCTTGGCCGCTGCTTTGTGGAGCTTTCTGCTCCCTTTCCGATCCTGCCTCCATTTAGATGGTTCCTGTGACCGGAAGGTGATAAAAGAAACACATTTCAAATAGTACAAACAAGTGTCCAGGAAGGATCTTGCCTTGGGGCTAAAACAGATGAAAACACCAGGCCTTTAGTTTCTCCGTCTGGATCTGGAACAGCTGAGGGAGACACCTCAGCGAGGCTCACAGCAGCTGTGGGCAGACGCAGCGGCCTTGGCCACGCAGCCATGCTCCCCAGAGGCCGGGCAGCAAGGAGACATTTCCAGGGCAGCTGCTCTGTCCACAGTTTAGACAACTCTCGCTGTTCTTTGTCCCTGTCAATTTTTCTCCCTCGCCCCTCTCTTACATTGTCTCTCACCTTCCCCCTTTCCCTCTCGTTGCCATTTTTTACTCTCTGCTCAAAACGCTAGCCTCTCACCTCCCACCAACCCAGCAAACCCCCTCAGTCCCCAGCTCTAGAGTGTGCCCTTTCTGAAGATCATGGCGATGCTGATAGCATCATGGCTACGCGTTATTGAGGGCATCTCACATGCTTTTAATCTCACCGCCGCATTTCAGCAGCCTCGGGTGGCGTGCTAATGAGGACGGGCCGTGGCTGCAATAAGCAGCCCCAGACTGCAGCGGGACTGTTTCCTGCTCTCACGTGGGGTCTGGAGCACGGGCTCCTGGAGGCTCACCTTGAAGCAGTGAGCGCAGGGTTGCAAGCCCCTTTGGCCATTGTCTCAACCATCTGGGCTTTGTGTGTAGAAGGGGAGAGTGCGTGGAGGATTGCAGGGATGTTTGGGGGCCAGGCCTCTGAGTAGCATCCCACCACTTTCCCCACTTGCTATTGGCCACAACCTGACATGTGGTCCCTCCTCGCTGCAGGAAACCAGGAAGTGCAGCCTGAAGACAAAACTCTTCCACACGTGGGCGCTGTCATCCTCTCCATATAGGGAGTGGAAGCTCATAAATTCAGAGTCATCATCAGCTAGTGCATGGTAGAACCAGATTCCAACCTGGTAAATCTCTAGAACTGTACTCTTAACCTGTGTTCTGTTTTCTCGGTCTACCAAAAAAAAAAAGCTTATTTTCTTCTTTTATACTAACACTTTACCATTTACAAAACTTTCCTACCCTGCTTATCACACTGTGCTGCACCTGTTGTACCGGGCTGTGGATGCCCAGGGAGAAGGAAGCCTCACTCTCATGTCTGCATCAGCAGCAGGTAGCACAGTGCCTGGACACAGTGGGGCTCAACAAAAGTTTGACAAGTGAAGGGTAACTGTGGTTAATGTGGGGGTTCACCCAAGGGCACCCGACTTACTTCACAGTTGTATTGCTTCACCAAACAACTTTTCTAGATGACAGTAAAGGTGTCTACATTATTGCAACCCGCCCCCCCCCATCACCACCTTTTAAGTTGAGTCCATCCGAAGTCCTTTTCAATGGCCTACAGAGTCTGAGGTGATGCTCACTGCTCCCTCCCTGGCCTTGTCATCTTCTCTCCCTACTTCAGGGAGCTTTAGCTACACGGGTTTCCTTCGTAATCCTCTGACACACTTAGCATGCTCCTACTCTGGGCCTTGACATCTATTATTCCCTTTTCCTGAAACTCCCCTTCCTCAACCCCCCAAAATTGCTTCATGGCTAGTTTCTTTACCACTTGGAGATCTTTACTAAGATGTCCCCTAGTCATGAGACTGACTCTGATCAACTTACAGAAAACACCATACCCATGTCTGGCAAATCCTCTGCACTCTCCTGCTTTACTTTTCCCATTATCTGTCATTCAATGTATTTTATTTGTTTACTTTTCCTCATCTATATCCCTAGTAATGGGCAGAATATCGGCCCCCACAAATGTCCACGGTCTAATCCCTGAAATCTATGAACATGTTAGGTTACATGGCAAAGGGAAGTTAAGATTACAGATGGCATTAAGGTTGCTAATCATCAAGGTTGATGACCACGAAATGAGGAGATTATCCTCGATTATCTAGGTGGGCCCATATAATCAGAAGGGTTCTTCATGGCCGGCCAACGTGTCTCTGGTTAAGCATCGACCTATGAACCAGGAGGTCATGGTTCAATTCCTGGTTGGGGCACATGCCTGGGTTGTGGGCTCAATCCCCAGTATGGGGCGTGAAGGAGGCAGCTGATCATGAGTCTCTCTCATCACTGATGTTTCTATCTCTTTTTCCCTTCCTCTCTGAAATCAATAAAGACTATATATATATATATATATATATATATATATATATATATAGTGGTAGAGGAAGGCAGAAAATAAGAGCAAGTGATTCAATGTGAGAATGACTCAATCCCCCATTGCTGGGTTGGGAGATGGAAAGGAGCCATGAGCCAAGAACTGGGGGCAGTTCCTAGAATCTCAAAAAGGTGAGGAACTCTTCCCTAGGTACTCTGGAAGAAACGTAGCCCTGGTGACGTCTGGATTTTAGTTCAGTGAGACCCACGTCAGACTTCTGCTTTACACAACTGTAAGGTAAAGTATCTGTGTTGTGTAGGCTACTACATTGGTGGTAATTTGTTACAGCAGCCAGAGAACTGAACTCAAAACCTGATCAAAACCAATGCCCAATGGGACTGCCTATATGGGATTTGGGACCTGCCGAGTACTGACATTTGGCCAGTGCAGGAACGATGTGAAAGGTGAAGATCATTTTATCGTAAACTCTCCGGTGGTAACAAGAAGTTGGTGAGATTCTATGCGCCCAGGGTGTGTCTGAGGGTGCCTGTGAGAGGAGGAACCCTGAGAGCCCTCACAGGCAAAGTCCCTATCTTTGGGGTCAATAATAAGAGTAAGGCCTTTACAATTTCTGTGCTCACAATTCAGAGCCTCTAGGTCTGGGAGGACGTGGACAAGATTCTCAGACACTGCCTGAGTGCCCTGCACCATGCCTGGCTGCTCAAGACAAGAGAGAAAACAGTGGCCACAGCATCCTGAAGCTTCATGTCCGCGGCTGACTGAGGCATGAAAGAAATCTGACAAGAAGTGACTTACGAAGCCAGTGCAAGTGCCTCTTCTGTTCTTACTTAAGAGTCCTTCCCAGCCAGAGTCAGACCTTTGAGGGATTATAGATTGATGGGTGAATTTGTTGTTTTTATTATGTAAAAATAACCAAAGAGCCAGAAGCAGTATAACCAAAATACTAGAGAGTGTTATGAATAAAATAGGAATAATAGATACTTGAGAGATAATGTCGCCAAGCACTTTAGAAATGACAAAAGTGTCCTGAATGGTTTTAGATGAATGGCTCTGAATTCATTTGGAATGGGCTTTGGTTGTTAAATTTCCTTTTCTGAGTAAGTCAGCAAAAGTTTTAACTAAATATAAAACACAAAGTGAACAGCAAGAGCATCCACCAGAAAGTGTTCATTGATGAATTTAATACAGCTATCATCCTGCTGTGTGAGCAGATGATTTGGGTTTGCACATGACAAGAAACCCGACTCAACTTGGCTTAAACAATTATGGGAATTTACCGGCTTATAAAACCATAAAATCCCGAGGTAGGGCAGGCTTCTGCAAGGTTTGTTCAAAAGTTTACAGTATCACCAGGACTGTGCTCTTGTCCCCCGCAGTTCTCTCAACTCAATTGTCCAGTTTGTCGGTGGGCAGAAATCACTGGCTGGGAAATTCAGGGCTGACCATAGTAGAGCAGAGGCCACAAAACAAGGCCTATGGGTGAAGTTGGGCCAGTTTCCCGATTTTGTAAATCAAGTTGCACTGGAACAGAGCCAAGCCCGTGCGCTTGCATATTGCTACGGCTGCTTGCACACTACAGTGGCGGAGTTGAGTATTACCACAGAGACCTTACGTCATGCAAAGCTGAAAAGATTTATTATCGGGCCCTTGACAGAAGGCCCCTTGTGCAGAGTAATAGGGAATAACTCTTTGGGGTGACACTCAGCCCAGAGCTGTTCTCTTCTCACCAATAGCAGTGGATCCATTCTCGCTATTTCTTTTCTTTCTTTTTCCCACCAAAGCACAGACAGAAGATTTTTCTCAGTCAAGCACAGCGAGCGGTTTTCAAAAGTCCTGAATCAGACTTCCTATGTTTGAGGATTTACATCAGTGGTTCTCAACCTTGGCTGCACATTAGAATCACCTGGGAATCTTTTTAAAATCCTGATTTCTGGGCCTCATCCTCCGGAAATTCTGTTTCTTTGTTACTAATGTTGTGGCTTCACCCCATAACAAAGAAACAGAATTTCTGGAGGGTGTGGCCCAGAAATCAGGATTTTAAAAAGATTCCCAGGTGATTCTAATGTGCAGCCAAGGTTGAGAACCACTGATTTAGATGGATTGTCACTATAGCTAATGGCAACAGCAATGGCTATATTAGAGAAAGAGAATCATTGAGGACTGCCCTGTAAATGAATACTAATAGCACTCACTGGAAGCCAGATTCTGTATGAGCACTTTACATACGTTAACCTCTCACAAAATCCTATGAAGTGTGTTCTATAATTGTTCCTATTTTTATGGCTGAGGCCCTGAGAGTTTAAGAAATGTCCCCAGTTTACATGACTGGAAAGTGGTCCAGCTGTTGCTGAAAGCCAGGCTGTGGGACTCCAGAGTCCACAGTGTTAATCAGCACAGGAGGCCGCCTCTCTGAATGGGAATTCAAACTGAGCAAATGTAGAAAGAGGCTTAGAATTATCTGAGGTTTGCGATGTGGCTTAGCACTGAACATAAAAAGTGTGAGACATGCAACAACAACAACAAAAAACAGCAGGCCTTCCAAAAAAGAGAAGACCTGGCCTGCACACGACCAGACCAGGAAACAAAACACAGAGGAAGTCAGAACAAAAAATAAACACGTCCTTTCGCCTCCCCTTGCGAAAGGCTCAAGCAAGATCCTGCAGAAGGAGGCTTTGGAAGGGAACGCCTGAACCACACCAGTGTCAGCCAGTGACCAACTCAGTCGTAGAAACAACATATACTTACCCGCTTAGGGAGGTTCCTGTGCAAACATGAGACTTGGAGAAATGAAATGCTAGAGTGAGGAAACCAGCTCGCTAAACCCCACATTTACTGAATTTATCTGACCACTGAACATTCTTCGTGGCTATGCATGATATCTGTAAATATGTCAAAGAACAAACTTTTGATCCATTTGTTATATAACTTAACTGCATCGCTAAATGCTTAGTAATGTGGTTTACTCCACAGCTCATAATGTGGGGCCTGTATGAGGTGGTGGCGGTGCCAGCAGACATGGCGTGCTCAGTAGTCACTGCAGTGATGCCCAATGGGAGCCCTGATGTCCAACAGAGGGGAGAGGAGCAGGAGAAGGGCACAAGTGGGGGTCAGGTGGTGCTCACTAGTCTTACTCCTGACGAGCCATTTCAGTCACTTTTTATTCTCAAGGGCAGAGCCTCCAATGCCATCGTCCCATCATGTGATCCTTTCTCATGCTACCAAACATGGAGATTGTCTCCTGCTCTAAGGTCTAGTCTAAGTCAATAACTTATAAAAAGAAATACTTCTGGCCCTGGCTGGTTGCTCAGTGGTTAGAGCATCAGCCTGAGGACTGAAGGCAACCAATGTCTCACGTTGATGTTTCTCCCCCACCCTCCCTTCCACTCTGTCTGAAAATCAATGGAAAAAAATATCCTTGGGTGAAGATTAAGAAAAAAAAAAGAAATACTTCTGCTTATCACAAGTCTTAAAATAATGTGCGTCTATAGTGAAGTTGTTTGAAGGGGGGGTTGCATCATGTAACACAGAATTGAAAACTTTTTTTAAAATTCTCACTCAAGGATTTTTTACTGATTTTTTTTTTCGACAGAAAAACATCAATTGCCTCTGAACATACCCCCACTTGGGATTGAACCTACAACCTAGGTATGTGCTCTGACCAGGAATCAAACCTGCAACCTTTTGTTGTATAGGATGACAATCCAACCAACGGAGCTACCCAGCCAGGGCTGCCTTGAAAACAGTTCAGCTCCGTGAAGCTCACACTGCCCAGCAGTTGCTCCTCCAAATCTCTCCCAACAGTCTCTATCCATCTCCAGGACCTGCTGGCTTTCTCTTCATTGCTCTTCATTCTCTGGCTTGCTTCCTCCTCTCCCTGTTGTTCCTGGAAGTTTCCTTGTCAGGGAGCTCAACTTTTTCCTCCCTCCCTCCCTCCCTCCCTTTCTTCCTTCTTCTCTTTTTTCTTTCCTTTCCCTTATTCTTCTTTCTTTCCTTCCTTTTTCTTTCCTTCCTTCCTCCCTTATTTTCTTCCTTTCATGTAAATAATGAAGTATCTTTAAGTTTTTTCTTTAATTTACTTGCTACCCTATCCATGAGACAAAGGGTAGGAAACTGAGCACTTTAGCTAGAGAATCTTGCTTAGAAAGCTGAGGAGCATAGAAAATCCTATCTAATAAAAGAGAAAAACGGTAATTAGCGTACGACCGCTACCCTTCCCATTGGCTAATCAGAGCGATATGCAAATTAACTGCCAGTCAAGATGGCGGTTAACCGCCAACAAAGATGGCGGCTAATTTGCATACTGCAGGCAGGATGGGACAGCGCTATTCTGCCTGCCCCGCCGCCATCCAGACCTGCTATCTGTGACCCTGATGGCAGGCGACCCCTGTGCAACCCGACCCAGGGCTGGCAGGCATGACCCCAGCGATCTGCCACTGGCCAGGCCCCCAACCGGCTCTCCCTCCGGAGATCCCCTGGCACTGGCGGGAACTGCTGCCCGTCAGCCAGCAGTCACCACCCAACAGGACCTCCCGCCAGGGATGAGCAACCAGAGATCCCACAGCAGGAAAGGGCGGCCTGCAGCCAGCCCCTGTGTGCACCTGCCCCTGAGTCACTGCTGAGATCCCCGAGCAGGAAAGGGCGGCCTCTAGCCAGCCCCTCTGTGCGCCTGCCTGTGGAATCACCCAGAGATCATGGAGCAGGAAAGGGTGGCCTCTGGCCAGCCCTTCTGTGCACCTGCCTGTGGAATCGCCCAGAGATCATGGAGCAGGAAAGGGCGGCCTCTAGCCAGCCCCCATGTGTGCCAGCCCCTGGGTGGCTGCAGGGATCACAGAGCAGGAAAGGGCGGTCTGCAGCTAGCCCCCCTGTGCGCCTGTCCCTGGGTAGCCCTCTGGATCCCACAGCAGAAAAGGGTGCCCCATCCTGGCCACAGCTCAAGGGAGAGTACAACATGCAGTGGAGGCCAGGAGCCTGAGAGATCAACAGAGAGGGACGCCTGCTCGAAGCCTTCAGGGTGTGGCTGGTGGTAGGCCCCCAGCAGACACACACACACACACACACACACACACACACACACATGGGGACGGCTGCACCGAGCCTCTGCTGCCAGACTGTGGCCATCAGTAGGACATCCACTGAGGGCTCCCGGACTGAGGGGCAGGCTTGGCTGAGGGAACCCCATCCCCCAGTGCACGAATTTCGTGCACCGGGCCTCTAGTCTTTATATATAAAAAGCTAATATGCTAAGTGTCTGACCATCTGGGTAATGATGTCACGTAGCAATGCCTGGTTTCCTCTCCCTAGCGACTAGCCTCCTTGCAGTTCTTCAGCCCAGGAACACGACTTGCTTTACAACCAAGTGCAAACAGTTAACACTTTAACCAAATATCTGTGAAGCGTTTTCCTGTGCCTCATCTCATTTGATCCTCACAGAAGTCCTAGAGTAGGTAGATAGGAGACTCAGTGGAATCCTATTTTCTTTTCATTAGCTGGAAAACAGAGATTTAGAAAGCTTAGAAACTTGACCCGACTGAAAAGAAGTAAGAAATGGTGGGCCTTAAAAATGACTTCAGGTTTTCTCACTGCACAGAATATAGTCAAGCACTGCTGCAGTTAAATATTTTACCCTTTGTTCTCCCTGTGTGGTCTACAATAATAATCTGCTTTGTGTTGATATTTACTGCTGTGTTGCTGACAATCACCTGAAAGAGAAGTTGGGGTGCTTCACTGGGCTGGAAAAAGTTTAGTTACATCAGAAAGCAGGTCTAATTAAGCAAGTTTATTCTATATATATAAAAGGCTAAGTTGACTTGTGCGCGTGCAATACATATAAAATTCTCGCTGGCTCCAATCGCATGCATGTGTTTCCATCTGTCATTGTTGATGGTGAATTTGGTTGACACTTCTATTATAGGGAAAGGGTGAATAGCAATATTAAAATATTTCTTCTAATTAATTTCCTTTCAATGTGCATGAATTCATGTACCAGGCCACTAGTGGTAAATAACTGTTTTCATATTATACCTGCTACAGAAACAGGTGGGGATAACCCAATATTATTAAGGCTGAAACGCCTTAATCCTGATTATCTACAGATTAACGCCAGGCAAAGTGATCTCTGGAAACAAGAAAGCTGATTACTGCTGGTAAATAAACTGACTCTAAACTCTAGCAGGTGCCTAGAGAACACTCTGACTTCAAGTTAGTTGACTCTTTTGCTGATGTTTCCTGCCACTTAGAAACAAGTTTTGGATACATTGATTTATAAGATGAAAAGGCTCGCATCAGGCAATGCCTGCCTGATTGCCCCTAACTGACTCTGCCTGCTGGCCTGATTGCCCCTAACTGCTCCCCCTGCCTGCCTGATAGCCCCTAACTGCCCCTGCTGGCCTGGTCACCCCTAACTGCTCTCCCCTGCTGGCCTGATCGCCCCTAACTGCCTCTGCCTTGGCCCCCGCCACCATGGCTTTGTCCAGAAGGATGTCCGATGGATGTCTGGAAGATGTCTGGTCTAATTAGCATATTACCCTTTTGTTAGTATAGATGTTTAAGGATCAGGAACCAACTAATGGGAAGGAATCAATTGTACATGAAAATTACTCTCAGATACCAGAGAGATTAGGCTAAGGACATCTTTTGCATATATGTAAAAGCCTAAGCGACCCAACAACCAAACGACTGTTCCCTATGATGCGCACTGACCACCAGGGGGCAGACGATCAATGCAGGAGCTGCCCCCTAGTGGTCAGTATGCTCCCACAGCAGGAGTGCTGCTCAGCTGGCCAACCCGTCCTGGCAGCCCACCAGCCTGGCAGCAGCCACTCACTCCCTCAGTAGTCTTGTGGTCCAGTCTCCGGAGAATGGGCCAGGCACCAACGGACTGGAGCCACAGGCATGATCCTGACAGTGCCGCAGGCCTCCTGGAAGTCAATCTTGGGCAGCGGGGCTGCTTCCCCTCCCTAGTCTCTCCGCAAGAAAGAAACGATATAACGGTGGCTGCCAGGTGGCTCCCAAGAACCAGCGAGAACATCAGCAGGATGGATCCGGATCCTGGGCTGGCAAGGGCATCCCACTGGCACCTGGAGGGCCGATCACATCCTGGCCCCCTCCCCAACCCCCCTCGGGATGGTCATCAGACACAGGGCTCAAGGCTGGCGGTGCAAGCCTCTCCCAATCAGGACTGACAGGGTGTGAGCCTGTGGCAGATACAAGGGGGCTGAATGAGCGGGAGCAGCAGGCAGGAGCTGCAGGCAGCCAATCCACTCAGGCCACAGTGAGGGACCCCACCTGTACATGAATTGGTGCATCGGGCCTCTAGTATATTATAATTGAAAGTCAATAACAGTGACCTGGAAGGAGATGGCCCCTTCCTACTTTTACCAATAACATGAATTTATGGAAAAGGCACATATATAAGGGCATTAATGTTCTTTTGCAGTTAGAATAAACTTTAATTTACCTAGGGCAACTCTGAGACTTTAGGATAGAGACCAAGGTCTGGAGCAGTGGAGTCACTTGTTCAAGGCCCCTCTGGTCAGTGGTTGGGGCTTCTTTTGTTGGGTGTCTAACATATGCCAGATGATATTCTAGGTCTCAGATAAGCAGCCACAAAGTCAAGGTCCCTGTCCTCTTGGGATTTAAATATCAGTGGAGGAGGCAGATAAACACGGGAACCAATAACAAATGAACAAGATCATTGAAAGTGTTGGATTCCTTGATGGGAGGAATGTGATGGAGAGATGAAGGGAGGTTCTGAAGAGAACATGGGTGTGAGGTCTCAGTGGTGAGAAGTACCAGTCAGTCCTGTAAAGTTGGTGTAAGTCTGAAAGTGTGAGCACCATGCACTCCAACCTACCTCCAAAGAAAATGCCTAAATCTCAGAGGGAAGGCGAGGGTGGGTGGGAAGAGATTAACCAAAGAATTTATATGCATATATGCATAACCCATGGATACAGACAGTAGTGTGGTGAGGCCTGGGGCAAGGAGCAGGGGTGGGGGGAGGCTAGAAGGGCATTAATGGGGGGAAAGGCGACATCTGTATTACTTTCAACAATAAAGATAAATAAATCCAAAAAAGAAAATGCCTATGACTTCTTGGACAGTTCAGTGGAGGTTCTTTCATCTCCTTGGAATGTTTTCAGAAAGAGAAGTAAAACAGAATGATAAGATGTAAATGTGATAGCCTTTCAGAATTATAAGACGAGCATCATGCAGCAAAAGGTAGAATCGGCAGCACGTTGTGCTAAGGCCTTTAGAAAGAATTTTATGCAGCATCCACTCCCTGCCCTGGCGGAGCTCACAGCCTCAGGAGCGGCTTCTCCCTCACAAAGGCAACCTCCCTAAGGAACGTGGACCATCGCTCTGAGATCCATCCATCCAGGGAGAAGTGAGAGAGGCAGCTAATTTGGCTTAAACAGGATGCTAGTCAGGGATCCTGTCCTCTTCTAAACAGTGCTTTTAGCTCTGGTCTCTGTGGCTTTGGCTTTATATCTTATCTACACACACACTGGCGTTTAACGGTATTACCCAGTAAAAAAAAAAAGAGTCATTGTGTATATTCACAATATTGACTAACACTGCTATTAATCATTGAAAATAAATGAGAAGAGCCAATGAACAAATGCCAACATGCAAAGCATTTTTTTCTTTTTAAAGATAAAATTTGGCTAAATATATTGGTATTGAATGCGGAAAATTCAAGCTACAACTTGATCATTATTCTTTAGCCTGTGATTACTTAAGGAGACACTATGAGATGGGTTAATAGGTATTTAGTATTGATAATAATAGGAAAAATACATTTTGTTGAAAATATTATCTCCGTGCCTCTTTTCAGAGAAAATTTCTCCCAGATTATATGTGCTTCACATGATCAATGAAGAGAGAAAAATAAAAGCCTCAGGTAGTCATATTTAAAGTTTGGGAAGGCTAGACTAGAAGGGGATTTTTAAAAAAATATGTATTTGTATTGATTTCAGAGAGAGGGAGAGAGGGAGAGAGGGAGAGAGGGATGGAGACAGCAGTGATGAGAGCGAATCATGCATCAGCTATCTCCTGCACGCCTTTTACTGGGGATCAAACCCGCAACCCGGGCATTGAACTGTGACCTCCTGGTTCATAGGTCAACACTCAACCACTTAGCCACACTGGCTGGGCGGGATTTTTTTTACAATTTAATTTAATTGTTTCCATCATCTTTTATTCCCTTTATGCCCTCTACCACCTCCACCCCAGCAGGTTTCATAGAGATCTTGGGATTCTTTGAGACATTTCTAAATGATCTTCAAAATGATTATAAATAGTTTTCAGTCCCACTGTGATAACATTCTGGAAATTGTTAAGGGTGATGGGGTAACTGTAAAAAAATCTAGAGCAGTTACATAGCTTAGAAAAATGTGAAAAATCCATGTGGCCTAATCTTCCCCTGGGAAGTGGGGGTTTATACCCATCATGACACGTGAGCCAGAGCGCATGTGCTGTTTGCTACTCAAGAGCTTGGCAACACCAGGAGTTTTGATTGTTGCAAGGCACAGAGTTTCCCAGAAGGTGTCTGTGGTGGAAGGAAAGGGTGCGAATGTTCAAGTGCACCCTTACTGGAGTGTAGGAGAACTTCAAAAGCTTCCCTCTGTCTCGGTTGAGCCTCCTGAGAATAAAACATGAGGTGCCGAAGATGTTTCCCATCTGCGGGGTGTGCTAAGGAGAGAACTGGAGCTCTGTGAAACTGACCAGGGTTCAGAGATGTTTTCTTTGGAGGCAGTTTGGAGAGCTGTGCTATTTCGCTTCACCCTGTCTTCCTCACCCCGGATCTTGCTCGGGGAAGGGGGGAGTGTTACCCCTTAAGCCAAGTGAGAGGAGCCTCCAGGAGCCACTGACACAGTTTAACCTTGTATGGGGCACACACCATCCTTGGGCTGGACTCTGAGGCCAGGTCAGCCAGGAGCTGGTGGAGCAAAGGGAGAGGGTGTCTTCTTGGGAGTGAACGAAATGGCAGGCAAAAGTGATTGTTTTCCATGGATCAGACGTGGGCCTCCCAGCAGAGAGCAAGCCTGTCCATGAGGATGGAGGGATAGAGGAGAGACCTACAGATAACAGAGGTATGGTGTTTGAAGCCCAGAGGCTGAGGGGTGCTAAGTGGCCAGCCGGAATGAGGCACTGCCTGTTCAAGGGCACTGTGGCCAGAGGTCACAGCTGGGTTCTCTGAGGAAGTGCCCCACAAGAATAAAAGCCAACCTCAGACATTTCCTCATACCTAAAGGGCACTGACACCAATTTACACCTGTCCCCTTTTCCCTAAACTTACCCCTGGGCCTAGTCACAGGGAGGCCAGAAACTAACTGGGGGAGAGGAGCTGACAAGAGCAGAGCGGCCCATCATCGCTCCCCCTTCCTCTAGGCAGCATTCCAGGGTGGAGCAGACCCCCCTAGAGTGATGGGGAGGGAAGTTTGAATGAGGTTGGAATGTTGTTACTCTATGAGAACAGACTGACCTCTGTAACTTTGAGCAGGACTGGACTCAATGAAGTTTGAAGGTGAGCAGAGAACTTTTATTATCCAAGTGTTACTAGAAACCAAAGACATCCCTAAGATTTCATTTCAGGGTCAGGAGAGAACAGGTGAGGGAGTTTAACAGGCAGAGAAAAATAAAGCGAAATTGGTTTCTAGATCAGTTAATGAGCTGGTTCCATGACTTGAACACACACCAAGATTGCGTGCTGTTACAGTTCCAAGGAAATGGTCAAATGTCAATGAGCAGTGACGGCATTTGCTTACCTCACATTCTCACAGGCACAGTGTCCGTAAAGTGCTCAGCGTCATGTCCGGCACAGTGCAAGCCCTCAATACCATATTATTAAGGTGTTATTGTGCTACTTATCTTTCATTATTATTATAGGCATCTGGTTTAAGACACATCCAGCTAGACTCTCAGCAACTCCCAACCAGCAGGTTAAGAAGCAGGGACAGTTCCAGGCCTCTGCAGAGGGAGCTCTGAAACCATCCTCCCCAGGCTAAGGGGTGGTGGGGCCTCTACCAGCTCTGGCTTCCCTGGGAAAATGATGTAAGTGATGGATCAGACTCCAGGGAGGTACCACAGCAGAGGGATTAGGCTGTCCTGACTTGGAATCTTGGCTCCATAGCCAGTAATGAGACAAATTATTAACTTCCCTAACTTCAGTTTTCTCATGTTTAAAAATCCAAGAATAAGATGTACCTACTTTGGGGGGGGGGCGGTGAACTTAATCCTCATTTAATTGGGTTGTTATGGTATATAATAGATATTCCATTTGTTTGGTTCCTTCTTCCCAGTTCACCTAGCGGTGTTCCTCTTCTTTTAATTCTTAAAACCTCTCTACGGAAGCCCCGATTCTTAAACTTTCCTGCTCTGTGTCCCATTTTCCTTATTCATCTGAGAAAGTAGTCTAACAAACCGACCTCTAAGAAGGTAGAAAAGAATGATACTTGCTTAGACTCGAGATTACCTTTTCACAGGGGAATCTAGACAATGGAAAGCAGAGAAGAAATCTCAGGCCCTGAGCTTGCGTCAAGCTGATGGGAAAGGCTTAGGGCTGGAGGATCACAGTAGGCACTCCCACTAGCCTGGCACTCCACCAATGACAAAACTACCTTTTTCCCAATGTGGGCATCCAACGCTTACAGCCAGTGACTTGCTCTGTACTCCTCTGTGCCGGCTCTACATTGGGGGCTTTGCAACAGAATCACAGTGAAATTTTGCAACATCTGAAAGGAAGGTAAGGTGAACTGAGAGAGGTGATACTAAAATCAGACAGATATCGAAGTAGTCATTCATCCCAGACACCTCCCCATGAGAAGATGATACCGAAGTGGCTTAAGATATACTTGTGTGTGTGAAAAAAAGGATGGAAACTTTGCAAATAGGAGCAGAGGGAGGAAAGAAAGGTGAAAAGTCCTAAACTTTAAATGCTTGAGATTGTCCTTGAACTCTCTACCTTCCTTCCTTACAAGTTAATACTCATTTCTGTTGGATTAGCACACAAGCTACTTTCCACAAATCTGCCAGGTACTCAACCGGCAACCAGAGGTCAAAGTATAATGCATGTCCAGCTCTTAATCGGGAGCTGGCTTTTGGCAGTGTTTGTGGGGAGTTAACATTAATTAAGTGACTTAATTAATTAGGACTAGAGCTGACAGTTTCCCTTGCATGGATTTGAGAAAGTTTAAATTTTTCCCTCAAAGAAACTTACGGTACTCTAAAACCCTGGGACCGTGGAGGAGGCCATCCTAAAACTGACATCTTCTCTCTTGGAGGGTCTCTCTCTCCACACAATAAATGCAATAGTGTTCATCGTTGAGGGAAAATGTGAGCCCTAAAGGATAAAAAAAAGGGGTATTCAGTGATGAAACTGGGGAGAAATAAAAATAGTATCACTGAGCTGTGGCCCTTACACGCTCCTCCTTCTCTTCAGGAAACTTTCTGGTGGCTCCCCACCCCTCACATTGAGCTTTAGTGTATAATGTGGTCCTGCTGAAGGAGCCTCAGCACCCGCTCCTTGAAACAACCTCTACCTGGAGTCTCTGAGCCCACAGCCATTACTCATCCTAATCCCTGAAGGAAATGTGGCCACATGCTGGTAGCAGAAGCTGCATCGGGAGGCTGAGCTGTTCACCCCAGGGTTCAGGCGTGTGTGAACTCGTCTGGAGGACCAGCGGAGGGGGCTGCAGGCTCCTTGCCCTGCAAGGCCGGGGCTTCGCCAGGCAAGAAGGTGCCCCGAAAGCCAAGTGAGTCATGCTGCCTGTATTGCACAGTGAGCTCTGAGGAAGCACAGAGTGGATGGGTATTTGCCCCCAGGGGGTTGGCCTGTGTCCCAGGCAGGGCCTGAGGTAAGATGAGGCAAAAGCTTAAGTGCTCTTGGAGATGAGGTGCCAGCAATCCAGGCCTCCAGCGTCAGCACTGATGGAAGACACCTCCCTTAGTGTGCTCAGCTTTGCTGGGAACAACCAGCGGTCTTATCATATGTTAATGTCCTGGCCCGGTAGGAGCCGCAGTGGCAGCACTCTGGCATGCGCCTCTCATGGGCATTGTCAACGGTGACTGATGATGGGTTACAGTTGGAAGTAATGCTTAGGGGTCAGCCATGACTGGAGACAGCTCCCTGGTGAGCAGCAGTAACGGCTGTGAATACTGAGAGAAGTGAAAGTTGAAAGAAGTGCTTCATGGAGCAGTGAAAATTCCTAGACACATGAAGCTGGTTTTTGAGGGGAGAAGTCCCCCCAGACCTAGTGGAGTTGAATCGGAGAAATACCGGGTAATGATACTATTTAAGACTCCTGCTACCCCTGACCGATATGTAATGGGAAATCAAGCCTATGTGTGTTGGGACATTGGGTCTGTGTTTTGATTGTTGATGGTAGGCTTTGGAGATGAGACAGTCAGAATGCTGAGAATCATGCTGGGTCAGGAACTCGATGGGCACTGAAGCTGAAAGAAGGAGAGACCCAGTGTGGTGCTGACCTTCCCTTGGCTTTGAGGCAACTGGGCTATGTCAGCAGCACCATGGATTCTGTGGATCCTGGGCTACTCCGATGCCCCTAGTGAAGTAGCATGGGCACTCGTTTCCCAAGGAGATTCCCCTCATTGAGCCCTGGTAGTAAGTGGTGTTTGGATGGAGGAATGCAATTCTGGGCAGAACATCGTTGGATGATTGGACACCTCTGGCCCAGCTTCTTTAGCCTCATGGGGACCTTGGGATGGTGACTGAGTTTGTAGATAGGATAGAGAGCTCTGTCTCTAGAGAACTGTAGGGCTGAGAGCAATCTTAGTTGAACAAGGCACTAATGCTGCTCTCCTGAATGGGGAGAAACTCCTATGAGGTCAGCATTGCTGGCAGATGTGCAGTGCTCTCTTCAGCAGATAAGGACTGCTCAGCATAGTGGTAATAACCACCACTACAACTGAAGATTGACTGCTACAGACTGAATGTTTATAATTACCCCCCCCCCCCCCCCCCCCCCCCCCGCCGCCCATTCATATGTTGAAATCTTAACCCCCAGTGTGATATTTGGAGATAGGGCCTTTGTGTGTGTGTGGGGCGGGGGGGGGGGGGGGGGGGGGGGGGGGGGGGGGGGAGGGTGATTAGGTATTGAAAGTAGAACCCTTATAAATGGGATTAGTGGCCTTATAAAAGAGAACCCTGGAATACTTCCATCATGTAGGGATACAGAAAGAATTTGGCCATCTATGAGGTAGTTATACTATTTTTATTTCTCTCCAGTTTATTTCTCACCAGACAAATCTGCCTTGACCTTGGCTTCTTAACCTGCAGTACTGTGAGAAACAAGTGTTTGTTGTCTAAGCCACAAAGTCTATAGTATTTTTGTTATAGCAGCTTAAATGGACTAATACTCTAACAGAGTACTGTGTTTGTTCCATTTTCTCTTCTGAAGAGTTGGTAATCAAAACAGACCCATTGGACTGAGTAAACACCTTTGTGTGTCAAGACCTCTTTTGGGAATGAAGACCCCAGGGATGGAAGAAATACTTTCCTCCACAGGTAGACTGAGAGACAGGGTAACTTAATTTGAATATAAAAAAGAATGGTACCTAATTTTGCTTCCCAAGCTGGTAATGTGGTATAGAACAATTCAATATGACGCTGTGCAGATTATTGGAAAGCCTGCCTATTGTGTTTAGTGCTGTAATGGCCTCAAGAAGACTTTGGGAAAAATGAGAAATCAGTATTTCCTGTTGGGAACTGTGTTCATGTCAAGTATAGAAGAGCCTGCAAACACAGGATAGTCAAGTGAGAAAACAAGCATGAAGCTTGTCTTCATGAATTAATTATAAAATGCCTGAAGAAGAAAATAGGACCTGGTATGAAAATAATGTCCTGTGCTTTAAATCACTGCACTGTCCCCATACCATCAGCCTCTAGCAATAATCTCTGAACTCAGTCCCCCCCCCCCCTCGCCCCCACAGTTTTTGTGAAGAAATAAGTCACTTCTGGAAGATGACTGTTGGATAAAATAAGAGATGAAACAGCAAATAAGAAAAATGAAACAATTTTCTTTCAGGAAAAATGGAACTAGGCACCTTTAAATCTCATAAGCTTTGCTGTAGAAAGTTGTTTTTTCCCCCTAAAACATGCAGATATTAACTCAATTTCTGCTGTATATCCAGGACTAAGATTTAGGAATGGGTTGTGGTCTTGTTTCAATTGTTCCATTGCTAATGCTCATTAAATATTTTTTATTTTTTTAAATATGTTTTTGTTGCCCTAACCAGTTTGGCTCAGTGGATAGGGCGTCGGCCTGCGGACTCAAGGGTCCCAGGTTTGATTCTGGTCAGGGGCATGCACCTTGGTTGCGGGCACATCCCCAGTTAGGGGGTGTGCAGGAGGCAGCTGATCGATGTTTCTCTCTCATCGATGTTTCTAACTCTCTATCCCTTTCCCTTGCTCTCTGTAAAAAATCAATAAAATACATTAAAAAAAATAAATATGCTTTTGTTGATTTTAGAGAGAGAAGGAGGGAGAGAGAGAAACATCAATTAGCTGCCTCCTGTAGGCCCCCCTCTGGGGATTGAGCCTGCAGCCGGGACATGTGCCCTGACTAGGAATCGAACTGGCCATCTCTCAATGCAGGGGAGGACACTCAACCAACTGAGCCACACTGGCCAGGGCTACAGTGTTTTATTTTAAACACACTCTCTTCTGAAACATCATAATGTCAAAACTTCCTAAGGCCAAAATAGTTTTGGTCAGACAAATTTGATCATGTCCGGAAAGTGTCAGAATGAGTAAAGGGTACCTTAAAGACTGTCAGGGAAACCATCTCAGTCTACAGTAATAATCAGTTGATTACAAATGTTTTTCATATCATTGCAAGAATCAGTGTATCTCTAATTGTTATTGCTGTCTATTGAGAGCCCCAGGGAATTATAGGATCTCAGAGCCTGACTTCACCTTTTTTTTCTGATGGCAATTAGCCTTTGATGGAGGCCTGTTCAGGTTATTTGGAAACTGCCCTTGAAACGGAGATTTGTGTGCAGTAGGTTACGGAGGCCGACACTCAGGAATAACCCGTAAGGAAGGGAAGGAAGCCAGACTGAGCAAAGGAAGAAGTTGAGCTGATACTGTTGGAACCAAAGCCTTAGCCTATCTCCCTGAGGGCAATGCCTGAAAAGGGACACAGCTATGAACCCTCAGCATCCACCATTCCACCCACCTGGGAGAATGATGAGTACTTGGTTGTTCTGACGTGGAAGGAGAGAGACGGAGGGAGAATAGACGATGCAGACGCACTGCAAGGCCCCTTATTAAAAGAGGTCCTTAATGAAGAAGAAGGTAAAAGTTTTTTTCTGTTATCTAATAACTGAGTAACATATTACTCCAAAACTTAGTGGCTTAAAACTACAAAAATAACATATCATTGCTTCTGTTTGTCAGGAGCCCACAGTTTCAAGGGGAAGGGACATAGATTCCATTGCTTGATAGGGAGTGACAAGGTTTGTAAACACATGTCAGAAGGGACATTTTTGGACCATATAAAAGTCTATGAAGCTTATATTTTCCGATGCCAATAAATCCAATAAAAAAGAGAGTTTTAAAAATAATGGCAAAACTCAAATCCTTTGAATTTTTTTTTTACATATTCAATGCATAAATTCAGTCCAGACTGTGCCAACAGTTGTAAGGAACTAGACACAGACCGATATCAAATCCAGCACTACTGCCTTCTATCAAACACTACACATGGGGATATAGGAGACTCTAATTAAAGCTCTTCCCAGTCCAAAAAGCCAGCTGAGTACATTTTACATTAATTTCCCTTCATGATGAGCTTAAACTTTCACATATCATGTATTGCATCAGCCTCAAGAGTCGATCCTCTTTTTTGCAGTGGAATTAGAAAATCTTGAAGCCAGTACCCATGTTTTCAACACTCTGACCCTCAGTTTCAGATCACAGAAATACTATCGGCTCCTTGTTCTCATTTGGCTGAAGCAATTGTGGTCACCACCACGAGAATTTGGACCTCAAATTCAATTTTAAAACTGACATAAACTTTGATGTTAGGCAAATTACGTTAGCTCTGACTGTGACAGACTGTGGGGTTAGCTCGGTGAACACTAATAGGCTTGTCTCTCTGAAGTTTATTTGTTATTTCCCAGGAGGGAAACACAAATACCTCTGTGTGATGCAACGTGAGAAACTAAACACAGTTGTGGTGCCTCAGAGTTTTGCTCTTTGGTGATGAAATTCAGACCCGCTTGCATCCCTGTCATTTGTCTAATCTCTTTCAGTGCTATTCTAGGTGCCGGATGGGACAAAACTATTGAGGCAGGCACACAGTCAGCCTTTGTTCTGGGGGGGAGGGGTATTGGGAGACAAAAAGATTTGTTTTGGATTAGGAATCCACCAAATCATACTTTTCAGAAAACTTCTGAATTATTTTATTATAATATCTATTGGTATAGGTAGGAAAGGTTGTTTAGTTTACAATATGCCACTATCGACTGTAGGATAGATAATTTAGAGGATAACAAATGAAGCTCCGAATCCTTTTATGATGCAGAGAGCTCTTCAGCAGCGTGTGTCAGTGCAATCAACGCTGTTTTTACAACTTAAAGTAAAAAGCATCTGATGGGAAATTGCTGTTGCAGAATGACATTGTATTTTAGTGCTTTCGCCAAAAACAAGTATCTTTAAAAAGGCTTTTAAAAGAAATGATTAAAGCCCCAAATATATAAGGTTATCTTAGAGTAGTTAAATGATGAATATCTGTATATTTTCTATGTTCCAAATCTGGAGATATTTAAAGCAAAGAATTTCCATCGCTGGACAGATAGTACATATTTTACTCTCTAAAGAGAAGCTTTTCAAGTCTATCTCTTTGAGGCTAGAGTAGCTGGTTGGAAGAGAGGTTTGCATATTTACTCGAAAAACATTCAGAACTCTTCTCAGTTCAGTTTACATTTGATTCCAAATCAGGGCTCTCTGACTCGAGGTGGTGCATTGTTTCTCAAAATACCTAAAGGCACAATACAGGGTAAGGCTTGAGAATCTCTTCAATCGCAGAATATTATCAGCGGTGCAAATCCGTGCTTTGCATGCTCCCCCTATACCTTTAAAACTCACTGAGGGGAGCGGGAAAATGGAAGAGGACAAAAGAAAAGAATGCGGTGGGGGGGGGGGGGGCGGGGGAGGTGGAGGAGAGACAAAGGATCCTCTGCCTGTGACATGGCAAGTTGCCCCCAATTGGGAAATGGCTTATTAACTCTATTGCGTGTTTGTGTGTGTACACGTGCATAAGTGTGTCTCTGTGTATGTGTGTCTGTGTCTGTGTGTTGAGTATGAGGATTTAAGATTGTTCATTATTGCCAGGAGACCATTGTGGAGGGGGTATGTGTTTAATACTGAATGACAGTCCTCAAGGAGTGTGGGTAGTAAGACTGGGGCTCTGGGCTGCCAGCTCAGAGAACGCAGACCTCTGTCTTCTCAGCTTCACCCACCAGGAGGCACCTCTTCCAGGTTAACAATAATCTGGGACAAGGGTTTCTTCTTATGTTCCTTAGGGGAGAACTCCTAAGGGGTCCTGGGGAAATGACCTTGAATGGGTCTCAGAGGAAGAAGGCAGATGGTTCTATGTTTTTCTCCCTTCATCCTTTGTTCTTAGATTCTCTGGAATTTGTCACTTTTGTCATTTTCCTTTTAAGAAAGTGACGGTTCCCTGGAGATTTTTCACAACACATCATCTCTTGACCTTTCTCTGAGAGGTGGTTTCTCACTTCACTGCCAGCTTGCTGCATGGCCCTTTTTTATTTGCAAGTGTTTAGGGTGACGACTACTCTCATGTGTGAACTTTCTGTACCTCCAGCTGTATTTTACACTGGGGCTAACTTGCCCTCGAACAAAGAAACCGACAGCCAGGATAAGATGAAATAGTAACCGATGTTTTCCTGCAAGCTCTTGAATTCAAACTTTCATATTTCAGATCTTATGCAAATTTGACTTTACAGGATTTCTCTTTATGTTTTTTGAGCCCTTTCACTGAACCTGAAGAAATATCTGCCTTATTGAGATAATTGCAAAAAATATCAAACCCTAGAGCAGTGGTCGGCAAACTGCGGCTCGCGAGCCACATGCGGCTCTTTGGCCCCTTGAGTGTGGCTCTTCCACAAAATACCACATGCGGGCATGCACGTACAGTGGGATTGAAACTTTGTGGCCCATGCGCAGAAGGCAGAAGTCGGTATTTTGTGGAAGAGCCACACTCAAGGGGCCAAAGAGCCGCATGTGGCTCGTGAGCCGCAGTTTGCTGAGCCACAGTTTGCCGACCACTGCCCTAGAGAATTTGATATTCCCTTTCCTTCTTAATATGTTTTTTGGGAGATATGAAAGTCCAACATTAATAGATGATCAAAAGCACATGGCATTTATAGTGTACCCTTCCTAGTTTGAAGTGCCACTAATATCAGTGGATAAGATGCTGAGAAGGGGTCTTTATTTAGTGATAAATTCTAAAATAGAAAGGAAGAAACAGCATTTAGAGAATAACTGTCTCTGATAGCATAGATTTGTTCTTAAAATTTTAATGATGGAGAAAATATTTTAACAAGTTTTGATTTAAAATAGCTAAATTTGTTGAGGTGTGATCAGTTTGGACTTCAACTGAATCACCTTATTCCATCCAAAGTAAGTAGTGAATATGACCCAATATGGAAAATAACCCGGTAATACGGTAGAGATCTAAAAAAGAGAAACAGTGAGGATCCATCCTCTTTGTTTTTCCTGCTTTAAAAACTTCTACGTGAACCAAAGTAAGCAAAGATGAGTCTGAGAAATCCTAGAAATTAAGATAGCATTCATGGAGGCCTGATCCTTTATAATAAATTCTAATATGCAAATCGACTGAACGGCAGAATGACCGATTGCTATGACATGCACTGACCACCAGGGGGCAGACGCTCAACGCAGGAGCTGCCCCCTGGTGGTCAGTGCGCTCCCACAGGGAGAGTGCCGCTCAGCCATAAGCCGGGCTCACAGCTGGTGAGTGCAGGGACGGTGGCAGGAGCCTCTCCTGCCTCCATGGCAGCACTAAGGATACTCTACTGCCGGCTTAGGCCCACTCCCTGCCAAGATCAAGCCTAAGCCATCAGTCAGACATCCCGTGAGGGCTCCCAGACTGCAAGAGAGTGCAGGCCGGGCTGAGGGACCCCTCTGAGTGCGCAAATTTCATGCACCGAACCTCTAGTGTATTTATAAAAATTCAGTAGTCTAAACATGTTCTAGTAAATGTAGCACCTGTATTTATTCAGTTTGTTATGTATTTCTATCTCTCTAAAACTGTACTTTTTCTGAGATGTTATGTCAAGAAACTTTTTATCATGAAAACTTTCAGGTTATTTGGGTGAGTAAGAAAATTTTGCATACTCTATTTTCTGCCCTAGCTGATGTGGCTCAGTTGGTTGCACCCAAAGGTCGCCGGTTTGATTCCTGGTAGGGCACATGCTGGGTTGTGGGTTGGATGCCTAGTAGGGGACAGAGGGGGCATGCTGCAGGAGGCAGCTGATCAAAGTTTCTTTCTTCCTCTCATCGATGTTTCTCTCCCCCTTCCTCTCTAAAATCAATAAAAACATATTTTAAAAAATAATAAATAACTCCCAACTAATGGACAAGTGCTCAGGCAAAGGCATATTTTGGATTGGGATTGGGGTGGAGTAACCTTGTAGCTGTTCTAAGAACCAAACACATTCTCCCCAAAGTAAAAGTGATAGAAGGGACTCCCCTTCTTCATCCTCCCTCCCCCGCCCCTTTTTTTAGGAGTTTGGTAAATGTATTAGTTTCCTATTGTTGCTATAAATACCACAAGCCTAGTGACTAACACAAGATAGATTTATTCTGTTACTCTTCAGGAGGTCAGAATTCAGAAAGTCTTACTGGGCGTACACTCAAGGTGTTGGCCAGGCTGTTTCCAATGCAAGTTTTAAGGGGAAAACCCCTTTCCTCAACTTTTCTCTCTCTGACTGACTCCTCCTGTGTCCCTTTTATAAATCAGGATACTCTATAAATCAGGATACTCTTCCCATCCTAATGTAATCATTTCTGCAACATCCATTTCGCTATGTAAACTCGCATATTCCTGGGTCCTAGAGGTTAGGATGTGGACATCTGTGGGGGCCATTATTCCATTTACCATAGTAAACATGCTCTGTGGTTGTCAAGCTGGGCTTTCTTTCCAACACCGGGACTCCAGGAAGCCCTACAGCAAGCAGGCCCCATTCTCAGGAGATACATATGAAACTGTACCGGCAACCACTGTTATAATTTTAATATTTACACCATCTTGTCTCATGGGGGTCTCTCTGGTGAAGTTTTATTTATTGAGCTTGGGCTTAGAAACTTAGCTTTTAAACTTAAACCACTGTTGCAAGACAGAATGCGAGCAAAACTATCTAGATGCTGTGAAGTAAATTTTAGGAGTGCTTTACTTTTTTAAAGTCCTTCCCAGCAAAAACATTTTCTATTTCCCATTTATAGTCTGTGCCATTTTTAAATGACTTGTCAAGGTTTCCCAAGGCTGGTCAATGAGTCTCAAATATTTTTATTAATGGACAAGATTAATTTTTACACCAAGACTTTTCCCAAAAGCATTAAATCAAGATGCAAATACTTCTGTCAACTGTATATTTCTTACTAACGTATCACATTCCATGCCAATTTTCTATTTTAAAAAAAAGTGGCATTCAATAAAAGGGTTCTTTGGTGTGAGATAAGGACAAATGTGTTCCCAAAATGCTGGCAAATGAGGACAAAATAGGTGAACGGTCCGTCAGAACACTATATCCCAGCTGGCAGAGGTGACGGCCCCCAACACAAGGCTGTTTTAGAAGTCGGGGGTCATCTCTGTGAGTCTCAAGGAACACCCTGGACCATTCCTACCTCTAGAGTATCCCTAGCGTAAATGTACATGGGCAAGTTCTCGGGTTTTTTATTTAGTCCCAGAGCAGCTCCCAAGCTGGATTCTTTTTCTGCTGATGTGGGCTTCCACGGACATCCAAGCTGCTCTCCTCCATGGCCCGATTCTCTGAGGAATCACAGCACACGCAGCCACTGAAGGTTCCAGACCAGGGTAACGGCCAGGGCAGCACCATTCGAGTGCCCGCCTTTGATATCACCCATCGAGATGCCAGAGATGTCATCCCCCCACTTAAGATGCATCATGGTTTTTGTCATAATGAAATAAGCCCTGGAAAGGCCTCTTTTAATATTTTTACATCCCAACAAATTTATCTGCATTTTATTATAATAAAAATTCTCAAATTAGTCATCAAAATGGCAACAAAGTCCAGTCATCATAAATCCTAGTTTAAAAGTTTATTTAAGTAAATATGTTGGTTTTTCCCCCCACCCTTCAGCTTTTATAGTTAGGGATTTGATTTTCAAGAAGTCAGAAACATATTTTCTTCGTAGGAAAGCATCTGTTTTTCTGGAGAAACAGTCATAATTACTGGTGTCTCTTTTCAGTTAATATGAGAATTAGATTTTGTTATCATGCTTATGTAAGAGCAAATAGTATATCCAAAACTTTTTTTAAATTGCAATCCACAGTAAGGACATTTTAAAGTGAGCCCAACACCTAGTCAGACTACAGAGACACAGTTACATATTTCTGAGGCAAAAGCTTTCTAAAAAATAATTTTCCTTCCTATAGAGATACTCTGATATTTTCTACCTATTTTATCAAGAAGCTACTTGTTATGACCCACTAAACTGATTTCATGACTAGGAGGAGTATGAAAAACACTGTTATTAAATGATGTAAAAACTCATTTGAGTTGGAAAGAGAAAACATTATTATGGGCAATCCAAATTAATTGCCTGAACAGAGTCTATTATAAAAAGATTAAAAGTTAAATCTTTAAATCATGAAGATCATGGTTCAAATTTTTGTTAAATTTTTATTTGTTAGATTTACAATGACTTTTAGAACAATGACATTGAGTAACCCAAACTGTCAGTGAAAATAAGATTCTTTTTAAAAAAGCTGTGGAGGTGGTTCTGTCCCATTATGTGGATACAATGCCACTGGAGTCTGTCGTACCACTTATAAACCCCTATGGTTATATTTCCACACAGACTTACATCAAGGGTGTCCACACAAGCTATATCTGTATATCTAAGGGAATCAAATGTTCGTGCTTTTTCTTTACCATTTGTGACCCCCACCCTCAAAATAAAGTTACAAGGGCTGAGTATTTTTATTTTGGAATAATGTCATGATTCTCTCCAGCTGGTAGAAGCTTCAAGATACTCCAGTTTTTCTGTTGGGTCAGAGGAGAAGATATTACTGGGAAAGGTAAGGTTTAGACCAGTGGAGGATGGAGTTTAAATTTGCAAATAAGCTGAATGTTTGTCTAGAAAAGGGCAAAATGACTTTGAAGCCCAGAAAACATGAAGATGCTTCTCTAGCCCTAGCCAGTTTGGCTCAGTGAATAGAGCGTTGGCCTGCAGACTGAAGTGTCCTGGGTTCGATTCCGGTCAAGGACACATGCCTGGGTTGTAGGTTCTATCCCCAGTAGGGGGCGTGCAGGATGCAGCCGACCCATGATTCTCTCTCATCATGGATGTTTCTCTCTCTCCCTCTCCTTTCCTCTGAAATCAATAAAAAATATTTTTAAAAATATGCTTCTCTACTCTGTAATTCAAATTTAAACAAGACTAAATTGTAAAATAAAAAATCAATTGGATATTTATTTTCCCATTGCTTATCACTTTAATGCTATGATTAATTGTTTATATATGTATATATAAATGTAGGCATATGCCTCATTATCCTGCCTGTGGCCAGGCCCTGCTGCTTCTGGGAAGAAGTGAGGCTGTAATCTTAGTTGGTGGTTGGTGGCCCATGGGTATTTCTTAACCACGCACAAAGCATCCCTGCTGGAGAGATGCATTTTTCTTGCCTTACTTCTCTAACACAGCTTTACTGAATATAAATAACTTCAATTCATCTTCACTTTTATATTGCCTTAGATGCTGCTTCCAAATGCATTTTGCATCAACTGAAGAGTTTGCTAACTGGGTGACCTTCACACCCTTGTACGGGGGAAAAAGTGCAAAATGATCCTGGGATTACCATTTTAGATGGAAGAGCTGTAGTTGGAAGAAAAATAGCTCCTCAAGGCTCTGGAAGCAGAGTTAATGAGTTGCAAAGAGCTTGAGGGCAGAACACCTCTTGTTGCACTATTTTTGCAGAATTTCTTGACTGGTTTTTAGGTTCTAGGCTTTAAAGAGGAAATCTCTACATGTGAAGATGGGGGAGTAGGAATGAAAAATAACATTTGCTCAGTGTCAGGGGCTTCACATCTGTACTCATTCAACTGGCCCAACAATACCAGTAATTCCTTCATTTATCAAACACACACACACACACACACACACACACACACACTATATATATATATATATATATATATATATATATATATATATCTTATAGTAAGTGCTAGAAAAGACAACAATATGTCAAAGTAGGAGGAAAAAAGGAGTGTGGTAGGAAGGCAAAATTTCTCAATAAGAGTGACCTCTGTAAGCGTGTGCAAAGGCCTGAGGTGGGAGCTGCCTGGCATGTCTAAGGAACCGCAGGAAGGTCTACGTGTCAGGAGCTGAGTGAGTGAGCAGTACAAGAGGAGGCCATAGAGATAAGGAAGGAGGGGGGCAAGGATGGGGGGGGTAAATGGATGGACATCCTTATACTAAAAATTATTTGTTATTTATCTGAGGTTCACATTTAACTGGGTGTCCTTTTTCTTCTTGCTATATCTGGCAACCCCTTTCCTTCTTCCCTTCCTTCTTTGCTTCCTTCCCTTCAGTGGGATATGCATTTGAACTACAGTTTGATTCATATGTTTCAGTGTCAATTTTTCTGTCCTATTTGATTTGGTTTGATTTGATTTTCAAAAAGGCTTTAAAAAATCAAAACCATACAAAATGATATTCTTGGAGAGGTGTCATCTCCTCTTCTGTCTGTTCTAACACCATTACTCTTGTTGGCTATTAACTTCTTTCTTTTCTGGGTATATTGTGCTTGTGTGTTTTGTTTGTTTTATTTTTTTTTTGTAATGATAAGAAAACAGATGCATATTTTCTCTTCTTTATTATGAAAATTTTGGCATTCTATATATGGTCCTTTGTACTTTGCTTTTCCACTTAATAATATCTCTTGGAAATTATCGGTTCATAGAGAGCCTTCTTGCCGGAAGCCTGTCCATCCTTGCTGCTTGACACAGTCGCTGCAGGAAAGAAACATCTGCACAGCATATGTTTCAAGGGACGTGGCATATATAGCATATTGTTCTTAATATGTTTGCTCTCCTTAGCGCCATGTGTTTTAACCAAGGTCATCTCTCCGAGAAAGGTTGTTTCCCCAGGTGGGGATTTTTCCCTGAGGTTAGGGAGGGGATACAACCCCTTAACTAAGTGCCAGGCGGGTAGTTAATCACTTTAACTACAAACAATCACGCTTAAGCTTTACTCCCTGGAATGGAGATAAGAAACGCCCTAACCTTTGCAATAGAAATTGACAGGATTAAAATCGACTGGTATAAATACAGATGTAACAAGACAATAAACATCAGATCCAGTTCAGATCCTAACCAGAACTTGGCCAGAACTTGGCTGGAGATCCTGACCAGAACTTGGCTGGAGTTCCTGGCTAGAGATCCTGGCTAGGCTTCTGATCAACTGAAGGCTGTCTTCGTGTCATTCCTTCTTCACCAGCTCCGTCCACACCTTTGGGGACCCCTGGACCCACTGGGGTTGGACCCCAGCACCTTCTCATTTTTTTTATAGCTGTACAGTATTCCACTGTATAGTTCAATAATTTATCCAAAAAATTTCCTTTGCTTAAGCATTTAGTAAATTTCCAGTGTTTTACACTTACAAGCAATGCTGCAAATGAATAACTTTTTGCATGTGTATTTGTACTGATGACCGTGTATCTTCAGGACAAGATCCTAGCTGTGAGACGCTGGGTCAACAGTGAATTCATATGTCATGTTGTTAGTTAATGCCAATTGCCCTTCATAGGGAGACATCATTTTACATCCTGAACAGCAATGGAGGAGAGTGCCTGTTTCCCCACAGCCTCACCAAAAGGCGGTATTGTCAAGCTTTTGAAATTTTGCCAGTCCGGTGAGTGAGAAATACTATGTCAGTATAGTTTTAATTTGCACTCTACTTATTATGAAATGCAACATCTCTTCATATGTTTAAGAGACATTTTTAGATTACTTTTGTGAATCATCTTTCATATCTCTTGCTCAGCTTTCTACAAGATTTTTATTCCAAAAAATTCATTGTATATCAGGAATATTAGCCCTTTATCTGAGATATATGTTTCAAATATTGTCTTGACATTTTTCATTTGTCCTTTGTGCTCACTGTGTTTTGTTTGTTTTAAAGTAGATCAATTTCTGTACTTTATATTCAGTTTAATTGATCTTTCTCTCAATTCATGAACGTGGACATGTTTTGAAGGTAGAGAGAGCTGACAGGGTTTGGCGATGGATTTGATGTGGAGCATCAGAAAAAGAGGAGTCAGGCATGATTCCCAGAATTTGACCCTAGCAAATAGAATGTTAGAGTTCCTACTTACAGAGGAGAATTCAGTTTTTGTGGAGAAGACTAGGAGTTCTGTTTTAGCTACATTAAACCTGAGATGCCTGTTAGATATGAGGCGGCAGCTGACTTTGAATATAGATTTAGGGACAAGGCAGGAGGCATTTAGAGTCGGTCATGTAGTCACAGAATTTAACACCATCAAACTGTTAGGAGGTTTTGATGAAAGCATTATATCCCTTTAGGGGAAATATATCTGATATTTTCAGGGTTTAAGTAATTTGTTCAAGTCAAGTGCAGGGCTGGGTCATGAATCTAAGTCTTATCCTCTGTATTAGTCTGCTAGGGCTGCATAACAAAGTACCACAGACTGGGGGCTTAAACAACAGAAACTTATTTTCTCCTAATTCTATAGGATAGACAGATAGACGATTGAGATCGAGATGTCATCAGGGTTGCTTTCTTCTGAGGCCTCTCTCCTTGGCTGGGAGATGGTTGTCTTCTTCTCCCTGGTAGTCACATGGTCTTTCCTTTGTAACTTGTCTGCATCCTAATCTCTTCTGTTTATAAGGACACTAGTCATACGGGATTAGGGCTTATCCTCACAACCTCATTTTATTTAATTACCTCTTTAACAACATATCTAAATATCATCACATTCAGAGGTTTTAGGACTTAGGTAGACCTTCAACACATGAATTTTGGGGTATACAACTTAGCCCGTAACACTCCTCTTTCTATGACGCCAATCTGCTACGTGCTTGAGAGGAAACAGGGCAGGGATTTAGAGTCTGAAAGACCCTGTTGTTTCATAGAGAAATTAAAATGATGATTTTACTTTGATGCTTGAAGGTTAAGCTTTCTCCTTTATTTGAAGGATGCTTATGTGGGTGATACAAACACGAATGATATTTTATATGAGCCACAGTTCTCAGACCTGTTCCCAGAGAAAAGATCTTGTCCTCTCTGGGCAACATGGGATCTGGGAAAACCCCCAACACAGCAATAAACTTGGGTCTTATCTGGGCTGGAGGGAAGTAGGATAGGCATATTTTAGAACTAATGCCAATTCTTATCTCAGAGAAGTCCTTCTTTGACCACTAACAAATGTGGACTAATGTAAATCAGAAACATTGGTCAGTAAGACAATATCCCAAACTCCATCACTATGTTTTCAGTTAGAAGGAACCCCAAGGAGATTTCTCCTTTTAGATATAGCCTTTAGTTAAATAGGGAAATAAGAGTCAAGACATAATTTATTGTAGTTAATTCATTAAATCATTATAAATACATTGAAAACAGAAGACTAAAACTCTCAGGGCCTCATGGCATGAGTCCATAATTTTTCCAAGTCACCTTTAATTGGAAAGTTCCTAAAAGTTCTTTTCTGCACTAGTTTGTAAGCTGTTTTTCAATATTTTTTGCTACTTGGTTATTATTCACTGGACTACAATGTTCTGGTTCAGGAAAATATCTTCATAAATTACTAACTACAACTCACCAAGATTCTATGGGAAATAAATTACTTTGAGTTTGCCTTCCAAGAATTTATAGTTATTTCGTAGTAGCTTTGTCACTGACATCTGTGATAATATTTTGGAATTAGAATGTTATCTATCTAGCATTTCTACTTTCCAGAATAAATGATCTGAACTGAGTAAAATTTGCTCAAAAACATATATCGATGTTTCTATTTCTCCCATCCACTCTCTAAAACTAATAAAAACATTAAAAAAATGAGAATATCTGTGCTAATTAGAGAATTAGCAATGTAGAAAAGAAATAACCCCTAAATATGATCACATGTACTATCTTAATTGAATGGCCCCTCATCTTCAAGCGCCTTTGGTTCTCTGGTCCTCCTGGGGCCCAGGCTGTGCTCACAAACATTACCACCAAGTTTGTTTATGTAGGCAGTCACAGAGGTACACAGGCAAGACTGAACATTAAAAATGTCGACACAACATGCTCCTGTCTTTGCATTTCTTCTTTTTTTCAAGAAAAAGTGGCCCAGGCCTCTCTATACCTCTGAGAATCCTAGCAAAATACTTTTTACTTAAAAACACCGCCAACAAAACATCAGCCTCAGCATACTGTTTACGCTGCATTCCTCAAATGAAATGGTTTTGAGAGGCAACAGGCTTCCCAGGCCTGAGTCCCTCTCTCCCATGGCCCTGACTCTGCTTCTCGCCCCCTCGTCACATGGACTTCAGTCTCCAGTTGTTTTTAGTTCACTTGACTTTGGCTGCCCCTTTTCAGTGAGCATTATAATCTGGCACATCTTGAGAACAGACTAAGTCCAACCCAACCAAACCAAACAAAAAGCCCAAACAGGTTAAATACAGTCCCCCTGGATCTGTTGTAATTACCTTCCTGCATCACCTGTGTTTAAGACAGGTACTGACTGACTGCCTCAGCTCATTGACTGCTCTAGAGAGGGCAAATGACAAAAGTGAGGGTGCGGAGCCTTTTGCGTGCTAGCCGGTGGACTCATTATTCCACCAGATCACAGACAGAGAGAAACTTTGAGATGTTGCCCTGTGGCCTAAGTCCTAGTTTTGGGTTAATTTACTTCTGTTATCCCCTAATAGGGTCCCCTGGAGTGGCTCTAGCCATCACAGCTGTGTCAGAGGGGGGATTGGAAGAGTGGAACACAACAGAAGGGCCCGGGCTTTTGCAAATCAGACAGATATGTTTAGGGGAAAAAGTAGAAACCCTTGATCCCTGAGACCACCCCCTCCACCTCCAAACAATGTGAAATTAGGGATCTGCCTTCATAATGCTTTGTCGATAAATTCACATACAGAAAAAAATGATGAGTGGCAGTCCCATTGTGGAAATAGATGAAGACCCATCAAATGAGAACAAACAAAGGCTATTATAGCAAGGGAGTCAGCCACCATCATTTATATTTGGCAGACACTCAAAGTCAGGGAAAGGAGAGGGACAGCTTTACAGTGGTAAAGGGGAAGGCTTCGGGTGTGCCCTGATTTGGGGTCAGTAAGGGGAAGCTGTAGGCAGGCCAATCAGAAGCCAGGCATCCTATATAATTGGTTAGGATTGCACATTTGGCTTTCTTGTGTTGGTCCAAAGATGGGAGAAGGGGGAAAAAGAGGGAAGCTGTCAGTTAATAATCAAGTCTTGGCTGTTTTGGACCAATTGCTACAGGGCGACTGTTTGACTTCCTGGGCTGGTTGCTGCACGTCATGGGTCAGAGTTCTATTTTTATATATGGTCTGGCCTTTCAGTCTGTATATTGAGTCTATCACCATAGGCAATTATTTACTTATAGTCACTCTTCTATATCTGGAATACAATTCAGTTGGCTATTGCATATTGCAAACAAAATTTCCCCCAGATTGTTGTTTTCCATGTTGGAATGTTTTTAAAATAAATAAATAAATAAATAAATAAATAAATAAACAAACAAATAGATAAATAGATAAATAAATACTATATAATAAAGAGGTAATATGCAAATTGACCATCACTCCAACACACAAGATGGCCGCCCCCATGTGGACACAAGATGGCCACCACAAGATGGCCAGCAGGGGAGGGCAGTTGGGAGGGACCATGCCTACAGGGGAGGACAGTTGGGGGTGACTGGGCTGGCAGGGGAGAGCAGTTAGGGATAACCAGGCCTGCAGGGGAGGGCAGTTAGGGGCCACGAGGCCTGCAGGGGAGGGAAGTTAGGGGCAACCAAGCTGGCAAGGGAGGGAAGTTAGGGGTGACCAGGCCAGCAGGGGAGGGCAGTTAGGGACAATTGGGCTGGCAGCAGAGCAGTTAGGTGTCGATCAGGCTGGCAGAGGAGTGGTTAGGGGGTGATCAGGCTGGCAGGCAGGTGAGCAGTTGGGAGCCAGCAGTCCTGGATTGTGAGAGGGATGTCAGATTGGAGAGGGTGCAGGCTGGGCTGAGGGACACCCCCCCAATGCACGAATTTTGTGCACCAGACCTCTAGTAGATAAATAAATAAATCAATCAAGTCTTTTTCTTTATGCTGGGAATTTGTAGCTTCCTCAGAAGGCCATTCTCTTTGTAATATTACAACATATATCTCCTGAATTTCCTTTAATGTTATGATTGTTTAAAAATAGCTTTGTAATTCAGATAAACTTTATTTTAAGAGGTACTACAGCTTTATTTCCTTTTCCAAATGGACAGCCACTTGGAATTCTACATTCTCCCTCCATTGGCTCAAAAACCCATCTTTAACAAACACTAAATTCTGATATAAACTTGCGTTTGTTTCTGGACTTTATTCTGCCCTTTGAATCTATTTTTCTGCTATAATTACTAGAACATCACAGTTTATTTTTGAGGGCAATAATCTCTTTAATTTCTTTAAGTTTAGTCATTGAGAAAATAATTTAAAAATTTTTAAAAATTATAGGCTTTTTTCTTTTACTATTTTATACTGTTATTGCATCATAGTACAAGAATGTGGTCTGTATGATTTCTGCTTTTTGATTACTGAGGATTATTTTGGTCTAAACTATGTCAGTTTTTATAAAGTTCTTAAAAATCTTTGAAAATAATGTGTATTTTCTATTTCTCAGATTAAAATATATACATTCAACTGTGTTATGCTCAGCCTCAAATTCTCTATGCTCTTACTGTCTTAAACAGTTTCTAAGTTAGTTACATTCAGTTCTCGGTATGGTTTTGGATTTGCCGATTTCCCCCTTTCATATCTAACAGCTTTTGGTTTCTATTAAAGCAAAGTGTTTAATTAGATAAATATTCATGACAATTATATCTCCCCGGATGTCACCCACACTATCTTGAATGCCTCATTCCCAGTAATGTAAGGAAATCCACAATTGGGAGGTAATTGAAAATCAGAGTGGAGAGTGGTCAAACTTTAATATTTTTTACCTGCACAATTGGGACTCACAGTCCCCTCAAAAGGAAACATCTCAGTGACAAAGGCCTTCTCTTCCTAAGCAGCAACAGTCCTCACTGAGTCAATACAGCCCCGGGGCCTTGGGAACCCCTCCCCACCCTGTAGAATTTCTGTTTCCACACAGTCCATTGCCCATTGATTTATTTAGTTTTAGACTTTTAAGGCCATTCACTAGGAAACTGCGAAATTTGGTGGGCTCAGCCTCTCTGGTCCTGAGTACCTTTTGCTGTCTTACACTCTGTACTATCTTTAGATGAAAATGTTGGAATAGGAAAAACAGTGGCTAATTGCTCTTTGAGTTGAGATTTCAAGCATTTAATGAAATGGAGCATTTTCCCTCAGCCTAGAAGTCTATTTTGTAGCTATCAAGTCTGGAAATCCCCCTTTGATTCCAAAACGGCGATTACTAGGTGGAAAGCAAGAAGTTTAGAGTGCCCAGGACTGCACCAGGGACTGGGAGTGCCTCTAGTTTTCACGGATGTTTTTTCTCCTTTTCAATAGAGGCAATCAATTAAAAGTGGAACGAATGAAATTGAACTGGTATATTGTTAGTAGGCTTTACATGTAAATGAACAAATTTTAAAAGCCCACTTGTCAGGCTTTGTGTCCCAGTTTTTTATTCAAAGGGTATGGTAACAGTAAACTACTATAAATAGTAGAGGACACAAAAAAACCTAAGGAATATTCCTTCCAATATTAACAAACATCTTAGGGAGAAAACCCTCCCATGAAGATCATTAGACAATAGTAGAATACAGCATAGACTCAACTGCTAATTTAAATCACATTGGCTAAAAACTTTCTGGAAATTTTGTTGTTTTGTATAGATAGACCTTGACTACTCCAACATCGCTGTTTCAGACAAGGTGCCTCTCCCCATCCTTATAACTTAGAACAGGCCAGGCAATTAAAGAGTTTGGGAGCAAGTAATGTTCCTTCCCTCTGGTCTTGGAGTTAACCTCTTCTATCTGTGTGTAGGAAAAAGGCAAGCCTATATTTACGGGGTGCCAGACTGGTGCTTTAATATGTTCTCTTTCACTTTATCTTCATCACAGACCTGCAGGGTGAGCATGAGATCCCCATTTTACAGGTGACAAAACTGCAACTCAGATTACATTTCATGCCTTAAACAGAATCTAAGGGATTCATTGTTTAAAGTATATTCTAGCCGGGCCCGAGTGGTTCAGTGGTTGAGCATTGACCTATGAATCCAGGGGTCACGGTTCAATTTCCGGTCAGGGCAAGTGTCCAGGCTGTGGGCTCAATCCTCAGTAAGGATGTGTGCATGAGGCAGCTGATCGATGATTCTCTCTCATCATTGATGTTTCTATCTGTCTCTCCCTCTCCCTTCCTCTCTGAAATCAATAAAAATATATTTTTTAAAAAGATAAAGTGTATTCTATCCAATACTATAGACAGTCAAGCATCATAGTTACGAGCACAGACACTGAAGCCATGAAAACTGGATTCTATATTTTCCAGCCATGTGGCCGTGGGCATATCATTAACCTAAGATCCAGTTTTCCCACTTGTAAAATATACAGAGTAGTAACAAATACCTCCCAGAGATTTGAAGGAATGAAATATGATAATACATGTTCTTCATACACTGCATGGCTTGTAGTGAATGCTCAATAAATGGCTATTACCAAGCTGTTTTCAGTATTAAAAGTATGTCTGGTCTGATTACACTTAAAATTGAAATTGGATAGATAAAAGACAGAAGCCCAAACCCAAATCTTGCCAGCATATTATTTGTTGTTGTTGTTGTTAATGATATTAACAGGATCAGAATGACTTCTCATCTAGACAAGCTCACAGACAAGCCACTGACACCATGAACTTGGATGTTGCGGGATGCCAACCAACCCTAACAATGCCAATGTGAGGCAAAGTGCCAGCTGGAGGAAGTGTAGTCAGGGCTACATCTTCCACATTGTCCTGCTACATTTTATGTACATTTAACAGCACCAGCTTGCACAGAAAGATCTCACAATCATAGGATATTCATATACCTCTCATGCTGTATTTCCTGGGTTTATCCATTCTTTCACCTCTCTCTTTCTCTCTCTCTCTTTCTCTCTTTAGATAGATAGATAGATAGATAGATAGATAGATAGATAGATATTACACACAATCTACTCTGAAAATTATTTATTGGTAGCTTTATTTTTAAAAAATTTATATTTTATTGATTTTAGAGAGAGGGAGATAAAGAGATAGAAACATCGATGTGAGAGAGAAACATAGATCGGTTGTCTCCTGTATGCACCCTGACCAGGGATCAAATCTACAACCTGGGTCTGTGCCCTGACCAGGGATCGAACCAGCGACCTTCCTGTGCATAGGATGATGCTCAACCAACTGAGGCACACCAGCCAAGTATTGGTTGCTTTCTTGGTAATTATAAAGCTTGGCTAAAAGATGTCACTGATCATGGATAAGTAGCGAAAAATAAAATCACTATTAGAAATTCCAACTAGGAGAGAAAAATCATAATAAATGAAAATATGGAAACCAGGAGACGTCATAAGGAAAATGTGCATTTGTTTTGTGTGAAAAAAATAAGTGGTTCAAGGAACAACACTGTGAATTTCTTAAGACTGTCACCAGCACTTATATTGTATTATTTCCCGTCATTAATTTCTTTAATAAAACGAAGGATTTGTTAATTAATAGCACAGAAAGGAAGTGAAAGTTAGCTGTAGTTACCTTAAACATTTACTACGAGCCTTATGTGACTTCTGTTTCCAAGCACTCATTTAATTTCCATTTGCTGCCTCTATATCCTTGGCATTGGAACTTGAGAAAAAGATCTCTTATTGAGAAATAATTATCAGGGTTCACAAGTAAATAGGGAGCTCACTGCTTAGAGGACCCTGTGCCATCATTGAGACAGTTTTCCCATGTATATATAAAAATCATATTATGTGCCCTTCCAACATATCTCAGCAAGAATACATAAATAACTGTATCTCGTCAATGAGATTGAAATACACTCCTCATATTTAATACTTCAAGACAACAAATTTCAAATGGATTCCACAACAAATTGGGAAAGTTAGGGAGGAGGCAGTGAAGAGAGTTTACCGCTAGTCCCCAGATAAAGATACGCTATGCAGCCTGAAAAGAACATGCTTAGCTGAATTTATGCTCATTGGATATCCCACTAGACCCCATTGTTCAGATGGGACACAGGAAGATTCTTTTTTGGGAAGTCTAAGCAGCCCAAGAAGAAAGACCTGGAGTCAGTGACATCATAGTTTTCAGACGAATGGCCTACTGAGGTCACCTGATAATGAAACTCAAAGTCAACAAGCCTCACACATGCGTTCAGAGCTTCCAATCAGGGAAGACTCTGAGATGAAAGACAAAAACCAGAACACTCAGGGGAAACAACAATGTGGTAGAAACAGAAACCAGTAAGGAAGAAGAAATCTTCCAATGCCTATTATGAATATTCCAGAGAGTTAAGAGAAGAGAGTACAGGAACAGAGAATAAGAGGTTAGAGGTTAGAAAAAAGACATTCAGATAACAAACATATTTTTTTGGAGATTAAAAAAGATGATGGCAAAATGAAAAACTCAGTGGAAAAACTGAAAATAAAGTTAGAGAAATAGCTCAGAAAATATAACAAAAAGACAGAAAATAGGTAAAAGGAGATAAATTTAGAAAACAGTCCAGAAAATCTAATATACAATAACAGAAGTTCAAAAAGAGCAAGAACAGAGAAAATTGAAGATAGGAAATCATCAAGAAAATAATTGAAGACATTTCCCCAGGACTGAAGATCATAAGTTTCCAGATTAAAAGGGCTCCTAGGAGACCTAAACAATGAGTAAAAATAGACCTACATAAGGCACATCATTGTGAAATTCCAAAGCTGGGCACGGGGAAGATTCTCAAAACTCCCAGATGGAAAAACAAGTCACACACAAAGCATTACAAAGCATATAAACTCCATAAGCTAGAAAAATGGAGAGTTCCTTTTAACTTCAGAAAGAATATTATTTCCTATGTAGAATTTAATGCAGAGACAAAACATCAATCAATTGAGACAATAGAAAACAGATATCATACATGAGAGGCATTCTTTTCCAGGAAACTACTGGAAGATGTGATCCACAAAATTGAGGGAGCAAATCAAGGAGGAGAAAAACATGGGGCACAGGAAGCAAGAAATCCAACACGGAAGAGACACAGAAGGAATCCCTACGAAAATAGTGAGAAAGCTGCTCTTTGCCCATCACGCAGGACAAATGGTCTACAGTGTTAGGTGGAAAATTTTAGCGAAGGACAGTGAGGGTCCTTTTCTCTGTTGTCAGACTCCCCCACAGAGGGAAGAGATAGGTATAGTGAGAGTCAGTGCAACCACTGCATTTATTGATGCGATCCACGATGGTATATGACTAAGAATTAATAAGTAGATAAAAAAAATTTTGGTTTACACTAAAGGTTGGTGTCTCTTTTAATCAAAATCTTGGTAAAAGCCTACGGTTCCAATAGACAAGAATGAATAAAACACAACTCTGCTTTAATAATCTTTGTATCCAATCATTCAGACTCTGTTCTATTTTTCTATGAATGAAGGGTATCCTTCTGGTATTGTGCTGGTTGTCACTTCTGTGAGTGGTCACAATAATTATACTGCATCATGAAAGCAGGGACTGGATCAGAAGCACTCTTAGCAGGAAACCTGGGAGGCTGGGAACCTCTATCTCATGGAGCAGTGGGTGAGATCAGGTTCTTTTAATACAGGACAAGGGCTGTAGCTCAGCTTTCCTTTAGGGCAGGGGTGGGGAACGCCCAGTCTGCAGACCGTATAAGGCCCTCGAAATCATTTGGTCTGGCCCTGCCAGGGCATTAGGGGTGAGTTAATTAAATGTTTGACAAAATATAGCAGGCTAATTTTTAAGTTGATAAGTTTGTATGGCCCGAGAACGATGTTATATATATCCAAATGGCCCTTGGCAGAAAGAAGGTTCCCACCCCTGCAATGAGTCCCCTGCTTTATTTATAGAACTAGCTTGAAGAAGATAGAACCATTGTTTTTACGCTGTGGCAACTGAGGCTTTCTATATGAATCTGTGACTCAGTTCAAGATACTTGGAGATTGTCTGACGGTGTCATTCCTTACACAGGCTGAGAAGCAGACCCTACATTTATTCATCTTAAGACCTAGGATTTTAGTGATTTTATAAAGGAACTATGCAGTCTTTGGATTGTTTTGGTATATTTTGTTTTGTATAAGTTAATGCTACTGAGTTGAACTATAGTCTGTTGTTTAGAATGTGTGTTTAGAATGATACGTGTGCTTGGGAATGGCTGAGAATTTCCTAGACGAGATATTGTTTCTGCTTCTGCCTCAGCTCATCAGGAGGACATGTCATATCCTCATCAGCGACAATGACTCCCGGTAAGCAGAACGTGCCTGCACGCCTTCTCAGTTAGTTTGGATCCAAGCTCTCTCTCGGACAATTTGAACACTGCAGTCAAAGTCAGTCTGTTCAGTTTATCCAATTAAGTTTATCCTCAATTTTTGTAAATAAAATTTGACAGATAAAATAACTTATGGAAATTAAAATGATTTTCTCTACTTCTGTTTATGAAAGTTACGAATAAAGTCCAAAGTCAATTTCTGTTTTATTAGAGGAAAAATCGTTTTATTTTCACATGAATGGAGTAGATCAGAAATATTTCAGATGCATTTTACCTGAATTAATTGCTTATGTACAGAACTTGCATTTTCCTCTAGAAAGTAATTCCTATGTTCATGTTTTATGCCCCAAATCCTAACATCAGATTTAAAAGATGTATTTCTTAGCTAATATCTGTTGTGGTTTATCCTCAAGAAAATACTACCTGCCATGGGTGATTCTGCATAGTCTCTTTGGTTTTCTCAGAAAACATACCCTCTAATCCTTTTATTTAATTGAAAATAAAAAATGAGGACAAGACCATTATAATACTACCAGATACTAACTTTTACAAGCACATGAATTAAAATATTTATCAAACTTAGGTTTTAATGACATAAGAAGTTTCGTTCAGTATGCTTTGCATTCACCCAGCAAAACTCCTACCTGATATACAGCTCTGAAATGCATTTTGAGTACTACTTGGTATCCTCAGAGTTTCTGAATGTTAGATTTGAATCTTATATTGTGAATAAAATTAAAAATCACACTGTTGGTTAAGTAACATATTATCACAAACCAGAGTTGTGCAAAATAGATGCAACTTTATTGTTAATCTGAGCTCAGAATAGAAAGGTTTCTCATTCTGCCTAAAGCAGAAAATGTTTACCTAGTTCCTTCTAGATAACCGGGTGTCACTTGTAGATTAGTTCTCAGTCTCTTGGGTAAATATTCAGGCAATTCCAGCGTTTTCTCTTCCTCCTCCCTCCCCCTCCTCCCCCAAGGTGAGCAATGTTCATGGTGGGATGGAGAAGGGCAGGTGTTCTCATTCTCAGTGTGGAAAGGTACCTCAGTATCTCACTAAGCTGTGTGTGTCTGTGTGTCTGCACCTAGAGGACAGCGTATCCATGCTTAATATATGACTCTATTGTTGCTAGTAGCACCACTTTGGATTGGATTGTATAGGTTGAATTGATGAAATGTTATATTTTGGAACACAACTTGTAAATCTAATTTAAAAATCCCAGAGTATGTAAGGTGGTTGAGGAGATTTTAAATTCCTGGTTGCCTTTTAGTTGGGAAGTTTTAGGTTAGTCATGGAGAGAAAGGAACTGATGATGGAAGCTGAAGATGATTTGAATAAACAGGATATAGATATTCTATATGAATTTACATATTTAGATATATTTTTATTTTAATGCATACATTTTTCTTTGTATCTCTCTATATATTTAAAATTTTCTGTGCATCTGTATCATACGCTCACACAAAGCAATTAATGCTATCTGTTCTAACATTTTCAACATTATTCAAGATATTTAGGTGAAATATGTTCTTGGAATGCAATTAGTCTAGAGGAAAACTTTTGTGAGACTCCTGTGAGTAATTTTTTTCCCTTCCCCGTTGCTGTGCTGTGAAATCCATAAATGAAGTGTTATAGTATTCCCACTTCTCATTCACACTTGAACGAGTGCACCCACTCACCCCAGAAGTGTTTCTGAGGAAAGCTATGATGAATGTGGCATCGCCTCCTGGGCTCCTCCGTCAGCACCACCTCCCCCCAGGCCCAGAATCCTCCAAAGGTCTATGACCCGGCTCAAACACAAGTGCATCTTGGGGGTTTCTGTACTTTTGTGTATATGCCAATGAAAACACAGAGATAAGAGTGCATGGAGACCCTGAATAACATCACACTGCAAGTGTGCAGCCAGGGGACTGCAGTGGAAAATTCCGGAGGAGCTGTAGCCTCATCTTCCAACCTAAGCTCCTTCCCACGCCCCAACAACTCAGGCTTTAGAGGTTTCCTTGCCAGATTTTACACAGGGAGGAGAAAAGGAATACCAGTAATACTATCCTGACTTAATGGACCTTTTAAAAATCAAAATCCTGGAGAATGGCAGGCCTGCATAGATGCCTTGGGGTGACAGAGAATTTCCCCTTGTCTTCCTGTTGAAATATAAACTCTTCAGAAATAACATAGTCTTTTTCAAAATGTTAATTTTGCCTTCCTGGTTTGACGATATAAATCATTAGCACTCTATATAAAGGGACTTTTTCTATTAGCTACCATCAAAAGTCTAAAGGTTTATTTGTTATTATTGAACAAGTGTGGATTTCGAGTTGATTGATTTACCCAATCACTCACACCTCTTTTTAAAAATATTTTTATTGATTTCAGAGAGGAAAGGAGAGGTCGAGAGAGGGAAACATCAATGAAGAGAGAGAATCATTGATTAGCTGCCTCCTGCATGTCCCTGAGCACTGGGGATTGACCCAGCATTCTGGGTGTGTGCCCTGACCAGGAATCGAACCGTGACCTCTTGGTTCCTAGGTCGATGATCAACCACTGAGCCATGCCAGCTGGACCCCTCACACCTCTTTAGTACATTTAGAATGATAACATAAACTAGCTGGCAGGACTTTTGTAAGAATTACTTGATATAATAATATCTGTGCTACCCAACCCAGGGGTCCTTGGAAGGTCTCGAAGCCCTATAACTGACAACTTCCACTCAAGCCGTCATTGTCTAGAGAGCCCCATATTCACATCAAGGGCTAAGTAATAATTTTCTTTTAAAGCCAGATAGAGGCAGATGGCTCTTTGAAGAATGATGACAAAGCCTTCCCAGGTGGAGCCCTCCAGCTAACTCAGTGCAGACTTGACCAGATGTATGGCAGAGGGAGGAAGTACTGGCAGGGGAAACCAGTCCTAAATCAGAAGCAGAAAAATCACCTCACTTAAACTGAATTGGGCGATGCTTACAGTCAGATGGAAAGGTGTCACATAACTCCAAATTTTTATGGCGGGCCTTCTACCTGACCGAAACTGCAGTGGACTTTCTGGAGGATATAAGGATCCTCCTGAATATTAGCTCAGGGATTGAAATGAGGAGTTTTGCATCCATATCAAAAGCAGCGTAGAGGTTAATCAAGTGGTCTGCAGAGGCCAGCTGCCTGTTTGAACCCCTCACTCATCACTTTCTGCCCATGTGATATTGGGCAAATCATGTACCCAGTGTGTGTCTCAGCAGCAAAATTAGGATAGCAATACCTAATTTATAAGGATTACATAAATTATTACATCTAAAGCACATTTCAGGTGTTTGGCATATAGTGAAAATTCAATAAAAAATAACTCTGGCATATACATTAATGATCCAGAATAGAGCTCAATGTTTTTTCAGGGGTCCAATTCCAATTTGAACATAGGCAGTAGGTTTCAACCCTTTTCGGTCCAACCTCGAGGCTGACTCGACAGACCAGGCGCTAGGAGCAGGTCCAACATCGAGCAATAAGAACATTAAAAAGTTCAACATTCAATCCCGTCCATTAATTTGGACCAGACTGTTTGAATTCCAAAAATAACATGGGACCGCAAAGGGTTAAAATTATACTTGCATTTAAATTTGCTAGATGTATGCTGAAATGAAAAATTATAATGTACTTTATCATGGCAAGGTTTTTCTTTTATCATCAGTGCAATCAGAAGAAAAATATAAAACTGATATTTATCATTATGTAATGTTTAAAATTTCTATATAATAAAAGCCTAATATGCTAAGTGTCTAGGCATCTGGCCATCCATTCAACCAATCAAAGCATAATATGCTAATGATATGCTAAGGCCGCTCAACTGCTTGCTATGACATGCACTGACCACCAGGGGGGCAGACAGTTGATTGGTTGACCAGTTGCTATGATGTGCACTGACCACCAGGGGGCAGACTATCTGACCGGTAGGTTAGTTTGCTGCTGGGGTCCGGCTGATCAGGACTGAGTGAGATGGGTTGGACACTCCTTGGAGCCCTCCTGTGGTCCCTCTGTGGCTGGCCAACCTCCCGCATCCCTTCCCTGTCCCGATTGTGCACCGGGGAGTCCCTCAGACTGGCCTGCACCCTCTCGCAATCTGGGCTGAGGGACTCCCCCCACTCCCAAATTCATGAATTTCGTAAACTGGGCCTCTAGTTTTATAATAACATATACTTCTATGTGCCAGGAACTACTCTAAGCTGTTTTATATAAATTTAGTCTACTTAAACCTTACAAAAACTCTAGGAGATACATAAGTACTATTATTATCTCTGTATCACATACGCAAGAATATAGGGATTGAGAGAAGAAGAACAATAAAATTATTTGAATTGCTTTATGTCTTTTGTTGATGATAACTAGGAACTCTTGGCCTCCCATTAGATCTCATTTTTATATGTTTATAATCTATTGGTTCAATTTTTTAAGCAAAGTTTTATCTGTGTTATTTATATTAACATTTCACTGATTGTGTATACCATGGAAGGTCATTTGGGGACAGGGCCAAGCTGACTGAGGAATGGACTACAGTGGTTGAGTGGTTCCTGGAGATCCTTAAGAGATAGGTCAGCGAACTGGAGAAGTCAAATGACAACTGCTAGCAATAGAAATTTTGAAATTACTTTACATTATTTAATGTGACCAAATTCCTAAATGGCAAAGATGCTTGATTATAGACCCTTAGCCTATTGTTTTATGAGGAAATCCTAATGATGAAAACTCATCTAACAAACCATCACAGGGAACTTTCCATTGGAAGCACTGATTTAAGCCATGATTTCTAATTGCTCTCTGAGATGACTTTTTATTGGGGTATGCATAGACCATGAGTCTTGAAATCTATTGAATTCATTTTCATTTTATAAACACTAACCTTTGAAAGGAACATAGCCAGTGCTATTAGCAGCCACTATGTTTGAATTGAACCAATTACTCAAATCATGATGGATTTGAATTGGTTTTCTTTGTGTTTATGAAAACGGGTTTGTAGACTTGAATTTTTCTTCCCCGTCATTTACCAGTAAGAAGAAAACTCAAGTATTTTAGAATAACGGTATAATTCCCTATGGTTGGTTTAAAGGTAACATTGAACTATTTTGACACTCAAATGGATTGTGGAAAATACTTTGGAAAAGATGATGTTTTCCATTTTAAAGGTAGGATTGTGTACAGAAGCTGTTCTTGTGCCTCATCCACAACAGACCTGATTCTCTCTTGCCTCCAGTGAGTGGCAAGCATACATGTTAAACCTGGGTCGGAATTCCTACAAAGGAGAATATGCCTCCCTGGTTCTCCCTATGCTTCAGAACCTTCACTCAGATCTCAACAGCTGGCTTCTGACTCTGCAGGTGAAGACTTGAGGCAAATAGTAATGAAGAGTTACCCCTATTCCTTCTATCTTCAAAAGAAGCAGTCTACAAGGCAATACTGCAAAATATATATTTTGGGGGGGGTGGGGGACACAAGAAAACTCAAGAAATCTCTCTTAACCTCCAGATGAAAATTCCCTTTTTATTTCCCCCCTGAAGTGCTGGTGGGACCATTTTACCCTGAAAAGGTGAAGTTCTTGATGGGCTTGCACACCCTCTAATTGTCCTGATGGAGATGGTGAGTGTTCTGGGAAACCCATCCAAACATGGGAAGACAGTGTGATTTTGTTCTCATGGGCGTAAGATAGAGGGAGAATCATAGAATTTCAGGTCTAGTTAGAGCCTCCTTACTTTAATAGCTGGGGAAAGTGGGACCCAAGAGCCAGCTTGCTGAGGATAACTTTGTCCCACGGCCGCTGTAAGAATGCAGATCTAGGGTCTTTGTACTACTTTGCCTCCCACAGGAGTCTTCAGGTAATTCTCAATCCTCTTCTCTCAGTAGTAGATTTCACTGCCTTGAATGAATTATCATGTCCAAAGTTATGTAAGCTTTCCTCCAAACTGCAGCTTGTTTGCATTCTGCTTATAGTACATAGCCTGAGACTCAAAAATATCTTTCCCGAAATAAAGGAACTCAATATTCTTAAAGTAGCAAAACATTGAGTGCCTTATTTATTGATACCTCCTCCTACAGTGTAAAAATCACTCTCTTTTGGTTCCAAGCTATTTAGAGCACAGTTTTGAGAAATGATTTTATAATATAAAATAGGAACATGACAAATATTGACAGAAATTTCTTTTTTAAATTAGGTTGCAACAATTTCTGTGGACTTCTGAGTTAGACAATCTATTCCCCCAACCGACCCTTGACCCAGTGCTACACTCAGCTTGGAGCCACCTCTAATGCGATATTTGAACTCAAGACAAATGCAACCGCCTAAATGAGAGGTAGGGGCAAGTAGCCAAGGACCAAGGGAACTCAGCTGCTCAACAGTGGTCACCACACAGTCGTCACTTCAAGACCCCTATTAACCTCAAAACTCGTAAATCCACGTGGGAAGGTGAATGGGCCAGGCCCTATCACAAACACTGACTGTAGGTGTGAGCATGTTTTGTTTTTTGGTTGCTCTGAGGAGCTTTTTTGCTTCTGCACTCAGGAATTCGGCAGGCTTATGTTCCCCTCAGAGGGCAGCGAAGAAGCAAAACCATTAACCGTGTTTATGCCTCGTGGTGGAGTCTCCATAGTCTAAATGAGCACTTCTACCTGAGAAGAAATGTTGCTGCTCTTCTAAAATGCTTATTCTGCATGCATCTAGGAAAAGGGTTGGCCACGGTCAGACCAGAGGGGGCAATGCTCAAACTCCAGATTTGATGCAGTCTCTTTTGTGTCCACATCTACCCTCCCTGCCCATGAAAACATGAATGTCCTTATTTTTTCCAGAGGCCCCTATCAAACCTTGGTTGTTTTCAGATACTGTCCTGTCTATTTCTCTCAGGCCTTACAAAAGAGTGGGTGGTGAACAAAAATATGTTAAGTGTGATCTTTGTGTTCCTCAGCAAATTATTTTACCTTCCAAAATCTTGTCTAGGTAGCTATAAAATTGGGATAATAATATTATGTATCCTAGGATGGTATGACCCCTGTGAGGTGTTGGGTGCCGTACCTGAGCCATTTGGCCAGGAGTCAGGGTGTGGGAGTGGATCTGGAAGTGTCAGACTGTGACTTTGCCCATTACGAAAGATGCAGAGTCTGGGGCTGTGTCCAAGGGCAACATGCTAAATAGAATGTCTTACTGTACTGAGCTAGAAAGGAGACAAGACATAATCCAAAAGAGGACCCAAGAGATCAGAAGTTAAAGTAACCAAATGAACCCAGGCATCAAAATCTAAGTTGATACTGGAAGCCAGACGGAGGCAACAAGGTTTAAGCAGGAGATCAGACCAAGATCAGGTGGAACTGGAGCAAGGGCTGGATGGGAGGTAACATCGGTGCAGGATGAAGCTCAAGAATGCTGAGATGGGGGACCATGTATGCCAAAGAAAGGTTATTGTGGGGCCATCATCTAAAGGGATTCACTGTGTAAAGGGTAGAACTCTAGTTAAATGTAGTGGTAGACTTTGTCATTGTTTGACATTATTCCGTGTTCCTTTTTAGGAAGAATCATACTTCTCAACCTATTAAATTCAGATGTGGCCATGAGATTTGCTTTGTCCAATGCGGTTTAAAGCCATTTGGTAGAGTTTAAGAGCTTAAGAGCTAGCATATGCTCTTCCATGCTCTCCTTTTCCTTTACCTCAATATCTGGTAGAGACTGGCCTCTCTGTCTGGGTCTTAGAATGAGTATAATGAAGATATTGGAGCAGAATTTCCAAATGATCCTCAATAAACCTGTACCAATAAATACATTTATGTTATTTTCTGCCACTGAAATAATTTTAAAATCACAGCATTGTCTAGCCTACCTTGACTGATACGAATGAAGATACTGGTTGGAAGCTAATAATTAATGGTGATGTCTGGTTATACTTATTTTAATATGACAGGCAAAGTATGACAATGATGTTGCAAGAGAAAACAACTAGAAAAAATACGACTTCAATGTTTATTTAGGATGATTTGTAACAGAGAGTGAAGTCTTTAGATAAATTTGTTACATACATATGCTAATGTCACAGCCAGTCAAGTGAAAAATAAATGAATAGGAGACCCAGCTTCCTTTGTTCTCAAGTATCTTACAGCCCAATAGAAACTCAGAATAAAATCAAACACACACACACACACACACACACACACACACACACACACTTTCACTGTATTAAAAGCATGTAAAAGGGTCCTATTCTTGCCATTTAAGAGTTCAAAGTCTAAGAAGACCAAACATACCAGGCTGCTGAGTTTTGTTATTGTGATTGTATTGTTATCCTAATTATCGTCGTCATCATCATCATCATCATTTTACTGTTGTGGTGTTAGATATTAGACGCAAAGAATGGCTGTTGATTGGAGTTGCAAAAATAAGTTTCATTGTTTTTTGTCATGTTTAGTTTTCTGAGCTATGTAGCCTTTGAAGGGAGAAAGGTGGTAATTTATTATTTTACATAAACAAATGGCTTAGGAAAGTTGTGGTTTTGAAGTGATGGGACTATAGAATGAGAAAGGTTTTGAAAAAAAGATGCAATCAGGTAGACAGGCGAGGGATGGACTCCATCCTTAGAGGAAAATCAAGACAGAGCCCCAGGAGCTAGCAAGAGCTCATTTCAGATCACAGAGGCTAATTCTCGAAGGCAAGCCCAGGGAAGGGGTGACTGTTAATGATGAATGGACCATTCAGCCATTCTGACTTGGCCTAGGAAAGTGGGCATGTACAGAGGACAATACAGAGATTTTTCTTCATTGTTTGTCCATTTGCAAACACAGCTTTTTATAGCTTCCACATTAGTAATCCATAGTCCACTGAATATCGTATTGGCATTTGACCCAAGCCCCTCACCATATTCATGACATGCAACACCAATTGCAGGGCTGTTGGCAACACTAACTGTTCATTTTTCTCAATTGATCTCACATCTACTTTTGAATTAAGAAAAATGCTGAGAACAAAGGCAAGGAGCCTTTCTGAAAGTAATGCTGAAGGGCATTCTGCTTAAGATGAAAGCAAATGGAAGTGAGACTTAGCAAATACCTGCTCTGGCTTGGGTTATTTTAAAGGTGCTATTCTTGAGCATTTTATTTTACCTTTTATTTTATTTTATTTTTTTTGTTAATCCTTACCTAAGGATATATTTCCATTGATTTTTAGGGAGAGTGGAAGAGAGAGGGAAAGACAGAGAGAAACATCAATGTGAGAGAAACACACCAATTGGTTGCCTCCTGCACGCAGCCCCACTCGGGCTGGCGAGGAGCCTGTAACTAAGATATGCATCCTTGACTGGAATCGAATCCGGGATCCTTTGGTCCACAGGCCTATGCCCTATCCACTGAGCCAAACCGGCTAGGGACTATTATTGAGCATTTTAAATGAAGAGTTGCCTTTTCACAAGCTCTTTGAAAAATTTTCCTGAATTGTATTCAGTGCCTACTAATTTACCATGCAGCATTTTCACCTTGGTGTTAATAATGTACATTGAATATATTTGGGTATATGTTATTATGTTTGTTTATGTATAATTGTAGCAAAATAAAGTTTATAAAAGACATAGGTATGTTTTTAGATTAAATAAGGTATCTACTGCTTCAGCTAAACCACCATTCTAAAAAGAGTTTATTCTTCAAATACTGAAAACAAGTACATCCAGCCTTTTATCTATCAGCAAGGGGAAAATTCATTGAATACATAATAGAAGTGATATTCTGCTCCCGCTAGTTCATAACTTTCTTCAAACATTTCTAAAATTTAATGGGGTATAAGTACATACACATAAATAAATAATTAAATAGAAGTTGGCTATAAAAATGAATAAATAGCCTGACCTGTGTGGCTTAGTTGGTTGGAGCATCGTCCCATACACCAAAACATTATGGGTTAGATACCTAGGTCATGGGTTCAATCCCATGTCAGGGTGCATATAGGAGGCAACTGATTGATGTTTCTCTCTCACATCAATGTTTCTCTCTCTCTAAAAAATCAATAAGCGTATCTTCGGGTGAGGATTAAAAAAAATGAGTAAATATAAAAAACATATAACAACAGATGATGTCTGCATAATGTGGGAAAACTAGGGCAATAGTTTAGATTTTACTGCACTGTATGCAGTGATAAGAAATCATATTGTAAGTGTGCATAAGATATTTGAGGAGTCCAGAGAAGGATTAGCTTTACCTACATGTAGAATATACCACAGTCCTTGAGAGGGGACTCTGGGTATTTGAGGAAGCTCCTGTTCTCAAAGAATTAACCAGGCATTTCCTGCGGGTATCTAGGATGTCATCAGAAGAGACTCTTTGCCTGGATTTCAAGCAAGGTTTTTCTTTATTTAATTTTTTTTTACTAATAAAAAATTATATTTACTTAGAAGCATTCAGAATGTCAACAAAACAGCTGCAACTTTTTTTTTGCAATTACAGAGTGATATTCCGTTAACAGAACAACAATTATTTTGTATAAGCTGCATCAGAGACAGCCGAAGATGAAAAAACTACCATCCCCATATATAACTAATTTGTGCTGTGCACCAACAAGAACCTGCTTTAAATTTCCATGCCAATTTACAACCCCCATACTGTACCAGGCAAGGTTAGTGGCTATTGAAAATACAACCAGGACAGGGCTTAGCTAAAGACACATTCGGTAGTGTGTTAACTGTACAAAAAAAGACACTGTACAGTTTAAAACATATCTTACACAGCCTTACATTTCAATTTTTTTCTTTAAAAGGAGTGAATTGTGTACGGGGCGGGGGGTGGGGTGGGGTTTAAATGCTTTATAGACAAGAAAAAAAAACTGCGCTAGAACCAACTTATTTATCATCATCCTTTTCTTCTTCATCTTCCTCCACTTCTTCCTCATCCTCATCTTCCTCATCTTCTTCCTCTTCCTTCTTTTTCTTGTGTTTTTCAGCCTTGACAACTCCCTTTTTGGCAGCATCAGGCTTTCCTTTAGCTCGGTATGCAGCAATGTCCTTTTCATATTTCTCCTTCAGCTTAGCAGCCTTCTTTTCATGAGGCTGCTTGTCATCTGCAGCAGTGTTATTCCACATCTCTCCCAGCTTCTTTGCAATGTCACCAATAGATAGGCCAGGATGCTCTCTTTTTTTGGGGGGGGGGGGGGTGATACTCAGAACAAAACAAGAAAAAGGCCGAAGGAGGCCTCTTGGGTGCATTGGGATCCTTGAATTTCTTTTTTGTTTCCCCTTTAGGAGGAATATAAGTTTTCATTTCTCTCTCATAACGAGCCTTGTCCGCCTTTGCCAGGTCTTCAAATTTTCCTTTCTCCTTAGCAGACATGGTCTTCCACCTCTCTGAGCACTTCTTAGAAAACTCTGAGAAGCTGAAGCATCTTGGTGCTTCTTCTTCTGTTCCTCCCGGCAAGTTTGCACAAAGAAGGCATACGATGACATTTTGCCTCTCGGCTTCTTAGGGTCTCCTTAGCCCATGTTTAATTACTTTCCCTCAGTGAGCACACAGTCACCCAGTGCCCGGCCGGCTCGCACTTGCCCCGGCGCTGTCTCTATGGAGCTCAATGTACTGCAATCTTCTTTATTTTTTAACGGTTTGCTTTTACTACACTGACAATTTTTACAAAGTGAAATTTCACATAGTTAAGCATTATGCACGTGGTTAAACAATCAAATTGCTTGGAAGGGACTTCAATGAAAAGTGGCAGCTCTGTGCACTGCCCTCATCTCTCAGGTCTAACCCCAGGGAAAATAAAGTTTTAATAGTTGCTCTTTTTAGTTCTCTTGTTATTTTCTTATTAACGAATTGACCCCATCTCTTGTCCATTTCATCAGTGCTGACACTCTCTCTTCTCTTCCTGCTCTCAGAAGTGGTAATTTAGCTCAATCTTCACCACCAACCACCCCTGCTAATAGTTACATCAGATTCCTGGCCTACTGGTTAGTTGTACAACCTTGGAAGGCAGTAGGGTCACTCATTTGTCCCCAGGCCTTCCACTTCTTCCCACTTCTTATCCTGATCTTAGTCTTCCCTGGAAGACAGTCACCCCCTTTGTAGCTGTCACCTCCTTAGGAGCTGTCGCCCCCTCTGCATGTCTTCTAATCTCTGCATCGCCATGAGCACTCCTCCATCCACCTTCCTCTCCCAGGGATAGGCCAAGTTTCTCTCTGCCTCTTGTTCTCTATTGTCCTTATCACCCTCGGCTTTTATTTTGGTCCTTGTTTACTACCACTTTAATGGGAGGTCAGAAGGGGAGGAAGGAAGGCAGGGAAGAAGAGAAGATGCATGAATTTTAAGTGGGAATTGCAGGCAGATGTTCTCAAAGCAGGGTATATGCAATTTCTAATGACATGCCGATAGATTTCATCAGTTTTCAAAGAGTTTTCTGATACCCCAAATTTTAAGCTTAAGGCTCTTTTAAAAAATATTTTTATTAATTTCAGAGAGGAAGGTAGAGTGAGATAGAAACATCATTGATGAGAGAAACTCATTGATCAGCTGCCTCTTAGCTATCTTCACAGGTCCCACACTGGGCATCTTGCCCACAACCCAGGCATGTGCCCTGACCGGGAATTGAACCAGGACCTCTTCGTTTATAGTTGACACTCAACCACTGAGCCACGCTGTCAGGCAAGCTTAAGGCTCTTTCTTCACAGAGTTAAAATACCTAAATCATTTCAAAGTGTAGACTTCATATACCCTACATTATTAATCATATAGATTTTTATTTAAAATATAGATTCTTGGCCTTACTGAAATAAGTAAGCTGGGCCTGGGACACTCAAATATGCATCTTTAACAAGCTCCTGAGGTAATTTAATATTACATATGACAGAAATACAGATGATTTTACTATATATAAATATAAAATATTTATTATTTACAGGCAGAATTGTAGATGGGAGGCTGCCCCTTTCAGTTTTGAACACAGAATTGGAAGAGAAAGATGTACCTTTAAATCTGCCTTTTAAAAATCATATGCTATATGACTAGAACTTTTGATTGATCTCATTGAAATATTGAAATATTTATAAATTAAAAAATTTTTAAAGCAGCAACTTGATGGCATCATTCATAAGATGTAGCATTGAGGCAGCTGGAATATCCATTCAATGACCATATATCATAACTTCTGTTTATGACCATTTCCTCAGCCTCTTTTCCACCATTTCCATAAGTTTAAATATCATAAATGAAGATTGGTTTTCCATAATTTTTTAAACAAGTATTTTCTTAACAGGTCCATATGATCAGTTTTCTCCTCTGGTTGTTTTCAAATTGAATTTTTTTTTTTTTTTTTTTTTTTGTGGCAAGATTTTTAGATCCAGAATTTTGTCAGCTATCAAAGGGCCTGTAATTCTCAGGTACATGCTATTTCATTTTCTAAATCATCTTAATATTGTAAGCTGCTTAATCCTCTAACTGTCCACACAGTATAGTTTCTCTTCTAAAATGCAGCCATTAAACAGAAAGAATGGTGCCAAAATGACAGCAAAAAAATTTGGAGGGATTTGTATAAAACCTTAATTGGCACTTTCCATGACATTTTAAAGGCATTAAGTATCTCAAAGTCATTTTAAAAAATTGTTGTTACTGTACCAGTCATTTAAAAAGAATAAATTTCCCCACTAGGCTGTTAACTTCAGTATGAATTTCCCTGGAACAGTGAATAATTCATAGTGATGATCTTATCCTTTCAAACTACAATTAGAATTAACAACTAAAATTTTGCAGACACTGTTTCTAAATAGAACGACTGCGGGACATTTTGTGAAGTTGCTCCTTCTTAGGAGTGGACATTGGCTTCCTCCTGAGCATGATGCGCCTCCTCCCTGTAGGCTTTCTGATGTTTGACTTAAGAAGGAAGGATTGAACAAACTCGTTCATTTGTAGGGCAATTTGTAATCCTCACAAGTATTACATTCTGTCAGTGTTTTCTTTTTTTCAAATCCACTGAGTTGCACCATTGTTTTCTCCTCGTTTTCATTTCACATACTTCTCTGTCCCAGATTCATCAGCTACTAATTGAGCATTCAACATATTACAGAAGTACATTCCAGAAAAGACCAAACCAGGAGGCTTCCAATTTGCAGTTGGACTTTAACCGGCGGCTTGGTTTTAATAATGTTTGAATATAGATTCTAATTCATAGGCTTGGTGTGACTATTATTAAACCACCCCCACTGTGGCCTGCCGTTTCCCCCACAGGTCCACTGGCCTGTGAAGATAGCTAAGCGGATAAATATGCTCATACTTAGACCTGGCAAGTCAAAGGGATATTGGAAACTGAACTAATCTTGATGGGGGAAAAACCCTGTATATTACATGATATTTTTTAAACAACTTAGAAGACAGAAAAATAAAAATATTACACATAAACTGACTTCTGCTTCTTTTTTATGAATTAAAAGAGGTGGAGTCACTAAGGGATATCCAACCCTCAACTTCACATTGACTGCTAGTTACATGAATGACACTTGGCTTTCACCATGGAAGGCAAACGAGAGACTAGGAAGGGAGAAGGCACAAGGGGAACCAAAGGTCCTGCCATTCCACCTTACCCAGTGTATTCTTCTTTTTCTTCTTCTTTTTTTACATATAGGAATGCTACTTTAACTAATGTGTCAATTCATTAAAGTTGTGCAGAAAACATTATTAATATAATCAAGACTACCACAGTAATCCTCAGAGGAAAGGGGGGAGGATCAACCAAAGCACTTATATGCATATAGGCATCACCCAGTGTATTCTTTCACTGGACATTCCTTGAAAAGAGTGGTCAGCCATGTCCAATGTTTCCACGAAGAGCAAGGAAGATAAACGCTGAAGAGTTTTTTCCTTTTTAGCTTGAGACAACTGGAAGCCACAGATGACCTTAGAGTTGAGCACACAATTCAGCCGTCTGCTGGTAAGCAGTAAAGGGGGGTAAGGAAGTGGAAAATTGTGGGGGTGGGCTAGTCAAGAAGCTTAGCAACCATTGCTTAGTGCTGCTGGGCCCTTACCAGGGAGCCTTCTAGAGTTGCACAACCTGAACAATTATCCTTTGCAATACCTAACACAGAACATAACTGACACTTAAATGAAAGAACCTAATGTTTCTTGAATACGAGAAAGAAAAAAATCTACACAAAGGAAGAAAAGATTTTTACAAAGAATGTAATGATGAAAATGAAATCATAATTACATTTTGAAGATTATACCAAGAATGGACTCAATTTTATTTTGAGAATTAGGCAGAGTCAGAGAGAAAGACAATGATGATGATAACAATAACACTGCCTGTAATGGCATAAATCTTGGTGACTCATGAAGCCTTTTTCATATTCATTGTCTATTTCTCCATGGAAAAGTGCAACGTAGGACATTTAGGAAAGAACTGTAACCTAAAGCACATGACAGGTGAGACTTGAAATTAGAATGTAGGGAAAGTTCTTAAAATAGATTTCTAACTAGCTGAAGTCCTGATGTTGTGTGGTTAGAAAGAAAGACTGAATTAACACACAGGAATAATGAGAGATCAGAATGGATAAGAGAAGCATAGCAATCCCACCTTAGTCTGAGCTTTATACAGCTCTGTGCAGCAGTCTAGGCTCTCCATTTACAAGCTGGGCCAGAAGGCAAAAATTTAAGAAAGAATTCACAAAAGAGCTTTAAAGATGATTAAAGACTAAAGAAATAGGACCTACTATGAAATAGTCAAAGAACTAGACTTTTCCTAAATCCTTACTCATTGTTTCAAAATTCATGATGATTCACATAATGTAACTGCAATAATCCAATTACAATTATCTTATAAAAGAAATATCCAAACTCAGCTGCAGATTTTGGTATCAGCAGGTCTTTGCCCAAGGCTTTTTGGTTTGCCTGGTTCAGTTTCCTTTGGGGAAGAGCATTCTAACAAGGTTTTGTGGCAGTTAATGACTGTGGGGGTTTTGCAGAGAGGGTAGAATGAAAGGAAAATAGGTTTATTTAGACTAAGTACGCAATGGAGGAGTTAGTTTAAACAGAAGTTGTCAGAGGGGGTGGTGGAGCCTACTTCTCTGGAGAGTTTAAAAATAGGCCAGGCGCTCATCTCTCTGGGATGGCTTCAGCCTGCAGAGTAGCTAGAGGACAGCCACAGCCCGCTCATGTTCCCTTCCACCTCTCTGAGTCTACAGGCTAAAACAGCATCTGAGGAGGCCTCCTGGGCAGGGTCAGTTGTTCCTTTAAGGGAGAGTGGGGTCAGAGTGTTCCCTGAACCTCACTCTGTAGGCATTACCGAGACAGGGTCTTCCACCTACCAGCACCGTCTGCGGAGAAGCACAGAGGATGCCAGCTAGTATTAAATGATAATGCTTTTATTTGTTGGATTTTATTTGTCCCATTGTATTGTGTGTGTGTGTGTGTGTGTGTGTGTGTGTGTGTGTGTGTGAAAATACAGTAAGCAAAACTAATTGGAAAGGAAACTCAGTTCAAAATCCAGAAAACAGCCTGGTGGGTGTGGCTCAGTGGTTGAGCATTGACCTATGAACCAGGAGGTCACAGTTTGCTTCCCAGTCAGAGCACATGCCCAGGTTAACACGTTAAGCCCCATGTCAGTCACCGGCGACTGACACTACACTTTCCTTCCGAAAGACAAAACAGGCTGGGTGCTTAATGTGTTAAGACTCAATCCCTAGTGTAGGGCGTGCAGGAGGCAACCGTTCAATGATTCTCTCTCATCATTGATGTTTCTATCCCTCTCTCCCTCTCCCTTCCTCTCTGAAATCAATAAAAATACATAGTTTTTAAAAATCCAGAAAACATAAATGGGGAAAAGACCTTCATGTCCTTTGAGGTTAGGGTCTAATGTCAAGCATTAGATTCTGACTTTAAAGCCTAACATTCAGTATTTGAATTTTCTTGGGTCTGAGGCCTGTCTAGGATTATTTTCTGTTGCCAGCACAGGGGGTTTTCCTCTTAGAAAATGAGCTGTGTTCCAGTCCCCTAACGCTGCTGGGCAATGGCCTTTGTCTCACACCAGCTGAAGAGACAGCAGGGCCCACGGGCACAGTCAGAGTTAGCTTTAAGTATCATGTACCCCATCGTTGGTGGGTGGTGTTGTCGCTAACTACACTTCCACCTCAACAAAGAAAGTGGTGAGTTGCCAAAAAACAAGGATGTTCCAACTTAAGGATTATGCTGAATTCTTTCCAGAGGAGCACTTTTTATAAAAAGATAAATTTTATCCTAAAATATTTTCTAAATTTACTTGGGCACTCTATCCAAGGAAAATAGTTTAAGTATTGCACCATGTAACTACTATCTGCAGAATTGGAACAACTTTCTCTCAACAAAGGTCTATCTTTATTCATCAAGTGGCCTCAGATGGTCTGTGTGGGGTGCGGAACCTCCAAGGTCACAATTATGCAGGTTGAACCAAGGAGACACTGGACAGGCAGCCTAGAGCCTGGCAAATTTACAAACAGGTGGTGAAAATATGATTTTGTTTTTTTTTAATTGTTCTTGTTGCTTCCCATAATTGCTGCTTTTCTGAAAGGTCAGTTTCATTTTCTTTAGGAAAAGGAGACTTTTTTTTCTTCATCTCCCAAATGCTAAGTTGATGCCCTTCCCTAGAAGTCTTCCCATGAATTAAGTTGGCCTGAAGGTCATAAGCCATAATCAATATGGAGGCTGGTGGCTGCAAGGTGCTCACTGACATCCCCAAAGAGGGGCAGTGTCCACAATCGATAGGGAAGAGCAGAACCCTGGTAGATTTATGGCTTCGATTTTGAAAAGGTATGGGAATGCCCTGTGATGCTCCCCCCCGCCCCCGTACTCCTTTTGAATGTTAATGCTTTCTTGGGGATGATTTCAGACACACTGCTAGGATACTGCCTCTACTCACTGAAGCAGAATCCTCGGAGGAGTTGCTGAGGCAGAACTGAAATGATGGCTCGCCTCAGAGAAGCAGCCGTGTTGGCCGCTAATGATGCCTCACCCAGAAAGACGATGCTCCTTTAACTCGAGGCTTTTAATGGGAAGTTTCTAAGCCTGAAACAACAGCTTTAGATCTGGGGTGTGCCACCAGCTGCGCGCGGCTCCCACTGTCTCCTGCTTTAACACAGCCTGGTCGGGAGAATGGAAACTAAAGAAGCTTGTAACTACCTGTAACTGTTCCACCAGGAAATGGATCAAGTGTTTGTTCAGCCAGACTCAGGTACCTGACCGAAACTGTGCCTGTGACAGGCTAGTTATACGTTTCTCTCTAACTTTACAATTTGTGCATGAGCAATAATTGCATAGATGCCCTTTGGATCTCAGTTCTGAATTCAGAGCTCGCTGTCAGATAAAGTGTAATTAAACAGCTGCTAGGTGAAGTTAATGTGGGGGAGGCGGTGAAATATCATGATGCCTTTCTTTTTAAAGCATGCTTAAGTTTATAATGCTACTGACACTGGATAAAGGAGCAGTAAAATAGACTTATTTCTCGGTTAAGCTGCAGTAAATTTTATTCTTGAAAGCTATTTGGCCATGACAGTAATTTTTTCCCCTTTTACCTCAAATATCCTGCCTTCCAAAATGTAATAGGGATGTTTTAATTTGTTTACAAAGGATCGCAACTCAACAACTCGTAGCGATAGTGCTGACTGTCCCTGGTGTCCCCGGGTGATGAGCAGCGTGCAGCCTTAGCCCTGCGCGTATCAGCAGGCACTCCTTTTCACTAGGAAACGTAAGGAAAACTGGGCAGCATAGTCATGTTTGTTGCTTGAAGTTAAAAGTTCCAGCTTGCGAAGGGTGCCTTTTGCTACCCCCAGTTACTGACTGAGACTGGGTGGTATTTTCCTGATGTTCTCAGCTAGGCTGCAGCCTTGCCCTTCTGTCCCTTTAAGACTCTTCAAGCAGATGTTAGGAAGAAGAGGAAGCTAGGGAAGAAGTAAAGCTGAGGTTTGGGCTCAGGCTGAAGAGAAAGGTCTCCAGCTGACTCAGAGCTGACAAGCCCGGGACCGGCAGGGTCCACTCCTGAACCCAAGCCGACCTGTCTGCAGGCTGACTTTGCAGAGACAGACGGCCGGACGGACGGCCAGCCAGAGGGACCAGACCTCCCCGTGCAGCAGTGGGGGCGAGCAACAGTTCCGAAACTGCCTGTTGACATTTGTAGCTGTCCACATTCACATGTCTTTAAAATCAGCGTTTATGGGCTTCCTAGTAGCCTTGGGTCTATTATCTGAGTGTGTAAAATAATATTTACTCTTAGCCGTCCTGTGAATTCCAGAGCACCAGGGCTATTGTACTGCAACAGGGGAGCTGTATTTGGAAAAAGAGGAATATGGAAGTTGCCATGTATTTATGTGAGTCAAAAAAGGGGGTGGTTAAAATGCACGAAGTACCTGGAAAGAGCCAGGAAATCTTTCCCGGAAGTTCTTGGCTGGTCACCAAGAGGGCCACACGTTGTTTGAATTTATAGGAAACATTTTGCAGCTTTGTGTGTATCCCCTGGAATGCAAGTTACTGTTCACGGGGCTCACACACAGAATTTCTGCAAGAGTCATAGATATCTACAAGATTCATTTGCTTATAAGTGACTTGGTTGCTTAGATGATGAGGTGGGTTTTGTGGAGACCTCACAGCTGTGGGGAAAGAGGTACAATAGCGATGCCTGGGACGTTCACATGTCTTGTGGGAGGGTGGGGAGTGGAGGGGGTGGACCTCCTGAGGCGCCAGTTATGTAAACGGCCATGCAGCCGAGGCTTCTTTTAGCTCCGAAAGTAGAGAATAATTCTATTGAGCATCAGTCTCAGGACATGTATTATTTTAATCACCGAAAGCCACGTTAACATTTCAACAGTGAGCTTCAGAACTGTGGCAGAATAATGCCGCACTTTGAGTAAGGCTGTCTGCCAGTTGCTGCAGATTCAGTCCTGCTCACCTCGTCAGTTCCCTTCCCGTGGCAGCCCAAGACTGGGCTCGCTAGTCTGCTGGGTAAATATAAATAGGGCACACGGGGTGTCTTTGCAGGACAAAGCGTCCTGTCTGACACATGTGGAAGTAAACTGGACAAGCCTGCGAGTGTTCCTGCTCAATAGACGAACTGTTTTTACACCTACTTTTGAAAACGTGTCAAGTCACATAACTAGGTTTCTGGCCTAGAAGTTTTAAAAAAGCAGGAACAGCAATTATGTGGTTGAGGAGAACTTAAATACAGACAGCGTATCTTAACTGCACCCTGCATGCCAGTAGCGGCCGAGAGATGACAACTTTCTATTTGCTCCAACGTACCAGAGAGAAACTTGCGATCCAGCATCCTTAAGGGATGCTGCTCTCTTGGTAACGGATGTTTCTTTTTATTTGGGGCAATTTACTTAGAATCTCTCTTGCTTTGTGTGCTTACTTGCATAACAGAAGTCAGAAATAAATCTTGTTTTGCACAAAAATGGCCTAAAGAGAATACACTCATTTGTCTTCGCCTGTTTACTGACCACTCACTATGCCAGGCAGGACTGCACATGCGCTGCATCTGCCGCAACTGTTACTGCAACCGACCGCAGGAGCGCGGGCACTCGGCCGGTGACCACAAAAGTGAGACGGCGGAATGAAATGCCAGTGTGTTTGCCAAATGCACTTAACGATCCTACTGCTGTCACTTCAAAAATGAAAAGAAACATGTCATTGCTTTAAGGATATATTTTCTTCAGATCAAATGTTTCCTTACTGTGACATTGTTTCATGAGATGCTAGTGAAATGAAATGGCCAAAGGAAGGCCCCAAGCTTGAGAAGGTACATGTTGACATTTATAGTTTCCGTGCAAGACATTTGCACTCAGGATATTTTAAATGGCTGCCCTTCCAGACCGGAGAAGCAGATCAGGGTAGAAAGAGCTAACCCCTTTCATAGAGGGAACCTGCTTATCTCCGCTTGATTTTTATATTCTGGACCCCACCGATCAGCATTGAGGCCAAGGAAGATTTAAAGGGCCGAATAACTGCTTTTCAAATCACGAGATCTGTGACTATTAAAGGGCCACTGTGACTCAGACTATCTGTGATTCTTGGAAACAGCCTCTATTTCAAACACAGTGGTCTGACATCTTATTTTTGCCCCCTGTCGGTGTCAGCCGGACCCTGACGTTTGAATCCAGTTCCCTGGACTGTAAGGGGCTAGAGGTTTGAGTCAGTCTCTATTGAAAGAGGCAGAGATCCCAGAACAGCAAGAATCCCCCAAGGAGCCTGTTGTTGACGAAGGGGAAGGAGATGAACCCCGTGGAGATGTCCTGTAACTGGTGCTGCCGCACTCCTGGAGGCGGAGCAAAAGCACCGTTCCCCATTCCCTTCGGTGAAGGGGCGGATGTAGGTCCCACTGGGGAGGTGGTGTTTGGTGCGGCCCCTGGGGGAAGCGGAGAGGCCCACAGGTGGGAATAGGGCGAGGGGAGCAGCACCACTGGAAGCTCACAGGTGGGAGGCCGGAGGTGCTCCAGCAGCAGCAGGTGCTGGGTGAAGCTGCAGAGCAGGCCTCGTGAGGCTTTCTCCCCAGGTGTCTGCAGATTCAATTACATGTCGGTTTGTTCTTATCAATACGTTGGTCATTTCACTCAGAGCCAAATGTGATTTGATGTTGGCTCCTTTTTTTTTTTATTGTGAAAATATATTAATATCTTAGAACAATTCTATTGTCAGGATATGACCTGATTTGTGATCCGGAAAACAGGGGTATCAGGTCCAAAAGGGGGTTAATGGGCGGGTTAGGGTCTTGGCCATTGGAGGACAGAGGTTTTCTGACGGGAGGAGAGGTAAGATCTGAGCACAGAAAGATGAATCCTGATGTGGGATGGAGGAAGGATGGGAAGGAGAGAGAGCCTCTTTGTAAATTACCCTGAAGCGCGTGGCTAGTAGTGAGAACGGCTGTGGCTAAGTGGACTGCTCGCATGGGTCTTTGTAAGTAATTCAAGGTATTTTTACACTTTGTGAATATCAGGGTCCGAGGAGCCTGACTCGAGAAAAGAGATATATTATAGGATTTTTTAAAAAAATGGCATGTTTTAATGAAGGTTTCCTTGGTCTTGTATTAAAATTAGACTCTATTTCCCGAGCACACACAAATGGATTAGCAAAGGGAAGACACGGAGGTACTGCGGGAGGGGGACGCCAGTCAGGATGGAAGTGCTGCTGCAAGTAACTGCTCCTTCTTATCCTGAAAATAACTGCCTTTGTTATTATTAACGCAGGAGGGTTGTGTCAGAATCTCCGGCAGTAATTTACTCGCCCAGATTTCACTATTTATCTAAAAAAAGATTTCATTATTCCGCTAAAAGCAATTGTGAACATTTCCTAAGAACCGTTTGTACCGAAAAGGGACATTTTAGTCTAAGATGGACATTTTTTAAATGCACGTGTGTGTGTGTGTGTGTTTAAATATTTTTGTACTGTGGTTACATGTAGTTCTTTTTGTGCATCTTATTATATCTGATGATGTTTCCTTTAACTTAAAACACGCTGTTGAACTTTCCAAATTTGTAAATTATTGATTAGCTGATTGTGGGATTTTAAAAGAAAAGCAGGCTCTTCCAAGGATCTCAATCAGAGCTGGGCAAAACTATGAAATAGCTGGCATTTCTTTCCAGATCTCTGTGTCCCCAAATCCCTTTAAACCATTTCCTATTTTCTCATCTGTGCCCATCATCTCCACTCCCCAGGGCTCTCTTGCTGGGTCACCTGCTCCCCCCCCCGGGTCCTCTCCAGCAGCCTCACTCCCAGCAAGGTCTTCCTTCAATCCCCTTTTATCAACCACGTTTCCCCATCCTTCAAGTAGGAACAGTTTTCATAGACAAATGCCTACGGTACTAATGTGTCACTTTCCTTGGTAAACTATTATAATTTAATATCCTTTAGTGGTTTGACCAAATGAAGTAATTTTAATAGGGACTTAAGCACCACAGTTTCCTGGGAGGGAAGAGGCTTACAATGTATAAAGAACTATAGAATCGTCAAAACACATAATCTGGCTGCAAAGAGAGTTAAGCATATCCTTGCATCAGCCTTTTAATCAGAATAAGGTGGTACAACTGCAAATTAAAACTAATTTTTAAAGCATTCTAATCGGAATCAGATGATGAGGTTATTTGCTGGGGCTTCCTGGGATGGTTGTCCATCACTGAAGACCCCAAATGAATAGGGTATCAGCTCTAAAACCTGAGTTGTGGGGAAAGCCTAGGAAGTATGAGAGGTTGTGATAGGAGAAAAGAATTTGGCATTTGCCTTGTGCTAAGGACAACGCTGGGGAAAACTGCACCTGGGTGTCAACATGGCTCTTATCAGGTGGAGGTGCAGGGTGGGGAGGGCATTGCTGAACAAGGCATTGCTATCCTAGTCAGCCAGCCCATGGATAGGGAGTAATTATCACAGGCTCAAAAGGCCCTATACCCCATTCTTTACTTTGAATTCCACAAATCCAGGACTTTATATTGTACATTTATCAAGGGGTGGGGAACATCCAACCTGAGGGCCATATAGGGCCCATGGAATCATTTGGTCTGGCCTTGCCAAGGCAGTAGGGGTGAGTTAATGAAATGTTTGGCTAAATACAACAGGTTAGTTTTCAAGTTGATAATTTTGTATGGCCCGTGAGTGATGTTATAAATATCCAGATGGCCCTTGGCAGAATAAAGGTTCCCTACCCCTGATGTACACAGTTAATGATCTTAACTTTTTCTATATTTCCTTTTTGGTTTATGTCGTGTTTTCATAAGGGATTTTCTGAAAATGCAAACCTGCATTGGGAATAGACAAAGAAGGACTCTGCCCTCATTTGGGGAAATGGACCTAGACTGGGACCTAGTATGTGGGCGGGAGGGCAGGGGTGGAAGTGTGGGGACCCTCAGAAGGACAGGAAAAGGCAAGAGGGAACATGGCAAGGACATCCACTCTTCTGCCACTACATGGCTTTCTTCTGACCCAGCCCTGGGAGACTTCTGCACTGGGTATGAGTAAGCCCAGCCTGGGCACTTTGGAGGGTACAGGCGGCCCCAGTCAGAGCAGCGAGGGGAGCTGCATTGGAAGCTCTGGCCACATTTCCTGCCCCCTCCCCACAGCCCCAGTTCCCTAGCGATTAGCACCCAAGCAAACCCAAACCAAGCCCAACCCATGAACATCCTCTATAGTCCTAAGGAGCTTATTTTTTAAAAAATACAGTCAAATTTTATCCCAGTCTTATTTCAAAATAAAAAATGAAGCACAAATGAATCCATTGCAACTATTTCGGTCTGAATTTTTTTAAAAAAATTCAGTCATGGAACTGCAAAATATTCTTTCCCCCCAAACTGGTAACTCCTTCCTCCCACGTACTGCTTGTCATTCCCTTTAGAAGCTGGTTTTTAAAACTGTGATTTTTATTAACTGTGAAGTGTCAGCATTCATGCAAACTGCTGTGGTAACTACGGCCATACTCAGTGTGGTGATTGTAAGTTCGCTGAAGAAATACAGCATTAATGCCTGAGGTCATAATTTCTAGTTTTATCTGGTTGCTTATTTTCATTGAAGCATGATTTTTTGAATCCACGTTAATTTTCATACCTGACTACTCTGCTATGTAATTTTTCCAATAGACAGATTTATAAATGAATGCATCATATGATTTTTCTATATAGCAATGTGTAATATAGATGCTCTTCTTTACACGGTTTGAGTTAAATAGATGGAGTTCAATATCTGGAGCTTTTAGTGGTCTTTGTGTACACTTCAATTTGTCTTGAAAGACAAACAGTAATACTCATAATCCTTAATTCTTCCCCACCAGTAAAATGTCCTACTCTTTCTCTCCACCAGATGGTCTTAAACAGTAGGAAGCCACTGTAAGCTTTAACAAGGATGCAGCCAATCAACTCCTTTTTCCTCGCTCAGTTCTCTGAGTGCTTCCCAGGGTCGGGTATTAACCTGGCCTGGCGCTTTCTGCAGAGAAAAGCAGGAAGTCTGAGATGCCTCCTTTCTCTCTTGGCTCAGGCAAGAGAAAGTGAAGAAGCACCGCAGCTCTTAGTCATGTCCTAAGTGAAGCGACACTTTGTTGTTCTTCTCTGTGTACTTTTAGAAGGCATTCATCCTCATTATAGCAAGAGGAGATACACAGGCACTTCTTCCATCTTTACAGTTTAGTGACCTCTCCAAGGTCCCACACTTATCCTATATACTAAAAGCGTAATATGCTAATGATATGCTAAAACCACTCAACCGCTCACTATGTTGTGCACTGACAACCAGGGGGCAGACAGTCCGACAGGTAGGTTAGCTTGCTGCTGGGGTCCGGCCGATCAGGATTGAGTGAGACAGGCCAGACACGCCCTGGAGCCCTCATGCAGTCCTTTCCTGGCTGGCCAGCCTCCCGTGTCCCTCCCTGGCCCCGATCATGCACCAAGGGGATCATATACCCTCTTGCAATCCAGGACCCCTCAGGGGATGTTGGAGAGCAGGTTTTGGCCCGATCCTGCAGGCCAGGCTGAGGGACCCCACTGGTGCATGAATTCATGCACCAGGCCTCTAGTTTAGTAATAAAGTTGAGGCCAGAGGCTAGAGCCCAGGACCTGATGCTCCCTGAGAGACTTTCTACATTAAGCCCCTTTCCTTTCCTTTCCTTTCCTTTCCTTTCCTTTCCTTTCCTTTCCTTTCCTTTCCTTTCCTTTCCTTTCCTTCCCTTCCCTTCCCTTCCCTTCCCTTTCCTTTCCTTTTCCTTTCTTTTCTTTCCTTTTGTCAACCCTCACCTGAGGATATTTTTTACATTAATTTTTAGAGAGAGTAGAAGGAAGGAAGGGAGGAGAGATAGAGAGAAAAAACACACACACACACACATTGATATGAGAGAGACATTAATTGGTTGTCTCCCACACATACCTCAACTGGAGCCAGGGATCAAACCTGCAACCAAGCTGCATCCCCTTGACTGGGAATCAAACCTGCGACCCTTTGGTGCATGGGCCAATGCTCTAACTGCTTAGCCACACTGGCCAGGGCAAGCCCCTTTTCTAGGCTCAGTTTCTTTGCACTGAGGCTCTAGAGGTCTCTGCTTTCATGGTGCTTATAGTAGGGCGGCTAATGCATGGTGTTCAATCAATGGTATCATTATAGGGAGGATATAAGAATAATATTATTGGAGAGAATCTAGATGAGACTTGGCATGGAGGCTGGGTTTGGATGTCAAGTTGGCAAGCACACCTTGAGGTCCACATTTCTCCTTTGCTGTGCTCTGGTTACCTTCCCTGCCCATCCCTCCTGACCCCAGGTGGCTCCTCTGGGGACAACGTGGTAATTTCATACAAGAGTAAAATATTTCTCTGCATAATTATAGAGAATTAGAGATCTCCAGTGAAAACATTTAGAGATTCCTTCTTCTCTCTGAAGACCATGATTGTGAGTCTAGAAATTAAGTTGCTCTTTGTTAGCTATTTCCTTTCCCCCCTCTTTCTTTCTTCCTGCAGAGAACTCAACCTCTCCAAGGTGCAAGCACCATGATCTCAGCAGACTGACGATGGAAGGAGAGGACACTGGGCGATCCTGCGCTCTGGCTTCCCTGGATGATGGATGGAGGACAGCCCGTCCCTTCGCCCCCAGTGCCCTTTGGGAATTTGTTGTCAGATTCTAGCATGTCTCTGGAGCAAAAAACCACGTTTGCTTTCGTGATTTTGCTGTTTATTTTCTTGGGCGTCCTCATCGTCAGGTGCTTCCGGATTCTTCTGGACCCATATAGGAGCATGCCAACCTCGACCTGGGCTGACGGACTTGAAGGCCTGGAGAAAGGGCAGTTTGACCATGCCCTAGCTTAGCAGGGCGGGAGCAGGACCCCCTACTGAGGAGGGGAACTGCTTCATGTCTTGGCAAGGAACTCTCTCTCGTCAATGTTCTCAACAAATAATCAAGTTTTAGTGACATCTGGTCCTAAGACCACAACCCATTACTCAGTAAGCATGCTGTTGGGTTAAGACATTTGAGCATATTGGAAATGGAGACTTATGTTACTAACCCAAAATAGAAAGGTTTCAATTTCTGTGTTTACTCAATGAATGGATGTTGTCAAAGGTGGGATGGTGAAACCAAGAGCATTGATGCTGACATAAACTTTGCCATAAGATGAAGCACTACCCAACCTGATCAGAGAATAAAGACTAGAAAGGGTCGGACCCTGAATCTGGTGACAGGGCCAAGAAGAGATTTCCTTGCTTTCATCGTGTCCCTCACATTATTTTATTTTCATGGGAATCTGGGTCCCAGGCAGAGAGTGAGGAAGATTATGCTGAGTGGACCAAAAGCAGGTACTTGTTTTTTCCTAAAGCAAGGAATATGGGGAGGCCATGGGAGGGCTGAGAAGACATGGTTTCATCCTGGGAAAATAGAGTGAGGATGATATTTTATTTTTAAAATAAAACTGAGTTGAAAGGCTTATAGAGGTTTAAAACTATTTACCAGGCCAGGTACAGTCTATGTATTCATATTAATAACATGTGTAGAGGTAGCTATACATAACCTGAATTTACTTTCTTTACACAAACAACTGAAATAATAGGTTAGAAGTGCAGCTTGGAGTTGTGTTTGTGTGTGTGTGTGTGTGTGCTTTTTTTAAAATAAAAAGTTAAGTGTTTAGAGGAGGAGACTTTGACAGTCTCAAGAGAACTGTGTGTTTATGACTGAATATAGAAACCAAATAAAACTTTTCAAGGCACAGAAGTGTCTCCTCTTTTATTTCTCCGAGACTACGTGCCTGGAGGCCATGTGGTATATCCAACGCTGGGTGTTTGAGTGTTCTGAGGGCGAGAGAAAGAGCAAAGACCATGAAAGGTCATCTGATTCATCCCTCTGCCCTTTCAGGAAAGGCTCCTACAAATGGCCTTGTACCTAAAAAACCTACTTAAGCACTATTTAATTCCACCAAAAAGAGAGATGTAAAAACCTCTTATTCTGACTTCCCTTGGTGAAAAAACCCCCTCAGGCTGTATTTATAGTCTATGTCTTTTAATTTTCTCCTCAGCTAGCCATCATTTTTTAAATAAAAAAATTTAAAAAGATAATTATGCCTAAAAAGGCAGCCCTTAGTAAAACTGCTTTCTTGTTTCCTTTCTTTCAAAACATTCTCTGGGGATCCTGCTGCCTAGATTTCTCCCTCCCCATGTCTCCTTGATTTTCTTCCTTTACTTAAATAAAATAGCTTTATTGAAATATAATTTGCATACCATACATTTACCTTTTTAAAGTCTACAATTCAGGCCCTGGCCAGTGTGGTTCAGTTGGGTGGAGCATCATCCCATGTACCAGAAGGTCATGGGTTCATACCTAGTCAGGGCACATACCTAGGTTGCAGGTTGGATCCCTAGTTTGGGCACATATGGGAGATAACCGATGTCTTTCTTTCTCTCTTTCTCTTTCTCTCTCCCTCCCTCCTCCTCCCCTTTCTAAAAATCAATTTTAAAAAATTTACAGTATTGCCGTAACCGGTTTGGCTCAGTGGATAGAGCATCGGCCTGCGGACTCAAGGGTCCCGTGTTCGATTCCGGTCAAGGGCATGTACCTTGGTTGCGGGCACATCCCCAGTGGGGAGTGTGCAGGAGGCAGCTGATCGATGTTTCTTTCTCATCGATGTTTCTAACTCTCTATCCCTCTCCCTTCCTCTCTAAAAAATCAATAAAATATATTTTAAAAAATTTACAGTATACAATTCAGGACTTTTAGTATATTCCAGAATTGTGCAATTATCACCACTAATTCCAGAATTCTATATCTACTAGCAGTCACATCCCCCTTTCCCTCAGCCCGTGGCAATCTCTAATCCACTTTTGTCTCCATGGATTTGCCAATTCTGGATATTTCATACAAATGAAGTTGTAGAATATGTGCCCTTTTATGTCTGGTTTCTTTCACTAGCATGTTTTCAAGGTAAGTTCATTTATGTTGTAGCATGCTCAGTATTTCATTCCTCTGTATAGCCAAATAATATTCCATTGTTTGGCTATACCACATTTTGTTTACTCATTGGCTATCCTGTTTATATATTGGCTAGTGTAAAGAATGCTGCTATGAACATTTGTGCACCAGTTCCTGTATGGATATGTATTTTCAATTCTCGTGTCTATTCCTAGGAGTGGATTTGCTAGGTGATATGCTAACTCTGTTTAACTTTTTGAAGAACTGTGAGACTATTTCTCAAAGTGGCTGCATCATTTCACATTCCCATCAGGAATGTAGGAGAGTTTTGATTCTTTTCTTATCTCTCTCCAACTACTCAAATTTCTTCTTTTGCTGTAGAATTTATAATTGAACACATTACTTCAAGAATGAGTCCAATGAAAAAGAGCGAACCACCTTGTGGGTTTTTATGTGCTAAAAGTTTAGTGATGCCTCCCAAGATCCTTTGCTTCTAGATCTAAAGCAAAACCCCGATGCTGATGTGTGGTCATCCTGTGGTTTATTAAGCCACCTGAGTATTTTTGGTGTCTTAATACATTGTTCCTTAAACCCACTAATTATAACATTTTCTTTTTTTCTTCTTCAAATGTGCCATGCCATGTATGTCCTTATTAAATTTTTTCTTACTTAATAAGGGTCTAATCAAACCCATTCACTTATTTACCGAGCACCTGCTTTGAGCCTGGCATTTCTAGCACTGGAGAGAGAGAAAAAGCAGAGGGTTAGTTCTTGCTCTCGAGTACCTCTCTACCTTGTTGAAGAGCTAAAACATGAAAGAAGGTATGTGCTTGAATCACTGTTCAAATGATTAAGATAGACCTATGGTTGTCATATCATTAGAATCATCTGGGAATTATATCTATCTCCACAAACTAATTTTTGTTATACAAGTTGTACATTGTCATGGTAAGAAATGTAGAAACAATATGGAAAAATATCAAGTAAATGGCAACAGTCAACATTCTGCCTCCTTAGGTCACTCCTCAGTTTCTCCTGGGGAGCTTGGTGAAAATGTAGATTACTACAGCCTCCCATCCCTAGAGGTTGATTCTAGTAGAATTAGGTCAGTGAACAAATGTTTTAGGAGCTAGAATATGGGAGAGATAGATGTAGGCTAAGATAGGCAAGGAAATGTTGCGGGAGACTATGGCGTGGCTATGATAGTATATATTTAAGTGTTTGGTATAAAGCTTTATGCCAATGAAAGTTGTCATTATTATGAAAGAAATTACATCTTGACCTCAGAGATGGAGGTGTTTTAGATATGTGCAAAGGAAGAGAGGAGGTAAAACCAAAGAATAAGGAAAAGGAGGTGTAGGTATGGGGCTTATAGCCTAGCTAGAGAACATGGTCGGAGGCGTAGCTGGAGCTCACGTGGGAAGGATAAAGTGGAGCTGAACATCAGAGGGTCCTAAAAGGCAACATAAAGTGTGGGAGTCACTGTAGATTCATGAGAAAGAACATGACTCGAAGCGTGGTTGTCAATTTCAGTTTCCACCCTTCCTCAGAGCAACACTAGAATCATGTCTGTAATGGGAACAGACTGAAATAGCCACCTGCCCTCTATGAGGCCTTTGAGCACAGGACTGCCAACAAGTGCCATAGGGCCTCCCACAGCCTGCTCTTCTTTCTTTCCTCCCTTTATTCCCCGCTCTATTTTTGTTTTTCCTTCTCAGATTACTGCTCCTTGTTCAACCTCCCCTCACTGGGTCTCTGTCTCCACCCCTCCCTTGTCCAGAGCCAGAGTACCATAACAAGTGAGAAAAGGCGTTGGGCTATTCAGAGTAAATTGATCCCTCCTGTGTGAAGTGCTAACACTGTTTTAATTACTCAGGGCTTCTTGGGGTGAACAGAATATTCTGGAAAGGTCACAGAAGCCATCTCTGTCCTAGCTTTGTGGCTGCAGAAATTACAGTACAGCATTTTGCCTACCTTACGAGATATTTATAACGAGTGCAGCTGCCCTCTACCGTTTATATCTGCATCCCAGGATGAAAAAAAGTACTTTCCCAAGGTTACTCTAGAAGACAGCTGCCTTTTGATTCAGAAAAATGTGGCAAACTCATTCTCAGTCTGAGTCCTGACTGGTTTATGCCCCTAAGAGACCCCAAGTTCTAGGTCAACAGTGCTCCCTCCAAGAGAGCTTTTTAAATACTGAGTAAAGTAAGTCTAACATGGGGTGTGAAAGAGATTAACTTGACTCCTGCTGTTAAACTAATGAACATTCCAAGCCAGATCATTCTCTCACTATTTCTAAGGGTTAAAGCTGAAACAAAATAAGCAACAGTTTTAAGAGGCAGGAGTTAGAGCAGATGCTTATAAATACGTAAGAAAAAAATGCATTTGAGCTCCTTTTTTATTAGACTCATTACACCATCTTTTACTGAAACACTGAGGCTTTTATGTTGTAAGTATATTGATAAATTTGATGTGATGAGAAATTTTGTTTGTCCACCATAAATCATTTTTTAAAAACTTTGTAGTTTCAAGATGTCGACTTTCAGAATTGACATGTAGAATATACTGAAACACAATTATAAAAAAAACAACTTTAAGCCCCAAAGTATTGAGTAAATTGTGAGACATGAACCGTGACATCTGAGATGTGTGTCTTCTGAGACAAAATGTGCAAGAGGAGCATCTCAATTATTGATTAATCACAAAGTTGTAGAGTAGGGCCATGATCTCCAGAAAAAGTACCCAAATTACTATATGTGCATATGCAATCTGGGAGCAAGCTGGCCTGTGTCAGAAGAGGTTACTTGAGATGCAAAAGAAGGACCTGGTAAACTTTGTATCTCCTGTTTCTTAAAAGAATAAATGAATTATTTTCAGATAGATGTCTACCTCTTCAGAAGCAAGGCCTCCCCATCCTACAGGGCCCAACACATCAGCTAGTGTGGGGCCTGTTCCAAAGTTATTATTTTTTTTTTTTGGTAAGAATAGGATTCCCTGTGGGATTTAATATAGAGTGAAAATTTTGTTTCCAGTTTCCTGACATAAATTGCACTCATGTCTTGTTCTAAAGCAGTGGTTCTCAACCTTCTGGCCCTTTAAATACAGTTCCTCATGTTGTGACCCAACCATAAAATTATTTTCGTTGCTACTTCATAACTGTAATGTTGCTACTGTTATGAATTGTAATGTAAATATCTGATATGCAGGATGGTCTTAGGCGACCCCTGTGAAAAGGTCGTTCGACTGCCAAAGGGTTCGCGACCCACAGGTTGAGAACCACTGTAAGCATTATAAGAAACTCTATATCCCTCCATCCCACAGCCTTTTCCAGTATCCTGATGGATGTTCCTATGCTTTAGGATAAGAGAGATTCCTTTTAAACCATCACTTAAAGGGAATTTCCATCCTTATTTTCTCCTAAGCCCTGTTACCTCCCTCCCTAGAGCTCCAAATTTATGGCGGCTTTTAAGAAAAGAAGGTAAGTCTTCCTAGATCCTTTGGAGTTTGAAAAGCTGGAAAGAAACACTGCTGTCATCTCTTTCAACCCCCTCACTTTACATATAAAAAATAGAGAAGCAAAAAGGTCAAATGGCATGCCCACAGTCTCATCTCCACTTATTTGTTGTAGTTGCACCATCTATATATGTGGTGTGCAGTTGTCTTTAAAGAGCATGAGCAGTTAATAAATCCACGAAGTGAAAAATGTACATTTTCTAATTGACAGGACAGTTATTTTTAAATCCTCTTTCTTTCTTTCTTTCTTTCTTTCTTTCTTTCTTTCTCTCTCTCTCTCTCTCTCTCTCTCTCTCTCTCTCTCTCTGTTGTGTGTGTGTTTTTTTAAGGGGGGGGGTTGACAAATGTGTTTTATTTCTTTAAAAGACTCCTATGAGCAATGTATTTTCTTTTGAGATATTTCCAAACTCTGGTTTAAGTATCTAGATTGCCAGAAGTATTTCCAGATAAATTATAAAGAATTCCTTAGCAAAGATTCTGTTTCTCAACACCTAGGATAATCCATCTAGAATAAAGCTCCCGACTTTCTTTATTTTCAAATAGAACTTTGAGTTTTTTTCTTTTTTAACTGAAGAGGCCGACAAAGGAGATGACAGCATGAAGTTCATAAAGGCTACGGATGCAGCCCTGTGTCTAGTTTATCAAAGAGATGTCTGGATCCCCTTGGGACACAGATAGAGCATCAGAAGACAGACAGTAAAGTATTTAAAGTTTGAAAGAAGCCTTTTTTTCTCTTCTGTTGTGCATTTTTCCCTAGTTACTTCATTTCTTTCTTTCCTTCTATTTTCTGAGAAGTGGAGTGCTGGAAGAAGCTCAATGTAAAATTAAATGCAGTACTTCTTTGGCATGCAACTACTTCCTTAAGTCACAACAAATGGCTGCCTGACTTCTTCCTGCACATGTCTAGCTTCTGAAGGAGTCCATCCCATTCTGAGCTTGTTCTGTTTTTTTTTTTTATAAACAATTTCCTTATCTGTGCATCTTTCAGTAATTTTCACCAGTTGGCCATTGTTTTTTTTTTCTTAAGTAACAGAGTTCTACTACTCTTTAACGTGACAACGCTTGAGGTCTTTCCTCTTTCTGCAGGTCTTTCCAGCAGAGGCACAGATAGCATTTTGTTCTTTCAAACACATTTGTTTAGAGATAGTATATCCCTTCCCCTAGGGCAGCGGTCAGCAAACTCATTAGTGAACAGAGCCAAATATCAACAGCACAACAATTGAAATTTCTTTTGAGAGCCAAATTTTTTAAACCTAAACTATATAGGTAGGCACATTGTTATTAACTTAATTAGGGTACTCCTAAGGCTTAAGAAGAGCCACACTCAAGGGGCCAAAGAGCCGCATGTGGCTCGAGAGCCGCAGTTTGCCAACCACTGCCCTAGGGGAAAGATTTGATTGCAGCCTATTATAAAAGACTAGAGGCCCGGTGAATGAAAATTGTGCACTGGTTGGGTCCCTCAGCCTGGCCTGTGCCCTCTCGCAGTCTGGGACCCCTCGGGGGATGTCCACCTCCTGGCTTGGGGCCACTCCCCCCGGGAATCAGGCCTAAGCTGGCAGTCAGACATCCCTCTCGCAGTCTGTGACCCCTCGCTACTTAACACCTGCCTGCAGCGGAGGCGGGAGAGGCTCCGCTGCTGCTTGCCAGCCATGAGCCCAGCTTCTGGCTGAGTGGTGCTTCCCCAAGGGAGTGCACTGACCATCAGGGGGCAGCTCCTGAGTTGAGCGTCTGCCTCCTGGTGGTCAGTGTGTGTCATAGTGACCTGTTATTCTGCCATTCAGTTGATTTGCATATTACCCTTTTATTATATAGGATTGGGATTTCCTAAACTCAGGGTTCCTCTCTGCTAACGCAATCAACTGTGTGTACAAGTGTCATCTGGTCTTTTTTTGTGTGTTGCCCTGTGGGTATTGGAGCTTAAGTACCTGCCGTATATTTGGGTACTGTGATCACTGTAATAAACTGTCCTCTAAGTCTTGTGTCTTCCACCAGCATCCATAAAACAGTGTCAGGCTAACTTGTCAGCTTGCAAATGTGGTAAAACCTTAGTTCCTTATAGTTCTTGACAGTTATGATTAATCCCCAGGATAAAAAATTCCAGTTCCTTCAACCATATTTTATATTGTCATAGCTTTTGAATCATCTCTTGTTCTTATCAAACACTCTGGATGCTCTTCAGTTTAACTATGTCCCTATTGCATAGGAAGGAAAATAATAGTCCATATGTGGTCTAAGATGAGTGGAACCAAATGATCATTTATTTTGTTCTGAAAACCACATTTATTTTGTTCTGAAAACCACACTTCAAGATGAAATGCTCTTTTTTTACAGCCATATTACTGTTAACTCATATAAAATTCACAGTCAGCCTAAACTCTTGGGCATTTTTACCTGTGCCAAAGTAGAAATTTACCTATGCCAATGTTATGTCAAACACAAATTCCCACCCTATTCTTGTACAGTTTACAAATTTTGCTCCTACGTCCAGGAATTTAAATTTTACTTTTCTTAAAATTTCACTGTATTATATTTGTCCCATATTCTAGACTTTTTACAACCTGATTCCCTCATTATCATATTCATTGTGCTCACCATCTTTGCATCATCCATCAGTTGGCTCAGCAAGCCATCTATATATTTATCCACATTAATGGTAAAACTTTGAACATATCAGAGCCAAGGAGAAAGCCCTGAGCCAGGCTGCAGAGATTTCAATGCATTTAAGGAGTCCGTGGCAGAGGTAATTGTAAGCAACTGTTCCCCACGAGAAACTCCATGAAGATGTTTCATGGAGATACCACGGAGGGGAAATCCATGAAGCCTGAGGACTCATTGAGGCCTTGCAGCAAAGCTTCAGAAGATAGGAAAACCACCCAAGTGATGCTTGTGTAACTTTCTGAGCTCTGCTGAAATGGTATGGATCCAAACTGGCAAGTGGGAGTCACACAAATGGCAACGAGGGACTCGATCCACATTTGCTAGAGCTTAAAATTCAAAGGCAGTAAACAGACTTTTGTCCAAATCTACCTCTCTGCCCAGCATGTATCTCTGGTTATGCATAAGAATAATCATGCAATATCTGCCTGAGGAAAACTTCTGGTGACAGAGATCATCAATCATACACTAATGCACTTGAAAATAGCACGGGGCAGTGGGAGAGCACATGCCGGGACTCTGGCAGTGTGGGTTCATTACCAGTTCTGCAAGGAGCTCTTTGGAGGCTTTTTACAGTCACTTCATTCCTCTGGGCCTCACTTTCTTCACTTGTAAATTGAAATGTTTGGACTAGTTAATCTCCAAATACCCTTTTACTTCCTAAAAAAACCCTTACAGCTAGAAATTTGGGAATCATTCACTGAATACTAACATGAAAGGGACTTGAAGAACTTAGATAATATGCCCCAGAGCACATGGCCAGTGTGAGGCAGAGTTAGAATTTGAATTCAGCTTGCTATGAATACTTCTCTATCTACAAAACAGCAGTAGGTAGAAATCAAACCAATAGCAAAGACTCTAGCAATAGAAAGGGTTTCTAGACATACTAAATTGAATCAACATTCTGCTGAAGTTTTTGTTGTGATCATTGTTATTTTTAAGAAACCACTTGGAAAAGAGGTTTTATGGGCTAAAAAGTAGCCTTTGATAGGGCTGTGAGGTTGACTAGATATACTGAGTTTTATTTTGTTTCAGATAATCAGCTTGCTTACATCCAGAGTGTTTGTGATTATGGGAACATGAGCTAACTTTTCCATACCTAATTTTTGCATCTGTAAAATGGGCATGATATTAATATTATCTCCCCTATATGGTTTTTTTTACAAGGACTTAATGAGATGAGAATAGCAACTGAATCACAAGCTTTCAACAAATATTGGCTTAATATTATATTGCAGGAAGGGCCTTTTTAAAAATATACTTTTATTGATTTCAGAGAGGAAGGGAGAGGGAGAGAGAGATAGAAACATTAGTGATGGGAGAGAATCATTGGTCGGCTGTCTCCTGCATGTCCTACACTGGGGATCGGGCCTGCAACCTGGGCATGTGTCCTGACCAGGAATTGAACCATGACCTCCTGGTTCATAGGTCAATGCTAAACCACTGATCCCCGCTGGCCGGGCAGGGAGGGATCTTTTACATGCATACCTCCATGTGATACTAAGTTATTTATTTATTTACTAGAGGCCTGGTGCACAAAATTCGTGCATGGGTGGGGGGTCCCCTCAGCCCAGCCTGCACCCTCTCTAATCCAGGACCCCTTGGACATCCCTCTCACAATCCTGGACCACTGGCTCCTAACTGTTTACCTACCTGCCTGCCTGATTGCCTCTAACTGCACTCCCAGCTGGCCAGGTCACCCTTAACTGCCTCCCCCCGCCAGCCTGGTCACCCCTCACTGTCCCCCTTGCCAGCCTAGTCGCCCCCAACTTCCCCCCCACCAGCCTGGCTGCCCCACGCAGCCTGCTGTTCAATCATTTGGTTGTCCTTCACTGCCCCCCCCCCCCCCCCCCCCCCCGGCCTGGTTGCCTCACACAGCCTGCTGTTCGGTTGACTGGTTGTTTCGGTCATCACGGTCACTGCCTTTTTATATATAGATTTATTTGTTTATTTATTTATTTCAAATTATAAGAGCAGGTTTACTCAGAAAGTTTCAGAGGCAGTAAAAGGGCCCTGGAAGCTTAGGGGAGAGAGAGAGAAAGTCTAAGTTATTTAAATATGTGCCCCACATACAAAACACTGCCATTGAAAATTAGACTATTAAAATTGTGCTTCTGTAATTATTTAAATTGTTTTTTGTTCAATATCAGGATATAATAAGGAAAATGTCCAGCGGAAGTAAAGATTAACTTGAGCTCGGTGGCTAATATAAAAAAGCTCTATCTTTGGAACTAGTATAGACCTCTAGGCATTGAGAGACAGGTTTCTCTTTTTCATTCCCAGAAGTGCTCTTTCATCACACAATTTTTTTTTCTTTACATGAGCCAAAATATTTCAAAATATTTGGAAGCAGAAAGAATTCACTCTCAGGTTTCTTGTCATTGCTTTGCTGGTGACCTTGGTAAAGTCAATTGAATTCCTTCATGTTCTCCATAGAATGGAAATAGTAGGACTGCTTAGCAAATAAATCAATGATCTTTTGCATGCTTAAAATCCTGATAAAATATTAAATATGAAAGTATAAATATTTAAAAATTATTAACTTCTGTTCTTTATTCTTTTTATGCTCCTAAAAGAAATAAATTAAGCATACATTTTGTTGGTAAAACAAGATACATCGCACATGTGACAAAATGCTACTTCATAGTCCCCGGGTAACATACTCACTGGTAAAACATTGGAGAATTTTTTGTGGACATTCTCTAGCAGTATCACCCCTGCCTCATTCCAACCCTTGTTGGAGCCTGCTTCCCCTCTAAGATAAGTAGAAGCTGTTGCAGCTATTTTTAGTGTTAAGTTAGTTTTAAATAGAGAAAATATTAATCTTGTAATTACCCTCCTCCTAGAGTTCCAAGACTGAGCTCTCATGAAGGTCATCCTGTTCCTTTGAGTGATCTGTAACTGAAGTTTCAAAGAATACCCAGCTAGTGAGTACAGGAATGAAACCATGTGTTTATTTAAATATCTCACCAAGGAGGGTAAAATATGAGAATGATATGTCCTCTAACTTCTGCAAAGGAATTCTTGGCAATCAATCTCGTTGATGCTTTAGAATTGGATAGCTCCGCTCAGCATGCTGGACAGTTTTCCAGGATATCAGGTTATTGGCCACAGCTTCTGGTGGTGAGGCCTGTGGCGTAAACACCTCTGGGGGGAGATCTACAATTGGTGAGTCCTACAGGACATCACTGGAGATTGAATGGGGTAACCCCTGCGGTCAACAACCTCCTCCTAGCAACTTTTCTCAAAAATACAACTTCTCTTTTTTGCCCGGGGAAACACCTACCTATTTTCTTGGATTGTTCTTTCATTACTGAGTCATTCTCTATTTTTGCTTACTTTTCTGGGTAAAAGAAGTAAAAGTTGCTAAATGCTGCAAAGTATCAATTCATTCATTCATCCACGTACATTATTCAGTGCCTATGGGTATTAGGCATTGTACTAGGGACTAGGCCCTCAGTAGGTTCACAGAAATAAAAAGAGAGAACCTTCTCTTGGGGAGTATAACTTCTACTTGGGAAGCAGAAAAAGGTTCAGCTTCTGACTATTTACTACTTAAAACTTTTTGAAGAAGCTAACGTTTTGATAAAATTTTGCTCAAGATGCTCTTTAAGTTTGATTTGTGTTTTCATTTACCTCCTAGAAACAAAATGATCCTCCAATAGTTTTTCAGTAAATATAATTTTAAAGCATTTCATAAAATTCATAAAACATGATACATGGGTAAATATTATTGAAATATGAAAATGTCTTAATTGAGGTCTTTTCTTTTTTTCAACCCTCACCTGAGGATATGTTTTTATTGATTTGAGAGAGAGAGGAAGGGGGAGAGGGAAAGAGAAAGAGAGAGAGAAACATCAATGTGAGAAACATTGACTGGTTGGTTGCTTCCTATATACACCCCACCTGGTGATTGAACCCTCAATCTAGGTATGTAACCTGACCAGGACTGGAACCATAACCTTTTAGTGTTACAGGACGATGCTCCAACCAGCTGAGCAACCTGGCCAGGGCTTAAATGAGGTCTTTAGATCCCAGAACTATCCAATGTTTCATTCCTGGAAATGTCTTTTAAGATAAATTTAAAGAAAACCCTTGGATTTAAGCCAAATGAAGAACCACAGTTCTAGGAAGCTAAATTAAATCAGTGAGATGGTGACAGCAAAGAGTCACCCAGATAATTCAGAGCCCTTTCCCCCTCAGAAATCAGTGCTAAAATCTATATGGGGACGGAGCTGTTATTCAGATCAGCTAATGTATAAACAGTATCCACAGTGCGTGAAACCCCTGGTTAATCTGAGGATATAAATTAGTTGTAATCATCTTTATTTACCTCATATTTCCTAGCCAGCACACTGACTGAGATATAATGATTATTCATTAATTATTCTTCCCATATCATAAGAGTAAATTTAATGAAGTGCCCAAATATCTTCTGATAAACTTGCATACTCCCGATTTGCAGGTCAAAACGTGGAAGGCCTGTCACTGCCTTTTTCTTTCTTTCTCTTCACCCCCTCTCGTAGGGCCTCTGTGAGAGGATCTTGTTTTTCACATGGGGATTTTCCTTGGGGCTAATTTTCACTTGGGGGTAAGTTTTACTTTCTAACTACACCGTAAGCCCCATGTAAACATTTTAAAATAGAAATAGATTGATGGCTTTGTTTCTTTTAATCCAATCTTATATGAAATTTCTGCTTTTTAAAAGTTACCCCCTCACTCTACTTTGAAGTAGAATTTAGTACAATAAACATTTACTTAATAAGTACACCAGGGCAGAGGAATTGGGGTGATGGATTATCTCATAGTTAAACATCCACTGGCAAAAGCTAACCAACTCTTTTTCAATTTAACTTGACTGAATATTTTTGGCCGGCAGCCTTTCTACACTCAGCTAACTGGCACTCTTCATATTTTAAAGAGACACATGGATTTCTAAACCGAATCTTTAAATCCCTAATAGCTTGGTCTCTGCTATAATTCACTAATTCCCCCCTGCTTGTTCTAATGAAGGGAAAGGCATAAAGAGGAGGGATGAAATTATTTTTTTAAATCAATAACAAACCTTGAAATGAATGTGGAGCCCTTTTGTTCAAGGAGATGAAACTGCATTACATTATGGCTTATGCTTTTGTACATTTTCATGCATCCATTTTTCTCATTTGACAGATTTAATAGCCAAGGCTCTGAGTTGCTATGTTGCTTTCCTTTGTTCAATTGTTTACTTGACAAAAATGCATGGAGAGTTTCCCATGTGGAAGGCATTTTATGGGGCAGACATTGTGTCAGATAGCATCATGGCTTCAATATGTTTAAAATCCAAGAAGGGAGCTAAGGATCACAGCATCCAGCAAGTTACAGGCTGAGTGTGGGCAAAGAAGGATGGGTCTCTGCTGGTTAATCACAACGAGGGAGCTGCCATTTATCTTAGGTCTTGAAGAACAGGTGAGACTTCAATATACAAAACCAGAAGAAAGAGGAACAAGGGATGATGTAATGTAAAAGGGACAGGACTGGGAAGTGGCAGATCTGGGTTCTGGCCACTGTGAGAAATTCCCTTCATGAGCTCCAGGACCTCAGGGTCTTCATTTGTAAAATGAGGAATTCGGTTAGATGAGCTCCAACTTCCTTCCAAACTCTACCATTTTATGGCCTTGAATGGTCTGAAAGGAGCAGTCATTAAGATGAGCTGGTAAAAGAAAAAGTGGTAGGTTTTGGTCTAGGTAATCAAACTGAGTCCATTACCTTGAACATAATAATAAGAGAGTCTAATATTAAAATGGTATTAGATTTTAGTTTGGAAGAACAAGAACGTTTGAGTCTGCCCCACCCATCATTGGGCATTCAAAAAATACTACTGAATGGCCAGATACTTGCATGAAGTTTTGTCACTCTTGCCTTTGTACTTCCAGTTGCTCCAATTAATTGTTTCAAAAAAGTTTGGTTATTTCTTGCTCTTCTCAGAGAGGAACCAGTCCTACTGGTGGATAAAATTTAGGAATTTTGGACCTTTGAGACACAATGTTGCCCTAACCGGTTTGGCTCAGTGGATAAAGCGTAGGCCTGTGTACTCAAGGGTCCCAGGTTCGATTCCGGTCAAGGGCATGTACCTCGGTTGTGGGCACATACCCAGTAGGGAGTGTGCAGGAGGCAGCTGATCGATGTTTCTCCCTCATCGATGTTTCTAACTCTCTATCCCTCTCCCTTCCTCTCTGTAAAAAATCAATAAAATATATATATTTTAAAAGACACAATGTTATCAATTTTGGCATCTCTAAGGAGGAGCAAAGTCCCTTCAGTGGCATCAGGAATCCCTCCTTCTCTCGTGTTTTTATAAAAGTTGCTGGTTTTTGTGAACAGGTTGGTGGCTTGGGAAACTCATGGAAGAAAACATATTATTTCAGCTTATAAAATATTTACAAAGGAAAACTTTCTCTGAGCCAAGTTAAAGTCCTTGACTAGCCCTTATGGAGATGCCAGTGACTGCCCCGCTGAATCTTGCCTTGCACACCTTGTTATCCCAAGGCATCACAGCTAATATGTGAAGGAGCAACAAGCCGGGGCTACAACTTTATTTGATGGACAGAGAGAAGCAATTGGTTCGTATTTTTCAGTGGGAATGGTTTGATTTGAACCTTTCATTAGGAAGATGGATTTGGAGCCAGCATGCAGCATGGATGAGGACACTGGAGGAGAGAGACTGTGCAGGCAGAGGAACCCGCAAGGATGCACTGTAAGAAGCCAGAACAGACGTTAGTAGTAAGACTGACATGGAAGAGATCCAAGAAATGGTTGCGAAGGAAGACGCTGCCCAATAGAAACATAAAGCAATCCATATATGTAATTTAAATGTTATGATGGCTACATTAAAACAAAACAAAAAGAAATAGGGAAAAATTAAATTTAAAAATATATATGATTTAATCCAATATATCCAAAATATTATCATTTCAACATGTAATTAATATTAAAAAATTGAGATATTTTAAATTCTTATTTACTGTACTAAGAGTTCAAAATCCGGTGTGCACTTTGCACTTACAGCTCATCTCAGTTCAGACCAACCACAGTTCAAGTGCTCAACGGCTGCATGTGGCTGGTGGCTGCCATGCTGTTCGGTGCAGCTCCAGAATGACAGAAAGTCACACATAGATTGGGTGTCCCCCCAAAATGTATACACACTTAATAGCTGATAGCTCAATTGATGTTCTTTCTTTTCAGATTTAATCCATTGAAATTAATAATTATTCAAAGTGTGTATATATTTTGGGGGGACATCCTATATATTTTATCCCCTCCCTGTAGAAATAAACACCATTTCTATCAGTTTACCTAGATGCTTTCTTAGGCTATTGGGCATATTAACCTCCTAACACCAAGTTATTATATTTGGGTTGCTCCTGAAATCAACTTTGCCATACTAATTTGGTCTAAACTCTCTTAGGTAAGGAACCTTAAAAACGTCTAGGCCTGGGGAAAGGCATGCCATTTTAGGCTTTTGGCACAGGCTAACATTGATCATTCTTGCCTTGTGTTTGGCATAAACTTCCTGTGATTAATTCAGACCTCCCTTCCCCATATCTTCTTAAATAGATTATTTATATTCTAGAAACTGAACATAAAATGATATTGTTTTTTTCAAACCACTAATAGTCAACTTTGTGCAAGTTGCCAATCTATATATATAAAAGCCTAATATGCAAATTGTCCGTATGGGAGTTCGACTGGGAGACCGATTGCTCACTATGATGTACACTGACCACCAGGGGGCAGTGCAGAATAAAGGAAGGCCCCAGCTGGCAGTGGGAAGGGCCCGATTTGCCCTGATCACTGGCCAGGCCTAGGAACCCTACCCATGTATGAATTTCGTGCACCAGCCTTCTAGTTTACAAATAAAAAACCATGACTTTTATTCAACCATGGCAGAATAGTCAGCATTTACTGAGTGCTTTCTATGTACCACATATTCTCTATGCTGAGTGTGAATTATTTTGTTTAATTATCTCAGGATTCTGTGAGTTAGTTGCTCTCATTATCCCTTTTTTATAAAGCAAGTCTAGGCAGAGGACATATATGTTACTTGCTCAAGATCACACACTCAGTAAATTGGAGAGCTGGGATTAAAAAATAGTGAGGCTTTAGCCACTAAGCTATATTGTATTTCAAATTAAGGACATGGGTGTCTGAAATGCGTAGAAACATTCTAAAAAGTGTAGGCCCCAATGTAAGAACCAATTATAATTACTTAATCAAAATTACAGGCTCATCAGAATTTTGTTATTTCATTACATCGATGCTCATTTATTTAGCATCCATGACACAGCATAGCAACAGAGGATGTGACAATGCATAATGATAATACTGAATGCTTGCCCTTGAGTCATCTATAATCTGGTTGGGGAGACAAAACTGACACATAGAACATTCATAGAGCAATCAACATGTGTAGTTAAATGCTAAGTCATGTGTTGTATTAAATTGTATATTACAAGGGCATCAAGAAGAGAAAGAATGCAGAGGGCCAGTGTGGGTTGGAAAATACTCACAAAGGATTGTAATGATAGAGAGAAGCTGGATGAGGAGAGGGGGTAGAAGGATACACCTGTCAAGAAGAGCAGGATAAAGACAAATGGAAGCTCAGAGAGGGGAATGAGCATGATAGGCTGGTTTCTTTTTTTTTTTTTTTTTTAAATATATTTTATTGATTTTTTACAGAGAGGAAGGGAGAGGGATAGAGAGTTAGAAACATCAATGAGAGAGAAACATCGATCAGCCGCCTCCTGCAAACTCCCCACTGGGGATGTGCCCACAACCAAGGTACATGCCCTTGACCGGAATCGAACCTGGGACCCTTGAGTCCACAGGGCGACGCTCTAGCCACTGAGCCAAACCGGCCAGGGTGGTAGGCTGGTTTTTATGCTTCACTCCTTTTTTTCCCTTTCCACCCCTCCTCTGCTCTGTACACACACATATACAGGGTGGGGCAAAAGTAGGTTTACAGTTGTTTGCATGGAAAATAATACAAGAATTAATAAATAATACAAGAATAGACCCTGTGTTTTGTGCTCACAACTATAAGCCTACTTTTCCCCACCCTGTATACAGATATACATCCATGTATACACACATGCTTTTGGCTGTATATGAGTGTGCATATAGATATATACACATAGATTTACCTCCAAATAATATTTGCCTTCCTTACACCAGTGTCAAAATGTTTCTGATAAACTTAGAAATATGATGGGTTGCTGGAGATGACAATTTGTAATTTTTAAATCTGCAATGGCTCACACATAAAGTAGGAGGATATGAGAGAGAAATGAGGTATTAGTTACCCTTGACTATATTTAGCAAAACCATCCTCCTTTTAGAAATTGAGGGCAGGTCAATACTCACACCAGGAAAATATTTTTATTAAAAAATAACTCTTTATATGGCAAATTTGATTGTTTTTTGATTGATACACTTACTTATACACATTTTGGGTTTATCGTTAATATGGGAAATAAAGAGAAAATTGTCCTGTAATGTTATTCCTCTGTGTTTAACAATAAAATTCAAGAAAAAAAATATTCCTCCAGTACAGTGAGTTGGGTGACTAAGATGAAAACCCTCAGTTTTATGGGTTGAAGTAGAGTTCTGAGTCATGGGTGTTGTTACCAAAAAAAGCTAGGTTTCTAAGACCAGGATAAGGAATTCTTGTATAAATCAATGTCTTTGTTGCCTCAATTTTGTAAAACAAAGGAACCAAAAGTCTGGGTTTTAATTTTGAGACGTAATAAATTGGATTTATTTGCTATAGGATGTTTACAATTGGTAAAAATATGCTACTTCATATTTAACTGAAAACAACTATAATTCAAAGACTAGGACTTAAAAGCTATCTATTGTCATGTCAATTGAATATAATATCTTTGTTTTATTACTATACGTTTAACAATCCTCCATGAGCAATCTGTGGAGGAATAGTCACATCTGTATTCTGCAGACATACTCAACCAGGCCAATTCCGTTTGGGCACCATCATATATGGGAGTTCACTCATATAATAGAACCAGGTGGCAAAATTGATTCTCTCCTCTTATTTTTTACAAAAGCCATCATGAACTTACAGATGTGATAAAAAGCAGTAGTAGTAGCATTGATTCTGATTTCATCAACAGAAGGTGTATCTGTATGTGAATCTCTGTGTCTGGGTATGTACCCAAGACATTAGCCTCTCAGTTTTGATTTCCCAAGCCACTTTTTCTTTAATATTTAACAAAAAGTTCATGACTCCTCTTCTCATATATTGTTGGAAACCCAGCATATTTTCTAATAGCTATAATGACATCTGTTGGGTTGGTTAGTAAGAGATGTCGCTTATATTTTTATGATGACTTTTGACTTCTAGTTAGTTCTTGCTGCATTAAATTCTTGATCTTTTCTCTGCCCTTCACTTGCTATCTCTCAGGCTCTTTCCTGCACTATTTCACTCTGCTTTATATGGTTTTAATTACTGTACTACTAAAATGACACTGTCTAGGTCAGTGATGGCGAACCTTTTGAGCTCAGCGAGTCAGCATTTTGAAAAACCCTAACTTTGGTGCCGTGTCACATATAGAAATTTTTTGATATTTGCAACCATAGTAAAACAAAGACTTATATTTTTGATATTTATTTTATATATTTAAATGCCATTTAACAAAGAAAAATCAACCAAAAAAATGAGTTCATGTGTCACCTCTGACACGCGTGTCATAGGTTCGCCATCACTGGTCTAGGTTATATATAAAGCAGGTTTTTTCTGAAAAACTTGGGGAATAAAGAACAGTTATATAAAATATGCAGCATATTTGATGAAATCTAACCTTCAAGGTTAGACAGACTTGTTCTTAAATGTGGTCATTCCCATACAGATCCATGAAACTAAAGATCTAGCTTATCTGTTCCTCATACACTCAACACACAATAGTGGAATGGGCATAGGATAACCATTATAAACATGACTGGTCAAAAAATGGGGGAAATAGGAGCCATAAAGGAGGTTTTGGTACATAGCAGTTCTGAAATCTAAGCAGAAAATGTTGGAAATGTCCTAATTAGGTCCAGCAAGCATTCTTTCGGCTCAGCCCTCTGGGCTTGTATTAATTGGCTCAGACTGCCATAACAATACCACAGACTGGGTGATTAAGTAACAGAGATTTATTTTTTAACACTTCTGGAAGCCAGAAGTCCAACATGTCTGCTGAGACCTGTCTTCCTGGTGTGCAGATGGCTGCCTTCATGCTGTGTCCTCACCTGGCCTTTCCTCTGTGCTCGAGTAGTGAGAGAGAGAGAGATTTGGTGTCGCTTCCTCTTTTTAGGAAGATGCCAATCCTATCCAATTAGACTTTATTTTGTGACCACATTAAACTTTAATTACCTCCTTAAAGCCCTATCACCACATTGAGGGCTAGGGCTTCATATAAATTTTGGGGACACAATTCAGTCCATAGCAGTGCTCTTCTTGGTTCTGCCTGCTGAGTATCCTCCCCTTCTCATGAAAGACATCACTTTTGCCAATGAGCAGTTTTCCCAGGCTATTTGCTGACATTTTGGGGGATCCAATTGCCTTTTTGTACTTTTATGCTGTCCTGATACTTTTCAACCCAAGGTGGCAGTATAGGGCCTTTTGTATGACTGAAGAGGTCTCTGAGGTCTTACCAAAAGATTCTGCAGTCACACCCATGGCTTCATCTCTAGACTAAGGGCACAATATCATGTCTTTGGTATTTTTTGCCAGACATGTACAACTGTATTGAATCACACAGACCCAAAGTGAGAGATATTCTATAAAACAACTAGCCAATACTCTTCAAGAAAGTTGGGTCATGAAAGATAAAAGAGACAAAAAAGATGTGACAACTGAATACAACATGGGGTCTAGATTGTATTCTAGACTATAAAATTGTCCAAGGAATGTGTAAAGTTAGATGTAGTTTAGGTTTGTGCTGTTATTCAATGATACTCACCAATCTGATGAGTCTGAAAAGGTGTGTGTGTGGGGAGGAGCATTTCTAGATAGCCCTGATTCAAAATTGGAGTCATAGGAGGGGTTAGATCAATATGGACCATCCAGTTTAGCCAATTGGGAGAGCATGGTACATGACTATGTTATTTTCTGCAGAATAGTAATTAACTTAAAAAGTGTAGGCAGGGGGTAGTGAAGTATAAAATAATCATTAGAACAATTTTATCATCAAATTAGGCTATGTTCCTTTTGGATATGAGCTTTGGAATGATAACTATTAATTCTTTTTTTTTAACCAAGCCATTTAATTGTCCTTAAGGTAAACAATACATGGAGCTGGATCCCAAGCCCTGAGAATGCCAGAGATCAAGGTCCAAGTGTCCCGTGGTGTGGTGTTCTCAACGGAGTTGAGGAGGGTTGGAACTCAGAGGTGTTGGAGGCAGAGCACTTTGGGAATTCACGCATTCCATTTAGCAATTTTGCAAACTGCCAGAAGCAGACCCCAAGAGTCTTTTGAGATGGGGAAAATTCAACTCCTGGTTTTACAGGTAAAAGAATGGAGAGTACCCAAAATGCTGTTTACTTTTGTCACACAATCTGAAGCCTGACCTGTCCTAATCCCAATTCATAGCGTCCTATGCTGCAGTTTAGGTACGAGATCAGTCCCTCTATCCATTCACTTCCATGTAATGCCACAGCAAGAGTGACCTGGGTTGGAGAGCTCTTATCAATACAGCTTTTTAACACGCACTTAAATGAAAAGAACCCTCTGGTGCCACACAAGTCAGTTTATAAGATTTTAATTTACAAATTAAAAAGTTACATGTTTTATTTTTTCTTCTTTTTCTCTTCTTTCTGTCTATCACTCTTTCCCTTATCTTTCTCTTCATCATCTTTTCTATCCTTTTTGCTCTCTTCTTTTCCCTGCCCTTCTTTCTTCTCTGCATCCCGGTTGGCAATCTTGTTGTTGATGAGGTTGTCCAGGGCAACCACTGAACGGATCAGGGAGGCCAAATACACCACAACCATCTGGTCGTTGGCCGTTACGTAAAAGGCCTTGACAAACTCCTGCAGGCCAACGTCTGGCAGCAGGTTGAAGACATCCTGCAGCTGGTAGATAATTTGGTGGTTGATGGGAAGCTTGCCTGTAGCCACTTTCTCCAGACAGCCTTTGATATCCAGAAGTTTGGAGTTCAGTCCCTTCAAACCATGCGCCTGGTTTGTGATCCGCTGGGAAAGAGTGCCCACAGTAGTGTCTTTGATGTCTTGTAACAACTGTTCGACCCCAACTTCTTCAGCTTCCTCTGCTCCAATTTCACTGGTCACGTGCTCAAATGTTTTTGAGGTTGGAGTTCCATCATGAACTTCTTCCACTGAAATATATGCTCCTGTGGGCAGTCCCAGGCCCTTTGGTTTCACATCAATGATGACTAATACTGAGTTAGGGCAGTATCTTTTCATGAGTTCATTGATGGCGATGTCATTCTTGTGTAGTTTAGGGCCTGTGTGGTACCATGCAACTATTCTTTCTCTGGCATTGACCTTCTTAAATATGCCATACGTGTTTTCCAAATAATCATGGTCTGAAAACCAGATGGAATCATCTTTGTCATCTTCATCAAAAGGGACTATAAAACTGTTGGATACATCCAGTATTTTCTTTTGCCATGACCCCAAAAGCACACCAACAACACACTCTGGTTTCCAACTTTGCCTATTCAGTTAAAATGATCCACCACACTGAGCAGCACCAGTGGGTGGACCACCACCTTCTGCACTGCCAGCTCCAGCATCGCGACACACCACACCCGCCAGGTTCTGCTCTCTGTGACCCTCAAACACAGGCAGCCACAGCGGCAGGGACACTCCTGATAACTATTAATTCTGATCCTTAGTTTTAGCGTAAAAAAACCTACCTCAAAATGTTGTACAGATTAAAATGAAGAGTTGCATATCAAGAGCTTGACACATGGTAAGCATTCAATTAAAGACAGGCTTTGTTTATAGCATGCTGATGGTGATGGTGATGGTAGGCCGCATCTAAGCAGACTAGTATTTTGGGCAGAGGTGTCTCACAAAGACACTAGATAACAGTACAGATAAAAGAAAAAAGTCAAAAGAACTTTCATGACAATTTGTCAATAATCTATGAGTTAAGGGCAAGAGTTATAGGTTGATGACCTTGGATGTTTCAGGGTTCCATTCAGACAATACAGGTATTTGGCTGGATCCAAAAAGACTATTTCTGGTCTCTCCACCCACAGGTAGAAATGGAACTAATACGTTCATTTTATCACTCAGGAAATGAAGAGAAATTAGCTATAGCAGGGTTTCTTAACAGCAGCACTATTGATATTTTGGGTTAGATAACTCTGAGCCTTGGCCCCTGAAAGATGGGTGGGTGGAGAAAGTCAAAGGGGAAGGGGAAGCCACCAGCAATTGAGGGGCCTTGTCGATGAATTTAGCAGGCTTGCATTTCAAGGACATGGACTGACGTTCAAAAATGTAACACTATTTTCTATAATCAAAATACATTTTTTGCTTTTAGTCTTCATATACTCAAATATAATAATAATTTATTCTAGGTATATTCTATGAAAGTATGTAATTTCTCAGGCAATCCTAGTTTATAACCAAGACACATTTTGGATGAAACTTTATCTTGGCTTTTCTCCCTGGAGTTGAGTCTAAATTGGAGAACTGGGGTAGGCTGTTAAAGAATCTTGCTCAAAAGTCATTTGATAGCCCTAACTAGTTTGGCTCAGTGGATAGAGCGTCAGCCTGCAGACTGAAGGGTCCCAGGTTCGATTCCGGTCAAGGGCATGTACCTTGGTTGTGGGCACATCCCCAGTAGGGGTGTGCAGGAGGCAGCTGATCGGTGTTTCTCTCATCGATGTTTCTAACACTCTATCCCTCTCCCTTCCTCTCTGTAAAAAATCAATAAAATACATTTTAAAAAAAAGTCATTTGATAGTATTGGGAAAGAAGCCATTTGCTTCTTATTTTGATGTGTTTGATCCTATGCAGATGTCTTCGAGCATTAACAAATCTGCTTTGATTTTCAGGCACAGATCATGTTTTTCACCTAACAAAATGTTAGAGTTTGGCCATTAGCATCTTCCCAGGGTTTACCTATTTAGAAGTTTGTGAGTTGCCATGTTCTCTGGTTGTCATGCTGCATTTTCGTTGGCCCAATCTTTTGGTCTTCTTTTCCATGTCCTAGTTATCTCCCCACATCTTGTGATTCAGGGTTCAGGGATGCTGAAAGGATCTCACTGTGTCCCTAACACTGTCTCTTATCCATCTCTGCTCTATTATCAGCAATTCTATTCTCACGGAGGACATTGGCTTGATCACTAACTAGAGTTTAGACAGAACCGGTGAGGTATTTTGTTTCATCATGATGGTGCCAGGGACTTCTCTAGGAAGGTTGCTCTTTCACTGAGTCTCACCCAGGGTGCAAGAGATGTGTCTCTTTTGTTATCAGAAATCAAAATTTAAATGACAATTTTATTGTATCCTTCCCCACCTTCACTTATGGGGAGAGTGATGGAGGAGAGTCAGGGTCAGGGAACAAAGAAAAGGCTATAGGTTCTTGGTTCTCTTCCAAATTTGCTCCCATTTCCTACACAGCTTATATGGTTTTGTGGTCTGAGAGCTGGGGTAGAAGTGTGGATATATTTTGCCATATTGCTTTTCCTTTCAAATCTTTTTGAAATCATACACTGCATTTGCATTGAGGCTTTTGAATATAGGAGCCAAGAATTCAGAGTCTTTGCTCTCCAGCCTCATCAGAGAACTGGTCCTGGGTGAATGACAGCCCATATGTCAAGACCCATAAGGGGCACAGGAGGAAAGAAAAAATTAATATTTAAAATTACTCCCCTGATAAGTGAATGTTGTTAAGGTTTAACTTGGCTTCCAATAGAAATCTTTCCTTCCATTCACACCTCTGCTAACAATAAACAGATGATAGCATGCTCTAAAGGGGTTCCAGTATCCCACACACTTTTCTGATAAAGCACCACCAGTTCTCCTTGGGCCAGTATTCTGATTTCACTCATGCCATGTGCATTCCCCTCTCTGTTGTCAAGTTCCTTCTGTCTAATGTGCCACACCTCCTTTCATTTTCCTGGATCATATCTGTAAGACATAAGGGCAGTTTCAACCACCTCATGACATCTTTCCCAAGCATCTTTTCCCCCCCTAATTAGCTAAGACTTAATTCCTTCCATTTTGAGTTGTTATTTGTTTCATAATTGTCAGTTACATTTTTTAGCCTTATAAGAAATATGTTACTTGAATATACTCTACATACTGTGAAGTATTTAGCACGGTGCTGGTACTTAGTAGATGACAAATATTGATTCATTGTCTACACTGGTTTAAAAAATATAAAAGTCTAAGAACTGTTCTAAATTATTTTCTGAGTTTTTTATAACAGTTTAACTTCTGTTTTCTAGAGACATAAAAGGCTTCTGAAAAATAAAAATTAATAAACCTAATTTTCTAAATTTTCATCATACAATTTACAGTTAAATAATGATCATAGATATGACAAGTTTTAAAATTGCCAAGAAAACAGTCTGGTTTGCTTTGTGCATTTGCCATTGCTATTTTTCAGCATGTTATGTCATTTTCAGAGTCAGTTGTCCTTGCCATTGTATAGTTCTCTTTAACAGAGATGAGTCTGAAAATATGTTTAATAAAGAAAAGAAAGGCCAGTACAGCACAAATACAGAGATCAGAAAAACAATTAGATATGTTATCAATATCAACCATAATAATAGTTTCCTAGAATGTCTTTCTTGTAGATAAAGATAAAATCACTAAAAATTTCACTAAATAAATAAAAAATCATGTTTAATTATAAAAAGAATTATATAATTGTATTATTATTTTATTATTATTTATATCTTACTAATAATACTTTGATTTTGTCAATATTCCATTCTTCTATTAATTCATTCAACAAATGAATATTAACCACTTACTACTTGCTGGGTATTAAGGTTACAATGATCCCTGTCTTCGCTGAACTTACAAATTTCGCTTTTTAATTCTATAAAGTGATATAATTTTTATGTAAGAAAGAACTATAATTGAAATAAGAATTTTGTCAGGCATCTTATAGACTCTAAATGGTTTCATTTTTGTACATACTTTTAAAAACTTACTATCTTTTAATTTTAAAAACATTTCATAACCATGCCTAAAAGTTAAAAGGAGAATAGATATATGAATAGATTTAATTTTTATTTAAATACATTTGCTCTTTTACTTCTGGCCAGGAAGACACTTGTGATTTATGTTGAAAAAGTAGCACAGTGATTTGTAAGGTAATTTCCCTCATGGAAGACTCGAGAAGAGAAGAAATGCTCAGAAACCCCCTGGCTCACTGTTGCCTGACTCAAGAGCTTCGTTTCAATATTAGCACTTGGAAGATAAACACTAGCCTCCAAGGGAGGGGATGTTCACTGGATATCATCTGACTCCACGTGGGAGGACAGAGAAACTACTCAGATGTTGACAAGCAGAGGCAAACAAACATTTATGCCAGAAATGTATGCACTTCCTACCATAACATCATCCCTACTCCCCTGCTCTGGTAGGTAGAGATTTTCAGATTCCTCCCAGGAATATGGCGTTTGTAGGATTTAAATTTAAATAGCTTTCAGGAGGATGTGGAAGAGGGTCTCTGCACAGACAAATATACCAGATATCTAATCATTCTTTGGATAACTTAACAGAGCCTCACCCAACATTCCTCATGGCCAGAGACTGGCATCTGACCGGGTGAGACTATCCCCAGCATCTCTGTTCTTGTCAGCATGTTCTGCTCTGCTATGTCTGGCACACAGAGTGCTCTGCTGACCTGGGAGAGTATTACTAAATACTAGGAATGACTTGCTATCCTACATTCATTTTGACAAATAAAACACAGTCCTAGAGGAAAGAGATGGTCCTCCGCAGTCCCATCTTCTGGGTCATTACCGAATGCAGAATCCTTCTTTTCCCTTTGCTAGAAATCTCACATAAAGTGTTCATCTCACTCCTAAAATTCTAAAGTGATCCGACAACTAAAATGTATCTCTGTTTAAAAAGTGTTAGAGCCTAATTGCTCAGGTATTTTTTGTTGTGGTTTTTTTTTTTTTTTTTACTTCAAAGCTGAACTATGTATTTTTACACAGTGTTCTCATTAGAGGGGTTTTTGTAAGCTTGCTTTGAGTCTTTGCCTTTGATTCTCTGAATACTCAGTTGGGCCCTGGTCAAGATATTTTAGTTCATTTAGCGAAGCCCACATAATGATGTTCTCAGTGTAGGTAACGAATTCTAGTTAACTAATCACATCCACGAATTGCATCCATCGCAATTACTTTTGAGATGTGATATGCTAATAGAGATTCCTTTTTAGAACCACATTAAATGGGTCATGTGTGAATGCTACACCACCTGACACATGACTCTGCGAATGAGGAAAATATGCCACTGGAAGCGGCTAAAGAATAGAGAGATTTTTCTTGAATGTATGAATACTGGTTAGATTCTTTGGTGGGAAGTACTAAATATTAAGTTGCAGGAGCCTTAACATGGCCAAGACTCTTCCCCTCACTGCAGCCTCAGAACAAAGGAGAGATCCCCAATTCACCTGAAGTGGTGGTCTGCATTTCTCATCTCATTTTAATGGAACCACAGGTAATTTCTTTCAATCAAGTCTTCACTTTGCGAGATATCTTAGAATGGAAGAAAACAAAACTGCCATACCAGTCAGGGAAAAGGAAAAATTATTCTCATTGTGTAAGTTGTGACGAGATCCTCTGTTTTTATCATAAACACTACGTAACAGAAAATGACTGGAAGATAAATTACCAAGTGTCTCAGAAGCCCATTTGAGAAAATATAAAATGAGAAAAAGCTTTTTGAAACCTCTCCTAATGTATCTCTTAGGACTAAAAGAACTATAACTGTCTCAGGCCTGCCCTTCTGACCCCACTTTCCTTCTAGCAAGTCAACGGAATTCAATAATCAAATGCTTCAAAGGATGCCAGAAGGTCTGACATAATTCCCAGGGACGGTTATTGGAGTGACTTCTGGGGAGAGGCAGAAACCAGAGGTGCGTCTTTGTTGCATCCAGGTCTGACTCAAAACCAGAGGAAGCCATAAAAGCACGAGGCCAAGAAGACAACTGTATGTTTGACCTTCCTGTAGAGACAATGGTAGAACTATTAGGCTTCCACATTTCAAAGCAAGTCTCTGGATTTTATCTACCAGAAATTCCACTTCTGAGACTTTCAGAGCAGCACGCATTCAAGGACAAGGCGCCGTGAAAAAAACAAGATTTAATTAGGAACTCAGGAGGTGGTGAAGATTTAGTATTATGCAATCAAATTAAATATTCTTTCGCAGCATTTTGTTTTCTTAGCAACTTAGCAAAGTTACTTAGAATATAATAAATCTAATGAAGAATAAAACCAAGTGATTAAACCAATAATGGCAAATCTTTTCAGAGAATACTTGATTTTCCATTTTTGCATGGATCCATTCCAAGATGAAATAATGTGGAAAATTATTTGATCCAGTGTGTAAAACTCAGGGTTTTGTCAGAAAGAATGAAATTGTGCCTTTATGTCTGAGAATTTAGTGAGTACTATTTCAGTGAGTTAACCTTTAAAAGTTTTAAGTGTTCACTGCTGACTAACTAGGAAAGCTCTGGAATTGAGTTCTGACTTCATTCATTAATTTGTTTATTCCCTCATTCATTCGCTCACTCACTCACCCACTCACACTACTATGTGCCAGGCACAGTGCTAGGCACTAGTGATACCATGTTGATAAAAACAGACAGCCTTTGTCCTTCAGAGATTATCAGTTTAATGAGGAGGGAACATATGCTACCAAATGATTACTATATTATAAACTTCTCTAAAGGAACATGACACAGGAGACCTCAACCACTCTGGGCACTGATAGAAGGTTTCCTTGAAGAAGCACGATTTAAATTGAGATCTGAAGGATGAGTAGGAAGAGTTCACTGTGGGGCGGAGGAAAGAGCATTCTAGGTTGAGGGAACAACATATACAAAAGCCTTAGGCAGGAGAGAGCATGGTGTTTTGGAAAAGTTAAGAAAAAAAAAGTCCAATGTGATTGGAAGCAGGAACAATCCTAAAAGTGTCTGGATCTTGGTTTCTAAATACCATTTTTCACTAACAAAAAACAGGATTCTCCGGAAAAATGGCCAGTTCCAGGGCTGGGGAAGGGAAAGGACACAATGAACCCAGGACATCTTGCTGTGTCATAAAGTAAGAAAGTGCTCAAAGAATAGAGGGTTTTGTCAAAATAATGCTGAGGCAAAGCCAGCATTATGGAGTTCCCTTTGTCCAAATTCCTGGCAATTTGAATATTAAAATAAATGATAATAGTATATTACAAAGCATTGAATAACACAGGAAACAAGTCCATACTGATATATATGCATGGATAAATTTAAAGTTTGGTGAGGAATGAGATATTTACATAGTTCCTTACTTTCCAACAAAGCATTTGTTCATTACAAAGGGAAAAAGAATACTTTACAATGGAGAACCTTGGCAGACACCAACATAAGTAATCAAAGTTAACATGATTAGTAATCATAAAAGTTGAAATTATGTGCTCTTTTATAGTAATCAATGAGAAGAACACAATATTATTTCTTTAGTATTTTTGCCAAAATGAACAACTATCATACTTACAGACCAGTCCAAATTGAGGGACATTATCCAAAATAACTGGCCTGCAATCCTCCAGTTTCAAGATGATGAAAGCCAAGGAGAGAATGATAAACTGTTCCAAGTGGAAGGAGATTAAAGAGACGTGACAACTAAACACAGTATGTAACTCTAAACTGGATCTCCTGCTATAAAGGAAATTGTGTGGATACTTTGTGAAAATTGAATGGGTTCTGAGAGAGGAATTGAGGTGAAGTTCCTGATTTCAATGACTGTATTGTAAGTATGCAGGGGAATGTTCTTGTTTATAAGAACTGCACCAAAGTGTTTAGAGATCATTGAGCAACACGTCAGCAATATATGTATACACACACGTGGTTGAGAAAAAAACAAAACAAAAAAAACACCTTCCAACTTTTCTACAAGTTTGAGATTGTTTAAAACAAAAAAAATAATTCAATTAATTAAAAAAGGAAAAAAGCAACTAGGGCTAGAAATCTTGGCCCTCTATTTCACTATGTGGACAATAAGGAGGGTAGTTGAAATCTAAGGATCTCAGTTAAAGGTATACTGTAGTGTATTAACTAGTTCCCAGGAATAACATACAAATGAAAAATTGCTATGTAGCCAATGACCACAAACTTGGTAACTTTAAGTTATATCCCTTTATTATCTCACAGTTCTGTAATCCAGAAGTCTAGATGGCATGACTAGGTTCTCTGCTGATGGCTAAAATCAAGGTGGCAGCTCTGCATTCGCACCTGAAGCTTGGGGTGTTCTCTTACAAACTCATTCCTGTACTATTGGCCTAATTCAGTTCCCTGAGGTTGTAGGACTGAAGTCCCATTTTCTTGTGACAGACTGCTCTCAGCTCCTAGAGAATGCTCTGAGCTCCTTGCCCCATGGTGCCTTCTATTTCAGCAATGGAGAGCCTTCCTCTCTCACATTTGGAATCTCTCTCACATTTTAAATCTCTCTCTCCTGCGACTATCTGGAGAAATATATTCTGCTTTTAAAGGGGTTTATGCTGATTAGGTTAGGCTATCCAGATCATTTTTCTATCTTGAAGTCAATTAGTTAGAATAACCTTAACTACATCTGCAAAATCCCTTTTATAACAAAACACAATCATGGGAGTAACATCAGGGGGCAAAATTGTGGGGGCTATCTTAGAATTCTGCCTAATACAGGGTGGAAGAAAGAAATGTGTTTGAGTTTGCTGTCAAAAAATAGATATAGGTAAAGAAGGGAAGGTAAAAATCTACTTCCTGACTCATGAACTGGGGGTTGGGGAATTCTGGACTTTGAGACACCTTCCCCAGTGAATTCTTTGCTTTGTTGTTCTGAAGCTGTAAGAGCAGGCACAGTGTGTTTCTGATTTACTATTTCATTCCCAGCACTTCTTGGAATGAGTGATACATAGTAGATACTAAAAATATGTTGAAGGTATGAAGAATAAGTGATGAGTGAATAATTAGCTGTAGCAACCCAAGATTTATTTTCTTATTTAACTCATCAAAATCATTATTCCTGGTGCTCGGTGAGTTATTATTCCAAAATAGACAGGCTAAGGAGAAACCTGACAGTTAATTTCTAGTTCCCTTTTGATTGATGGTATTTGTGTGTATTGAGAATTTGAAGTTTGGTTTTTTTTTAAGTAAGTATATGTTTCCAAGAAGCTTGGAACATATTCATGTATCAATAGAAGTAGCTATTATATTCGGAATGAAAGGATCTTATGATGCTATGTGGTTTTGATTAACATATGATAAAAGCTTAGAACATTCCTATATAGGGGTATAGGAGGAAATGTATTAAATATTATTTTGAAAATAGTCTTATTGCTTTGTGTCATTATACAATGCAAATGTGCTCAAAGTAAAAAAAAAACCAAACCAAAACAAAAAAAACAACGGAAAAATACAGAAAAGTATGAAAAAGAAAATAAAGATCATCCATAGCCCCACAACTCAAAGATAAACACTATTGATATTTTGATCGATATCCTTTCAGGTTTTTTTCCTGTGCCACAGTGGACGACACCAGCACACACATATATAGTTCCACATAAATAATTCTGCCTGTCACAGGATGGAAGAGTTTTTATAATCTGCCTTTTTTGTTTAGAAATATATCATAGACATAGTTCCATGATTATAAATTATATATGAACCATTTTTAACAGTTGCAATATATTTTATTATGTGGTTGTATTAACATATTTTATTTAGCTGATCCTTCCTGATGGACTTCTAAATCATCTCCATTTTTTTTTAGAAGTAAACATATCACTGTAATAAACAGCCAGGTACATAAATCTTTATACATTGGCTTAATGATTTCTATAAAATAAGTACCCAGGAGTACTATTGATAAGTCAAAAGGTATGTAAATCTTGATGTTACCAGATTGCCCTCAGATGTGTTTAATCTCACAAGCAGATTACAAAGAATCTGTTTATCCTTGCCAACAAGGATTATCAATTAAATATTTAATCTTTTTAAACTTGACACATAAAAATGATTTTTTGTTTCAAATGCATATCTTACAGCTATTTTACACCTTTATTTTTCTTTGGAGTTTTAAAATATATTTTAAGATGAGGTTGTAAAAAATGGCTATTAGGCATTATTTTTTCTTATTCTTTGTCAAAAGTATATTTTTTACCTTTGTAAATATTTAAGTCCTTATCTAGGTGATTTTTGAAATGCATTAGTATAGTAGGCAGCCCCTAGGATGGTCTCCAATGATCCCAGCATCTGGTATTCACAACCTTCTGAAATTTTCTCCACTTGAGTGTGAGCTGGCCCTGTGACTCTCCTCTCTGTCCTGCCAATAGAATATGGCAAAGGGGGTGGGATTCCGCTTCCATGATTAGGTTATTAAACACGGAGACTTCCATCTTATCAGCAGATTCTCCCTATTGCCTTCTTGGCTGCCTGATTCGATGAAACAAGCTGCCGAGTTGGAGAGACCTAACCGACAAGGAACCAAGGGGACACTCTGGTCAAGATGCTGAGGAAATGAATCCTATCAACAACCATGTGGGCTTGGGAGCAGATCTTCTCCCGGTGAGTCTTCAGATGAGACCACAGGCCTGACCAACGGACACTTTGGTTGCACCCGTAGCCGTGCCACTTCCATTGTACTAAACACTCTCACAGTGAGACTCCCTCTGTGGCATATTCTCTCTCCTTACTTCACAATGTAGACTTTTCAGTGTATAGACATGTAACTTTAACATGTTGTATCTTAAAGCACAGAGATCAAATACTGAGTTTGAAATTCCTATGTAATATTATCACATACTATATGGCAACATGGGGATTTTAGAATAACCGAAAGGAAACTTGGTCTCAAGTTTGTTTATTTTTGACAAAGAAGGTTGATGACAGCTCTTGTATCTGTGCTTGTTATTTTAAAGAACTAACTCCCTTCCTTTAGCACCAGGATTCTTAAGGACGCTCCTCTGTTTTGATTTCACAATAGGATTAGAAATTCTATACCAGCTTATTTGCATGTACTTGTATTTGTATAGTTTTAAGGATCTCCTTATGTATGTCCTGGCTTGTGTAGATTCTCTGGTAGATAAAAAGAGATAAATATCTTCATTCTTTTTCTTTTTTAAATATATTTTATTGATTTTTCACAGAGAGGAAGGGAGAGAGATAGAGAGTTAGAAACATCGATCAGCTGCCTCCTGCACATCTCCTACTGGGGATGTGCCCGCAACCAAGGTACATGCCCTTGACCGGAATCGAACCCAGGACCTTTCAGTCCGCAGGCCGACGCTCTATCCACTGAGCCAAACCGGTTTCGGCATATCTTCATTCTTAATGCTGGGATGCACAGTTCCCTAGGAAATGTTGCTTGGGGAGGGCTGGGTATTGTATAAGGCACACTCATTCCGCCTCCAGAGGCGCCTCTGTTTCCTCTTCTAGAATAACAATACTCATCGCTCACCATTTCTGTGTTAATGTGGATGAAAGATTAAAAACTTTAAGCCTTTTCCTAATGCAAGGAATTGATCCATGAATGTCTCATTTGACCCTCTGTGAATGAGGCATCGTCAGGGATCTAGAAATTGTCATTTTGGGGGAAAGAAAGCCTCTGTTCCCATTCCATATTGCCTCCACCTCCTTGACTCCATCTGCTTTCTCCACATTAAATGCCGTCTCAAAAAAAACATGCTTACTTACATGTTTTTTATTATGCGAGTTAGAGGAAACATTTAATAACACCCTCTAGGGCAGTGGTTCTCAACCTTCCCAATGCCGCGACCCCTTAATATAGCTCCTCATGTTGTGGTGACCCCCCAACCATAACATTATTTTCGTTGCTACTTCATAACTGTAATGTTGCTACTGTTATGAATCGTAATGTAAATATCTGTTATGCAGGATGTATTTTCATTGTTACAAATTGAACATAATTAAAGCATAGGGATTAATCACAAAACAATATGTAATTATATATGTGTTTTCCGATGGTCTTAGGTGACCCCTGTGAAAGAGGTCACGACCCACAGGTTGAGAACCACTGCTCTAGGGATTTTATTCACACATTCATTAAGTTTAGTAAGGCACCATATTTTCACAGAACAATGAATTCAAGCAGTGAACAACACAAGTTAATGTTTTTATCAAACAAATATTTTTTCTCAAACAAAGGAATGTGATAACACAAGAATTTGAAAGGTGAAAGTTAGAGGTAGACTGAAGGGGGATGGAGGAAGATCCCAGACTGGGGAGATGGATGGAGAAGAGGGAACATACCACCTCTTTTGTAATATGACCCTGGTCAAGCCACATTTGAGTGACAGCTACACATTCTGTTTAAAAAAACAACAAAAAACAGCAGTTGCTTCGCCTTCTGCCCAAGGTCAGATTCCCTGTTCATATTACCATTTTTTACTATCTTATTTTGATTAATTAAGAGAAGTCCAGAAATATGTGTGAAAGGCTAAGAGAGTTCCCAGCCTTGACAATTCAAAAGAAATAAAACTTACGATGCCTCCTATGGAGGAGTTGATAGATTATTTTACTTCTAGACGTGAGCCACAAGCACAAGGGGAATGACTGCTGTCAATGGAAAGTTCAACAGAATATGCACCTCCGTAGAAGGCTGGGGGTCGGCCCACCAGGAGTAGCTCCAGTCCTCATTCACAGAGCATCTAAGTAGTAAGGCAATCATTCCACATAAGAGAAATGCTGTCCAGGATTTTCCCTGAGCAGTGATTCAGATCTGAGTAGGGGGCAATCAGAGTTTTACCTCTTCCTTCTCCATTTGGTGACTTTCAGAATGACCAGCTATGCCATGCAATATAGGGAGAGAGAGGCTGTAACTTGGAATCAGAATCCTTGGATTCCACCCAATACTTCTACCTAGTGAGCAAGTCACTAAATCTCTTTAAACCTCAGTTTCCTCATTAGTTACAATCTCACCAGGTTGTTTTAAAATCCATTGAGTTAAGAGGTGTGAAATATATTGTCCTACAGATTATGCTTTTGATTTTCACTGCTACACATATGCACAAACTCCAGAAGATTCCAAGAGAAGCAGCATGACTTAGTTGTCCAAATACAGATGCTATCACAGAAATGTAACTCTGTCACTCATAAGCAGCATGAAGGATTTAAATCTTCACTCCCTTCCTTTAGGACGCAGCCAAAGATGTGCATGGCACACAGTATCCCTGGGAAGTTTTTTCAGTTGACATGAAAGAAAGTCTTTGAGGTTCATTATGTAAATTTTTTAAAAAAGGAATTTAAAGTAGTTTTCCTAAAAGTGTATTTTATTTAATTCTACAACACACACACACACACACACACACACACACACACCAAACAAACACAAATAAGTCTGGCCAGTTGTTTACATAAATGACAACTCTTTTTGATGACATGAGTTTTAAGAGAAACCTAATCTGTAATTAAGTTGCCATGCCTTTTGCCTCCAACAGAAAGTAAGTGCAAAAAAAAAAAAAAAAAGATAGGTGATGTGATACTTGCTAATATTTGTTGCTGAAAAGATGTGAGGGAGTGGGATTGAAGGGAAGGCAAATAAAACCCACTTCTTCGTTTCCAGAAGAATATATGTACTGTGATTATTGGGCCTCTGATTAAATATACAGTAGATGAATTTGAGTACTCCATGACCTACAATATCCGCAGTAATATTTTGAGTGATGGAGGGCTGTAGGGAATGCATTATAGCAGAGTGATGGAGAGTATGGATTTTAGTTCCACAAAGACATGCAGTATATCGGAATTTCAGGCCCTCTAGTTACTAGCTGTAAGATCTTGGGTAAATAGTTTAACTTCTGCAGGTCTTGGTTTCTTCATGAGAAGGGGCAATAATTGCAATGGTTATCACCACAGAGTGTCAAGATGTAAAATGAAATACTATAAAGAAGAGTAGGAAATGTTTCTTCTGCCTAGGGCCATACAAAATTATCAACTTAAAAATTAGCCTGCTGTATTTGTTCAAACATTAATTAACTCACCCCTCATGCCTTGTGGGAGCTTATACAGCCCGTGGGCCAGATGTTCCCCACCCCTGCTATAAATAGAACTAAGTCTGGCATATTGTATATTGTAAAATCTCAATAACTCTGCTTATATCGCTATCTTCTATGCACCTTTAAGAATTATGTTTAAAAATAAGATATTGTAATATATTTAATGATATTTCTAAGGTTTTGAGTTAATTTATTCTCATAATCAACACACACATATATATTTTTTTCATTTTATAGCAGCATTTTTTTTCTTATGTGGGTATACTCTGTTTTGCAAAACAAATTAAATCAACATTTTGTAAATCAAATTATATTTGATGATGAGGGGTGGACATTACACTAAAGAAACATAATTTTTAAACTTTATTGAAACATATAATCTTTTGAAATCTGATGACAACAATGAATCCTTTTTCTGGCCAAATGTACAAATCTTCACCTGCACAAAAGTTTGTGAATAATTAAACCTGGACCTCCCCTAACAAAGCTCAGATTTTTAATGACATGAATAAACTTTCAATATTGCAAATAAACCAATCCTTAATTTAGCTGTTGTATAAATTCAAATTTCTATACAGTAGTTTTTAATGAAGTACCTTATATAGATTATCAGTGTTTAATGCAGCCTGAAACATAGTTATATGCCACTATGTTTGCTAGATAAAATTATTTTTAACCCAGGCTTATTAACTATGCTGTACTTAGCAGTTTGTAAACAGTGAAATGTCACTGATATACCATTAATATTAGTGTCAGGTTGTAATATCGAATGACACCATATGGATGAATGCTTTTTTTTTAATGCTTTTTCTGTAGCAAAGAACCAGCAAACACAATGATTGTTTTTCCAGAACGGTTTTTTTTACTGTATATTTTCAATAAGTATCTTTTAGAAATTCATATAAAGTACTTATTTCCCTAGCATGTCAATATCTAATGGGAGTAATTGAACATTTGAATCATAAAATCAATCAGGAAGGTGACAAGTTTACCATTAGATTCCTGGCTTTGCTCCTGTGGTCAATACCATCTTAATGTAACATAGTGTTTCAATTATTTTAAAACAACAAATGGTTAATAGATTCTGAAGAATTCCCTGCCAGCAAAATTGGATGTTTCTGCTAATAAAATAAAATCATAACGATATCTTCTAAATAAATGTTTAAAGATAAGTTTCAAAAGATGTAAAAAAAATCTTGAGAAAATATAAGTTAGCTATTAAGCAACCCAGAAAAAAATTTATTTCTGAAGTCGTAAATGAACCAGGAAAATGACTTACTTTGACAAGAGGTTATCAATCTGGGATAACCTGCACTGTCATCTCATTTGTGATTTTGATCTCTTTTATATCTCCCAACTTCAACTAATGGAGTGCTGATTATTTGTTCCTATTTTTTTTTTTTTTTTTTTTGGTAAGTTGTGGGATTTTCATAATCCATTAATGGTGTTTTTTGTTTGCTTTTAATGTCATTAGGCAAATCAAGAGGCAAATGCAAGCAGTTCCTGTAGAGGCAGTGAGAAACGACCTCCACTAGCAAGAGTTTTGTCTGGTTGCTGATCGGCTGCATCTGCTGTGTGTGAAATGACAGAAGGATTATTCAGGAAATTCAATACACCCACAGAGAGAAGCCAAACATGACAGCTTATTTTGGGAACCATTCTATCATGAGGATACATTTGTTCTTGGAGCAGCCTCAGAAAGCCTCCCTTTCATCGAACTAGGTCTTGATTAAAGGGACTGCTGATGCCTGCTACACAAAGAATGATTTTCTCTTGACAAAGTTGTCTTATTTCAGTCAATATTTTTTGTTTTTGTTTTTACTATTATAAGGAAGATATTTTATTGTTCAATATTTGATAACTGTCTGTTTCCAGTAGTACAGATTAGAAGATGATTCCTGGAAGGCCATAACAATCATCTGATAAATGACAAATAGTAAATCCTTATAATAATGTTTATGGCATTTTTTTCTTGTAAATATGCTTCTGAAGAAGGAGGTAATTGCTATATGTTTATATTTTTATTTGTAACCTTTACAGTTGTAGTATAGTCCATAAAAATTTATTTAGTTACTAAAATTTAGAAATTAATTCAGAAGCTATTGTGTTTTTACCAGGACATGTATATAAAAGCAAATAATAAATAGTATGTTAGTTGTAGCTAAAAATTAAGAATGAAGTCTGTTAAGGCACTCAATCATGCTTTTTGCATCTTTCATTCTCTTAAATTGTTTTTTTTTTTTCCTTTACCTAAAATTTCTACCCAGTCTTGGGATTTATTGGTCATGTAACTTCTTTAGCTAATGTAAGTCAGGATGGCCAAAATAACCCTTCATAAATTATAGCAAATGTGATATATTCAAAGTGGTTATGTAGCTCTATCTTACCAGTTTCTGGGACTCACGCACTTGCTGAACGGCTTTCACATTCAGCAAGCATCTCACAAACCTCACAGAATCATAAATAATAATCAACATCTTATAAGCACAGCAATAATTCATTGCCTTGAGATGTGTTGGTAGGTTGTGAGCATAATGAACACTAAAAACACTGACAAAGCCACTCTCCTTTCTGAGGTGGTCTATTTAAAGCCTTTTCCCTGGTGTTTGACTTGCCACACATTAAACCTTGCCAAGGATCAAATTTCTTCTCTTTTGCTTGTGTTTCAATTAATAATTCTTTTCTTCCCTAAAATTAAAGCTACAAATACAACAGTTCTCAACACTTTTTAGTTATTTCAGATTTACTGATTTTTGAATAATTTCCATATGTTGTCTATGAAGCAAATACTGTCTGTCCTGTGCCGAAATGGGCAGATTCTAAGAAGAATCTTTTCTCCATCGGGCTGATGGTTCAGAATGATTAATCCTTTTAGAATAGCGAACGAAACGTTCCCTGCATTGAGTACGTACAGATGGTGCTCATTGTCTTTCCTGCTTGTCATTTACTTTCGACTCACATTCACATCAAGTCCTAAGTGCTGTCTTCGTGGTGAAGGATAATGATGAGGATGTGACCTCCTGGTTAAGGATGCAACTTGTCGGTCGTGTTTAGACTCTGGTATTTGGAGTTGAGAACACGTTCCTGCTACTCAGCGGCCTGGCATTAGCACTTTTGTAAGGGACATACGTACTTTTATCACATCTCTGTTCTCTCCCAATTCTGAATTTTCTAACCTCTCCTTCAATGTTCTATGCACTTCAGGAAGAGTATAGAAACCTCTCAAAATCCTTGTCCATCTGTGCAAGCAACACACACACACACTCACACATGTACTCAGTATCTAACAGAGTGCCTGGCACAGAGTCAGTATTCAATCAAGGGGATAAACTCAACGAATGTTTGGAAAAACAAATGAATAACTAATGAAATGAACTACATTGAAATATGAAGAGACATTTCAGTGAATTTTTGAGCGGATCAGAATGTTTTGTTGTTGCTTCTATGATGGTAAAGATGAAGACTCAAAATTCTTTGCAATAGAGAGGTTAAAATAGATGTCATTTTTAAGTTAAACACATCATTAGACATAAAAATATCAAAATAATTTCTAAGCTAGAACTACACGTTGATTGGTAATTTCATAAATATAATAAGATTAGTGAGTACAAAGTATTTTAATGGTACATAATAATAAATGTTTTTAAATGAATAAATTACTTACTCTCAAGAAGTGAATTATATTCTGAAAATATAGTATATGTAAGCCACTATTAGTTACTGTTTATTTTCTTAGTTTTGTCTAACATAGAGATTCTCAAATTATATTTCAGATAACAATTGTAAGTGTTCTTCTCATCCTTCCTTTAACATTTTGTTTCCCTTACTGGTGTATACCTTATTAAGAAAGAATAAAAAGAGATAAATAGGGAAATAATGACCTATGAGTTTTAATAACAAATTAATCTTATTGAATATTTTCCTAGTTTAGATCATATAAAAAATATGTAAAGCACTTAAATGGTAACACTCTATATTAGTAAGACATGATTGCTATTATTTCTATCATAAAATAATCAAACAAGAAATACATATGTGAATTATACACAGATTATATATGCAAATGTATACCTGCATTGGATAGTGTTGGAGATTCCCAAATATATTTCATCCTTCCCCACTATGTAGTGGCCACAGAATTTGAATGGAATTCATCCCACCCCCAGTTGTAAGGATGGGTTCTGATGAATCCTTTTCCATTGCCACAATGGTTGGTTTGGGTGTGGGCATATATTTCAGATTTAAGTCAATCAACATTTCCCAAAGTATAGTGATCCAGCTATTTAGGATCACCCAATTAGAATAAAACATATGACTTTTGTTCCAAGGTTATGGAAGGCAACCCCCTTTCTCTATCTTTAGTCATGAACAAAGTCACCTCCAGTCTCAGTTACCACTGGCAGCCATTCTATGCCCACGAGGAAAGCAAGCCTTCAGAAGAAGCCAACCCTGCTGACAGAAGAATGGCAAGATGGAAAGATACTGTGTGCTGATAACATCACTGATTAACTTTGAAGAACCTTGAAACTTCTGGACCTTCTAGTCACATGAGCCAGCATTACTTTATAAGTTAACTACTATGAGTTGCTCTTTCTGTCACCTGTGAAATATCTTTCACAGCACAATATCCTTCACAACATGTTCATTCATTGGCTGTGAATCATGAGAAAATCCTGGTGGAGAAGATGACTTTTCTGAAAATGGCTTCTTAAGATTCTCTAACATCACCTTGTTAAATTTTATTTACTTGACACTAGATTCTATTTAGAATAATGAGAAAATTATTAAAGAAATAAAAATATAATATTTGGATAAATTATAGTATTTAATGCTATGGCTAATGAATCTCTAAGAAATTTTAATAGTGACATAACGAGCATAGATTCTACTGAGCTTAGAGTAGCAAAGCATTAGAAAAAACCCCATGAAGAATATTTAAAAATATAGTAACAACAGAAACAACCTAAAAGAGAAATTTCTCAATAGTGTACCAGTCTGACAAATATGTCTAGGAACTATGGCTTTTTTTATTATTATTATTGATTTCAGAGAGGAAGAGAGAGGGAGAAGGAGAGAGAAACATCAATGATGAGAATCATTGATCAGCTGCCTCCTGCATGCCCCCTACTGGGGATCGAGCCTGCAACCTGAGCATGTGCCCTTGACCAGAATTGAACCTGGGACCCTTCAGTCTGCAGGCCAATGTTCTATCCACTGAGTCAAACCAGCTAGGGCTAGGATCTATGGCTTTTTAAAATTATACCAATATCTAGCATTGTGATAGGCTCATCCATAATAATAATTTTTTTAAATGAATAAATTATTTACTCTCAAGAAGTGAATAAGTGTAAGAAAACAGCTAATCAATCATAGAAGAAACACAAATATGTACTCAACAAGACAATACTAACATTTAAGGAAAGCAAAAGAATGAATGAGGACTGTGCTGTAAGTTGAACAACTAGGTTTCTTGGGAAACAACAACAATAATATAAAAAATACTAGAGGCCCAGTGCGTGAAAATTCATGCACTCGGGGGGGGGGGGGGGGGTTGGGTCCCTCAGTCTGACCTGTGCCCTCTCGCAGTCCAGGACCCCTCAGGGGATGTCTAACTGCTGGCTAAGGCCCGCTCCCTGGGAGATCGGGTTTAAGCCAGCAGTCAGACATCCCTCTGGCAGCCCAGGGGCCCTTGGGGGATGTCTGACTATGGCTTAGGCCCACTCCCCCTGGAGACATCCTTAGCGCTGCTGAGAAGGTGGGAGAGGCTCCTGGAGCTCCCCCTGTGGGAGCACACTGACCACCAGGGGGCAGCTCCTGTGTTGAGCATCTGCCCCCTGGTGGTCAGTGTGCATAATAGCGACCAGTCGTTCCTGGTCATTCCGCCATTAGGGTCAATTTGCATATTACCCTTTTATTATATAGGATAAGTGCATGAGTTAGGCTTGGTTGGAAGCAATAGAAACCGGTTTTGGTTAAGAAAAGAGAAAGAGACAATTGGTAGTATTAGAGGGCTCATGAGATCAGCAGAGCTGTATTTAGTGTTAGGAATGGGCAGAAACCAAGGCCATTTGAGAGACTAAGAAGCAGGACTCATAACGAAGAAAATTCAGGTCAGGATGCAGCTATTTAAGGGAGATGGCAAGATAGAGGTTGGTGGTGATCTGAATGAAAGTCATTTCGGTGGAGACCATGAAAATTTGATTGGAAAAGATTGAAGAGATGCAGTGGGGGAAACAACTCTTGAGGAAGTTTTCTGTGAAATGAGCACAGAAAGACATGAGGTCAAGAGAAGTTTGTCTTTTATTTTAAAATATATCTCTATTGATTTCAGAGAGGAAGGGAGAGGGAGAGAGATAGAAACATCAATGATGAGAGAGGATCATTGATTGGTTATCTCCTGCACGCCCCACACTGGGAACTGAGCCCACAACCCTGGCATGTGCCCTGGTTCATAGGTCCACACTCAACCACTGAGTCACATCGGCTGGTGAAGTTTGTCTTTTGTTACTGCTACTTAGCATGCTTCTATGATGTTGACACTGAACCACTGGCTAGAACACAATTCCCTGCAAAAGTTCCTGGGATGCTTCCTTCCCATGCTTCATGTCTTAGTTCTGTGTTACCGCTTGCTCCTAGCTGTATGCCCTTGTTGTATTTTCTGTACAGTACTAGTCCCTGTCTAAAATCACCTCCTGTATTTGTTTGATTGCCTCCATGGACTAAAGTATGAAATTTAAAGACTGGCAACTTTGTCGTGCTTACCACTGTACTGACCATCAGCATTGAGAAAAATGCCTGTCATGCACCCGAGCCTCAATAAGCATTTGTCAGATAAACAAATAAGCAAACAGATAGCTAGAAATTCAACTGTTTCATCCATTCTTCTCTTATTTGAGACCCAAAGTCCTAGGATCAAGTTGCTAAGTAGCCAAGTTCAGGTGCTGTGCAGTCCTTCGTCTGGAAGGAATTTTCCCTCCTTGGGTTCTACAGGGTGGAGCAAAAGTAGGTCTACAGTTGTTCTTATGGAAAATAATACAATAATTAACACATAGTAATACAAGAATAAACACCGTGTATATGAATTTACTGTCCTTTCAAAACCGAATATGTGGGGAGAGAGGCACTTCCCATGGGGAAATAGGATTTCCTGTGCTCACCGTAATACACAATGTAAGGAGGGAGAAGGACTGTTTCTTCCTGCCATTAGAAATGCCGTAGAAGAAAAGTTTGCATTCCTGCCTATCAGTTAACAGCTTTCAATTTCATTCCTGTGTTTCCTGAAGAAAGCCTTTAGGACCTGGGGTAGGCAAGTCTCTCTGCTAAACTGATAAACATTCCTCTCCATTAAAACAGGCGGGAAGCCTGGAGATAATTAGACCCTCCTGTGTCAAGCAATCAGCAGCCCAGGGAAGAGGTCACAAATAAACAATGATAAAAGAGCTGGTCGATTCTTGAGAGAAACAGAAGGAAAACCTCTGCAATCAGCTGAAAAGTGTTTCGGTTGCGGTGGTTCATAGATTGATCTGTTATTTGTATAATGTAACTTTGGTTTCTGTCTCACTATCACCATCTTTTCTTGTCTTCCTTCAGCAAAGACACACCCAGACACCCAGGCATAGGCATACTCATCTTATGTCCAGCACAATAAAAGCAGAGTAAACTTTCTTCGGTCAGTTCTGTAAAAGTAGTCACTTACTTCCACAAGAGGAACACCTATTGAGGTATTTCTTTTTGCTTTTATTTATTTACTAGAGGCCCAGTGCACAGATTTGTGCACCAGTGGGGTCCCTCAGCCTGGCCTGCGCCCCCTCGCAATCCGGGACCCCTTGTGGATGTAGCAATGCACAAAGCAGCAGGTGGCCGGGGAGAAGCCCGAGCCGGGGCAGGCGCACACTGCTTCCGCTCAGCTTATCCTGGCCCCACTGCGCCTGCTGCCGCCATGGCTTGGAAGTGGGAGAACCACTGCACCTGCGCTCGCCAGCCATGAGCCTGGCTTCTGGCTGAGAGGCACTCCTGCTATGGAAGCACACTGACCACCAGGGGGCAGCTCCTGTGTTGAGCATCTGCCCCCGGTGGTCAGTGTGCATCATAGCAACCAGTCGTTCGGTTGTTCAGTCACTTAGGCTTTTAAATATATATAGATAGATTCTTTTCAATGCTTGGGATATGTCAAGTTTGAAGAGCCCTTTGGAAATCCAAGACCTGCTTCCTTTACTCTTTTTTCAAAAGAACATTGATGGCTACTAGAATGATAACCTTGATACAATGATCAGCTCCACAAAATCAGGGACAGTAAGATTTCATTCATGCCTAGCACCATGCCTAGGACATAATGAGTTTTCAGTAAACATTTGGTAAATACGTGCATAAACAATGGAAAGTCAGTGGACAGATGAAGGTCACAGGGCTTTTTCCTAAGCAGAGATTCTACAGACCTCCACTTCGGCTTCCTCTCCTCTCCTCAGCCCCATGACTTTCCTGCAAATCTGCTGTCTTTCTGTCTTGATCTTTCCTCAATGCTATGTTTTTTCTTCTACCTTCCTTTCTGGTCTTACTGATACTTTGTCACCTAACTTTGATACGGAGTCCTGATAAGCATTAGCATGAGAGCATACCAAGTATGCATATTCCTTGAGATTTTTCCTTGTTATATACACATATATGATTCCAAGAAAAGATGCATTTTTGACAAACCACAAGGTCAGTGTTTAAATTGTGCATAGTAGTCTACAAGAGCCCCCAAAGAATGCAGTGTCTTTTTAATTTAAAGTATTGTTAGTGGTGAAAGTGCCAATAATTTATATGTATTTCTAGAGGTGTTTTCTTTTAATCCTCACCGAGGATATGTTTTTATTGATTTATTATTTTTTAGAGAGTAAGAGGGGAAGGGAGAGAATGAAACATTGATTTGAGATAGAAACATTGATCCATTGCATCCCATACATGTCCCAATGAGGGATTAAACTTACAACTTAGGTATGTGACCTGGTTAGGAATCAAACCCACAATCTTTTGGTGTATGGGATGATGCTCCAACCAACTGCGTCACCCGGTCAGGGCTATTTCTAGTTTTGTTATAATATCCCTTTTTCCGTTAGACTTAGAGGGAAAAATTATATAGTTTTTCTTAAAATTCAGTTCCAGTTTTAAAAATAAGACCATTTCAGTGACTTTCATTCATAAGTACTTTTTCTTAACTTGATCATAAAAGAAAATGATTGTTAATTTTATTATGTAGCCTCCTCAGTCAAGAATTCTATAGACCAATATGTTTATGATAAACCTGTTAATTAGTTCACCACCTTCTGAAATCCTTCCCCCATAGTATTCATTTAAGGAGAGCTAACAATGGAGAAGTCACTCTGTTTTTTCAAGGACTTTTTTGAGTCTTTGTTGGTGTCAGCCAATCTCCCCATCTCTCCTTTTGATTAGTGAGATGTAAGATAAGAGCAATAACCATTATAAATAATCAGTGCCTACACTACCTTTCACCAGCCATTATTGAGATGACCTTCCTTTCATAAATTGTTATGAACCAAATGCCTGGTGAACGTCTGTACGTTCTTCTATCATATACTAAAGAATGATCAGCTCTGTGGCTGTTTTAATAAGATGGGCTAAGGGAATAGAACAGAATGTTCGAGCTAGAAGAAATGACAGAAACAGCTCAAGTGAGACTTTTATAAATAAGAAAACTAAGGCCTAGACAGTGAGCTGACTTGCTGAATTCTATACTGGCTGCTAACTGGGTGCAATGCCAGTCCTTGTCTTTCCGCATCTACCTAGTTAATGATTTTCCCAGCCAGACACCAACTGCTCAAGGTTCATAACTTTACTCATAGGACTGTTTTACCAAGGGGCTGGGGACTTAAAGCTCCTTTGGAGAAGTAATTGCTAATTACACTCTTTACTAGTAATTGGCCAGTTCTAACTACAGTGGGGCCTTGACTTACAAGTTTAATTCGTTCCGAGACCAAGCTCGTTACTCTATCAACTCAATGCAAAAAATCGGCCGAGAGACAGCTGGTATCTCAAAAAACTCGTTAGTCGGAACACTCGTAAGTCAAGGCCCCACTGTATACCCATTACTATTATGGTTATTTGATCTATATGCTCTATCCCTAGAAACAAGTTCTGTGATTTAAAAAACTGCTAACCAAGCTAATTTATTTTGGGATGGACTGTGTGACTAGGTTTGGGTGAGCCCAGGAGATAAGGGAGTGATTTTCATCCACACACTGCAGAGCTCGCACATGTACTTCCTGCCAGAGCAGGAAGTAAAGTGAATACAGACTAACCTGGATCCACACATGTGTCCGGGAAGAGATGTAGCAAATGGCTGGGAGCATGTGGATGCTGTCTTCAGATGAACAACAGAGCAGTAGTGGCCGCACATGAATTGTGACAGGGAGCAGAGGTCCAGCTAATCAGGCATAATGTAGCACCTCCGCAATGCTGTGTCAAGAAAGAAGTCTTAATTAGGATATGGCCAGGTAGGGTTTCTGTCTGGGGCCAATGAGTCCCAGGGAAAATCATCACAATTAGGGATCTGTGGCAAAAACCACTGAGAAGCCTGTACCCCAGTCCATTTCTGTGTCGGCACCCCTCTCTAACAAGCAGTGTGACTATTTCCTTAGCACTGGTCCTGGAGGTAGCAGACTAAGGTTCGAGCACAAAACCACTGCTGCTGGCCACTCTGAATGCTTTTTTCAGAAATAATGAATATGCAGTGATTCCTCATTTATAGTCATATCTGTATCTGATTAGTGAGGGGTTTCTGAGGCTTTGTAATTGGGATTTTTTTTCTTTGAGAAGTTAACTGTCTTTTCCACAGCCATTCTGGTCGCCTAGCAACAGGGGACAGCAGAGCAGGAACAGGGATTCTAAAACTCTAAGGAATGGGGATAGTTGATGTCTCTCCCATGGACAGGGTACCCCAGTGGGCCTGACTTGAGATGGGACAATGTTATGGCAGGAAATCTGTGGCTCCGGAGTCTGAAACCCCAGAGAGAATCAGGTGAGTCCACAGCTCTTCTTTTCCCGAAATAATTCATAGGATTTTGAGATAAAGTAGCCTTTGCTCAGTGCTTCCAGGAAAACCTTTCTATAAAATCTGGGGGAAAACATTAGACAGACTTTTCATCCTTTCTTGGGGAATGACCCCGTTATGTGAACCAGCCTGTGTCTTCCCAGATCACAGGGCATGACCTGAACACACAGTAGGTCTTCAACAAATATTTGTCAAATGAATAAGCTGTCTCTCACATGCTCTTCTCAAAATCACATCCTCAGCCCAACCATTTTACTGGTGTAGGAAGCGGTGTGAGGGGCAGGGGAGCTGACCTCGGCCTTTTTTTAGAGCCACAGCAATAAAATGTCACCTTCATTGCTCTGTTGACAGGAGATATACACAAAAGAAGACAGGTCATTCCAACACCGCCAAGTAAAAGCCCAAACCAAATCTAGCTACAAATATGGAAGCACAGTTCACCTCTGTAACTGATCTATGGTTAATCACTGGAAAACTTTCATGTTGGCACAATACTCATTTCCCTCTCAAATGTGGAATTACCTTCCATTTTGAATTTTCTTATACACCTTGGATGAGAGCTGGACCCAGGAAGGCGGTATTCTGTGTGTTATGGTCACATGTAACCATAGTTCTGCTTTATGAAGCTTTAAAATGTATTTTTTTTTATGACATGAAATGTGTGGGCCTTGTTTTTTATTTATTTTTACCCTTGAGTCTGTGGTCTGTGGGTGATGTGGGAAATTCACAAAGCACCCCCCAATTTTATGTGAAGTGTTTCCATATGCAAAAGAGTGCACGAACCTCAAAAAATTAACCATCTTTGGGAGGGAGGAAATTTTGTCTGTTGAAAATGAATTTAGCAAACACTCATTTTTTAAGAATTTCCCTGAACATTGCACCTAAAGAGGTACTATGTCAATGTGCTGACAATTGGAGAGGTGGACATGTTACCAAATGGAAGAAAAATGCCCTGTGGTTAACAACTTTGAAATGAACAGCCCAGTGTACAGCCAGCAGGGGAGCCAGGTGGAGAGCCAGACTTTGCTCTCACTGCCGACGATCACTGGTGTTTTTGTTTTCCTGGTAGATGAAGCTCAGTGTTCTGTGCAAGGAGAGAGCAGGGCTCTGAGGCAGGAGACCGTGGACCACGCTACCTTGGTTAACCTTTAGGTGGGTTCAGTTCAGCTCCTTCCCTTCTAAGCAGGAATAAACTGGTCCCATTATCTACTTGCCTGCCCTACTTTCTTTCCCCTCGTCCTTTCTTCTCGTGCCCTGAGACAAACCTTCTCCAAAATTTATACAAACCAAATGGGAACTTGCTTCTAAGTTGTCTACGTAAGGGAGGGTAAGGCCTGGGATGCAGTTAACCTAGGGAATAGAAAAAAGCATCTTCCCAGGAAACTCTTTCCTATAAAAATTGGGTACTTTTAAAACTTTATTAAAATCATTTATTCAGAGGACTCATTGGTGACTGATTACCAACTTCAACTCAGCATTAAAAACATAAGGTAAAAGGTTTGGAAAACAGAAAGATTTCACTTAAAGGAAGGAATCATGTTTATGTTCTTGTCAAGCACTGAGAAAAAATAACTGTAAGGCTTACTTACAAGTCACATTATTAGCCCCTGCCAGAAGAAATTTAAATAAATTTTTTCAGTTTTCCCATGAACAGTGAAGAAAACACGGCAATGAAGACAAGCTTTGTAAATATATTTGTTCGTTTTAATTTGTTTTCTCTCAGGCTAATAGGCTTTACAAAGCTTTTCCCCCTTAATCATGGTACAACATGACTTGTACTGTGTATGCTATGCTGCTATGGATACTCCTAAGGCCATGACTCATGACCTTTAAATATTATTGTCAGGCAGCCAAAGGTCTCTCACTTTTTTTTTTTTTTTTTTAGCTCTCTCACTTTTAAACCAGTAGTTTTGTTTCAGGCCCTGTTAAGAGAAGGTGGTTTCAAATAGTTTTCTCGTGTATATTTGTAGCACATCTGAATATGCACATTAGGGTTTTGTACTCAAATGTTTTGTTTTGTTTGGCTTCATTTAGTGACATAATATGAATTTCTTGTTTGGAATGTCATTGGGTGACAAAAAATATAAATAAGGTATAGTCCTCATATTCCTATGAGGGTGTCACTGAGAAATGCAAAGACATAGGCAGACAAATAATTATATACATCGTGAAATGTAATAAGGGATATAAAACACAAACATCCAAAAACTACAGAGGCAAGAAATACTTCTGATTGGTAGGGTCAGAGAGGCAGCTTTTGAGCTATAGTGTGAGGAATGGGCAAGGTTTTGACAAGCAGAGAAGAGAGCTTGAGCATTCTAGTTGGAAAAAAACAACCCGAGACAGGGATAAATACATACTCTGGAACTACTGGGTAGAGTTTGGTGAAAATATCAGTTTCATGAGCTGCACTGATAGAAGATAAAATTAGTAAGAAGGCAAGAGGGGCCAGCCTAGTAAGGTCTTTCCATTTGTTGTGTTGTCCAGCAACTGTGATAACCAAGAGGCTGTTTTCCATTTCATGAGAGTTACTGTCAAGTAGAAAGCACCAAAATACTGTTGTTGTTTTTTTATTTTGGTACAGTGCAAGGAAAGTAATTACTTCTATCAGAATCTCAATGTGTCCTTCCACTAAGTGGGGATTTCATTAATTTTGCTCAATAGTCACTGATTACTTTGTGAACATTTTAAATGAATTTAAAATTTTTTTGAAAAGTGAGAGGCATGCACAGAAATATGGAAATAAAATAATACATTTGTTAGGGAGATAGTAGGATAGAAAATAATAAAAGTACCCCTGATCTTTAAAGTATGGTTTATTGGTTGGCTAAAGGAGAATGAGATTTATTAAGATTTAAGATTTATTAAATCATCTATTTATGCATTCATTCATTGAGCAAATATTTATAGACCTTCCTAGCCCTCTTTAGGATGCTAAGGATAGAGTAACAAAAATAACAATAGAAAAAAAAATTCTATTTTCAAGGAGTTTAGATTTTCAGTAGGGAGGAGACACGATATATACAATAAATAAGCAAATGATGTAGCATGTTAGAAGGTTTTAAGTACTTCAAAAAATAAGCAAAATGATGAGGATGGATATTTCAATTTTCAATGAGGTGCATATGGCAGGCCTCACTGAGAAAGTGATATTTGAGCGAAGAGATGAAGGAAGTGGGAAAGAACCAAGTAGACAGGTGTGGAGAAGGTATTCCTGGCAGAGGAACTTGAGATGGGAGTCTCTATGGGTGGCTGAGGAAGAGTGAGGAGGCCAGTGTGACTTGCAGGGGAGGGGTTGAGAAGGAGAATATTACGTGGGGTCAGGAGGGATTGGGATGGAGCCCTATGGTGGATGGGAAGGGTGAATGGCAGAGACATCTGTAGGACCTTGTAGGCCATTATATGGACTTTGGATTTTATTCTGAGTCACATGAGATCCCTTGTTTGAGGTTTCTGAGCACAGGAGTGAAATGATTTTCCTTATGGTTGATGTATGGAAAACAGAATATAGGGGGCAAAGGTGGAAGCAGAGAGAACCATTTAGGAGGTTAATTCAATTGCCCAGACAAGAGCTAATGGCAGCTTGAACCAGGGTGTTAACAGTGCAGGTGGTGAGAATGGTCGGATACTGGACATATTTTGATGGTAGAACCAAAAATTTCCTGATGGACTGGATATGGGTTCTGAGAAAAAAACAGGAGTCAATATTTTAGCCTGAACAATGATGTCATCAACTGAAATAGGGAAGACTGCAAGTAGAGAAGATTTGGGAGTAGGGATCAGGAGTTGGGTTTTGGAAATGTTGAAATTAAGATATCTGTTCTTAACTCAAAAATAAGATATGAGATGTTAAGAAGGCAATTGAATGAGTGAATCTGGAATTCGAGGAAGAAATCTGGACTAGAGATATGTATTTGGGAGTGATCATCATATTGATGGTATTTAAAGCCAAGAAGTTGAATGAGATCACCAAGGCAGTGAATGTAACTAGAGAACAGAAGACGTCCTAGAGCCCGCCAAAGTCGAGTGCTCAGGGAGGTGGGAAAGGACCATCAAAGGAGACTGAAGAGCAGCAGGTGGCGCAGGAAAGAAACCTAGGACCTTAGGGTGTCCTGGAGCCAAGTGAAGAAAGTATTTCCAGGAGGGAGTGATGCATCATGTCAAAACTCTGAAGTAAGGTGAGTTGTGACAAATGACCCTTGAATGTAGTCATGTGGAGATCACTGGTGAATTCAGTAAGTGCAGTTTCTGGGGATTATTTTAACAAACTGAATGGAGTGGCTTTAACAAAAATTAGGAGGAAAGGAATTGGAGACAGTGAGCATATAGTTTTGCTATAAAGGCAGGGGAATATTCAAGCAGAAACTAAAAGGTTAAGAGGGTTTGAGATGCAAAGAATGACAGCATGTTTGGAAACTATTGCAAATGATCCGAGAGAGAGAGAGAGAGAGAGAGAGAGAGAGAGAGAGAGAGAGAATGAATTCCCCAAGCGTGCTATTTCATAGGATAATATGCTTCCCTCCCTCTACTTCTTTTTTTAGAGGAAAGAAGAGATTTCGCAGGTTTACAGAACAGATTGTACTGTTTGGACTGCTTATTCTCAAGAGAACCTTTAAAAGCTATTTATCTTCTCTGAGTAAAGTTTACATTCCATAGTTTTGACTTCCTTTGGAAATATTCAGAAATTGACATTTGGAGGAAATACTTTAGGAAATTTATCTTCAATATTACAGTATAAAGACCTATTTGGTGTGGTGGTGGTGATGTGTGTGTGTGTGTGTGTGTGCGTGTGTGTGCGTGTGTGTGCGTGTGTGTGCAACTGCATAAGCTCCTGAAATAAAATGTTGAAATTAAAACTCTTACTTTATTCCAGCATCACATCTGGAAGTTCCGAGTCAGAGAAACAACAAAGAAACAAACTATCGGTAAGAAATAAAGTTTGCATTAACTATTTAAAAAAACATTAAAGTTAATAAAACTGTAACTTCTTTGATTACTGTTGAGATTTTTTCCTATGTTTAATGTTCATATTTTACTAAGTAAAGATTATAAAAATAAAACATGGAATTTTCTTTCTCAAGAAAAACGAGGTAAAGTGGGCAGGTGCCAACTAAGGGATGTTATCGGGCAGCAGGGAAGTTAGGGTTGGTGTGCTGTGGCCTTTCCCATTTGCACTTGCTCTGGTGGCCCTAGGATATCACAGACATCCTGGGTTACTTCAAAACATTTTCTTGTATGTGAAGTAATCCTAGAATTCAGACATGATACAGATGGGGTAAGTTACAGTATTTGAGTTTAAATCACAGTCTATTCCAGAGAGTTCCAGTTCATGCTTTTTCAACTCAGCTGATGACATGCCTAGGTCTGACCTCTGAGGTCTTCTCTCTTCCTGACACAGCAGCTGGGTCCTTTCTACCTGAGCCTCATCTAGACCCTCCTTAGGCCTCAGGTGATAACTGTGCGGGTTGCTGGTAAGTGTTAAAGCTGAGTGATCGCACCCTAACCGGTTTGGCTCAGTGGATAGAGCATCGGCCTGCAGACTGAAGGGTCACAGGTTCGATTCTGGCCAAGGGCATGTACCTTGGTTGCAGGCACATCCCCAGTAGGGGGTGTGCAAGAGGCAGCTGATCGATGTTTCTCTCTCATCGATGTTTCTAACTCTCTATCCCCTCTCCCTTCCTCTCTGTAAAAAATCAATAAAATATATTTTTTAAAAAGTTGAGTGATTGCTACATGGGGGCTCATTATACTAGTTCTCTACTTTTAAGTTTGAGAGTTTTCCTTACAAAAAAATCTATCTGTACACTGTGGATTCAGCTTTGGTAAGGATCCCCTAGACTCCACCCATAGACAATTCTGAAACAACCCTTTCAGCTCTAATGTAGAGGCAGTGTGATACAGAAGAATGATTGTAGGACTAGGAATTAGGCCCAAATCAGTCACCTCCAAACTGTGTCATGATAGCCAAGCTAGTTAAACTCTCAGCCTATTTTTCATCCATAGAATGAGGATGATGAGACTTGAATAGTCTACAGAGATACCTTAGAGATACTGCAGCTTTGGTTCCAGACCACCACAATAGTAAAGTGAGTCACATGAATGTTTTGGTTTCCCAGTACATATAAAGTTCTGCTCACACTATACTGTAATCTAGTAAGTGTGCAATAGCACTGTGTCTAAAAAATGTACATACCCTAATTTAAAACTACATGATCGCTAAATGCTAAACATTATGTGAGCTTTTGGTGAGTTTAATCTTTTTGCTGCTGGTGGGTCTTGCCTTGATGCTGATGGCTCCTGACTGATTAGGTGGCGGTTGCTGAAGGTTGGGGAGCCGAAGCCATTTCTTAAAATAAAACAACAATCAAGCTGGACACATCACTCAGTTCTTCTTTTCATGAAGGATTTCGCTGTAGCATATGATGCTGTTTGATAACATTTGGCCCAGAGTAGAATTTCTTTCAAAATTGGAGTCACTCCTTTTCAAACCCTGCTGCTGCTTTATCAACTAAGTTTATGTAATTTTCTAAATCCTTTGCCATTTCAACAATCTTCACAGCATCTTCACCAGAAGTAGATTCCATCTTAAGAAAGCACTTTCTTTGCTCATCCATAAGAAGTTTAAGTTTCTTAAGCTTCATTGGTTAAGGCTTTATCATGAGATTGCAGCTGTTCAGTCATGGCTTCAGGCTCCGCTCCTAATTCTGGTTCTCTTGCTGTTTCCACCACATCTGCAATTACTCCTCCACCAACGTCTTGAACCCTCAAAGTCATCCATGAGGGTTGGAATCAACTTCTTCCGAACTCCTGTTAATGCTCATATTTTGACCTCTTCCCATGAGTCACAAATGTTCTTAATGGCATCTAGAATGGTGACTCCTTTCTAGGTTTTCAATTTACTTTGCTCAGATCTATCAGAGGAATCATTGTCTATAGCCTTACAAAATGAATTTCTTAAATGATAAGACAAAAATCAAAACTGCTCCTGATCCGGGGCTGCAGAATGGATGCTGTGTTAGCAGCATGAAAACAATAGTCTCATTGTGTATCTCCCTCAGGGTGACCAAGGTGCATTGTCAGTGAGCAGTTAATACTTGTAAAAAAATGTTTTTCCTAAGCTATAGGTCTCAACACTGGACTTAAAATATTCAGTAAACCATGTTGTAAAGAAATGTGCTGTCATCCAGGCTTTCTTGTTCCATCCATAGAGCACAGGCAGATCAGATTTAATATAACTCTTAAGAGCCCTAGGAGTTTTGCAATGGTACATGAGCATTGGCTTCAACTTAAAGTCCCCAGCTGCATCACCCCTTAACAAGAGAGTCAGGCTGTCCTTTGCAACTTTGAAGCCAGATAATGACCTCTCTCTAGCTATGAAAGTCCTAGACAGCATCTTCTTCCAATATAAGGCTGTTTGTCTACATTGAAAAATCTGTGTTTATCTCAGCTAGGTCATCTGAATAACTTGCTGCAGCTTCTACATCAGCACTTGCTGCTTCACTTTCCACTTTTTTGTTACGGAGACGCTTCTTTCTTTAAACTTCATGAACCAACCTCTGCTAGCTTCAAACTTGTCTTCTGCAGCTTCCTCGCTTCTTTCAGCCTTCACAGAACTGAAGAGAGTTAAGGCCTTGCTCTGGATTAGGTGTTGGCTTAAGGGAATGTTGTGGCTGGTTTGATATTCTACCCAGACCACTAAAACTCTCAGCAATAAGGCTGTTTCACTGTCTTATGATTCATGTGCTCACTGGAGTAGCACTCTTCACTTCCTTCAGGAACTTTTCCTTTGTTCGCACAAGTTGTTTGCACAAGAGGCCTAGCTTTCGGCCTACCCCAGCTTTTGACATGCCTTCTTCCTCAGTGAATTAATCATTTCCAGCTTTTGATTTAAAGTGAGAGCATGTGACTCTTCCTTTCTCTTGAACATTTAACCATTGCAGGGTTATTAACTGGCCTAATTTTAGTACTGCCGTGTCTCAAGGAATAGGGAGAGCGGAGGAGATGGGAAGAGATGGGAATGGTGGGTTAAGGGAGCCGTCAGAACACACATTTATGACTTAAGTTCGCCATCTTATACGGGCGCTGTTTGGGGAGACTCAAAACAATTACAATAGTAACATCAGAGATCACTGGTCACAGACCACCAAAAAAATATAATAATAATGGAAAAGTGAAATATTGTGAGACTTATCAGAATGTGACACAGGAACAGAGAGTGAGCAATGCTGTTGAAAAAATGACACTGATAGATTTGCTTGATGCAAGGTCACCACAGACATTCAATTTGTAAAAAGTGCAATGTCTCCAAAGCTCAATAAAGCAACGTGCAATAAGATGAGGTATGCCTGTACCACAAATGAGATATTTGGAATGCGAAAGTTATTGGTTAAGGACCGACAAGTGTAAAGGAGTACAGGAGTATAGTTATTGGAAATCTATAGCATTCAAATGGGCTCTCCTGTGGGCCAAGCAAGGGACCCTGCTCTTTGAATACTCTTGCTTCTTTCTGGATTCAGCAGTTCTGCTCTCCCAGCATCACCAGCTAAGAACAACTGATCTAGTGAGGTGCATACCCAGAACCTCACTTCTGAACAATTATTTTGTTCATAAAATGTTAACATCTCTTTTCTAAGTATAGTTCATTTAATCTGGCCCCAGAGAGAATGGATATACCTCTCAAATCCACCGTCATTTTCAGAAGGAGGGCTTTTAGAGAATAAATAAAAGTCAATTAGATTAGTAAAATGTGACTTTAATTAAAAATTTATTTTCTAACTTGGAGGGCTAGTTTAATCTTAGATGGCTTTTATTTTTCAGTTAGCAAAAGAGAATCTAATCATGAGTTTTTATTTTATATAGTGGATCTATTTATGATCCCATTGCTTAAAGAAGGAGTATCCCTCACTGGTGCTACAGGAAACATTGATCTCTGGTTAGAACCCTTGGGTTAGCAGTTGAATTGGGGTTTTGGAAATGGGAGACTTTAGGTCTCCCATCTGGTACTGCCTTTTCCTCTAACAATGCTAATCAATTAGCACTCTAGAGGCAACCCTGTCACTGAAAAGGACCAGGTGCCAATCACCACACTCAGGATTTTTGCCTAAGGCTCCCAATTAGCTTCCAGAGTTCAGAATCTATTTCCTTTCAATTTACATTTAACATGGTTGGGAGCCCTGGGGCGTGAAGTAGCTGGTTCTGCTTTAGTTACTGTATTTTTATATTTCTAAAAGAATACATTTAGCTAAAGGAGGCTAGGATTAAAGACTTCAAGATGTCCATAGGATGTCCACAATTAGTGCTGCTCCCTCATTGCACAATCCTCTAAATTTTGGAACTCACAGAATGATCACTCAGCAGAACCTATTCTGCTCTGTACCATGAAGAACCAAATTGCAGGTGGACCTCAGATGCCTTTTTAAAATAGTTCTAGTTAGCTTTGGTAGAGGGGATTGAGATGAAGGATGAAATTTGTTCAATGTTATAAAGAAGTCTTGAAAACTCATGGGCAATGAATCACACTCTACCTTGTGGCACCACTGTCTGGAGACCCTGGTTCCTCATTTTCCTTTTCAGCACTGGTCTCAGAATACTGTTTCAACTTTTGGACCCTCCTGGTAAACTGTGCCTTCTTAGGATGAGGACTGGCCTTGCACTCATCTCTGTGTTCCTGGGACAAAGTTTCTGATACTAACAGCACTCAATGAGTATAGTTTGAAATAGAACAAATTCATTGCACTAGGTGATTGACAGATACCATCCCTCTGAATCCTGATAGCAACATATAGGGGTGATGTCCAGAATCATCACCTATTATATTGACACATTTCTTCTAATTATTATTAACACGTTAGAAATGAAGTAATTGAGATACAGAGAAGCTGAGGGAAGATTTCAGCTGTTGAATGATCAATGAATATGTGTTCACTATATAGTAGGAATAATATGGGACAATCCAGTGAGACTTAGTTTATTATTATCCACTTCTTGGGTGCCAGATTGTCCCTGTTTATCTGGATCTTATTCCTTTCGGCCTGTAGAATTTTATTTGAACTGTTGCCATTGCCCCATTTTAACATCCTCTGACAGAAAACAGCCAGTGCATGTAGATCAAGCATGTCAAACTCGTGGCCCACGGGCCGCATACCTCATTTATTTGACCTGTGTTAGCCTTTGAGTTTGACATGCTTGACGTAGATCATCTCATTTGAAACTGTTTAGGAAATAAAAATTCTATTGCAAGGAGGCTTGGCCTCAACAGGATAGCTGGCTCAGGATTTCTCCCCCTGAACTATTCCTGAGAACTGTGATGCATAGAAATGAACAATGTAAAACATATGATGTCACTGGCCCTGTGGACTGGCACACAGTGAGAATATGGGTATGAGTTCATTAATGCTAGAGTAGGTATAGAGTACTTCACTCATTGTGCAAAACTACGCTTATTATAAAACCTCATTATGCCATTTAGATTTCAAGTTATAATTTAGTGACGACTTCATTTAAAAAATCATTATGTTATGTGACAAATATATGAAAGCACTTTAAAAATTTTTAAATTGTAAGTCAAATTCATAACCATGTAGGGAGTCAGCTTTACAAAATGACCTTAAAGTAGCTAAAACATTTTACATTTGATAAACTGAGGAAGGCAAGCAATGCCTTAAATTGTGTCAATTTTTTATAAATTCCGTTCTTCTTTTAGTACTTGGTATAATACAGCATTATTTTTCAGGAAGCATATATTTGATAATATTTCTCACATTTCTAAAATTTAGCATTCTAAAATGGCTTTTAGAAGATTTCTCCTTTTGATGAGCAAACTCTCAAATCATTAATGAATCACAGTTAATGTATCACTTGTGCTTTCAATTGAACATTTCAAGTGGTTTAAGAAGACATTCCTATTTATACTTAACATGAGGTCAATATAGAACTGTCGTTCTGCATATATTTAAATACAAAGATTTGCTGCTGTTCTAGGAAATAGGTTATTTATTTATTTATGTTGCCATTCTAATAGGTGAGAAATATCTCAAAACTTTTTGTTTTGGATCTTCTTCCTACCTTTCTTCCTCCCTCCTCCCCCCCCTTTCCTGAAGCATACTTGCCCAATTTCAAGTGTACAAGTTGATGAATTTTGACATACGTTTACACACATGAAACCACAACCCCAGTCAATCAAGATAATGAAACTCTCCATCGCCCCCAGAAGTTTCTCATTTTAATAACATTAGCTCCAGAATTTCTCATTTGAATAATAAGGTCTATTTAACTTGTGAGCAGAGACCATAAAAAAGACCTTAGCAGTTTAAAGTGAGGCTGGCCAAAAGCTAGGAAGTGTCCTTTAGAAAAGGATCCTTTGCAAGCAACCAGCAAGACAACTTATTTTGTTTTTAACTTCTATGATAAAGTAAATGAATAAGTAACAAAAGGTTCTGTTTTCACATGCAGATGTGTTCCTTTATATTTTTTAAATGTCAACAGACAAATAAATTTAAAAAACATGGGGCACTGAAGCAGATTGTTTACAGATAGGACCTTTTGCAGAATTTCCCCAATAGGCATGGGTGGCACAAAGGACCTCCACAAACTGAAGCACTTGAGTGTCTGCAAATTTGTTTCATTAAATGCCCATGACATTTTCTCTCCATTTGGCTCCTTCAAATGGTAAAAACTTCCAGACAACAGGCATTATTTGGGAAAAGCGTGCTAATCTGTGCTGTGTAGTGCTGACGTGTTTCATTTTCTGTGCCAGTGAAAATGTTGAGAAGTTTGTGTGTAGATGAGGAAGGAAGTTGTGAGATGTAAAAAAGGCGACAGAAGTCAAATGTACCGTATACATTTAGGTACATAAAAGTTTAATATATGGATTAGAATCGAAGATGGCGGCATAGGTAAACACCGGAGACTGCCGCCGTGGACAACAGCTTCAAAAATACAACTAAAAGTCGGAGCTGACATCAACCAGAACCACAGGAAGGCTGGCTGAGGAGAGTCTCTTCAACTAGAAGCAAAAACAACAGCATTCCGATGCTCAGCGGAGGTGCAGTGTGGAAAATTTAAAGGTACGGCGGTGCAGTGGTGAGGGTGCGCGCACAAAGCGGGCTGGCGGCTGAGGGCGCAATTGTCGTTTTCAATCAGGAGCGAGTCTCAGACTCTGGGCTACAGATCCGGGCGAGTCTCTAGGAACCCAGACTCAAACGGGTGAAGCGGGACTGTCTGGTTACGGCCCCTCCGAGGTTTGCAGCGATTGCTGGGACAGAGAGGCAGAGCCCCTGGGGACGGACTGAGAGCGGCCATAGCTGCTCCCTCCCCCCCCCGCCCTGTTGAGCCCGCCCTGCCCAAACCCTGCGCACAGCCATTTGCCGATCTCCTCAGGCAAGGGCTGGACTAGCGCCTCCCCTGAGGACTGAAGTTTTCCCACAGCTGATTTCCACCGCCAGTCGGCCTGGTGGTCAAATCCCTCTAGTGTTAACTACAACAATTAAGGCTTGGCTAGAACAAGACTGCGCACAGAGACCACAAGGGGGTGCACCAAGAAAGCATAAAAGATGCGGAGACAAAAAAACATGACAGAAATGGAGGATATGAAGCTAAGAATCGCAATTTTGAGGGCTTGCCATAAATTTGTGCAGAGCCTCACGAAAACTAATGAGACCCTCGATGCTACGATAAAGAAATTAGAAAGTAAGCATACACGGACTGAAATAAAGAATATTATACCAAATAGCAGACCAGAGGAGCACAAGAATCAAACCAAAGATTCGACAAAAAACACCCAATTGGAAAAGCAAAATGAAAAAAGAATCCGAAAGTGAGAAGATAGTGTAAGGAGCCTCTGGGACAGCTTTAAGCGGACTAATATCAGAGTCATTGGAGTGCCAGAAGATGAGAGACAGCAAGATATTGAAAACCTATTTCAAGAAATAATGGCAGAAAACTTCCCCCACCTGGAGAAAGAAATGGACTTACAGGTCCAAGAAGCGCAGAGAACCCCAAACAAAAGGAATCCAAAGAGGACCACACCAAGACACATCATCATTAAAATGCCAAGAGCAAAAGACAAAGAGAAAATCTTAAAAGCAGCAAGAGAAAGAGGCTCAATTACCTACAAGGGAATACCCATACGACTGTCAGCTGATTTCTCAACAGAAACTTTGCAGGCCAGAAGGGAATGGCAAGAAATATTCAAAGTGCTGAATACCAGGAACCTACAACCAAGATTACTTTATCCAGCAAAGCTATCATTCAGAATTGAAGGTCAGATAAAGAGCTTCACAGATAAGGAAAAACTAAAGGAGTTCATCACCGCCAAACCAGTATTATATGAAATGCTGAAAGGTATCCTTTAAGAAGAGGAAGAAGAAGAAAAAGGTAAAGATACAAATTATGAACAACAAATATGCATCTATCAACAAATGAATCTAAGAATCAAGTGAATAAATAACCTGATGTACAGAATGAACTGGTGACTATAATGAATCAGGGACATAGAAAGGGAATGGACTGACTATTCTTGGGGGAAAAGGGGTGTGGGAGATGCGGGAAGTGACTGGACAAAAATCATGCACCTATGGATGAACTCAGTGGGTGGGGAGCGAGGGTGGAGGGTGGGGTGGGAGCTGGAAGGAGGGGAGTTATGGGGGGAAAAAAGAGGAACAAATGTAATAATCTGAACAATAAAGATTTAAAAAAAAAAAAAGTTTAATATATGTAGTTAGTTGAATTTAAGGATTGTTCTGAATTAATATTCTGGATAAAATCAAGTTTCCCATACAATTTTCTCATCTTCTGAAACCTGAGTGTTTCGATCAGAGCAAGGGGGAAGTATGTTTTGGGGGCCATCTGAGCAGTCAACCTGACTTTTAAAGAACACATCAGTTGCTGTGGTCTGAAGAAAAATACTTTCCCACACGTCAAAGTGTCCTTGAGAGAGAATATCCTCCAAAGGGCCTAGCGGCTAGTGGTCGGCAAACTCATTAGTCAACAGAGCCAAATATCAACAGTACTTCTTCAAAATAGACTCGCCCAGGCTGAAAACTGACTTCTGCGCATGGGCCACAAAGTTTCAATCACACTGTACGCATGCCTGCATGTGGTATTTTGTAGAAGAGCCACACTCAAGGGGCCAAAGAGCCGCGTGTGGCTCGCGAGCCGAAGTTTGCCGACCACGGGCCTAGCCAATTATTCAATCTAGCCTTTCTCCAGGAGGAAATCTCCCCCGGGGGAGGTGCTCTTTGGATGCTTGGAGAGAAGGGAGAGCCTGGGGTGACCTGGGCGTGAGGAGCTCATGGATGCAGGCTCTCAGGCTAGAGCCGGGCCTCTGGCTGCCTTCGTCTCATCAGGCCAATTGGATAACACAGACTTCATTTGTTTTGATAGTTTTGTTAAACTGAAATTTGCTGCTGGGAATAATAACCCCAAGTCATCATGTCAGTAGCTGAGCTGTTTGTGTTAGATCAGGTATCAGAGTCAGTCGGTTATTTCAAAATATTTCTAATAATTTGAATCAATGTGGTGTGTTATCTGTACTTAAGGAGGTCCAGAGAAATGGAGCATTTTGCCAAGTTTTGGCTAGAGTTTGCTTCTTGCAAAAGTTGACTTTCTCCTCAAACAAAATTGTGCATTCATGCACAGAGATGAAAATATAATTTAGTCCTGAAAATTCTATACCTCATAAGAAAACTTACACTCACCATTATTTCAACCCATTTAAGAAGAATCTGTCAATATTCAAAATAAGTAATAGAAAATATTTGTAACATTTATTACAGTATAATATCTTTAATATACAAAGTTCTCATAAAAATCAATGAGGAAAAGATTTACCCTTAAATTAAAAAAAGAATGGTTGAGCATTGACCTATGAACCAGGAGGTCATGATTCAATTACTGGTCAGGGCACATGCCCAGGTTGTGGGCTCGATCCCCAGTGGGGGCTGTGCAGGAGACAGCCAATCAATGATTCTCTCTCATCATTGATGTTTTTAGCTCTATCTCCCTCTCCCTTCCTCTCTGAAATCAATAAAAATATATGTATTTTTAAATGGACAAAGGACACAAATCATAATTTACAAAAGAAGACATATAAATATCCAATAAGATTTCTAAACTTGCATTTACCAAATAAAATGTCCAAACTTAATAGAAGACAAAGAGATAAAAAAAAGTTTTAAACTTAGATGTCATATTTAACTGTAACATTGACAGCTATATGAACAGCAAATAGATATATGTAAAAATGTTCAACCTCACTGGCAATTAGGGAAGTGCAAATAAAAACTACAATGAGATACCACCTCACACCCGTTACAGTGGCCATTATCAACAAGACAAGTATTGGAGAGGTTGTGAAAAAAAGTGAACCCTCCTTCCCTGCTTGTGGGAATATAGACTGGTACAACCACTATGGAAAGCAGTCTGGCAATTTCTCAAAAAATTGGGAATAGAGCTACCATATGACCCAGCAATCCTCCTGAGTATATACTGGAAACCTTGAAATCATGTATTTGCAAAGATATATGCACTTCTATGTTCATTGCAGCATTATTCATGGTGGCCAAGACATGGAAACAGCCAAAGTGCCCTGTGATAGAGGACTGGATAAAGAAGATGGGGTACATACATATAATGGAATACTACTCAGCCATAAGAAAGGATGAAATAGCGCCATTTGCAACAACATGGATGGACCTTGAGAGCATTATGCTAAGTTCAATAAGTCAGTCAAAGAAAGCTAAGAACTACATGATTTCACTCATATGTGGGATATAAAACTGAAACTCATGAACACAAACAGCAGTGTGGTGGTTGCCAGAGGGAAGGGGTGAGGGGAGAAGGGGGTCCTAATATATGGTGATGGAAGAAGATTTGACTTTGGGTAGTGGGCACACAGTGTAATATAGAGATCTTGTAACATAGAAACCTATACCTGAAACCTATATGATCATGTTTATCAATGTCACCCGAATAAATTTAATTTTAAAAAATAAATAAAATTACTTATTAAAAAGTATTGAAAATATTATTATAGGAAAATGTATAAGAAAACTACGATTCTTGCCCTAACTGGTTTGGCTCAGTGGATAGAGCATAGGTGTATGGACTGAAGGGTCCCAGGTTCGATTCCAGTCAAGGGCATGTACCTTGGTTGCAGGCACATCCCCAGTGGGGGAGTGTGCAGGAGGCAGCTGATCGATGTTTCTCTCTCATCAATGTTTCTAACTCTCTATCCCTCTCCCTTCCTCTCTGTAAAAAATCAATAAAATATTTTAAAAAACAAAAAACAAAACAAAAACAAACAAACTAACCACATTTCAAGTACTGACAAGTCACACATGATTCGTGGCTACTGCATTGGACAGTGCTGGTCAAGAATGCTGCTCTTCACATTCATCTTCTGATTTGTCTAAGAATTGTGAAATGTCCTCCTCTATCAATTTTCTTCTCTTTGGACATTATATATGGAAAAGAATTTAGTATTCACAGCTGTGTTTAATGAAAGCCAAAACTAGGCTATAAAAATGGTGTCTCCTCTTCTATACCTCGAAAGATGATACTTCTGGCAACACAATGAGAAAATGACGGACGAGTATCAATTTTATGATTGTATTGTCCTCTAGGCAATTTCACTGGGGACCAAGCCCACAACCTGGGCATGTGCCCTGACCGGGAATGAAACTGTGAACTCCTGGTTCATAGGTCGACACTCAACCACTGAGCCACACCTGCCGGGCCACACTTTTTTCTTTTTAATCTTTAAAGTCTTCATTGAAAAGAATTGATGAATAATGATAAAAAAAATTCCTAGAATGATCAAGTAACAATGTGTTTCAAATATAGGAAAAATAAGGTTACTGCGATCCCACAATACAGCCTAGATTTAAAAAGGCTCCAATAGATCTGTATTGTATTTGCAAGATAGAATGAGTTTCATTCTATTTTTTAAACAAATATATATTATTTTGGTTTTTATAAGACTTCTTAGAAAGAATACAAGCCATGAAACATAGATTTTTATTAATATAATGGCTCAAAAACAGAAATTCAAAACTACATTGGGTCCAATGAACATTGGTGGTATATTGAGGATTAAACTCATTAATTAAACAGTATGTGGGGAAATTTTTCAGAGATATGTTTTTTAAAAATTTCTTTTCTTTTCTATAAGCTTCTATCTCACATGACAGTTTTCCCCAAATGTTCTCCTCAAAAGTTCCTTGGAAATGTATTTCCTTTAGCCCTAGTCCATCCATACCCCTATTCATTCTCTCCCCTTTCATTTCAAAAGCTCAAAAGAACATGTCTAACAAGAAGGTCCAGAGAAGGAAGAAACAGAGCAGACCCCTTAAAAACCCGCTTTGGCAGGCGGAGAAGAGTACATTTTTTAATTTGTGTTCTTATGCACAGTGAATTACTTTTTCCAACAAGGAGTAACCAGCTAGATACAGTTGCATATTGCCAAGACTACCAGTGTTTCTAAGAGTTTGGGGTCTTTATGATCAACGATCTGGCTCTTTCTAGGCTGTGAGCTCCCAGAAGCTATATCATCAAAACATAAAACCTAAAGCATAAACAGAAGATGCTTTTTATGGCCCATGGACACAGACAATGGGGTGGTGAGGGCCTGGGGTGAGGATGGGATGGAGGGGTCAATGGGGGGAAAAAGAGGAGATATGTAATACTTTCAACAATAAAGAATTTTTTAAAAAATAATAAATAAATAAAATCAATTAAAAAACACATATCCTTGGATGAGGATAAAAAAATTAAAAAAGTAAAATAAATAAAAAGAAGATGCTTTTTAAAAAGCTTACTTCTAAGGATCAGTCATTATGCTAAGCATTTTTCTTCATTACCACATTTAATCATCATAGCAACTCCTATTGAGTTATTATTTCTTCCATTTTTAGAGGTGAGGAATCGAAGGCTCAGAATAAATTACTTGCTTAAAGTCACATGAACAATAAGTAATAAAATCAACAGAACCCATCCCAGTTAGTATTTACGGGGAAATGAATTATTAAAGGATAATAGGTATCTCAGAGGATCTCTAGGATAATCAGAGAGTCAGGCTTGGAAAACATACACAACTAGAGGCCCAGTGCACAAAATTCACGCATGGGGGGGGGGGGGGGCGGTCCCCTCAGCCCAGCCTTCACCCTCTCCAATCTGGGACCCCTTGGAGGAAGTCCGACTGCCAGTTTAGGCCCAATCCCCAGGACATCAATTGGACTCACAATTCAGGACTACTGGCTCCTAACTGCTCACCTGCCTGCCTGCCTGATTGCCCCTAACTGGCCCCCCTGCCAGCCTGATCACCCCTAATAGCCTCTGCCTACCGACCTGATCTCTCCTACTGCCACCCCCTGCTGGCCTGGTCTCCCCCAACTGCCCCCCTGCCAACCTGGTTGCCCCCAACTCCCTCCCCCCCACCCCTGCTGGCCTGGTAGCCCTCAACAGCCCCCTCTGCCAGCCTTGTCGCCCCTTACTGCTCCCCCTGCTGGCCTGGTTGCCCAAACTGCCCCCCTCTGCTGGCCTGGTCACCCCTCATTGTCCCCCCCGGACAACCCAGTTGCCCCCAACTGCTCCTTGCCAGCCTTGTCACCCCCAACTGCTTCCCCCGCTGGCCTGGTCACCCCCAACTGCCCCCCTCCTTGCCGACCTGGTCACCCCTCACTGCCACCCTCTGGCAGCCTGGTCATCCCTCACTAACCCCTCTGCCGGCCTGGTCGCCCCACGCAGCCTGCTGTTCTGTCATTTGGTCGTCCCTCACTAACCCCATTGCTGGCCTGGTCACCCCACACAGCCTGCTTGTTCAGTCATTTGGTCGTCCCTCACTAACCCCCCTGTCGGCCTTGTCACCCAACTCAGCCTGTTCAGTCATCCATTCGGTTGTTTTGGATATGATGGCCCCTGGCTCTTTATATATATAGGTTACCCTGCCAGGTTCTGGTGAAGAACCAATTGCTGCTGCCACCAGATGTAAGCCCACATTACTTGTTACTTCCCTGAGTATATTACTTCTAAGTCTCCTGTCACCTCAGCCTCAGAAAAAGAATGACTCTCTCAACTGGACCAGATTCTACTTGGCTCCTGTTTCATATCCCTTTCTTCCATACTAAAGTCTCAGGCTGGTGTGTCTGATTGGGGGAGACACATATCTACAGCGTGGCTGCAAAGGATGTTGTAAGAGGGAGTTCTTGGCTTATACTTTGGGGAGATGGGCTTCATGAGATGGGAAATTTTCCAGACAGGGAAAGACACTGGACCGTCAAAATGGAATGGCAAATGCCCACCAAAGAGAGCAAGATGAATTAGCTATATCAGAGGCCCAGTGAGTAACTAATGTCGGGCACGCTACACCACCTTCTCTGATAATCTGGCCATGCCTCTTAGTAGTATTTTGACTGTGAGACCTTAAAAGAAGTGGAAATTCACAGCAAAAGAGATCTCTCCCATCTGTTCTCTGCTTACCTTATCATATTGGAATGCACTATGGAAATTGTTGCTAAACTTTTATCTGATTTAAAAGAATGCCTAACACATTTCTCCTTCATATCTTGGTAAAGAAGGGAGTCTGTGCAAATGCCAGGCTGGGTCATGGGGGAGAGGTGTCTCATGGAAAAGGTTTCTCATGAAACATCAAGTTCATCAAGTTCAATTAAGGATTCCCTTGCTAGGTTTTGAGAACAACATCATTAGAGTACGGACGTTCATACCATTGCAGTTAAATTTCTTAGATGTTTTTATTTTAACTTTTCTTATTTAGAGCCTAAATTTTACGGGCAGAAAATATTATCTTCATTCTGAATTTTGTTAATTATAAAATATTTGATGATTATACACAGCTTAACAATAATTTATTCACAAAGCTAAGTTGAAAAACCCCAGTTAATGTGGGTAGTAAAATTCTACCCCTTTACTTTTAAAATGACCTGAAAATCCTTCTTCCTAGAGTCATATACATTTCCTAAAACATTGGGATTTAAGGGGAGGATGAAAACATTGTTGGTCAAGACATCCAAGTACTCAAAACCTGAACTTATGTAAGATGTGTGAGAAAATAAATAATCCTGTCACAAAGTACTAATCTATTCAGAACATTGTCTTTACAAATGGGAAAAGCATTTGCATTATGATATGCTCCACTAAACCAAAATTTTATTTAGCACAAACAGTATTTTTTGGTTGTTTTCTTTATCAAAGGGATCAAAATTCTTTCCTTCAGTAAGATTACCTTATCATATTTTTTATAATGTTTTATTTTATAGTTCTTACTAGAGGCCCGGTGCACAAAAATTTGTGCACTCGGGGGGGAAGAGGGGGTCCCTCAGCCCGGCCTGTGCCCTCTCGCAGTCTGGGACCCCTCGGGAGATAATGACCTGCTGGCTTAGGCCTGCTCCTGAGTGGCAGAGGGCAAGCCCAATCCCTAGGTGCAGCCCCTGGTCGGGCTCAGAGCAGGGCTGATTGGGGAGTTGGGGCGCCGCCCCCTGTCATGCACAGAGCAGGGCGGATTGGGAGGTTGTGATGCCACCCTCAGTCACGCTCAGGGTAGGGCTGATTGGGGGGTTGGGGCACCGCCCCCTGTCACACTCAAGGCGAGTTCAATGGGGAGGTTGCGGCGCCACCCCCTGTGATGCACAGAGCAGGGCCAATCAGGGGGTTGGGGCGCTGCCCCCTGTCACTCACAGAGCAGGGCCCATCAGGGGGTTGGGGCACTGCCCCCTGTCACTCACAGAGCAGGACCAATCAGGGCGTTGGGGCACTGCCCCCCCCCCCCCCCCATCATGCACAGAGCAGGGCCCATCAGGGGGTTGGGGAGCTCCCCCCTGTCACGCACAGAGTAGGGCCGATAGGGGAGTTAGGGCACCGCCCCCTGTCACCCACAGAGCAGGGCCAATCAGGGGGTTGGGGCGCCCCCACTGTCACACTCAGGGCAGGGCCGATGGGGAGGTTATGGCTCTACCCCGTCACACACAGAGCAGGGCCCGTGGGGGGGGGGGGGGGGTTGGGGCACCACCCCCTGTCACACACAGAGCAGGGCCGATCAGGGGGTTGGGACGCCACACCCTGTCACACACAGAGCCGCAGGGCGATCAGGGGGTTTGGGCGCTGCCCCCTGTCACGCTGATCTGGTGCCAGGAGGCCTCACTGCTCCGCTGATCCCTGTGCTGGGAGGCATATTACCCTTTTACTATATAGGATAGAGGCCTGGGGGCCGGCTGGTTTGCCCTGAAGGGTGTCCTGGATCAGGGTGGGGGTCCCCACCGGGGTGCCTGGCCAGCCTGGATGAGGGGATGATGGCTGTTTGCATCTGGTCACACACCCTTCAGGGTGGGGGTCCCCACTGGGGTGCCTGGCCAGTCTGGGTGAGGGGCTGAGGGCTGCCTTAAGGCTTGCGATTGATTGAAGCCCCCAACCGCTCCTTTTTATCTTTTTTTTTTCTTCTTCTGGGCCAACTTTAGCTCTGGCTCTAGCTCTGAGGCTTCCGCTGCTGGTTTGTTTGCCGTTCTATAATCGAAACAATGTATAACTTCAGCTCTGAGATCCCAGCCGGCTATATTTGTTAGAATGTTTCAAACTGCCAGCTCAGAGGCCGGGAAGTCAGGCGGGGAACGTTGGAATCTGCAGTCACTGGAGCAAGCACACCTCACGTTCACTTCCAGCTGCCTGACTGCCGGCCGCCATCTTGGCTGACAGTTAATTTGCATAAGGATACGCTGATTAGCCAATCGGAAGGGTAGCGGTTGTACGCCAATTACCATTTTTCTCTTTTATTAGTGTAGATTATGTTCAATCTCTTTGTTTTATTTTGTTCTCACAACAATCCTGTGAAGTAGGTAAAAAGTAGTTGAATTAATTTTAAAACATTGGTTAATTCCTTCACCCTGTAATTTTCCTGCTTTATACATTTGTTTTATGTTGCTGTTGTTTTTTAATGTGGTAATATACCTATAACATAAAATTGACTCTTTTAACCATTTGTAAGTGTGCAATTCAGGAGTATGAAGCATGTTCACATTTTTGTGCAACTAATCTCCATACTGTTTGCATCTTGCAAAACTAAAACACTCTACTTATTAAATAATAACTCCTCATTTCCCTCCTTCCTCATTTTTTTTTAAAGAAATCAAGTCTTTTCTTAATAAATTGAAATGCTCTGAACTGAATTAAAATAAGAGCTGGCCTTTTCAGAGTTTCGGGTAAGCCATTATTTATAGTTATTTATGAAGCTATCAAATGTCATGCAGTCATTTCTCTTTCACCTCCATGCCAAAGATCTTTTTATAGGTTAAAATCTGGGTCGAAAACTCCTTTCCAATACATTTTTCCTTTATTTTATCAGTGATGCTATAGAAATGGAAAAGTAGTTAAAACTTTTGTGAAAGACTGACCATTGGGAACATGTTTTTTTTCCTAGAAAAGTAGTATCTTGGAAGCTTGTTAAAGTAACTTGATATTGAATACAGGTCCATCTTGAACTTGGTCTACAGCCGTGGTCGGCAAACTGCGGCTCTTTGGCCCCTTGAGTGTGGCTCTTCCTAAGCCTTAGGAGTACCCTAATTAAGTTAATAACAATGTACCTACCTATATAGTTTAAGTTTAAAAAATTTGGCTCTCAAAAGAAATTTCAGTCATTGTGCTGTTGATTGATATCTGGTCGGCAAACTCATTAGTCAACAGAGCCAAATATCAACAGGACAACGATTGAAATTTCTTTTGAGAGCCAAATTTTTTAAACTTAAACTATATAGGTAGGTACATTGTTATTAACTTAATTAAGGTACTCCTAAGGCTTAGGAAGAGCCACACTCAAGGGGCCAAAGAGCCGCGTGTGGCTTGCGAGCCGCAGTTTGCCGACCACGGGTCTAGAGGAATTGAGGGACCATAGTCCTGGAAAGACCACCTGATAAGACATTCAGTTCAGTATTTAACAGATGACTTAAAGGGTCTCTATACTTTTAGATTTTATAAACCCCTAAGAATTTTCATTCCCTATATAATTGGGATTAGGTCTAATAGGACTGCCAAATTCTCCACTTTAATTCTAAAACACAATAATTTCCATATACTATCACCACCATTTTTGTTAAAGAAACATCCTTTTAACACCAAAATATATAGGATGATCAAAATTCCAGAATAAAGGAGAGTTCTCTAAATGGAATAAATTGGGCTTCATGAAAACTTCGAATTGGTCTTTTTAAATCTTCAGCTTTGTCTTTTTCTTGCTAACTGGTGAAATGTTATCATAATCCAACACTGATCTATGGGCTGGCATTTGGGACCCACTAATATAATTAAACCCCTTTGGCTTGAGGTGTCTATTTTCCCTTCCAGATTCACTTTCCACCCTTCTCCCTCCACCTCACTCCATCCCCCCAGCCTCCCATTCCCCCTCTCTCCAAAGCATGCCCCCCTAATCTTTTCTAGGGAAGCTGGTCCCTCTGGACTTGTCATTCAGGCTCTCTTGTCTTCTGGCTTCTTGTTGGACAAGGGAGATACAGACAGAGGGTGAGAGGAGATGAGGTCAGGCTATTTATTCCACTGATCCACCCACCGCTACTGCCTGGGCAAGGGTGGCAGGGGCTGTATCCCTCTACCAAAGGCTCAGCTCAGGGGGTCCTCTCCGCAAGCTCCATCCTGTAATAATGCTCCCCCATTATCTCTTCCCCTACCTCTTTAAGGTAAGGCAAATAGTACCTTCACTTCTAGGGGCTGCCTCACCATTCTTTGTTGGTGTCCTTAACTGTGCCCACACCTTGGTATATAGTCCCTTCATCAAATTCCCCTCCGTGATGCCACTGGAGTGGCTATCTGTTTCCAGCTGAGATCTGACCAATACCTCCATCATTTAAAGATGAAAAACTGAGGTTCCAAGAAGTGAAGTCCGAAAAGTCACATAGCTCAAGTGAAACGTGCCATCCGGACTCCAGAACATGGCCGTTGGAGTCCAAGGTTCTCCTTAGTCAGTGCGCATCTCTGTCACCCCATGGCCATCTCCTTCAGTCACATTCATGGGCACTTTCTAGAACCTTCTTTTTACTGGGCTTTGACAAAAGTTGTAGTTTGTTCAAGTTTTGAATAAAAAATACCTCGTTAGGTAACTACTGAGGCAACCCCAAGCATAGAGGAATACTGTTTTCACTAGAATGAACTGAAATCAGGAAAACTGAGTTTTTAAATTGTTGCTTAAATAGAAATTGAAATTTTAGCCCAAGAAGCTATTGCAAAAGGTAAGCACAAAAGGGCATGAGACTGATGACAATTCTACACTAAAATGAATTCTGATCACCAGAGATGGGGGCAAGTATGACAGCTATCTGCCCAGGGCAAGGGGCTGAGCCAGGGCCCTGGGGAAAGACTTCAACCTGTGTGAGAAATAGGAACAGGTTTTAGAAGAGCAAAGAATTTTAAAGCTCCCAGTGCCTGTCAAGCAGGGGGAAGGAGCAATAGGCTGCAGTGGTAAGTAGACAATCCGTCAAGCAGAAGCTTGACCATTGCAGAGTGTGGCGAAGGCCTGTGCTATCTGCAGGAAGTGACTGCATTACTGAGCAGGGGCTGCTGGAGCCCTGGACACTGGAACTTCAGATGGCTGGGAACATTTCATTGTAGCAAGCTGACCCATGCCAAATGCTCTCCTGTAAAGGTGAAATTGCCTATACCCACATCTTTATTTAGCAATCTCGCCTTTAAATGAATGCACATATTTAACCTATTAACTTTGTTCTGACTGCATACTTGACTGGATTTCCCACTGCTGTCGTTTGATCATTTGCTGTTACGAGAGTGTCTCCATGGGGAATTTCTTTTCCTAGGGTTTAAAAATGAACTAGCAAGTTTTAATGTTAAATGATTCTCTTTAAAGGAGCTAGGATAATGGCATTGTTAATAATAACATTAATGGAACACTGCACCTGTCTAAGCAGTTACCTGCTTTACCTCATTTAATCCTCAGAACAACCTTGCCATCATCACCCAACTTCTTGCTCTCTGCTGCCCTATCTTGCACCTGGCCTTGGCAAGCAGAATTTCTCAGGCTCAGATCCCTGTCAGTGTCCCAGGCTGATGCATGGAAAATATTGCTCATAGACGTAGCTGTGATAGCCTCTCCGCGTGACTGCTCCTTCTGGTGAAACCACCTCTTTGACTGCTGAGCCTTTAATCAAGAACAACTATTTTTTTGAGCTCCTAGCAGATACTCAGTGCAGTGCTGTCTGACCTCTGCACTCGGGGGCCTTTATAAGTGTCACACATGGATTCAGAGGTGGGTGGAGGATGTGGATCAATCAGAGACCGTGAACCAGTCTCAATGGGTGGAAGGGGTTTGTATGGCTGAGAAAGGAGAGCAAAGTCATTGTAAGACAAAGAAATACTAATGGGAGATGTCTGTAATACTATTAATAATAAAAATATATTTAAAAAATAAATATTAAGTTAAAAGTAAGGAAGGGGATTTGACATTGGGTGGTAAACACACAATGCAATACACAGATGATGTACTTATAGACTTGTGCACTTGAAACCTATGTAATTTTATTAACCAATGTCACCCCAATAAATTTAAAAAATAAGAAGGGAGGCAATGAAAAGATAGTGACATGGGTTAGAGAAATCAAGAAAACTTAAATGAGAGAAAAAGAGGTTTTCCTTCAGAGTCTCAAATGAAGAACCTATGCAGCCAAAAGATAACCTACTCTTACAATTTTGAATAAGATTTGTCAGTTTGTAGTCTGTCAACTTTAATACACATACTGTGATCAAAGAGTTTATTGAATTTGTAATATTCTGTAGTAGTCTTTTAGTTTGATCATCTTGATTATTTTAGCTACATTCCACCTGGATTACCAGCTTGGTATTTAGGTAAGAAAATTTTAAGACAAAGAGTAGAAGTTAAAAACTAAAACTTTCATTGAATTGCTGGAATTTAACATTTGAAAATGCAGACACAGGCTCAATCCCCAAACACCTATGTATATCATCTATTTTCAACATGCGATGTCATGTTGAATATAATTCATTCATCGATTACTTTAACCACCAAGACAGATTCATATTGATAATAAACATAGATTGCTTTATGTAGGGTGTGTCCACATGTGCCTGAAGCAGAATGAACTTAATGGTATAAGTCCCACCCTTCTGCTCATCTGCCATTGCATCCTGCAAAATTGGGACAATGACTACACCTAACTTTTTTAAGATCCTTGAAACTACACATCTACCTCCAAAACTCCTAGCCCCACGTGTTTACTTATTTCTAAAATTATTCTCAATTTAACTTTTGTTCCTTTGTTTGGTTAATGGGAGTTGCCCCCTGTTAAAAAGCACTTGCCTTTGTATAAGACATTTTTACCTTGGTGAAGATACATTTATGGACCTCTCCCTTAAGGGACAAGAAGGCAAGTCAGAGTGGGGAGAGTGATAGCTTGCAGCTGGGGTAAAGAAGACAGACTGAATTCTTCACTGTTTGCTCGACTCTCTCTCTCTGTTCTACAACACATGACAATTTCTTAAATCTACCTGTACAAAAAGTCTTGTTATTTCGTAATAGTCTTCAGTCAAGCCTGTTTCATTTGGCATTATATACAACTAGAGGCCTGGTGCACAAAAATTTGTGCACTCGGGGGGGGGGGGGGAGGGGTGTCCCTCAGCCCTGCCTGTGCCCTCTCACAATCTGGGACCCCTCGGGGGTGACCACTTGCTTGCTGGCTTAGGCCTGCTCCCCAGGGGATTGGGACTAAGATGGCAATCAGACATCTCTCTGGCAGCCCGGCAGCCCTCGGGGGATGTCCACTTGCCAGCGGGGAGCAGACCTAAGCTGCAGTCAGACATCCTTAGCGCTGCTGAGGAGGCAGGAGAGGCTCCCACCACCACCACTGGCAGCCATCAGCCTGGCTTGTGGCTGAGCAGAGCTCCCCCATGTGAGAGCGCACTGACCACCAGAGGGCAGCTCCTGCATTGAGTGTCTGCCCCCTGGTGGTCAGTGTGTGTCATAGTGACCAGTCATTCCCAGTCATTCTGCTGTTAGGGTCAGTTTGCATATTACCCTTTTACTATATAGGATAGAGGCCTGGTGCACAGGTGGGGGCCGGCTGGTTTGCCTTGAAGGGTGTCCCGGATGAGGGTGGGGGTCCCCACTGGGGTGCCTGGCCAGCCTGGATGAGGGGCTGATGGCTGTTTTCAGGCTGGCCACACCCCGTTCAGGGTGGGGGTCCCCACTGGGGTGTCGGGCCAGTCTAAGTGAGGGGCTGAGGGCCGTTTTCAGGCTGGCGGGTGACTGAAGCTCCCAGCCTCTCCTTTTTTTCTTTTTTTTTTTTTTATTCTGGGATTTATTTACCTTCTATAATTGAAACATTGTTGCCGTCACTGGCACTCCCAGCTCTGAGGCCTTGGCCGGCTGAAAGCAGGTATCTGGGGTTTAACTTCTATAATTGAAACATTGTTGCTTTCGGGCTCAGAGCCGGGCCGCAGCAGGCGGGGAACCTTGGCTTCCTCCATCACTGGAGCAAGCAAGCCTCCTGCTCGCTTCAGCTGCATGGCTGCCGGCTGCCATCTTTGTTGGCAGTTAATTTGCATATCGCCCTGATTAGCCAATGGGAAGCATAGTGGAGGTACGGTTAATTACCCTTTTTGTCTTTTATTAGATAGGTTGCTTGTCTTATTGGAAATGGTAGTCTTTGGCCAGGGAAATTTGGGATGTTTGGAGAAAAATGACCTAGAGAAACAGATTAGCTGATCTTACTTGGTCTACTCCCCCCCAAATTTTTAAACTTTCTCTAAAGACCCTACATGCTACCAGAAGATTCTCCTTGGAAACAGTAGCCTACATCTGGGATTCCCAATCTTTTGGGACAAATTTGGCCTCTTGACAATTTCCCCTTTCTGCATAAAATGTTTTATAGCATGAACCACTTGTAAGTGTAAAGAACTTTGTTTTGAGGCTAGTATTTTTGAGAATTTTTTTTTTTGGAATGACTTCAAATTATTGGAGTCATCATGGCATGATGAGGACCATTGGTTCATCCCAAGTATCACCATTCTAGCCCAAAATGTTCATCTCCCAAAAGCCAGCTTTTGGAGGAGATTTGCAGCCACTGGGAGCCAGGCTGTTTTAGAGCTAGCTACTCCTTTGCCCCTCATCTCATGAGTGTCATTTATATCTGAGGCCTGTGGCATGGCCCTAAGGTCAGAGTGCTACATGAACAATTGTAAGAACGGAATGAATGCTTTATTTTCATGGCTGGTTCCATTTGCCACCAGATGGCTCTATTGTATCATAAGGAAATGCACACACGTAAAATCGGTGGGCTCCTAAAGCAAAGGGAAAAAAAACAGCAGCAGGTTTTCTGTTTTAACTTTTCATGTTGCTGCATAACTTTAATTAATTGTCTCAATAGCCAAAGAGCAGTCAGTAAGCACTCCAGTCTCCGTGGGGCCAGCGACTGCTATGTCCATGCCAATTTTGCACACACTTCTGCTTTTAAATGCAAAAAAGCAACTTTTGAACCATTTTACCCATCTGCTGATTTGAGCCGTATTAGCTGTGTTGTGGGGAAGGATGGTCTGATTCTAAACCAGGTAGTATCTTTGCTTTAATGGAACTTCTGATAAGAAAATGACAGGAAACAAGAGGGTCTCTGAATTCAGATGACTGTTTCTCAAGATAGGTGGATGTTTAAAATGTAGGCATTCTCGGTGACATCTCTTATTAGGAATGTAAAATTTTGGTCCTAATCTCTTGAGGGAAAGTTGTTTGTGTTGTTGATTTTTTTGTATCAAGAATAAAAGTTGCAAAACAACTAAATTTCAACATGGGCAATTTTATTCAAACTTTTTAAAGCTATTCATTGTTATACTTTAATATGCATTTTTACCCTTCCTTTAGAACCTAAATGTTAAATAAGGCTATTGCTTTTGTAATGTTTCATGGTTTTATTACTGTGTTGAAGAAGAAAAAAAGATGATGTGTGTGAGTTTATGAAGCCTATCTTTAGTCCATAAAGTTGTTTGAGACTTATGCTCAGGGACTTATCCATGTCAAAAAGTAATACTTGGTTGTTATTTTAAAGAAAGAGTCCCTGGGAACTGGACAGATGACGTTCACGTTGGCACATCTCAAGTCCTTGGAGGTTTGCCTGAAGGAAGCGGAAGAAAAGGCTAAAGCCTTATCTGAGCAGGTAATGCCTGTCATTGGTGATGGAAAGATGTGTTTCTCAGTGTTCAGTAGAGCAAGTGTCAATCTAAATACGTGCTGTGACCTCTGCAATTATTCACACACACACACACACACACACACACACACACATATACACACTCGCGCACACGTGTGCACACATACATACAGCATATCATTCATTTTACATATAGTAATAATTACTTTAATCTGTGTGGACCTTTTCAGCCTTTACAACTCCTTTTTACTATTATATTTTGATTTTCGTTCACCATAGCCCCTGAGTCAGGCAAACGATCTTTAAGCAAGTGGTTTTCCTGAATAAGTGAAGCATTATAAACAGATAAGCCCCAAAGTAAGGTAAAAACCTATAGGAACCACACAGAAGAAATTTTCTCAAATTATTTGAGGAAAGAGAATTTTCCAAATACTGGCTTCCCTCTTGATCTTTAGAAACTCACAGAAGCCAGGCAGGTCCTAGGAGGAGCCCCGCCCGTACTGGGCAGCCTGGGTGCTTTATAGGGGATCTGCGTACACAGCAGGTCTCTGACGTCAGACACAGCGAGTATGGGTATCAATAAAGCTCAGCACAGGGGCTGGACCATTTCCCAATAGGATTACACTTTGCAACAGCACAGTGTGTGGTGCAAACCCCATGATTACTGTTGTCCATTCTCCCTGGGCAGAGAGCTCAGCCCCAGAGAACAAAGGTGCCTAGAGCCTGAGTCCTACAGAGCCCACTGCTCACTGTTGGTGACAGACAGTGGAGGAAAATGGACAGCAGAAACTCTGAAATGTTATAAACGTCTATTGACTTATCGTGGTTTGATACATTATGATAATATATTCTTAGAAATTTTTGAAAAACAATTTTAAGAGTTGTTTTTGTTTTTCATAACAAAGGTTTGCCTAGAAAAATTTGATTGCATGACATGTTACAAGAATTTCTGCAGCAACTAGGGGGAAAGATGCTTGTGTGATGAGAAAAATAAGTATAATTAACATGGAAGGTAGTGGCACAAACACACATATGGCCTCTGTTTCTTTTTCAATTTACCAAAAGAGTGCATGTCTTACTTTGGGATGTGTTTTTGTGTGTGCGTCTGTTTTCATTTATTTTACTTATTGATTTTAGAGAAAGAGGAAAGAAGAGAGTGAAACCTTGATTTGTTGTTCCAATTATTTATGCTTTTATTGGTTGATTGTATGTGCCCTAACCAGGGATCTAACTCACAACTTTAGGGAATCAGGACGATGCACTAAGCTACTGAGGTACCTGGCCAGGGCCAGGATATGTGTATTGTTTACTGACTAAATGTGATTGATGCAAAGGGTCACGGGGGATTTACATCATTTAGTGAAAGGTGCTGCCCTAGGCCCAGAGCCTATTGGGAAAGTTTCCATGTCAGCAGCATGCCATAACCCTGGCTTGCCAACTGGTCTTTTCTCTGAAATAAATAAAAACAAGCCTTAAAACTGTGGCAATATTATGAAAAAAATAATAATGAACATGGGCACCATTTTAAAGGAAAAAAAACTAAGAATTTCTTACCCTCCATACTGGAAGAAATTTTTAATGGCTAACTAACAGAGGGCACCCCAGCTGGTATTAACTTTTGCACTAAGATATATGTTTATTGTGTAATTGAATATCTTTTAATTATTTCTCATTTAAATCAGTAAAATTCGATTCACCCACACAGCACTCAATCCTCTTATTCTTTATAAAATATTTTATTCAATACAAAGAGCCCCTAATATTTAAGATTCTTAACTCACTGATTCCTTTATGTAACATCAAAAATTAGATCTATTTTTTTTTTCAGCGTTTAGAAGATTCAATATATAAAACGGAAACTGGATTTTATTTACCTTCTTTATACCTAACATGAGTAAGATGCTAGTTAGGTGTTTCAGGAAGGATGATATATACTCGGGGCTTCTCTACCCAAGAGGTTCACAACCAAAATGATCAATGAAAGATGTAGAGAGTAAAAATCGGTATTTGTATGACTCCCAGATAAACTGCACAATATCATTAAGTTGCAGAATTTGTGTTATTTTCCTGAAGTATTGTCCTTGGAGTTGCCAAATTTGCACAACCAAGTGAATTCGATTGGAAGTTGGCAATGTTTTGAGGAAAAGGAGGATATAATGTGTAAAAAAAACAAAAGCACCTGACAGGCATTTTCAATATTATATTTTTAACTAAAAGTTGAGTATTTTACTAGGTTTGGCTGTCTCCACTGTTACTTTTGAAACGGGTTAATCAAATATAGACACTGTTCTCAGAGGATTTAATCCTGAAATTGTTGCTTCCTCCAGTGTTTTAGATTAGTCTTATTCTTGAAAAGATAAGAACATTCCACTCCCCTTTTAAATTCAGTAGATTATTTTAAAAATGGGATGACGGATAGTGAAATGGGAGGGAAGCAACTGACATTTCTTAATATACGAGATACGAGAATATTTCAGCATGGAACACCTGTCTCAAACAGTCAAACATTTGTCCACTGGGTGCCACTGTCTTCCTTACCAGGCTACGCCACTAAGTGTTTGCAGAAAGAGAAACTGTCTTTAGTATTCAAGACAACGACGGGTGTGTGTGTGTGTGTAGGAATACTTGTGCCTGTATACATCATGTATACATCTTAAGGCTTCTTTTAAGTATCATGATTTGTCACAAAGATGATGAGAATGCTAGCTGGCTTTCACTGGTAATCAAAATTGCCAGCCCTATGACTGAGCACAGGCCAGATACGCTGGCCTAGGGGGCTAGAAATGGGTGGGGAGAGGAGAGCAGAGGAAACGGCGGGAACAACGATTAGCGCTGTAACTCGGGAGTTGGAAGCTCATGGTGTGGTCAACCAGTGGATTCTGCCTTTGAGAAACGGGTAAATCTCATTGTCAGCCAAAATTTTACCCCCTGGCTTTGCCTCCTAGAGAAGAACAGAAAATTAACTCGGAATGAAAAGTATAGATGCCTGGGGTTTCATCTGCAATAAGACTCTGTTGGTCCTGGGCCTCAAGACCAACACTGAATCTTTCTAAGGTTACTTTCAGGAGGGTCTCTGTTTTTTCCCTGCGATTTTAAAAAAAAAAGGAAGAAAGCAGCTTAGAAATAATGAGAAAAATGAAGAGTTTGTGAGGTCACATAGTAAACAGAACTCTTGTTGGCTCCCCTCTAGCTAACAATTATTCTTTATTTCTCGGCAGTCATGACACCATTGCCAAACAGAAAAGAAATATGAGATCAGGATAATTTGCAATTATGGCTTATAATCTGGGCTATTCATAGCCATAATAAGCGAGTTTGCAACAATTTAGTTGGACAGAGTAAAAAGGGTCAGAAGAATCCAACTCTTGTCCTGGGTTACAATAGTAAAGAGCACAAAACATGACCAAGGTTTGCTAAAGAACACTCTTGATTGTGTTTTCTACAGTTTAAGATCAGTGAAAGGAAATGCCTGGAGATGAGCAGTAGATAAAGAACTCAAAGTGGGCGGTAGGAAAAAGGGAAGAGTGCTAAGGAAGAGAAGGAAAGAAGAGTAAAAAGGTTACTGGAGCAACTCATAACTGTGGCTTCTGCATGTGTGCTGGTGTTTAGCACCTGTGCAGTGGGAGGGACAAAGCCGCGCTGGGGGGGGAGGGGGGGTGCATTTTTGACCTGACACAAGCAAACATCCCGCAGCTCTTGTGCTGAGGAAATGTCAGGAGAACCCCCAGTTTCACAATGGAGCAGAGAGGCAGAGACACCCCAGTGCGCACCATGCGCGGGTGAGACAGTCCCTGAGGTGCTTCTGGTTCCCAGCTCCCAGCAGCAGGCCCCGAAGAGCGCAGGCTTTGTTCCTACTCCATTTCTTGCTACTAGTAGCTTTATGACCTTGGACAATTCACTTAATTTCTCCGAGTCACAGCTGTCTTATCTAGAAGGGGGTAAACATACTGGTTTCATAGGGCTGTTGTGAGGATTAAACAAGCGTACCTGGCTCTTAGTAGGTCCTCAATACAGATTCATTTATCTGCACTCCTGACAGTGGTCATAATTAAACTGTATGATTCTTTGTGTCATGGGCTGGTGTGTGTGTATGTAAGAAATTTCTTTTTTTTAAATTAATGTCTCTCAAAGTGTTTGAAAGCTACCCAGATATAATACAACAGCTTTTCCCCAGCCCTCACAATCATACAGTTTTTCAACCAAGGAAAGTCACCCTCCCTACCCCAGATCCCTTGTCCCCACTTGGCTTTCTCGCCACCTGCTTTCTCTTCTTCTCTTTCTCAGCTTTTCACTTGGTAAAGGGACTTAAGTAGCTAATCTTATTCTTATTTTCTGCATCATCTCTTTGGTCTTTTGTTGTTTTGCCCATTCTCTGATTTTGCCCAGCCTGGGAGCTAAATGGGCAGTGCTTGTGTCTGGTCATTGCAGGGTTTTCTTAAGGAAATTGGAGAATGGAGAATGGGGGGGATCTGTGATCATTCCCCACCAAGGAGGTGAGTCCAATAACAACTATGTAGTCAGAATTAGCTTCAAGCATCTTCTAGATACCATACCCAGCAAAATATTAGTTATTTATTAGTATTAGTTTACATAATAAACACTAGCTGGGAAAGAGATGTCATGATTTGATGCAAAAGCTAGGAAGTGGAATGTTTGGGGGCGGGGGACTTGACCTTTACTCTAGCCTTTTATTTTCAGGTAGGAATGAGACAAGACACAGCAAGAGGAATCTTTATCACCGTTTGGAGCATAAAAATAATGTTGCCCCTTTTCTTTTCATAAAGAGAGATGTATTGGTGATACCCACAATGCAAAGAAATTTCCATGGAGATGACCGTGATTGTTTTATTTCCCAATTTTGGGGAAAAAACACATATGAACCTTTTTCTTACTTCTTGGTAGTAGCTTATATGGCAGTGCGGTTTAATTTTTTTCCTTACCTGGTGAGGAACATTGCCGAAGGCCAAAAATAAAACTTGTAACAGTGCCTTCCTGTATCCTCACTCTGTAGTGAACTTGACCATTTATGTAACATTCAAAGAAGATTCTTTTTCCTACCCTCCCCGTGCCCCCGCCCCCCATCTCCTTGCCTAAGGTTCTTCTCCAAAGAATAATAGGAGCAATGATGAGGACAAAGAGTGAAAGGGGGTGCAGTGAGGGGGTGTTTAAGCTCGGATCCTGCAGGAATGTGTGCCTGCTATGTATCATAAATGATAGACAGTGAGTGAAGGAATTGACATTTATGAAGCATCTACAGTGTTCTCTGCTGAGATTTATAGATGTTCCATGTGATCCACACAAGAACCCTCTGAGGGGCTCTATTATTGAAACCCCATGAAGAAAATGAGACTTAAAAACATTATGTCACTTGCCCAAGTCATACAGGTAATAAGTGGTGAAGCTGATGTTAGAACCTAAGTATTTTTAAAATTCAATGCCCTTATTCTTAAGAACATGTGGTCACAGGCCAAAGCCATTTAAAAGAAGTTTCCTACTCAAGCAATTCTGAACAACAAGAACTTACCTTGGTTCCCAAACTGGAACCTGGAGGGCTTGTTAGACTGGGCTCTATTCCCAGAGTTTCTGACTTAGGAGATCTGGGTGGGGGATCAAGAATTTTCATTTCTAGCAAGTTTCCACTTTAAGCTGAAGCTAAATTCCAGCCCTAACACAATCCTACAGGCCCAGGTTCCTCTTCACCCTTGATCTGTGCCCCCCAAACACAGGAACTGATGAATTAGGTAGGATTAGTCTTGGGTGCATAAAACAAACAACTCAAATAAAAATGGCCTGAACAAGTAGATGTCTATTTTTCACTCATGTAAAGTCAGTCTAGACACAGGCAGCTGAGGACAGGCGTGGTGGCCCCCCGCAATGTTCAGAGGCCTGGGCCTTGTCGCCTCAGGTATTCACAGACAGACTTCCATCCTCAAAGTCCAAGATGCAGCTGTGCCTGCAGCCATTCTAGTCATGTGTCAGGCAGCATGAAGAAGGAAAAGACAAGTACAAAACAGGGATAGGCAGCTCCCAGCTTAGCAGCCCCTTTGAGAGCTTTTCTCAAAAACTCCCTTAACAAACTTTGATATATCCCTGACCACTGCTTATCCCATGGACTAAAAAATGTGGATATTTACTTGGACACACTGCCTTTCCAAGAGCATGGGGATCCTTTTATTACGAAGAGGAAAATAGATATTAGCCTGGCAAGTTGCAGTCTCTGCCTGGCTCATTCTACCTCTTGACCTTACTGTAGTACCTAGTGCTTTGTCCTGGTAACTTTAATGTTCTTTTGCATGTGGATATCCAGTTTTCCAGAACCATTTTTTGAAGAGATGATTCTCTCCCCATTGTAGAGTCTTAGCAGCCTCATCAAAACTCACTTGTTTATAGATGTATAACACTTTAGACTCTCAATTCTATTCCATTGCTCTATAAGTGTGACTTTCATGCAGTACTGTTGTTTGGAAACCCCAGAGAAATTTTTGAGCTGGAACTTAAATTCAGTCTCCCACATCCTTTACCAACACCCTTTCTTAGTGTGAGAATCACAATGAGCCTCTCCTACTTAGGCAATAGCTTGGGTTTGAATAAATCTTCTAACTGATCGTTTACCTTTAGCACTCGGTATAAGCAAGCAAACACAAAGACAAAAGACTAGTATGTTTGACTCTAATAACCAAGTTATTCATCATTTTATACCTAAGAGTCTAAAATAAACTCCCATGATTTGCCTCTCAGTGTTCAATCTATATTTTCTTTTTAAAATTTTCTCTTTATTGTTGAAAGTATTACAGAGGCCCCTCTTTTTCCCCCCTTTGCCCTGATCCACCCCACTTCCGCGTCCCCCACCCAGGCCTTCACCACACTATGGTCTGTGTCCATGGGCTATGCATAAATGCATATAAGTTCTTTGGCTAATCTCTTCCTGCCCCTCTACCCCCACCCCTTCCCTCTGAGATTTGTCAGTCTGTATTTCCTTTAAGTTTAAGAACAGAAAGAATATAGATCTCCAGCAAATTTTTAGACTTTTGAATATGTGTATAAGTGGCTCAAAGAGATTTGCTGCATTTGATTTGAGATTGTCCATCGCCCCCCACCCCCCCAAAAAAATGTCCTGGTTCTTTTTCATTGTTTAAATGCAACAGTGGATCTGTTGATGTCGAGTTTGTTTGAAATAAGTACTGTGCCCTTGGTAGGAGTATTCATTTCTGCAACTGCTCAGGAATTATGCTTGATATGCCAATCTGAAATCATGGGTTTTTGTGAATGAGTTTTTGTTTTCCAATCTATTTGGAAGTCTACTTTAATGCCATAAAATCACAAGCCATTTGTTTGACCTGGCATGGGTTTCCTTATCACCATAAAAATGTAGGTTTTGGGAATTTTGTCAAATAATTTAATTCTGGTTAATTTTACAGCAGAAGAATTTCCTTTTAAAACATGTGTGTGTACATACACACACACACACACACACACACACACTCCTATCTAAGCAGATGTCAATCTTCACCCCCTTACTGGATTGTCAGACATCAATTGGCAGCCTCAGAGAATGTAAGGGAAAAAATCCAAGCTAGTGAAGAGATGTGTTGTTTTGAATAGAGTCAGGCACAATGACAAATGGGCTTCTGTTGTTATTGTTGTTACAGGCGGGACGCATGGACTGCTGGTTTGTTACATAACTAAAGACTTCCTTTTGCTTGTAAATGTCAAGATCAGAGGTTAGTTTAAAATAGCTGACTGGGTGCTAATAAATGTGACTTTCTTGTCTAAGAAAAAGCAAAAGGCCTTGTCCCTTATGAGTCATGGCTCTGTTGATAAGAGTAGGGATCTTTTTGCATGGGCATAACCTGTATTTTCTTCATCCGATTTTCTCAAAGATGGCAAACTTGCTTCCACTTTGCTTAATCTCTACAAGAAAATTAGTAAATTAGGTATATGCTTTGGTTCAATTATTCACATATCCATTCAATAAATATTTATTGAGCCTGTACTATGAGCTAAGCATTCTGCTTTGTCAGTTCATGTATTTCTCCTAAAATTCCTGGAAAATAGTGTCCCTACTACAACGCTGATGTCTGCTTTTTCTATACATTCTCCCTTAAAGACCTGCCTTTAGGGCACACAATCTGTTGAGAAGAACCAAGTCTTCGTCATTAGTCTGATCTTCTTCCTGAATATCCAACTGCCTACTGAATATCTCCACCAAGATCACAGTCAATTCAAGTTCCACCTGCACCTTAGCTTCCTGCCCCAGATTTGTTCCTCTCCCATATCCCCTAGGCCAGGGGTAGGTGCCACCAGCCTCCCTGTGGCTCATGTTAGAAATCTCTGCTGCTTTGATTCTTTTCTCTTCCTCACCCCACACATCCAATCAATTGCTAAGTACTGTGAATGATGATGCCTCTCAATAGTTCTTGAATCTTTTTTTCCTCTATCTTCACCATCATTGTCCTTATCCAGGCCACCAACTACAGAGGTCTCTCCTGATTTTACTCTTATTACGGTCCTTGTTTAATGGCTTCTCAACACTTCAGCCTCAGTGAAGAGTCTTCAACACACATCTCATGTTTCTCCTTGGCTTAAGTTCTAATTAGCACCCCCTTTTACTGTCAAGGTCAAATCTATACTCCTTAGCAGATCTCATAAGCATTTGTTGTCTGAACCCTCTCCTTGTTTTTCAGCTTTATCTTACACCACTCCCCGCATATCACAATTACACTGCTTTCAATTTTTTGAATGTACCATATTCTCTATTACCTTTCTTATGTATGAAGAAACAAAGGCCATGTACCTTAAGAGCCAAGTTTTAATTAAAACATTCTTCTCCCTCTGCTTCTGACTATAATTACTCTGTTTCTACCACCTCCTTTTACCCCCTTCCCATTATCAAATAAATTCCAACAAATGTATCCGTCAATTGCATGCTACTTCCTCCAAAATGCTTTTCTTCCTCCTTCAAGTTTGGGTTAGATGTCCTTCCCAGGTGCTCTCATAATTTCTCTCTCACTTCTCCACCCCCACCAACTATAATTGTCTATTTGTATCTTCCTCTACACCATATGCCTCATGGAAGAAATACAGAGAGTGACTTCCCTGAGGTCTCCAATCAAGTTAAGATTTAACCACTTATCTCCCTGATATCAAAGCTCATGCTCTTTCCATTATACCAGTTGGAGCTGAGGAGACATTAAAGGATGAGAAAGGAGATAGAAAGAAACTTTTCTTCTTCCCCCCATTTTTCAGTCCCTGGGATTTCAAAGAGAAAATTTTGCATAATCGTGTGTTTTGTGAACAGAGATCTCATTTATTAGCCTCCAAAAGAGTTTAATGTTTATATTTGGGGTTGTATAAATGCAAGTCTCTCAGCATTATTGAATAGATATGTAGTGACAGGCAGTCCCTGATACCTTCAAGGGATAATCGAAGTTGAAAATGTTTGCATAATAATAACAGGTTATTCTCCCGCAAGTTGACAGAGAGGTTTTCCAAATGCCTCATGAAAGATCCAATACTGAGTAGGTATGAGACTCCAGCAGTCAGACATTAAGGAGGTCTGAGTAGAAAGGGAGACCCCTGAGAGAAACTCAAGGATAGTAGAATGCATTTCCTGAGTCAACTCTGAGAGTCCTACCAACAGGGCAAGTCTGTGCCCTACCCCCAAAAAATGCTCTGAGAATGTGCTGGAATTAGAGGGACTGGGACATTATTTGAATGGATCCCAGGCCCTTGCAATTGTTGGCTGCAATTTCTTAGAATCTGACATTATTGCTTTGGACTTTTATATCCCAGCATTTGACCTTTACATCAAAGCCAATGATTAATTGCCTCACGTTTTCCCATGTCTGATTTCTCTCTGGTATTCGTATCTATTCATAAGGCCCAAGGAATCTCTTTTGAAGATTAAAGGAATCTTAGGACTCTTTATACATGGGCCTTGGCACTATATTTCAATTACAGGCATACCTTGTTTTATTGTGCTTTTCTTTCTTTTTTTTTTTTTTTTTTTTTTGCATTTTTTTTTTTTTATTTTTCGCTTAAAGTATTACAAAGGGTATTACATAAGTGTCCTTTTTTCCCCCCCGCCCTTGACAAACCCCTACCCTCCCTTACCCCCCAGTGTCTTATGTCCATTAGTTATGCTTATATGCATGCATACAAGTCCTTCGGTTGATCTCTTACTCCCCTCCCTCCTGCCCCCCAACTCTCTCTGGCCTTCCCACTGCAGTTTGACAATCAGTTTGAGGCAGCTCTGCCTCTGTATCTATTATTGTTCAAAAGTTTGTAATGGTCTTTATTATCCATGAATGAGTGAGATCATGTGGTATTTTTCCTTCATTGACTGGCTTGTTTCACTTAGCATAATGCTCTCCAGTTCCATCCATGATGTTGCAAATGGTAAGAGTTCCTTCTTTTTAACAGCAGCATAGTATTCCATCGTGTAGATGTACCACAGTTTTCTAATCCATTCATCTACTGATGGGCACTTAGGCTGTTTCCAGATCTTAGCTATGGTGAATTGTGCTGCTATGAACATCTGGTTACATATATCCTTTCTGATAGGTGTTTCTGGTTTCTTGGGATATATTCCTAGTAGTGGGATCACAGGGTCAAATGGGAGTTCCATTTCCAATTTTTTGAGGAACCTCCATACTGCCTTCCATAGTGGCTGCACCAGTCTGCATTCCCACCAGCAGTGCACAAGTGTTCCTTTTTCTCCACATCCTCTCCAGCACTTGTCGTTTGTTGATTTGTTGATGATGGCCATTCTGACAGGTGTGAGATGGTACCTCATTGTTGTTTTGATTTGCATCTCTCGGATGATTAGTGACTTTGAGCATGTTTTCATATGTCTCTTGGCTTTCTGAATGTCCTCTTTTGAAAGGTGTCTATTTAGATCCTTTGCCCATTTTTTGATTGGATTGTTTATCTTCTTTTTGTTAAGTTGTATGAGTTCCCTATAAATTTTGGAGATTAAGCCCTTATCAGATATGACGTTGGCAAATATGTTTTCCCACGAGGTGGGTTTTCTTGTTGTTTTGTTGATGGTTTCTTTTGCTGTGCAGAAGCTTTTTATTTTGATGTAGTCCCATTTGTTCAGTTTCTCTTTAGTTTCAACTGCCCTAGGAGCTGTGTCAGTGAAGAAATTGTTTTGGCATAAGTCTGAGATTTTGTTGCCTTTGTATTCTTCTAGAATTTTTATGGTTTCCTGTCGTACATTTAAGTCCTTAATCCATTTTGAGTTTATTCTTGTGTATGGTGTAAGTTGGTGGTCTAGTTTCATTTTCTTGCATATATCTGTCCAATTTTCCCAACACCATTTATTGAAGAGACTATCTTGGCTCCATTGTATGTTCATGCCTCCTTTGTCAAAAATTAATTGAGCATATTGGTTCGGGCTAATTTCTGGACTCTCTATTCTATTCCACTGGTCTATATGTCTGTTCTTGTGCCAGTACCAGGCAGTTTTGAGAACAGTGGCTTTGTAATACAGCTTGATATCTGGCATTGAGATCCCACCTACTTTGTTCTTTCTCAGGATCGTTGCAGCTATTCGGGGTCTTTTTTTATTCCAGATGAATTTTTGGAGAGTTCGTTCTAGATCTTTGAAGAAGGCCATTGGTATTTTAATGGGAAGTGCGTTGAATGTATAGATTGCTTTGGGTAGTATGGACATTTTAATGATGTTGATTCTACCAATCCAAGAACATGGTATGTTCTTCCATCTGTTTATGTCTTCCTCTATCTCTTTTTTCAACGTCCTGTAGTTTTCTGAGTAGAGGTCTTTAACCTCTTTAGTTAAGTTTATTCCTAGGTATCTTAATTTTTTTGGTGCGATGGTAAATGGGATTGTTTTTCTAATCTCTCTTTCTGAAAGTTCACTATTGGTGTATAGAAATGCCTCAGATTTCTTGGGGTTAATTTTGTATCCTGCTACATTGCCAAATTCATGTATTAAGTCTAGTAGCTTTTTGATGGAGTCTCTAGGGTTTTGTATGTATAATATCATGTCATCTGCAAATAAGGACAGTTTTACTTCCTCTTTTCCAATTTGGATGCCTTTTATTTCTTCTTCTTGCCTAATTGCAATGGCTAATACTTCCAGTACTATGTTGAACAGGAGTGGTGAGAGTGGGCATCCCTGTCTTGTTCCTGTTCTTAGGGGAAATGGTGTTAGTTTTTGACCATTGAGTATGATGTTGGCTGTGGGCCTGTCATATATGGCTTTTATTATGTTGAGGTATGATCCTTCTATTCCCACCTTTCTGAGAGTTTTTATCAAAAATGGGTGTTGGATTTTGTCGAATGCTTTTTCTGCATCAATTGATATGACCATGTGGTTTTTTTCTTTCAATTTGTTTATGTGATGTATCACATTTATTGATTTACGGATGTTGTACCATCCTTGCATCTCTGGGATAAATCCTACTTGGTCATGGTGTATGATCCTTCTGATGTACTGCTGGATCCGATTTGCTAAGATTTTGTTGAGGATTTTGGCATCTATGTTCATGAGGGATATTGGCCTGTAATTCTCTTTCATTGTGATGTCTTTACCTGGTTTTGGTATTAGGGTGATGCTGGCTTCATAGAATGAGCTTGGAAGTGTTCCTTCCTCTTGAATTTTTTGTAGTAGTCTGAGGAGGGTAGGTTTTAGTTCTTCCTTGAATGTTTGGTAGAACTCCCCTGTGAAGCCGTCTGGCCCTGGGCTTTTGTTTGCTGGAAGCTTTCTGATGACTGCTTCAATTTCTTCCATAGTTATTGGCCTATTGAGGTTTTTAGATTCTTCCTGATTGAGTTTTGGAATGTTGTATTTTTCTAGGAATTTGTCCATTTCCTCCAGGTTGTCTAGTTTGTTGGAGTAGAGTTGCCCGTAGTATTGTTTAACAATCATTTGTATTTCTGTGGGGTCTGTTGTTATTTCGCCTCTATCATTTCTGATTTGGTTTATTTGGGACCTTTCTCTTTGCTTCTTGGTGAGCCTGGCGAGGGGTTTGTCAATCTTGTTTATCCTTTCAAAGAACCAGCTCTTGGTTTCATTGATTTTCTGTATTGTTTTTTTGGTCTCTATGTCATTGATTTCTGCTCTAATCTTTATTATCTCCTTCCTTCTGCTCACTCTGGGGTTTTCTTGTTGCTCTCTTTCTAATTCTTTGAGTTGTAGAGTTAGATGATTAACTACCATTTTTTCTTGTTTTTTGAGATAGGCCTGTAGAGCTATAAACTTCCCTCTCAGGATTGCTTTCATTGTGTCCCAGAGGTTTTGGATTGTTGTGTTTTCATTGTCATTAGTGTCCAGGATGTTTTTAATTTCTTCTTTGATGTCATTGGTAACCCAATCAATATTTAATAACATGCTATTCAGCTTCCAAGTGTTTTGAGTATTTTGGGTTGTTTTTATTGTAATTTATTTCTAACATTATGCCATCGTGGTCTGCGAAGAAGCTTTTTATGATTTCAATCTTCTTGAATTTGTGGAGACTTTGCTTGTGACCCAATATGTGGTCTATTTTTGAATATGTCCCATGAGCACCTGAGAGGAATGTATATTCCGCAGCTGTGGGGTGTAGTGTTCTGAATATGTCAATTAAGTCCATCTGATCTAGTGAGTCATTTAGGATTGCTGTTTCTTTGCTGATTGTTTGTCTAGCGGATTTATCCAGTGATGTCAGTGGTGTATTAAAGTCCCCTACTATGATTGTGTTATTGTCGATATCTCCCCTGATATCTTCCAGAAGTTTTCTTATGTATGTGGGTGCTCCTGCATTGGGTGCATATATGTTTACCAGGGTTATATCTTCTTGTTGTATTGATCCCTTTAGTATTATGAAGTGGCCTTCCTTATCTCTGGTTATGGCCTTCACTTTGAGATGTATTTTGTCAGATATAAGTATTGCTACCCCAGCTTTCTTTTCCTTTCCATTTGCGTGAAAGATATTTTTCCATCCCTTCACTTTCAGTCTGTGTGAGTCCTTTCCAATGAGGTGGGTCTCTTGTAGACAGCAGATGTATGGGTCATGTTTTTTTATCCATTCAGCCACTCGATGTCTTTTATTTGGAGCATTTAGTCCATTTACATTTAAAGTTATTATTGAAAGGTACTTGTTTGTAGCCATTTCTTTTTTTTGTGTGTGTGTGGCTTTTTTCTTTCTGAGCTTGATATTTCTTCTTTTACACCAGTCCCTTTAGCATTTCTTGCATGGCTGGCTTGGTGGTGATAAACTCCCTTAGCCCTTTTTTGTCTGTGAAGCTTCTTATTTCCCCTTCAATTTTGAATGATAGCCTTGCTGGATAGAGTATTCTTGGATTCAGTCCTTTGCTTTGCATCACTTTGTAGATTTCCGTCCATTCTTTTCTGGCCTGATGTGTTTCTGTTGAGAAATCATTTGATAATCTAATGGGAGATCCCTTGTATGTTACTTTCCGCCTCTCTCTTGCAGCCTGTAAGATTCTCTCTTTATCCTGAACATTTGCCATGGTAATTATGATGTGTCTTGGTGTGGGTCTTTTCGGGTTCACCTTGTTTGGGACTCTCTGGGCTTGTGTGACTTTTTTCTTCCCCACCTCAGGGAAGTTTTCTGATATTATTTCTTCGAATAGGTTTTCTAATCCATGTTCATCTTTCTGTTGTTCTGGCACCCCTATTATTCGTATGTTGCTTCGTTTCATGTTGTCCCAAAGTTCCCTTAGGCTCTCCTCCTTTCTTTTAATTTTTTTCTCCATTTGCAGTACAGTTTGAGTGTGTTTTGCTTCCTTGTCTTCTAATTCACTGATTCGGTCCTCCGCTTCTCCCAGTCTACTGTTGATACTTTCAATGGTGTTTTTTATTGCAGCTATGTCGCTCTTCATTTCTTCTTGGGACTTACTTAAGTTGTTGATTTTTTCATCTGTTTCTTCTAGCTTCTTGCATACGTAGTTGAGTTTTTCATCTGTTTCTTCTTGCTTCTTGAACATCCGGTGCATGTACTCTAGGAACCTTATTCTGAATTCTTTTTCCGTCATGTTGCATATCTCTGTCTCACTTAGCTGCTTTTCTGGCGAGTCCTCCTTTTCTTTCCTTTGGGGGTTTCTTTGTCTACCCATGTTTGATCTCACTGACATTACTAGTTGTTGAATCGTTCAGTGGCTGGACCCTGGGTGGCAGTGGCTGCTCCCTGGGTGGCAGTGGCTCCTCGGTCTGTGGTTGCTCCTTGGGCGGTTGTGGTAGCAGCGGCTCCTCTGTTGATAGCAGGGCCTCTGATGGGTGCTGTTCACAGTTGTGGTGGCTCTTTTGGCTGGTGGAGGGAGGCTTCAGACGCAGCAACTGTTCCCCAAGCAGAGCGTGTGGTGATCAGGAGGCCGCTGTTGCTTGAATCTGTTGCGTTGATTTAGAGGCACAAAATACAACACAACAAGGCACAACGTACCAGGCACTGAACACTATTGTATTTACGATATTACTAACCCCAAATAAAGGTGGCCACCCGAGCTAAGAGAGTTGGGAGATAAGGGGGAAAGAAGAGAAAAAGGTAGAAGAGAAAAAAGAAAGAAAGAAAAAAAGGAGTGCAAAAATGAGATTGGAAAAGGGAGGGGAAAAAGAGGAGGAAAAAAAGAAAAAAAAAAAGAAAAAAAGTAAGAGAGAAAAGAGAGTGAAGTGTAGAAGAGGGAGAGACTATTTATGTGAGGAGAAAACTCCTATAGGTCTGCCACTAATACCAACAAATTGCAGCAACAGATTCCTGGAGATGAATACAAACTACAAACAACCAATAATATCAAGCGACGCAAGGGGACAGAGAAGCGCAGAAATAACCGGGGGGGGGGGGGGGAGAGGGAGGGGCAGGAAAATAAAAAGAATAAGCAGTCTAACCTCACAAACAATCAAATAAAGAAAAAAAAAAGAAAAACAATATACTCGTCAATCAGGCAAACAACGATAAAACAATAGAGAGAGAAAAGAAGAAGAAGAGAGAGAAAAAAAAATGGATAGTGAAGGAAGATAAGGGAAAGGTGTATAAGGATTTAGAACAGGGGATTGGACATAGGATATTTAAGCAGGGTTAAATTTTGACAGAGGGTAAAAAGAATAGGGAAGATCTAAAGCTGGAGTAGGGTAAGAGAAACAGGACAGCAAAAGGGAAAAAGTGGGGAAGATTGTTTAGCACAGAGGCAAATTGAGGTAGAGAAAAATGTTGCTAAAGGAACGATGAAAATAGAATGGAGAACATTAGTCCCAAAATAAAATAAAGACAAGATAAGATGACACTTTAAAAACTGGTAAAATGGTAGCGGTAATAATACTAGTTAAAAATAAAAATGTAGTAGCTGAAAGGGCAAAATCGGGTGATGGAGAAAAAGAAAAATGAAAAAAAAAATGTTTTCTTAGTTAAAAGGAGAAAAAGTAATTTAAAAAAATAAAAATAAAAAAGTGCATTAATGCAGGTGCTTCAGATCTTCTACTCTTCTTATTGGCACGCCCGGAATTCAGGAGAATGTTGACTTTCCCTCTGATACACTGTTCCTCCTTGTTGCAAGCCACAGTCCTTATTGCCTTATCTGTATTTACAGAGGAGTCAGTTCGTGGCTCTGCCTCTGGGTGGCAGTGTGTCTGAGTTGACCTCCGAGGCTATAAGTTCTCTCCGACCAGTTCTCTATTGTACCTGAACCAGCTCCGCCCAGAGGTGGTTCCCCCGGCGCCACTCCCAGCTCTGTTTCCCAGGCTCCCCAAAAACAATCTTCCCCTACAAGCTCTGCTAGTGACCCCAACTGGGCACTCACATGCACTGGGCTCAACAATCAAACTCACAGAAGTAAGAGGAAGTGTGCAAACTAGAGCCTGGGAAGCTGTTCGAACTCGCAGGGTTTCACCCTCCAGAACCGCGCGGAGTGTCTGCGCGCGCTCAAGCCCCTGGCAACAACAAGTAGCCGGCTATCAGGGAAACTCTGAGGCAGCCCTTTTGCATCCAGTCCAACTATGGGCTCATTTATAGTGTTACCTTCTGGCAGCAGCCCTGCGGGAGCCCTCCCCCCTTGCGAGACACGCTGGCCTCTATAGGCACGGATTTTGGAGAGCGTGGATTTTGGCGGACGCAGATTTCCCCCTGCGCCCGCGCGCACGTTCCTCGCTCCAACCTGAACTGCGAACCGCACCTTTGAGGTAAGTCTAACCTTTCCGTGGAGGGGTGCAGGTCTCCCCTTGGCTCTTGCAGTCGCGCTGTTTGCGAATCGTTGCCTCCGGGTTAGTAGCCGATCTCTGGATGCCGGTAAACGCTGCCTGAGATGGCGCGGTCTCGCCGCTGCGCTGGCGCCCAGAGGGAGGTTTCAGCCTCAATCTCTAACCATCTGCATTTTTTAGGAGTTTTCTGTCTTTCCTGGCTGCAGACTGTCTCTCAGCTGAACCTCCCCAGCTTGATCGGGCTGATTGTTACCCGTTTCAGCTGCTCGCCCCTATCTGGTCCGGGACGACGAAGCAACAACACGTCCGTCTAAGCTTCCGCCATTTTCTCGAACCCTATTGTGCTTTTCTTTATTGCACTTTATAGATATTCCATTTTTTACAAATTGAAGGTGTGTGGCAACTCTATATCAATCCTCTATTGGTGCTGTTTTCTAACAACATTTGCTCACTTTGTGTCTCTGTGTCACATTTTGGTAATTCTTACAATATGTAAAAATTTTATTATTATTATATTAGTTATGGTGATCTGTGACCAGTTATCTCTGATGTTACTATTGTAATTGTTTGGGATGGAATGCCACAAATCTTGCCCACATGAAACAGCAAATTTATTTGATAAATGTACGTGTTTTGACTACCCCACCAACTGACCATGCCCTGTCTCTCTCCCTCTCCTTGGGCTTTCCTATTCCCTGAGACACAACAATATTAAAATTAGATCAAGTAATAACCTTAAAATGGCCTCTAAGTATTCAAGTGAAAGGAAGTGTTGCAGGTCTCTCACTTCAAATCAAAAGCTAGAAATGATTAACTCAGTGAGTAAAGCATGTCAAAAGCTGAAATAGGCCAAAAGCTAGGCCTCTCGTGCCAAACAGTGAGCCAAGTTGTGAACGCAAAGGAAAAGTTCTTGAAGGAAATTAAAAGTGCTACTCCAGTGATTACATAAATGATAAGAAAGTGAAACAACCTTAGTGTAACAGGAAAAAAGTTTCAGTGGTCTGGAGAGAAGATTAAGCCAGCTACAACATTCCCTTAAGCAACACCTAATCCAATTCTGAGAAGGCTGAGAGAAGTAAGGAAGCTGCGGAAGACAAGTTTGAAGCTAGAAAAGGTTGGTTTGTGAGTTCTAAGGAAAGAAGCCATCTTCATACACAAAACTGCAAGGTGAAGCAGCAAGTGCTGATGTAGAAGTTGCAGCAAGTTAACTTCTATCTTATCCAAAAGACCTAGCTAAGATAATGAAGGTGGCTATAATAAACAAGGGCTTTTCAATGTAGACAAACAGCCTTATATTGGAAGAAGATGCTATCTGGGACTGTCATAGCTAGAGAGATGTCAATGCCTGGCTTCAAAGAACAGCTTGACTCTCTTGTTAAGGGGTGATGCAGCTGGGGACTTTAAGTTGAAGCCAATGCTCATGTACCATTGCAAAACTCCTAGGGCTCTTAAGAGTTATATTAAATCTGATCTGCCTGTGCTCTATAGATGGAACAACAAAGCCTGGATGATAGCACATTTCTTTAGAACATGGTTTACTGAATATCTTAAGCCCAGTGTAGAGACCCATACTCAGGGGGGAAAAAATTTCAAAATATTACTGCTCATTGATAATACACCTGTTCACCCAAGAGCTCTGAGGGAGATGTACAATAAGATTAGTGTTCTGCAGCCCATGGATCAGGAGAAGTTTTTAACTCTTAAGACTTATTATTTAAGAAATACATTTTGTAAGGCTATAGCTGCCACAGATAATGATTCCTCTGATGGACAAAGTAAATTGATAACCTGGAAAGGAGTCACCATTCTAGATGCCACTAAGGACATTCGTGATTCATGGGAAGAGGTCAAACTATCAGCATTAACAGGAGTTTGGAAGAAGTTGATTCCAACCCTCATGGATGACTTTGAGGATTTAAGACTTGAGTGGAAGAGTAACTGCAGATGTGATGGAAACAACAAGCGAACCAGAATTAGAAGCGGAGCCCGAAGCTGTGGCTGGGTTGCTGCAATCTCATGATAAAGCCTTAACTGTGAGGATTGTTGAAATGACAACAAAGGATTTAGAAAATTACATAAATTTAGTTGATAAAGCAGTGGTAGGGTATTGTAAGGATTGACTGCAATTTTGAAAGTTTTACTGTGGGTAAAATGCTAACAAGCAGCATTGCATGCTATACAGAAGTCATCTGAGAAAGGGAGAGTTGATCAAAACAGCAAACTTCTTTGCTGTCTTATTTTAAGAAATTGTTGCAGCCACCCAGTCTCCGGCAGCCACCACACTGATCAAAAGCAGCCATCAACATTACGTCAACATCAAGACAAGACCCTCCACCAGCGAAAAGATTCCAACTCACTGAAGGCTCAGATGATGGTTGGCAATATTTTTTTAGCAATAAAGTATTTTTAAATTAAGATCTGTACATTTTTTAGACACAATGTTATTGCACACTTAATAGACTACAATATAGTATAAACATAACTTTCATATGTACTGGGAAAACAAAACATTTGTGTGACCCCCATTATTGTGATGCTCATTTTATTGCAGTGGTCTGGAACTGAACCCACAGTGTCTCTGAGGCATGCCTGCATTTACTGACCTTTCATTAAATATTCCTCTCTGTTTTCACTCAGAGCTCAAATGCTCCTTTATTACCGTCTACATGTAGGGGTGTTATGGGTTCGATTGTGTCCCCTTCTCAGAATATGAATTTATCTGGAAATGGGGTTGTTGCAGATGTAATTCATTTAGATGAGGACGTATTAGAGTGAGATGGGCCCCTAATCCAATAGGGCTGTTGTCCTCATTAAAGTTGGAAATTTGGACACTGAAATACAGAGAGAGCCACATGAAGATGAAGGAAGATGAGGGTCATGCCTCTACAGGCCAGGAGCACCGATCCCCAGAAAACCACCAGCCGCTAGAGGAGAAACAGAGAAGAGGTTCTTTCTCACAGCCCCCTAAGGGACCAACCGTACTGACACCTTGATCTCAGAGTTCTAGTCTCCAGAACTATGAAACAATAAAGTTATTTTGCTTACGCCACCCAGTTTGTGGCGCTCTTTTACAGCAGCCCTAGCAAACTAACCCAGGGGGTAACTATGCGTTTAAATTATAGGCATTTGGAGGTCTATTTTAAGATATTCATGAACCTAGAAATGGCTGGAAATAACTTTCTAAAGGCAGAAATATTAATAAATGTAAAAGTTTGTTCTGTCTAGGTTTGGGATAGGATGAGGAATTCGTTGTTTGTTTTTAGCTGTAAAATTAAAATGAGACCAAACCAGTTCTGTGAACTAAGTGTGTATCTTCAGCGCCAGAGGTTCCTGCCCATTCCACAGATAGGCTAGGTCATTTTTAAAGTGCTTGCTTCTGTTATTTATTGCCAAAGAATTTCATAGTTTGTAGTACTCGTCTAAGTCAGCTTGTGAAGCACTTAGCACAAGGGAAGCCTTTGTTTTTAAATGAAGTCACTCCTTTCTCTGTAGCATGAGCTCCACAAGGTTTGCCAACTCAGTTTGTTTTTGAGTGGTTTCTGAGTGACACCAGAAACCTATTCTGCAGTATTAATTGCTGTGTATATGGGTGTGGGTTTGGAGGAGAAGATCTAGGAGTACAGGCAATGAAAGGAGATGAAAATAAAAATTCACATTACTTAATGGTGTGGTTTTAATCATTGTACTCTGTGATCAACTGGATGAATGGTGAGGGAGAGAAGTTTCATATATATTGTGGTTTAAACACATGGATGGGTGGTTCTATTTATTGAGAGAGAGAGAAGTTTGGGGAAGACATATGGTATGAGTTCATTTTGAATACACTAATTTTTAGATGCCTAGTATACATTCAAGTGACAATATTACTTGTGTATGTGCGTGTGTGAGTGTGTGTGTGTATGTGTCTGACACTATGTAAAAAAATTGTGAGTCATAAACATGTGACTATCACTTAAATCATGGCACCTAAGAAATCAGCTAGAGAATTAGTGCAGATAAGGGAGAGAGTTGGGCCAAGGACCAAACTCTCAGATTTCGATATTTAGAGGATTGGAAGAAATGGGAAATCTAGCCAAGGAAACTGAGAATCAGGAAGAAATCCAGAGAATCATGTCCTGGAAGCAGAAAGAAGACAGTGTTTCAAGAGGCATGGGATGTTCAAATGTAATATTTTACTGGGAGGTTGAAAAATGACCACAAATTTGTCCATTACATTTGATAAAATGAGGATTATCAGTAACTTTGACAAGATTAGTTGCAGTAGAGTAGTGGAGGACAGAAGCCAACTGAAGAGTTTAGGGAAGAGAGGGAGAGGGAGAGGGAGAGGGAGAGGGAGAGGGAGAGGGAGAGGGAGAGGGAGAGAGAGAGAGACCAATGATGGTAGAGTGAGAAAATTCTGAGAATCTAATTTGAGACTCAGAATCATCTGTGCCGCTCCTTCCTAGCTGAATGACCCAATACTTGTCTCTTTAACCTAAGGCAATGTAACTGTGTTTCTGTAACATAACTGAGATGATCCTGACAAATAGAGGAATTAATGACATACCAAAACTCAAACTTAGTACAACCCCCACAAAGGAATGCCCTCTAGCCTGTTTCTTGATCGTGGCCATAGAAGAAAATGCTCCCTGAGGTCAGCAACGGAATCAAACCTCAGAAACCTCCGTCACTGCACTGCCCGGACAGGCTTCATTATCTCCGACTAGTAGAAATGGTGTTTGCAATAGCCTGCCACAAATGTAAGTTGTTCCCCTGTCCCTTTTCCTGAAGGGGAATTATATTGTGATTGCCCTATATTTTAGACATATTAGGGAGATACACTTCCTATTTGATCTTTAGGTGCCATATGATGATGAGACTCATCTGGATTTGAGTCAGGGAGTATTATACATAATTTGGAGATCTCAATGTGAAGGTAGATGCAGTAACTTGAGATGACTTTGGGTTGTCTCCTTTTAGGAGGGGGTGAGTGCATTTTGGATTACGTAGACTAGATGCACCATATTATGCGGGAGCATTTTAAGAATTGAATATACTTATGAACATAAGGGTGTAATTGTGCTGAACACCCAGAGGGTGGTATTTAACTGGCCTCTGTTTTTATGTCTACCTTTACTGAAGAACTGCTCCTCCTGGCTTTAATCTTGTAATAATTCTGTGACTGTCAACCACAGTATCCCTGACTAGAAGGAATGAACTTTGAGCATATGACATAGGTCCAGTCAATATGATATTCCATTTTCCTGACCATAAATATTGACCCAGGAGAGGTCATATGAACAGGCATGGGCCAAACCAAGTCCTTTTTCAATGTGTTACTGGAGGGTAAATTGTCCGACACGTGAGGTCATGAACCTGGAAGGCCATAGGTAACGTTTCCCACTGTGTGAGGGAAGTTTGTCTGCACTGGGAAATAATGAGGCCAACACATAGGAGCAGAACAAAGATATAGAGTTAAAAAGAGATGATACTATGAGTTCTTTGGAGTTTGTGAAATCTAGTTGTGAGCGAAACAAAAATCTATTTCTGACTTCTCAGTTATATAAGTCAACATTTTTAAAGAAAAAGAATGACAGTATGTAAGAAACTGATAACAGTGTAGAGAGGCAATCATTTTAACAAGTTTGAGTGGGAAAAGGAGCATAGAAATTGAATGATTGGAGATGCAGAGAGTTCAGCGGACAGCTTTTATACATCATGAGACTTGCTGTAACATGTTTATATGCTGAATAGTATCATCCAGAAAGAGTAAAATAGGTAATGCAGAAATGGGTTGAGGGAGCAGGGTGAAAATTCCAGAAGCAAAGGTGTTGTGACCAATGAGATGGGATTCAAAGCCAACTGGAAGGACTGGCCTTTGATAGTCAGAACTCCTCCTCCATTTGTTCAATAAGGATGCTTTCCCCTTCCAGTAATAGAAGCCAAATTAAAGTAGTGTCCTAAGGCCAGCTAACATCTCACAAAAGAATAAGTCTAGAGGGGAGGCAGTTCCAGGTTTGGATATTTCAGTGGCTCAAGAATGCCACCAAGAGTATAGGTGTTGGCCGTCCTCAGTGCTGACTGTGCCACACTTGTAAGGTATCTGCAGCAGTTTTAAGCATTATATTCAGTCAAAACATCCCGAGAAAAAGGGATGTGCTTCCTCCTGTGTGTCTTTTTTACAGAGCTGGTAAAATTATTCTCCTCAGGCTCCAAGGATTGCAGGCCCATGCTTAAAATACTCTTTTACTAGTATACCCGGGAATGAGACCAACATGGCTGGCTTAGTTCAGTTGTGATTCATTCCCTGATGCTAGACAAAGCCAAGCGCCTCTAAACACATGGCTGCTAGCTAATCCAAATCTACTGTCTGGTAGCAAGGGATAGATGGGAAACAACTGTAGGGAAACAGATTAGCAGTGTCTGCTGCAGCAAGGTTTATATGCTGGCTGGGGGGAATGTGAGGGAGTAGCAGGCCATCTGGCAGCTTCTGTTTTTTCTGTGAATTATTGATGAGGTGGTCATTGGGGTGAGGGGTGAAGTGGAATTTTGAAGAGAAAGTATGGAATGACATTAGAGAAAAGAGTAGAGAGTAATAAAGAGTTATCTCAGAGAAGAGAAAAGTTAATTTACAAGAAAAAAAATATAATGATATTTTGATTTCAGAGCATTGTTGAGTGCCTGAGACTTGTGTTCATTAATTTAAAATGAAACCAGTCAATTCAATTTTGTTATTTTTTTTCCAACAACATTCAATAAATGGATGTAATGCTAACAATTTTCTTGACCACTGAGAGCTAATTAGTAAGTCATTTTATTTTCATGGAGATTAAGTTCACATAACATACAATTAACCATTTTGAAAGATGCAATTCAGTGGCATTTAGAGCCTTCAAATGTTGTGCAATCACCACCTCTCAAAAGTTTCAGCACTTTCTTGTCACCCCCAGAACACTTTGTACCCATTAAATAAGCATTCCCCATTCCCCTCCTCCCATTCCCTGACAACCACTAATCTGCTTTCTGTCTCTATGGGCTACCTATTCTGGATATCTCATATGAAAGGAATAACACAGTATGTGACCTTTTGTCCCTGGCTTCTTTCACTTAGCATAATGTTTTTGAGGCTCATCCAAGTTATAGCAAGTGTCAGTACTTCCTTCCCCTTTGTGTCTGAGTAATATTCCATTGTATGCATAAGACACAATTTGTTTATCTATTCATCTGTTGATGGACATTGGATTTCCACCTTTAGGCATTATAAATAATGCTGCTATAAACATTTGTATACAAGTTTCTGTGTGAATATATGCTTTTATTTCTCTTGGGTACATACTTAGGAATGGAATTGTTGGACTATATGGTAATTCTATTTTTAACATTTTTTATGACCCACCAACCTGTTTTCCACCAGCAATGGACAAGGGTTTTTATTTCTCCACACTTCACCAACTCCTTTTCCTTTTCCTTTTTTAAATTACAGCCATCAGAGTGACTGTGAAATGGAATCTCATTGTGATTTTGATTTGCCTTTCCTTAATTAATAACCAAAGATGTTGACTTTTTTAAATTAAGAAACATTTCCACTAACCACTATAGTGAATACCTGAAACTAATAAAAAATAATATTGAATGTAAATTGTAATTGAAAAAAAATTTTTAAAGAAACATTTCCAATTCTATTCATAAAATTATTAATGAAAGTGGATTTATAGAGTTACATATTAATAACAAAATGGGAAGGAAATGAAAGATTCCAGAGGTATATTGCAAAATTAAACTTCATGGTGACATCTACCTGGCACTGGGGAGGCTCTTGAACATCTTTCCATGTGCTTTTGGCCATTTATATAACTTCTTTGGAGAAATATTTATTCAAGTTCTGCCCCCATTTTTTTTTATTGGATTGTCTTTTTGTTGTTGGATTGTAAAAGTTCTCTATATAGTCTGGATACTATACCCTTATCAGATATATGATTTTCAAATATATTCTTTCATGCTATGGGTTTACTTTCACTATCTTGATAATGTTCTTTGCTGTACAAAATTTTAAAATTTTGATGTTCAATTTAACTATTTTTATTTTGTTGCTTGTGCTTTTTAAATATATATTTTAGAGAAAGAGGAAGGGAGTGGGATAGATAGAAACACCCATGAGAGAGAAACATCCATCGGCTGCCTCCTGCACACCCTCCACTGGGGATCGAGCCGCAACCTGGGCATGTGCCCTGACCGGGAATTGAACTGGAGACCTCTTGGCTCATGGATGGATGCTCAACCACTGAGCCACATTGGCAGGGCTTGTTGCTTGTGCTTTTAGTGTCAAAGAATCCACTGCCAAATCTGAGAGCTTGAAGACTTTTTCCTGCTTTCTTCTAAAAGTCTTTTGGGTTTGCTCTTATAATTAGATTCATGTTAGTTAATATTTGTTTATGGAGTGAGGTAGGGTGCACCTTCAGTATTTTGCATGTGGTTATCCAGTTGTTCCAGCAGCATTTATTGAAGAAATTCTTCTTTACCTATTGAATGGTCTTGGCACTGTTGTTGAAACTTAATCGGTCATAAATATTTGGGTCTCTTTCTGGACTCTCAATTCTATTTCATTGATCTACATGTCTATCTTTATGCCCAGTAAGACACTGTTTTGATTACTGTAGCTTTGTAGTAGTACATTTTAAAATTGGGAAGTGTGAGTCCTCCACCTTTGTTGTTCTTTTACAAGATTGTTTTGGCATTTCTGGATCTTTGAGATTCCATATGAATTTGAGGGTTGGCTTTCCATTTCTCCAAAGAAAGCCATTGTAATTTTAATAGGGGCTGTACTGACTCTGTAGTTTGCTATGGGAAGTATTGCCATCTTAATAACATTAACTTTTGCAATTCAGGAACATGGAATATCTTTCCATTTATTTAGGTCTTCATTAATTCCTTCAACAATGTTTTATTGTTTTCAGTATATCACTCTTTCACCTCTTTGGTTATTTATTACTTGGTAATTTATTCTTTTGGATGTTATTGTGAATAGAATTGCTTCCTTTATAGCCATACCTCATTTTATTGTGCTCCGCTTTATTGCATTTCACTGACACATTTTTTATTTTATTTTTTTTACAAATTGAAGGGTTGTGGCAACCCTACATCAAACAAGTCTGTTGGCACTATTTTCCAATAGTATTTGTTTATTTTGTTTCTGTCACATTTTGGTTATTCTTATAATATTTTAATTTTTTTCATTATTATTATATTTGTTATGGTGATCTATGATTAGTGATTTTTGATGTTACTAATGTAATTGTCTGAGTCACCATGAACCATGCCCATTTAAGATGGCAAACTTAATCAACAAATGTGTGTGTTCTGACTGCCTTACCATCTGGCTGTTCCCCATCATTCCCCTTTCTTGGGCCTCCCTATTCCCTGAGACACAATAATATTGAAATTAGGCCAATTAATAACACTACTGTGGCCTCTAAGTGTTCAAGTGAAAGGAAGAGTCACAGATTTGCTCCTGATGAAGATGCTATAAAGACTGTTGAAATGACAACAAAGGATTTCGAATATTACATAAACTTAGTTGATAAAACAGCAGTAATCCACTCAAAATTTGAAAGAAGTTCTACTGTGGGTAAAATGCTATCACACAGCATAACATGCCATAGAGAAATCCTCATAAAAGGAAGAGTCAATCAATGCAGCAAATTTCACTGCTGTTTTATTTCAAGAAATTGCCACAGCCACCCCATCCTTCAGCAACCATCCAACATCGATGCAAAAAGATTCCAACTCACTGAAGGCTCAGACAATGGTTAGCATTTTTAGCAGCATGCTTTAATTAAGGTACATACATTGTTGTTGTTTTTAGATATAATACTATTGCACACTTAGTAGACTACAGTATAGTATAAACATGACTTTTATATGTACTGGGAAACCAAAAAATTTGTGTGACTTGTTTCATTGCAATATTATCTTTATTGCAGTGATCTGGAACCAAAGCTGCAATATCTCCAAGATATGCCTGTATCTCCTTTTGTAGAATGCTCATTTCTGGTTGTATTAATTATGCTTTTTATATTCTGTAGTTCAGACTCTTTGACATCTGGGATTTCACTAATCCTGGAGAGACTGTCCCTCCCAGGGTTAGCCAATTCCTAGGGATAGTGAATGGCTTGCCTGTGAGCCTGCCTTTTAAGTGCAAACTAATCAATCCAAAATTCACACCCTCAGGGCCATCTCCTTCAGGCTCCACACTCAGGGACACTATTCACCTGTCTTACTCACCACAACCAGACAACTAAGGACAAGTTACTCAAAACATCCTGCTTATCCTGACTCACCCCTTCCTTCCCACAGAAACTACAATAAATGCTCTTACCCACCGTTTTCTTCTTGCTTCCTTTACCTCTTGACTGATCCTGGTAATTCCCCACATTGTCTCTGCCCCCCTCCCCCAAAGTATGGCCCCCCACATGGTGTGACATGACCCCTCCTCCTAGGAACTGTAATAAACTATACTTTTGAAGGCAAACATCTCCCGATTTGTTGGCCTCACTATGCCTGAATAATATTAAGACCTACATTTTAAAATACTAGTGTATAGCAACAAAGGTTTTGGTGTATTTACTTGTACTCTGAACCTTTACTGAAACCATTTATTAACCCTAGTTTTTGTGAATTGTTTGAAATTTTCTATATATAGAATCACATCTTCAAACAGAGTTTTATTTCTTCATTTTCAATTTAGATGCCTTGGGTTTTCTTCTTGCCTAATCCCACTGGGTAGGACTTCCAGTACGAGGTTGAAGAGCAGTGGAGAAAGCAGGCATCCTGTCTTGTAACTGATTTGAGGGGGAAAGCTATCCGCTTTCATCACTGAGAATGAGATTAGCAGTGGTTTTTCATAAATGCCCTTTATCATGATAAGGAAGTTTCCTTCTATTCTTAGTTTGTTGTGTTTTTATCATGTTGAATTTTGAAAATTATTTTCCTGACCCTATTGAGATACTCCTGTTGTGTGTGTGTATGTGTGTGTGTGTGTGTGTGTGTGTGTGTGTGTTTTATTATTCTATGAATGTGATGTATGAAAGTAATTGGGAATCGAAGATGGCGGCATAGGTAAACACCGGAGATTGCCGCCGTAAACAACCACTTCAAAAATACAACTAAAAGTCGGAACGGACATCAACCAGAACCACAGGAAGGCTGGCTGAGGAGAGACTCTTCAACTAGAAGCAAAAACAACAGCATTCTGACGCTCAGAGGAGGCGTAGTGTGGAAAATTTAAAGGTACGGCGGTGCGGTGGTGAGGGTGCGTGCGCAAAGCGGGCTGGCGGCTGAGGGCGCGGTTGTCGTTTTCAATCAGGAGGGAGTCTCAGACTCTGGGCTACAGATCCGGGCGAGTCTCTAGGGACCCAGACTCAAACGGGAGAAGCGGGGCTGTCTGGCTACGGCCCCTCCGAGGTTTGCAGCGGTTGCTGGGACAGAGAGGCAGAGCCCCTGGGGACGGACTGAGAGCGGCCATAGCGGCTCCCTCCCCCCGCCCTGTTGAGCCCGCCCGCCCAAGCCCTGCGCACAGCCATTTGCCGATCGCCTCAGGCAAAGGCTGGATTAGCGCCTCCCCAGAAGGCAGACGTTTTCTACACAGCTGATTCCTACAGCCAGTCGGCCTGGTGGTCAAATCCCCCTAGTGTTAACTACAACAATTAAGGCTTGGCTAGAACAAGACTGCGCACAGAGACCACAAGGGGGTGCACCAAGAAAGCATAAAAGATGCGGAGACAAAAAAACATGACAGAAATGGAGGATATGGAGCTAAGAATCGCAATTTTGAGGGCTTGCCATAAATTTGTGCAGAGCCTCACGAAAACTAATGAGACCCTCGATGCTACGATAAAGAAATTAGAAAGTAAGCATACACGGACTGAAATAAAGAATATTATACCCAATAGCAGACCAGAGGAGCTCAAGAATCAAACCAAAGATTCGACAAAAAACACCCAATTGGAAAAGCAAAATGAAAAAAGAATCCGAAAGTGTGAAGATAGTGTAAAGAGCCTCTGGGCAGCTTTAAGCGGACTAATATCAGAATTATTGGAGTGCCAGAAGATGAGAGACAGCAAGATATTGAAAACCTATTTCAAGAAATAATGGCAGAAAACTTCCCCCACCTGGAGAAAGAAATGGACTTACAGGTCCAAGAAGCGCAGAGAACCCCAAACAAAAGGAATCCAAAGAGGACCACACCAAGACACATCATCATTAAAATGCCAAGAGCAAAAGACAAAGAGAAAATCTTAAAAGCAGCAAGAGAAAGAGGCTCAATTACCTACAAGGGAATACCCATACGACTGTCAGCTGATTTCTCAACAGAAACTTTGCAGGCCAGAAGGGAATGGCAAGAAATATTCAAAGTGCTGAATACCAAGAACCTACAACCAAGATTACTTTATCCAGCAAAGCTATCATTCAGAATTGAAGGTCAGATAAAGAGCTTCACAGATAAGGAAAAGCTAAAGGAGTTCACCACCGCCAAACCAGTATTATATGAAATGCTGAAAGGTATCCTGTAAGAAGAGGAAGAAGAAGAAAAAGGTAAAGATACAAATTATGAACAACAAACATGCATCTATCAACAAATGAATCTAAGAATCAAGTGAATAAATAACCTGATGTACAGAATGAACTGGTGATTATAATAGAATCAGGGACATAGAAAGGGAATGGACTGACTATTCTTTGGGGGAAAAGGGGTATGGGAGATGCGGGAAGTGACTGGACAAAAATCATGCACCTATGGATGAACACAGTGGGTGGGGAGTGAGGGTGGAGGGTGGGGTGGGAGCTGGAAGGAGGGGAGTTATGGGGGGAAAAAAGAGGAACAAATGTAATAATCTGAACAATAAAGATTTAAAAAAAAAAAAAAAGAAAGTAATTGATTTTTTAAAATATTAAAACACCCTTGCATTCCTGGGATAAATTCAACTTGGTCATGATGTACTAGTATATTATTTTTAATGTGCTGTTGGTCCAGTTTGCTAGTATTTTGTTGAGAATTTTTATATTTATATTCATAAAAGATACTGTAGTGTTCTTTTCTTGTAGTATCTTTGCCTAACGTTGGTATTAAGGTAATGTTTTAGAAAGTATTTCCTCTTTTATTTTTTAGATGAGTTTGAGTAGGATTAGTGTTAATTGTCCTTGAATTGTTTACTGAATTCAGCAGTGAAGTCATCTGATCCTGAACTTTGTTGGGGGGAGTTTTTCTCCTTCCATCACCATTGCTCCCCCCTTTACTCTTCCCTACTTCCTCCCACCTCTTTTCCCTCTGGTAATCACTGTATTGCTATCTATCTATGAAGTTGTTGTTCTTTCCCCTATTTTTTCTTGAATCACTTTTGGTAATTTGTGTGTTTCCAGGAATTTTGCACCTCATCTAGATAAGCTTTGTTGATATTCAATTGTCCATAGTATTTTCGTACTCCTTTTAATTTCTGTAAAGGTTGGTAGTAATGTCTTCACTTTCACTTCTTTTTTTTCTAGTTTTTTTTTTGTCTTCTCTCTCTCTCTCTCTCTCTCTCTCTTTGTCTCTCTCTCTCTTTCTCTCTTTCTTAATCAATATAACTAAAGGTATGTCAACTTTTTTATCATTTTCAAAAAACAACTTTTGGTTTTTATTGATTCTCTCTACTGTTTTTCTTTCTCCATTTTGTTTATTTCTTCCGTCTACTGGTGTTGGTTGTTCTTTTTCTAGTTCTTCAAGGTGTGAGGTTAGATTGTTGATTTAACATACTTCTTTTTTATCCTAGGTGTTTTCAGCTATTAATTTTCCTCTAGCACTGCCATTACTGCATTTCCTAAGTTTGGGTATGTTGTGTTTTGTGTGTGCATGTGCACATGCGTGTGTCTAAGTATTTTCTAATTTCCCTTATGATTTCTTCTTCGACCCATTGATTCTTTAAGAATGTGCTGTTTATTTCAATTTATTTTCAAGTTTTTCAGTTTTCCTGTTGTTACTAATTTCTAGTTTCATTTCACTATAGTCAGTGAAGGTATTTTTCAATCCTTTTAAATTTATTGAGAATTATTTTATGGCCTAACATATGGTTTACCCTGGAGAATGTTCCATGTACAATTGAGAAATATGTGTATTATGATGTTGTTTGGTGGATTGTCTTTCATAGATCTACTACATCTAGCTGGTTTGTAGTGTTGTTCACATATATTTCCTTATTGATTTTTTGTCTAGATGTTCTAGCTATTATTAAAAATTGGTATTAAAGTCTCTATTACTATTTATTACTGTCTATTTCTCCCTTAAATTCTGTCAATAATCATTTCATATATTCTGGGGATCTGTTGTTTGGTGCATATATGTTAATAATTTTGGTGAATTAACCCTTTTATCAATTGTGTTTTGTAATGATTTTGACTTATTATCTATTTTGTCTAGTATTAGTATAGTCTCCCCAGCTCTTTTTTGGCTACTAGTTGCATGGAATGTGTTTTTTCAACTTTTCACTTTCAGCCTATTTCTTTCTTTGAGTCTCAAGTTAGTCTCTTGTAAGCAGCATATTTAAATCATGTTTTTTTTTAATCCATTCTGCTAGTCTGTCTTTTTAAAAATTGATTTAGAGAGTGAGAAACATTGATTCACTGTCCCACTTATTTATTCATTCATTGGTTGATTCTTGTATGTGCTCTGTTGGGGGATCAAACCTACAACTTTGCCATATTGAGATAATACTCTAACCAACTGAGCCACCTAGCCAGAGCCTACTCTGTTTTTTATTGGTGAGTCTAATCCATTTACTTTTAATGTACTGCTGATAATGAAGCACATACTTCTTTTCCTTTGCTATTTGTTTTCTCTGTCATGGGTAATTTTATCAATTCCTCCAATGCTGCTTCTTTTGTGTTTGATTTTTTTTTCTAGTGTACCATTTTGATTAGGTTTTACTTTTCTGTATCTTTTTAAATTAATTTTAGTTCTATAATATGTATGTTAATATGCTTTGTAGTATCCCATAGGTCCCTTAGGCTCTGTTCATTTCCCTTAATTCTTTTTTCTTTCTTTCTGCTCCTTAGACTGGGTAATTTCAGCTATCATATCTTCAAGTTTGCTGGTTCTCTCATCTGCCTGCTTATATATGCTGTTGAACCCTTCTAACGAATTTTTTATTTCAACTATTTTGCTTTTCAACCCCAGAATTTCTACTTGGTTTCCATAATTTCTATCCCTTTATTCTTATCCCTACCTGCTCATACACCATTCTTCTGATTTTATGACTTTACCTGTGGTTTATTTCAGCTCTTTGAGCATATTCAAGATAGTTAATTTAAAGTATTTGTTCAGTAAATCCAAAAGTTCAATGTCTGGATTTCCTAAAAAAATAATTGTTTATCTCTTCCTTTCTTTCTTTTTGTAAACAGGTAATACTTGGCTTTGTAAGAATTATAATTTTTTTGTTGAGAATTAGATATTTTAAATATTGTAATGTGGTAACTCTGGAAATCAGATTCTCCTCCCCAAGAATTGCTATTATTGCTTGCTGAGGGCTGCAGTTATATATTTGTCTAGTTATTTTTCTAAAGTAATTTTGCAAAGACTGCATTGCTTATTATGTGTGGTCACTAAAGTCTCCTGTTCCATTATCTCTATAGTTAGCCAGTGACCTGACAGAGGTTCCCTTGCTTGCCAATCTCTTTACTCATAAAATTCTTTCCTGGATGCTACAGCTATTCTCCTAGGCTCTAGAGTTCTGAAATTGTTAGTTCTGACAGTTCTTGTCAGCTCAACAGTTGTGTAATTGGAGGGACCAATTTCTGGAGCTTCCTACTCTGCCATCTTCTGTGAAGTTCAACTCATTTTGTTTTAACTATTATCTTGAGTACAATTCTAAAATATATCAATACCCTTTCTTGACTGTACCAATACATTGTACAGCGAATACAATTTGTCTTCCTTTGGTTTTAACTGTATTGTAATCTATATATATAAAACCCTAATATGCAAGTAGACCGAACGGCAGAACAACCAAACAACTGGTCACTATGATGTGCGCTGACCACCAGGGCGCACACGCAGAACATGGCAGGCATCAGCAGTAGGTGGCAGAGTGTGGAACATGGTGGGCATGGGCCTCGGTGGGATGGTGAAGCAGGTGAGCAGGGTGCCAGACCAAGGCAGGGCACCAGTCGCTGTCATCAGGATGATCCTCTGGTGGTTACTGGAAATTCTTTGCTCCCACACACCGCAGTCCCACAGGGTGCTCACACCTGCCACCGGCACCCGTACCTGCTGCCGGCACCGGCCCCACTCGCACCCGCCGATGGCACCAGAGCCACCACTTGCACCCGCTGCCAGCACCCAGCGCTGGTCCCAATTGTTCTGCACCATCAGTGGGTGTGAGAGGGGCCAGCACCATCAGCGCGTGGGAGCGGCGGCAGTGGAGGGGGGGCTGCTGGCAGACAGGGGATGGCGGGGGGGGGGGGGGGAGCACGGCAGGAGGGACCAGATGGAGGTGCAGAGGATGAGCTGAGATCCTTCCCTGTGCCCACCGCAGCCTCGCGGCCCACAGTTCCTTTCAAGGTGCACAAATTCGTGTACTGGGCCCCTAGTATCTCTATAATGATCTTTATTGAACATTGAGGTACATATTGAAAGTTGAATTTTTTTAAATGAATTTACACAGCTTCAAGTGTATAATATGAAGTTGTCTATTTTACACAATTCTTAAGACAAATGTTGTTAATGCTTTTAAAATCACCTCTTCACTCCACAGTTGCTAGGAACATGAACAGAGGGGAAGGGGGCCTTGTCTTCAAAAGGAGTCAAAGGTAGAATATTATCTTCCCAGCATCATGTTAACTATCCATTCCAGCAAAGCTGGCTAACTAAGATATATAAAAATTATCCCTTCAAGACTAGGAGAATTTCTACTCTCTTTTTGTAAGCAGATACTTGATTCTAAGTTGGACTAAGCTTTCAAAACAGTTACTCTATAAAACAAACTAGTTCTTATGGAAAAAGTAAAAAAGAACAGAAAAGAAAAAAAGAAAGGAAGCTATGCCTAAGGTCCCCAGAGTTTTAAAGTTCAATTGCGATATCTTGTAGCTTCTAACTTGAATTTCCTCTTATTTGCTTTGATGCCTTGCTTTCTATCCTAGAATTTGAATTTAAATTTAGGCATAAATCCTAAGGGTTTCCTGAATTGAAAATTAGGCTTTGAAAAGTTCTAAATCCCCATCAAAACAATGGAGTGAATTCAAAATTTTGGCAGCTAACATTGTGACTTAATGTAAAGCACAATCTTTTATGCAGCGCTTACATTTTTAAAACATTAAATGTATACTTTTTATCTTATTTTCCTCTCATCTCTTTCCTTTTGGATTACCAGGTTTATTCAATGAGCTGTTTTTCAAAGGGACTGGGGAAGTACCAATTTTCCTATGCTAATAAACAGTTTCACTATTATGTAATGTAATCCAACAGTAAATTACTAGTTCTTGCCCCAACATTACTAAAACTTGCCCCACATGAAGAGGAAATAATATCCCTTTATCCTGCTTTTGTGAGGTGATGATACATTTGTGAATTAAGACTCATAGTTTAAAAGTTAATAAATGGAACGATTTCAGCAGAGCTTGTTCCTGGCCAATTTGATTATGTCTTACTGTAATTTTAACCGAACTCTCCATTCAACCTTCTAGAAAATTTACAATCTAGTTTGAATACACACGACTAGAGAACTAGCATGTAAAAATATAGAAAGGTAGCATAGTAAAATCCTATTATGGGTACCAAGGTCATAGTGTCAGTGAGTTGTGGGGGTAAGACTAAAACATAGTTCTCCTGACGCCAAGTGCTTTAGAGTTAAGCTGAACTGGAGATAAACATATCTGAGTGAAAGAGATATGAAGACAGAAATTCCTGACAGGTGGAGAAGAATGAGATGGAGTTGGTGTCCATATAAAAAGGAAGCAAGATGACAGGTCAGAATTCTCAAGCCTTAAAAACAAAATTAATTTTCTTCAGGTAAATAAGTAAACAAACATGTGAGAAACAATGCTGAAGGCCACATAGTAAGGGGGAGTAGGGGAATCACAGTCTTCATCTCTGCAGGCAGCCTCAGAGTTAGGGTTTGGATGTCATATAGAACCCAGAGGTAGAAGCAAACCAATCTAGATCCAAACCCAACCTCTTCTAATTAGCTATGGCCAAGTTAATTCGTCAGTAAAAGCATCTGGTTCCTCAATTTTTAAATAGTGTTAATAATAAATACAAATAAAAGTTCTCCAAGGGTTTGAGCAATAGGATAAGGTAGCACATATATAGATAGCACACAGCAGTAGCTACCGAATAAATGTAGGTACTGCTGTTTTTCTATGTATTTTACTAACTTCTTGTCAAGAGCATGGAATTTTGGAATCAGACATCAAGTATTCTATTAGTAGAATGTAATAGAAAACTCAACGCCTACACAATAAGGAAACTTATTATCTCACTAAGTATAAATCTCAAGGTGGGACACGCTTCAAGATTATTTGATAAAACATTTCAATAGTGTGAACCAGACCAGTTTTTTTCCATTCTTCCATTCAGAGTGTGGTTTTATCACATAACTGGTTTCCTGATATTTATAGGATGGCTACAGGAACATTCATATCTGATAGAGGAGAGAGAGAGAGCACTTTTCCAAATCATCAAAGTTCCTCCTGTGTAGTGAGTGGTCCAAGTCAGATCACATCTCCTCATACGAGGTAACTGTTGCCAAAGAAAAGCAAGGCTCCGATTGCGTTTAGGCCTTGATTCCTGAACCAATCAGCAGCAATGAGAACAGGATTGTTTGTGATTATCAGGCCCCACTTCTTGAGCTGGGGTCAAATTTGGGTTTACAGTATCAGACCCAATGTCCACTACCAAAAGCTTGGGTTCCAACGTTTACTTGGTACTTCCTTGGGCAAGTTATACAACCAGATCGAACTTCTTGAATTTTCTCATCTGAAGTATTCAGATAAAATGAGTATGAAACTGAATTAAGATTAAATAAACATGAAAACAAAAGTTTTGGCAGAATGGCTGAAATGTACCCAGTAAATGTTAATTATGATTATTATTTATCTATATACTTTCATCTTATATAATAGTTTTTAAAATATTTGGTATAGTGTGAGGTATTTGAGCATATGAACAATATCAGTTTTTTTTACATTTTTTACCTCCAAAGTCTTAAATATAATTACATATTTTACCTCTAAAGTCTGACATATAATAAATGTCCCACATATCTCTTTAACAAATGAGTTAATAAATGAATATCTATTCAGTGAATGAATAAAAGCCTAAAACAATAAAGAGTAGATAGACAGACAACCAAATGGTGACTAGAAGAATTATAGGATCAGGAGAAATATGGAAACAAAATAGGCCAGACTGAGAAAGAATATATTGTGAAAAAAAATACTAGACCTGGAGACCTTTTCCCCTGAAGTCTAGAGTGGTTGCAGGAAGTGAACAAAGCGAATACAATTTGAGTTTAGGTAACTAGCTCATAGAGGCTGTGAAGTCTTCAGATATTTTGTTTTATAATTAGATTAGAGGCCCAGTGCACGAAATTTGTGAGTGGGTAGGATCCCCAGTGGCTGCTGGCTGCTGGCCAGGGCCTCCCTTCGCACCCGCCTTGGCCTGGCACCGCCCACTCACCTGCTCCACCATCCCGCCACGGTCCCGCTCTCATCGGGGCCCATCAGGGCTGAGAGCTCCTCTACTGCCGCCCACTGCCAGCGCCACATTGCCAAGGCCCACAATGTTCTGTGCTGCCCCCTGGTGATCAGCCCACGTCTAACTCCCGGTCAGTCGAACTCCTGCCCATAGGGACAATTTGCATATTAGCCTTTTATTATATAGGATAACTAATAAATATTTGGATAAAACCCATATGAGGTTACTGCAATCTAGAGGAGGTAGATGCAATAATAATAGTTACTGAGTACTTGATATGTTCCAGACATTATTTTTAGTGTTTCCCTGTATAAACTCAAGTAATCCTCAAAGCAAACCCATAAGGTAAGTACTACTTTTTCATCCCCATTCCCATGTACATATAAGAAAATCAAGCCCAGAGAGACTCAACAACTTGCCCAAATCACATAGATAGTAGCAAACTGAGATTTTTACCCAAAGGGTCTGATTTAAGAGTCTGTATGCTAAGCTATTACTAAACTGTGTAATAAGATAGGGTGCTCAGAGAAGCTAGGTTACATTCCCAAACCATCATGCACCCAAGAGTTAAATGTGTTAGTGCCCACGAGGAGCACCACAGGCCTCCTAAGTCACGGAGAGTAGAAAGGCATAGCCAGTGGTGCATGACATATGTGCTCCCGCTGGTCCTTACATTTCACTTTCATAATCCCTAGCTGCCGGGGCGGACCAGCAGCCCCTGAACGAAGGATGAACAGGTTACTCCAACAGTTTCACTGTGGGGGAGAGGGCTAAGAGACGGCCTGTGGAAGGAGCCAGGCCGCCTCCATTGCCTGCCTCATTAGCCTTTTATTGTAGGTTTTATCTTTAGATACCATCAGTAGGTGAGTAATCTTGGGAGGACACATGTGTTTACATTGTCCTCTAAGCAAGGGCATCTAGAGATTAAGCATAAGGATTCCAGTAAACACCCGGGGGTCTACACATTCACAGACTTGTTTGGAAATATCAAGGAGTAATTAGGGGCACTGCCTTCGACACTCCCCTAAGTCTCCCCTAAGTCAGAATTCCGATAAACAGGGCAGGTGACCTTCCACACACTTCCCTCTTATCAGAATGTCCACCTTACAACTTTCCAATCAAGTCTCGTGTGCTTCCCAACACCTAGCATGTAACACAATGGCTGTGGAGAGTGCCAACTAGACGAATATTTGTTAAGTGGATGATTTGTGTAGATGGCTGGATGGATGCTAGTATATATGATGTTCCCACCTGATTTCCACAGCAGATCAACCTCTTTATATTTGGTAAATTGTCATTAAATACTGGCTGCACTTTTCAAGATGCGACAATATGCTTCACAATAATGCTTAGAGTAACATGAAGGCGGCATGCGTCCTCTGAGATGCCCGCCCAGGGGACACGCTGGACCTGGAATGAACACAAGGCTGTGTGTCCCTTTCCAGGCACTCTCAGAATTGTTGCTGACCTACAGAGGAAACGCACAGCAAGCTGCCTGGATGAAAGGAAAAGCTGGTCCAGGGCCCTCCAAGGGAATTAAGGGAGTAGGGACTATCAAACTACCACTTTCCTCAAGAGGAATCTACAAACAGTAAAACAAAGACAGTCACTTCTAGACTTTTGTTGTTGTTGTTGTTAAGTTTAGCATAGATTAGCCTTTGATCAGACTTCAACTTGAAATTCCTGCATTTTTTCCCTTTAGCTCCATCTACCCAGCTGCTTATATGGTAATCATTTAAGGGGGTCAGAACTCCTACTCTTTCTAGAGAACTGTAGTCCCCCAAGAGTTCAGTTTCAAGAACCACATGGAAAGCACAGTACAGATTTCAGATGCAGCTGTACAAATAAAGTGATCTGGAAACATAATAAAGATGACGGTTGAGATCACTGCATTAGAAATCTCTCCGCCTGCTGTAACTATTGGTCTCATCTCTTGCCCAGAAAATCTTTATTATGAAAAAATAAGTAAAAGCAATGTTATTTTCCTCTCTATGATGTTGTTTCATGTGTCATCTATGAGGAATAGTCAAGAAGCCATTTTCATATTTAATAGGTATTGGCTGAGGTAATTAGTTTATAAATTGGACTTTTAAAAAGCAGCTTTTTAAAAAGTCACTGTGCCGATATACCCTTACAAGCAAATGTCTTTAGCTTTCAGCCTCTGAAGAAACAAAGTCAAAACTGCTGGAGCAAATTTCCTGGCTGGAGGCAAAGCTAAAGGCTCTGGACCACAAGGAACACAGTGGGGAACCATATGAAAAAATGGTTCTTGAAAAAGACCAGGTATGTAGTGGAAGAAAGATCACCTTTATTTTAAGTTACCTAAACTGATGTGAACTGACAATTCTGCAGTCCTTATTGGCTGGGTTGGAAGTTTGGGTTTAAGTTCAAGATGGCAAATAATATTTGTATTTGCTAAACATACTACTAATTGTATTCCCTGATAAATATTTACATAGTAATATTTTTAAAGTTTGTTTGACATGTATCCCTTTGAACCGTATTATCTGAATACTTTATTTAGCAAATGGTATTGACTATACAAATGTTTCTTAGTTTTCAAGGTTTCAATCAAGGAATAGTTTCTATCTAATAAAACAGTGGATCAGAAGATTTGGCATATGCTTTTAATCAATTCCTTTATAAGAAGTTATTAACCTCTGGATCTCTCGACATTTATATATGGTTATTATATTTATAATATATATATTCTTAGAAAAACATATCCATGTGTTACAAAGGCAGATACAAACCCATTTGGCCTCATATACATGTATATAGGATATAAGGTAGATTAGCATTACCTACAATATATCAGCAAGCATTATTTTTCCCAATCATTTCTAACTCTTAACACACTCATGTCCTTTATCACTGTGCTCTTCCATAGGATGGAAAAGAGATAGGGATGGATGCAATAATTTCTTTAATGAACATTTTCAAAACCTCTAGCTGAGATAATGCCATTCAATAATTTGAGACCTGGTACATATTTATATCTGGAATACTTTGAATGTGTAAAAAGAATAGTTATACACTTTGTTTCTAAACTTTTCTCCATTTCAGTACATTGAGAAATTACAAGCTGAAGTGAAAGCTTCCCAGGAGCAACTCACAGCCCATGTAAGCACTTCTTTCCTTTCTCATCTCTTAATTTATACCATTGTTATCCTGGACGTGAACAGAAAATTTTCAGAAGTTATAACTGGTCATTCAAGCCCTGGCTGGGTAGCTCAGTTAGTTAGAATGTTGTCCCAATATGCCAAGGTTGTGGGTTCCATCCCCGGTGAGGGCACATACAAGAATCAACCTCTTTGTAATACTTTAAGCAATAAAACAAAATTTAAAAAAAATCAATGAATGCATAAGTAAGGAGAACAAGAAATTGATGTTCTTATCTCTCTCTCTCTCTCTCTCCGTCTCTCAAAATCAATATATAAAAATAAATACATAAATAATAACTGTGGTGTTTTGCTGCAAACCAAATCACAAGACTAAGAATCAGTATTTTTATGCAGAGTCGCATAAAAGAATTCTGATTAATGTGGATGTTAAAACATAAAACTGAGTTCCTATATAACCAGGTGGTCTGATCAGGTACCACCAGGATAAAACAGCTGGAAACAAAGAGTAGAAAGACAAGGAAACCAGGCTAGTTTAGTGAGATACATGGAAGTGGAAATATTAGACACATTGAATATAGGCCTACAGCATACAGCAGTTCTTCTTAAACTTTAGCACAGCAAGAATTATCTGGAAAACTTTTATTTTTCTATTTATTTATTTTTAATGTAGAGTAATTTTAAAAACACGTTGCCTAGAGATTCTGCTTCCTGTATACCTAGAGTGGAACCTGAGGCTTCGTATTGCTAGGTGATGCTAGATTCAGGTAATGCTGAAACTGCTAGTCTTTCAACACTATTTCAAGCAGCACTGTTTACTGTTTTATATATACTGTATTTGTTCTGCCCCAGTCTTATGATTTTTAGCTGATCATAGAAACAAATCTGATACAGAATTGTCTATCTTCAACAGGAAGTACATCCCTGAGAGAGACCCTATGAATTTCTAGGGTAGATTTCATTTATATTTTAGCCTCGCTTTACTCAGAGAACAACTAATGAGCAACTCCTGCCACAATACCCTTGTGCATCCACGCACATAAACCAGCCGTCACCCTGACGCTGTCCCTTCCCAAGGATCTGAACAACCTCGATGCCCTAAACGCTTCCTCAAAGACTTGCTCACATCTTTAGTGACCTCTGTCTACATCGTGGGTGTCATGGGATGGCTTCTCAATTAAGAACACTGGCCAGTCATGTTAAATGGCCAATATGAACAACAAACCTCTCTGGGGACTCTGAGGGAGACCTGAGAGGCTGGAGTCCAGGAGTCCTACAGAAAACAAAACAAACAAACAAAAAAAAACAACTGCAAAATAATAAATTCTAGTCACCATCCCTTTGGGATTTGAAATGAGCTGATCCAGATAAAATCACCGTAATTGTCCCAGTTTTGCGCTGGGATGGAGAGGAGCTAACCGGCTGTGGCAGTTAGCAGAGCTTTTAACTCTAAATTCAAAATCTTTTTTGACCTTGTATGCTCAGTTGACCAATATTGGAAGTGACTGAGGCTGCTTTTGTGCCACTGTGACATCTTCAGACAGAAGTCTGTCTCATTAGCCCAGTATTCTATCCCCCGGGCTCTCCCCTGGCCTGCCCCTGCGGATGCTGGATAATGGCTCTTGTCAGGGGACGTCTCCTCTGGCCTGACTGATACCTACAGCCAGATGCCCAGCGGGGGTTTAGCTCAGAATTTTTTAGGGAGAGCAAATAATTCACTAAGGTTCTGAATAGTAGCTTCCAGCATCTCTTCATGAAAAACTGATGAAAAAACATAGTCATGGGCGCCTTAGGGAAATTCCTGTGGTGTCTTCTTCCCTTGCCTAGTTCCTGTGGATGCCATTCCTGTCCCCGACTGTTCCCATCCCAGGCTTGTCTGAACTGGGACTGCTTCCTTGTTTGAGGGTATTGATACGAATGACTGAGATTTCTCCTACGTGATGGTTCCAACATTCAGATTTAATATAGCAGTGTGATCATCAAAGTTTTGCTTCAACTAATCAACAATACTTAAATAAAGATAAATATGAATAACACTGATTATTGAGAGTGGATTATGTGTATACTGTGCGGTAGGTGCTTCATATATTCTATTTTAAATCTCAGCACAACCCATCAAGGTAGGCATTATTTTTCAGATAAGAAAACTGAGACTTAGAGATTAGGTCACTTGTCACACATGTTAATTCTGAAACCCATGCTTTTTCTTTCACAATTTGCTGCCTCTCCAAACTATATTCCTACATGCCATTTACGGCATCAGTCAGTGTTTATAAAGATTCTATCTCCAATCTTCTTTCTTCTTAGGTGACTCACCAGTTCATAATGCTTCAACTCTCACTTCCATGCAAATAACCCCCTCCACCCCTACCAAGTTCCTCCTATTTTAATCATCCCCAGATTACAGCTCCTTGGTGCTCCAATAAGCATTTCTTAAAACATTGTTCCGGGAAAAAACATTCCAAATGATGTTAATAGATATTTTGGGGGAAATATGGAAAAGGCATTGGAAATTAAGTTAAATGGGTGTTTTCCTACAAGGACTTACCAGTGTATAATCAATCTCCAAGAAAGGACCAGAGCGTGATATTTGTCTTTGGTGTTTGACCATAAATGGCATTTTAAACACACAGGTTTGGAGACTGTTGGCCTATTACATCGAATTAAAGCACTGTGCTTGCTAAATATCACCTGACTATCTTGCTGACATTCCAAGCTCAGCATATCTAAAGTCAAAATTATCATCTTCTATTCCCATCTCTTAAATATGCTCCTCTGTATTCCCTAGTCATGGTGAATAATACCACACTGCTGGCATTTATTCTAGATGGAAGAAGCCGTATTAGAACCCTACCTCTCTCTGCCTCCATCGCCAATTTAGCCTCCTGCTGAGCCCTTCCCTCCCAATCACAATGTAGCCCACTCACTTTCACATCATAGGCCCTGGCTGCAGAGGCGAGAAAGGCTAAAATCAACATGGAAAGATTTGGGATGGGGCAGAAAACTAAACTGAGCCAAGAATTAGCACTCACAGGGAGAACGGGTGTCCCATGGGAAGAGCAGAAAAGAGAAAGGGAACTAAGGAACCAAGGTGGTGGGAAGGGAATCCCATAGATGGGGCGAAAGCTCTTTGGGGAGATTGAACTTCTGGGAGTTCTGGGGATGCTTGAGATGAGGAAATAACCGGGAGTATTAATAAGAGTTGTCAGGCAGTACGTGTCGTGTGTAAAGTTTGGAATTCCCATTTGGGCCGTGCCTCCTAAATGTAACACTACTGTAGGCCTTGACCACCCTAGTAGTCTCCTTGTTTCCCTGACTCCACCCTGAGGGACATTTCCAAAAGACCATCATCTCCCTCACTCTCCTCTCTCTGGCTCATGCTGAACAGGCCAGTAAAATGGACCTGCTGTCTTTACACATCCAGTGTCAGCTGGTGCTTGTGACTTTGCTCTCTCTGTTCTCTTGGTCTAGACCAGTGGTCGGCAAACTCATTAGTCAACAGAGCCAAATGTCAACAGTACAACAATTGAAATTTCTTTTGAGAGCCAAATTTTTTAAACTTAAACTATATAGGTAGGTACATTGTTATTAACTTAATTAGGGTACTCCTAAGCTGGCCTTTGCTAAAAACGTCCTCAATCTGATTGAGGTACGTTCGCTGAGGTCGACCCCTTCCAACTCTCCCATCCACGCTCGTCTTGTATACTTGTTTCAGATAGACGAGTGTGGATGGGAAAGTTGGAAGGGGTCGACCTCAGCGAATGTACTTCAAAACAATGTACCTCCCCCGCGCTGCGTATCCCGCGGCCCGCCTGCGCACGTCTCCCATCGCCCCAGGGACCAACACCCCCCACTTCTAACGCCACTTCTTTTTTTTTTTTTTTTTTAATATATTTTATTGATTTTTTACAGAGAGGAAGGGAGAGGGATAGTCAGAAACGTCGATGAGAGAGAAACATCGACCAGCTGCCTCCTGCACACCTCCCACTGGGGATGTGCCCGCAACCAAGGTACATGCCCTTGACCGGAATCGAACCTGGGACCTTTCAGTCCGCAGGCCGACGCTCTATCCACTGAGCCAAACCGGTTAGGGCTAACGTCACTTCTTCAAAATAGACTCGCCCAGGCCGAAAACCGACTTCTGCAGATGGGCCACGAAGTTTCAATCGCACTGTACGTGTGTGCCTGCACGTGGTATTTTGTGGAAGAGCCACACTCAAGGGGCCAAAGAGCCGCATGTGGCTCTCGAGCCGCGGTTTGCCGACCACTGGTCTAGATTATCCTCCCCTCTCCTCTTTATGCAAGTAATTCTTACTCTTCTTGCATGGTTCATATCATGGATCAGCTTCTCCCTTCTCCCCCGGAGTACCTTCTCTAGGCTGCCACAGTCTCCTGTACAGACATCTGTATTAGCTCAAAATATGTTTTATTGACATTATCTGTTTATACATCCATCTCCCACTAAACTTGAAGATCATTAAAGGCAGTGCCAAGAATATGTTTCTGTACCCACTACCCCAAGTGCAGAATTGAATTGAATTTTACTCCGACCATGTCATTTCCTGTTTGAAAGCCTAGAGTAAGAAAACGTTTGCCCATTATCCCAGAATAAAGTCCAACCTCCTGAAAATGAGGGCCTGACTCCTTTTCCTGCCTCCTCTCCATCACACATCTGTGACCCCCAAGTACACCCATGCATTCCTGTCCTGGAGACTTTGCTCCTGGTATATTTTTCACCTAGAGTATCTGTCCCCACCACTGTGTTTGCCAGAGTTTTCTCATTCTTCATTGAGATTGTTCCTTCCAGGAAGTTTCCCCTCACCATCAAACTAGAATTAATCTCTCCTTCCTTGGTCTTCTCACAGATCTTCTCTGTCCCTCTCTTCTGTCACTTTCACACTCTGACCCCCAATAGATTATTTGATGTGGCCTGGCTCTTCCCCAAGACTGTGAGCCCCTGGAGAATAGGAGCAAGTCTGCTTATCTTTATGCCTCTCACGTGTCTGGCTCACGGCTTTGCACAGATTTCATGGAAATGAATTGTTAAAATGACTAAATTAAAAATAACCTTATCTCGGTATTTAAATCTCTAGGAAAATTACTTTATGATATTTTATTCCTTAAAAATACCGGTTACATAAAGCATAACCTTAATCTGAAATTGATATTTTGAAAATATAACATGAAAGAAAAAAAGGTAATGATCTCTTAGAATAGAAATAAAAAGAAAAATAACACAGAAAGAAAACACAGTCGTGGGAAACCCCTATTTCAGCAGCAGTAAGAACATCTAAAGGAAACTATGGTCTTAACATGAAAATTAACAACATAGGGTTCCTGGCTGCCTTTTATTAAGAGTTTACTTTTCTAGAATCCAGTAATTGAATTATATTATTGTATATTTAAAATGACAGCTATGGAATGAAGAGGAAATACAAGCCTAAACATTTCAGAGTGAGTTGTCACTGCTAATATTTTGATGATTAAAATTTCTTTCCATTATCTTTACTTTGCCTAATCACTTTGCTTATATTTTCAAAAGATTACAAAGGGTTGCCCTTCCCAACGCATACATGGGTACTCACTCTGAGCCACCCACAGGGCTAACCTGCCTGGGTGTTTTTTTAACTCCCTCCCACATGATTACTTATCTGCTTAGGGACCTAGCGAGCTTAACACGTTAAACACCCAGACTGTTTTGTCTTCCAGAGGGAAAGTATAGTGTCAGTCACCGGCGACTGACTGGGCACTTAACGTGTTAAACAATATTTGGAGTGAATGCTTACAATCACTTAAAGATAATTGTCCGTGTTAGGGCAATTTGAGTCAGACTAGGGATTTTTATGAGGGGAGGAGGTGGATCCTTTTAAAATGAATGCCTTCCAAATTGTTAAATCCATTGCTTGCCTATTTTTAACATTTGGGGGGTATAAATACTCAGCCCTGGCCCTCCACTCCATCATTGATGATCTGATTATCTGTAGCAGTCCAGAGGTTTGCCTCCCCACCCTCACCTACATTCCAAAGGCCAGCTACCCCCAAGACCTGACCAGTGCCAAAATTTCTATAATATTTTATGGGATTATTTCAAAAAGAGAAATCTGGATAACTGGGTGGTAGACACCCAATGCCGGGGTCCAACCCCAGCGGGTCCAGGGGTCCCCAAAGGTGTGGACGGAGTCGGCGAAGAATGAATGACATGGAAACTGGTTTCAGTTCATCAGCATAGCGAGGTTCTCCCTCCAGGATCTCCAGCGAGGTTCTGGTCAGGATCTCCAGCGAAGTTCTGGTCAGGAACTCCAACCAAGTTCTGGTCAGGATCTCCAACCAAGTTCTGGTGCCAAGCTCTCTCGCTAGGTTCTGTCTCTAGGTTCTGTAGTCAGGTTCTGTTGCAAGGTTCTCTAGCCAGGTTCAGTCACCAGGTTCTTTTGCCATGTTCTGTCTAGGTTCTCCAGTGAAGTTCTGTAGCCAGGTTCTGTCCAGGATCTTTTGCCATGTTCTCTGGCTAGGTTCTGGTTAGGATCTGACGTTTATTGTCTTGTTACATCCGTATTTATACCAGCCGATTTTAATCCTGTCAATTTCTATTACAAAGGTTAGGGTGTTTCTTATCTCCATTCCAGGGAGTAAAGATTATGTAGCTTAACTACCCGCCTGGCACTTAATTAAGGGGTTGTATCCCCTCCCTAACCTCCGGGAAAAATTCCTACCTGGGGAAACAACCTTTCTCGGAGAGGTGACTTTGGTTAAAACACATAGCACCAAGAAGGGGAGCAAACATATTAAGAACAGTATGCCATATACGCCAGGTCCCTTGAAACAGCAAGGATGGACCGGCTCCCGGCAAATTCCCCCTTTTTTATTTTTTAAATGATAGCGCATGCAAATCAGTGGCCACCTCTCGGGTTGTTTAAGACTCGGAAGAAGACTGGCAAGCAATGACAACAAGCATAGCTATAAACATAGTGGATGGAGTGCACAAGGAGCCTTGTTCTTGTAGAAGGTTGCTGGTCTCTTCAGTCTAGGGATTTCAGCTGTCCTCAAGTCGGGGGTTTGGTTGTCCTTGTTGATCTGGCTAGCGGGCAGCGTCATTGGCGACGGGCTTCCTGAAGCGTCAGCGAGTTGAAGGGCTGCGTCAAAGGGTCCATCAGGGCTGTGCTTGATGGTGGTGTCGGTGTCCGGGAGGAGTCAGCTGTGCCCTCTGGGTTGGACAATATGGATGATACCGGGGAGGAGGAGGAGGAGGAGGGGATGGAGAGTGGTGTGACATAAGGTCGGATTAGATGGTCTGGAATCCACACAGGTGAGTCTGCATCCTGTGGAAATATACAAGCATCTCCTCTCCCCCAGGTTAAAAGTACATCAGGTCCCTTCCAGGCTCCTGTAAGTTTTTTCATTTGACGAAATAAGTGAGTTTCTGCTAAATGAAAGTTTCTTTTGCTGATTTACTCAGAGTCCTCGGACTTGGCTGAGAGATTAGCTTCCACTTCTTGCTTTTCTACCATCTGTTGGGCCTCAGTTGTTAACTTCTTCAGCTGACCCCATGTTGGCATCTCAGTCCCTTGCATAGCCTTCCTTTTCTTCTTTTTTCCGCTCTTCTGTCATGGGGCAACTCCAAGTCTTTGGAACGATGAGACAAGGAGCTTCTCTGGATCCATTGTGGTGACGCACATAATGCATTTACTCAATCCAAGGCAGGCATTAAAAAGAAAAAAAACCCAAATGCTCTCTTGTATCCATTTTAAGAGTAGGATTAGTGCTTTCTGATATTACTGGAGTCCTGATCTATCACCCCAGGGAGAGCTTTCCATTCCTGCACTTTTCCGGGGTGGAAAGGCTGCAGTGGGGTTAAGGATAAGGCTCCTTGGGCCTATCTTCTCCCATGCCTCTACATTTACCTTTCCGGCACCTTTCCTTCCTCAGAAAAGCATGGACATACTTCTTGTATAAAACATTCCGTCTGACTGGATGTAACCTTAACTCCTCTGCTAGCAAGCATATGTGTTAAAAGATCAATACAGAGTCTTTTTTCTTTAGACTCAGTATGGCACATCTTCTCAATCTAAAGATCAATACAGAGTCTTCTTTCTTTGGACTCAGTATGGCACATCTTCTCAATCTAAGTTCTGTACTATCCACCTTCTTACCCTACTTATCCTCTATAGGGGGGTCTGTAGCACCCTGGTGGAGTCCTATCCATCCCGAGTGTGGGGGTTCTCAATGGGGGGGCTTACCTAGGGGAATCCTTTTCCAGGGGTTCCCAAAGGTGTGGACGGAGTCGGCGAAAACTATCCACCCTCTTCCTACAGTGGAGTCCTTATCCGTCCCGAGTGCAGGGGGGCTTACCTAAGGGTCCCTGTTCGGGCGCCAGATGCCGGGGTCCAACCCCAGCAGGTCCAGGGGTCCCCAAAGGTGTGGACGGAGTCGGCGAAGAATGAATGACATGGAAACTGGTTTCAGTTCATCAGCATAGCGAGGTTCTCCCTCCAGGATCTCCAGCGAGGTTCTGGTCAGGATCTCCAGCGAAGTTCTGGTTAGGAACTCCAACCAAGTTCTGGTCAGGATCTCCAACCAAGTTCTGGTGCCAAGCTCTCTCGCTAGGTTCTGTCTCTAGGTTCTGTAGTCAGGTTCTGTTGCAAGGTTCTCTAGCCAGGTTCAGTCACCAGGTTCTATCCAGGTTCTTTTGCCATGTTCTGTCTAGGTTCTCCAGTGAAGTTCTGTAGCCAGGTTCTGTCCAGGATCTTTTGCCATGTTCTCTGGCTAGGTTCTGGTTAGGATCTGACGTTTATTGTCTTGTTACATCCGTATTTATACCAGCCGATTTTAATCCTGTCAATTTCTATTACAAAGGTTAGGGTGTTTCTTATCTCCATTCCAGGGAGTAAAGATTATGTAGCTTAACTACCCGCCTGGCACTTAATTAAGGGGTTGTATCCCCTCCCTAACCTCCGGGAAAAATTCCTACCTGGGGAAACAACCTTTCTCGGAGAGGTGACTTTGGTTAAAACACATAGCACCAAGAAGGGGAGCAAACATATTAAGAACAGTATGCCATATACGCCAGGTCCCTTGAAACAGCAAGGATGGACCGGCTCCCGGCAACCCAAGTGTTATGTTATTCTCTATACTGTTCTGTATGCTTAAAATATTTCATAATAAACTGAAATTTTAAAATATCCTGAAGAAGGAACCCTTCCAATGAATAAAACAGTGTGCTTCAAGCTGTAGGATAGATGAGTGTGTCTTTGAAGAGAGAAGCTCCTGAGGACATACTTAGACTTGGTAGCAACGGTCCTGAAGCTCAGCATCAGGAATGGAGGGCGTGGAGGAGCTACCAGGAATACCCCAGGCAGTTGGTTTAACTTCTTCCTTGCCTTCTCAAAGGAAGTTCTCAACTGTCATTTTGCTTTCTAAGTTAAGAATCTACGAGACCCCCCAATTTAGATCCAATGCAGACTTCTCTCCCCTAGAATTCCTGGCCCTCTGCTAATTGGTCTTTTCTACTGTGATAGAGGAGATGGGCTTCCTTTGTTGCCTTGCTGTTTTTGGTTGCCTAAGTATCCACTAACACGGTTAGCAACATCACCCTGATACTCTTTTCAGTGGCATCTCTCCCATTCTACACAGTCTTAGAGGGCCTATACTTCAAAGTATCCTGTCAGCCCTAAGTCAATTGGACTCTAAATATTAATTTCGGTGAAGCAAGAGAGGAAAAAACAGTGATATATTTTAACAGTGATGCCCTGGCATCATGACAAAGGAGTTGTGTTACTGGGACCAGAACTGCTCTAGTTCCTGTCTATATCTAAATTAGATTCCTTTTAGGAACCACCCAATCACCCTAGTTAGCTTGAAGAAAATTCCCTTTATCTTTAAGCTAGCAGAATCAGATTCAGTTGTTTAACTGCTGAGGGCTATAATTCTTATGGAGAGAGAGAAACATCAATAATGAGAGAGAATCATTGATCGGCTGCTTCCTGCACGCCCTTAACTGGGGATGTAGCCCACAAGCCGGGCATGTGCCCTTGACCGGAATTGAACCTGGGACCCTTCAGTCTGCAGGCTAACAGTCTATCCACTGAGCCAAACTGGTTAGGGCTCTTATGCTATCTATTTAAGTAGTTCTCAAAGTGTGGCCCCTGGATCGAAAACATTGGAGTCACCTGGGACCTGTTTGAAATGCAAATTCTGAGGCCCTGGCATATACCTCCTAAACCAGAAACTCTGCAAGTGGGGTCCAGCAATATGTGTTCTTAAAGTCCCCCAGGTTATTCTGATCATGGCTAATGTCTGAGAAGCACTAAACTGTCCAATAAAGTCCCCACCAATGTCAACTTAGACCCTTTGTTCTCACCAAAATCATTGTCCCTGGCCAGCATCTCGCTGTTGGGAGCCAGCCTCTCCACCCTTATACTCCTGGCTCTGGGAAACCTCCAGGCCTGATTCCTAGTACAACTAGCTGGAATCATAGGACATAGGACATGTTCATTCAACTCACGAGCCAAATAGGAATGATCTTCCTGCTCCTTTCCCTCTACTCCCACACTTCTGTGTGCTCTAGAAGTATCACTTCATTCCCAAAGCTTGACATAACTAATTCCAAGGTAAAGTGACAGTAATAACACCTTAGAGAAGCGGTTCTCAACCTGTGGGTTGCGACATTTTTGGCGGTCGAACGACCCTTTCACAGGGGTCGCCTAAGACCATCCTGCATATCAGATATTTACATTACGATTCATAACAGAAGCAACATTACAGTTATGAAATAGCAACGAAAATAATTTTATGGTTGGGTCACAACATGAGGAACTGTATTTAAAGGGCCAGAAAGTTGAGAACCACCACCTTAGAGTTATGTAACAATTTATAGTTTCCTAAATGCTCCCACCCACATTGCATCATTTATTTTTCACAACAATCCTGTGAGGCAGGTATGGCTCCTCCTCTATAAGATAAAGAAAGTGAGAGTCAAGAGAGACAGTAAGAAGCCTGACTATTCACTACAAACAACCAATAGGTAGCAAAGAAAAGAGTCGAATGTAGAGTTGAATGACTCTAGGTCCCGTGTTTCATAAGCTTGATTTTAGTCTTAATTAAGATATTTTGTTGAATGCACACACCAACACACATGCTGTTTGTGTCGATTATTTTTTTATGGTCTTTTAACTTTATTGTAATCTACAGACCTCATGGCAGAGCTAATCAGCCTGAGAGACTTTGGTAGTAGAATCTAATAGAGCACTACCAGGAGCCAATGTAGGAATAGGGGAATTCTTTGCCAGTGGGCCATTCTTTTAGAGCCAGACATGTCAATTTAAATGGAAAATTTCTCAATAATTATTTAGGAACAGAACCCATTGGTACTGAATAGCAGCACATGGGATAAATCTCAGAAATATTTTCATAGCGTTAGTTGATTATATTATAGTTAACTCCTCTCTGCATTCCAACCTCGCTGGTTGGATTATCCGGACTGGATGGCTATTTGCTTCTTTACTTTAACCCTTTAGGTAGATATTCCATGGCTCATCTCCCACATGCTTGATCTGGAGAGGCTAAGGCTTTCAAATCCCACTGTGAGTGTTGCTGCCAAGCATCTCTGTGAGCTTAGAGGGGAAGGGGTCCAAGCTCTCCCTCCACACCAGCAAGTTGCTCATAACCCAGTCAGTTCTCTTAAAGCTGCCAGCATGAAACACATCCTGCCTGACAAGGCATGGCTAAATAGATAATCTCTAGCACATTGATGAGCAATATTCAAAGTAAAACTTTGGAGCTTCACAAGGATCTTATTTATATAATCTCTCTTCTCTTTTCTCTCTTCTCTTTTCTCTCTCCTCTCTCCTCTCTCCTCTCTCCTCTCTCCTCTCTCCTCTCCTCTTCTCTCCTCTTCTCTTCTCTTCTCTCTCTCTCCTTAAAAAGCCAAGTCATAATATAATCTCTCCTCTCTCCTCTCCTCTCCTCTCCTCTCCTCTCCTCTCCTCTCCTCTCCTCTCCTCTCCTCTCCTCTCCTCTCCTCTCCTCTTCTCTTCTCTTCTCTTCTCTTCTCTTCTCTTCTCTTCTCTTCCCTTCTCTTCTCTTCTCTTCTCTCTCTCTCCTTAAAAAGCCAAGTCATAATAAATTCCTATGGGAACCACTAAATCTTAGCTGTAGGATCAACCAGTAAAGGCAGGTTGAGGGGCAGGGACCCAACGCATCAGTTTGGTTAGCACATCACCCAAGCCTGGATTCTGGCTCACATTTTCCCCTTTCTGACCAGATTTGAGTCTGGTTTCTTTATTTTTTTATAAATGACATATAAGTTCAAGCTGAACAAGTACTCAAGGACAATTCCTGTCACCCCAGCTACTTTAGAACACTGCATGTGTCTGAAATTTGTTTAGCCACCTGATTGCACACGTGGTGTAATCCTTGCACTTTTTTGTTAAGTACCTATTAGCTGACTATGCATTTCTTCAAATATATATTTCAGTTTCTTGCTTTATAAACTTGGACTTCTCAAACCAACATCCTTTATAAAGAATATAAAGAGTTTACTTCCAGTAGTTGAGCATCGACCTATGAACCAGGAGGTCATGGATCAATTTTTGGTCAGGGCACATGCCGGGTTGCCAGCTCCATCCCCAATGTGGGGCATGCCGAAGGCAGCCGGTCAATGATTCTCTCTCATCATTGATGTTTCTATCTATCTCTCTCCCTCTCCTTTCCTCTCTGAAAGCAATAAAAATATATATTTTTTAAAAAAGAATATACACAGTTTAGAGGCCCAAACATTCCAATACAGATTTTTGGTATACTTGTCAAAAAATCAGGTGGAAATAATGTAATATTGTTCAAAGAACTTTTCCATTTGCTAATTTATATATGTAAACTTGCAGCCATTAATGCTCACAGAGAACTCACCCTGTACTATTACTACAGCATCTAAATGAAATCATTTTAAGATGAATGAATTATACCCTTTCATTATGGAGAATACAAAGATAAACTATTTATATGAATCATGAGGGGAGTTTAAAAGACCATTAGTCCTGCTACCCAATTACCACCTGGGAGGATAGACATGGAGAGCCAGGCACTGGGCTTGAGCCTCAGGACCTATGATATTTACTACAGTTCCATTCCTCTTATCTGTGGTAAGAAGCTAATTAATATCATTACTTTGCCTCATAGGGTCATCCAGAGGGTACAAAAACTTGTGAAATGAGCTAGTACATATGAAATAGAGTATCTGATATATATATATTAACTATGGTTCAAAACTTTTATTAACAGGTGTTCCAGAATGAACGGTTTCAGTAACTGTTCCACAATATTTATGGGGTTGTGGTTAATGATGTGCTAGCATAAAGTACCTCATTTTAGGCTGCCAGTTTATTTTATAGGAGGTGCTAGGAAATTGATTAATCAGACTAAAAATTACTTTCTGAGGAGAATCTTGTCATGTCTTGTCAGTACTTCCTCAGCTCAGTTCTTCCCTTGGAGAATGTCTTTTTTATGCCTTTGTTAGAACAATCTCCTTATATTTGTCATTTTATTTGTCTTTATCCCCCATTAGGTAAGTTTCTTGGGAGTAGAGCCTTGCTCTAATTTATGGTGTCTGCCATGTAGTAGGTTCTCAGTAAGTGCTTGTTGAATGAATGAATCAATCAGTGAGTCAGTGGGTTAATGAAGGTGAGCAGCCTTTCAATTCAAGAAGTATCATTTCAGGTCCCACAATTTCTAAAAGAGGATGTCACTTCCCACTCCAACCAGCTGACCATTTCTACCAGAGAGCTTTGTGCTCAAGTGTACTCCGGGGGCTAACCAGAAGTATTATCTTTGGCTCAATAGTTAGCTTTCTACAGCTTGAATGGAAGGACACATATCACAGAGAAGTAACTGAACTACAGTTCTTTTTTTTTTTTCCAAATAGATACCCCCAAATCATTCCTGAATTAAGTGAGATCAGCAGGAAGCCACATTTCTAGACTACATCAAGTTTCCCTAGAATTGTTTTTATTGAATGGGGGAAGGTGGTTTGGCATGATGCTAATGACTTGGTTTGGAGAGATTTTATAAGAAACTGTCCTCTGGAGTTTATTAGAGTCTTTATTGTTAGTTTGCTATTGAAAACACTTATTATTATATCAGAGAGTATGCCTTTCTGCATCAGGAATATTGGTGCTTCAACTGTGCACGGGGCTTGCTTTTACCCCATGGGTTCTATGTTTTTATAAATGGTTATTCTGACTACCAGAAAAGCTAGAGTCAAGTTCTCTGTGCCTCACCTCTAACAAGTGGTTACATAGGATGTCAGGGCATGTATTGTTGGAACCAACCTTCCCACTTGCTTCCCTTAAATTCCCTTTATGTATCTTTCAAGTTTTTATGTTAGTGGCTTCTAACTCGATATATACATATCTTTTCAAGCTACCCTAAATTCTTTCTGAAACATGTCAGTACCAAGTTAAATCAATGAAGCATAAGGGAAATGATCAGACTATCTCCCTAAAAGCCCTGGCAGTTCTTCAGAGCTGGTTCCAGGTTCCCCCCGTCCAGCAATTTTCAACCAGTGTGCCACAAGAATTTTTAAAACATTCAATACCTGACCATTTAGGTAGGGCACTGTGACAACAGTCAACACAGTAATTGTCCAGTGTGAATGCCTTATTTTAAATCATAAATATATACGTCATATAATAGAGTTGCCTGTTATCGGTTACATTGCATAATACGCTTGTGTCTGATTAGTTAATTCTTGGTACCAGAAATTCTTACATACAAGTATAGGCACCTGATTTTTAAAAAGTCACAAATGTATTAGAGGTGTGGGGATTTTTGTTTTTTGTTTGTTTGTTTTTGTGTGTGTGTTGTTGTTTTTTGGTAAATCAATCAAAATTATACTTTTTTTGTCAGACTAGCAAAAATCTTGTTTTTGGTGTGCTGCAGAATTTTAATAGTTTATACGCACCATGAGATGAAAAAGGTTGCAAATCTCTACTATATTTTATAGTAAATTATCCAGAAAAGATACCAAGAAATTATTTATTTGTAATTTTATCCTACTTTCAAAAGGGAAGAAACAAAATCAAATAAAAATTTGTATCTTAAATGGATATAGACTGGCATTTTATGAATAAACTTTCTTTCTTGCTATAATTTTATACTGTTATTAACATTTAACCATATTTATTTATACTCTAATTTCACAAAGAATTTTAGGTAACCTATAAGAAATGCAAGTATGAAATTGTCAAGTTGAACTTTTGAAAGTATATAAATAATAATAATTGAGAATATATATATTGAAACAAAATAGCAATAAAAGGAGAAAAATAGATATACATGTTTAAGTTATACCTTCCCATACACTATAGTAGAAACAGAAATATAGCTTTGACCTTCCTAACAGTCAAAAGGCAAAATGGGAAAATAATCAGATAAATAGTTCCCATCATACTAGGGGAAGGAGAAGTTACCAATTATTTTCTAATGAGTTAATTCTGAAATGAGATTTTATGTTGGATTTTATAGAGAGAATACTGAAAGATACAGTGGGGAGGGCATAAAAAATATCAGATCAGCAAACGCAACAGTGGGTTTTATATGCAGCCAAAGGCAAACCATGTAAATAGTGAAAGTCATCTTTCCTTACTGTAATTATAGTCTAGTTGGTATTGCATAGTTTTTTAATCCCCAGCTATTTATGATAATCTAGCTGGCAAATTCAACTGCACTCAAAGGCTGTGTAAGTAATGCAGAAGAAGGAGGAGGTCAGAACAAGTCAAAGAGGGAAGAGGTCAAAACAAGTCATATGGGTCTGGAGAGTGCATGACTTACATAAAACAGAATAAAGTCCAAGTTGGCCAGGTTAGCCTGTTTTTCAGAAGATGAAAATGCATATTTTTGTGTGAAATTTTCTCATTTATAAATGTTGGCAACTAATTCAAATAAAATAGAATTATCTGTGTGGTAAACAAAACACATTTATAGGAAGCCTAACTGTGAAGTTTATACTGGATTTTAGGCTTAGAATGCTATTTTCTTACATCTTTGACATATAGATTCAGTTGGCCAGAGGAGAAGAGATCATGGAGGCATGTGCCTAGGAGGTTTCTAATGGGCTATATCTAGAAGTGGTACTTCACTTCTGCACACATTCCATTGGCTAGAACTCAGTCATGAGGCCACATTCATTGCAAGGAATGCTGGGAAAGGTATTCCAGCTATGGACCCATGAAGAAGAGGGGAGCATAGATTTTGATTGTCATTCATCTTCTCTTGGATCTATAAGTATTGACAATTTATCCCCAGAGTGAAGGATATTTGAAATTGTTTTATTATTATTATGATTCCTGTGAAATCTGGTATTAAAAATGTATGCCATAAATAACAATCAAATGGTATGACAGAGAATTATACAATATCCCTTCATGTCTTGCTCCATGATATTCAACGTACAAAAGTATCACATTCCCTTTTTTTAAAATAAATCAAATTTTATGTTATTGTTAATAGGAAATTTGGTCTCAGTTATTTGGTAGAAACAGTGGCCTTCTCTCCTCCCTGGGGTTTGCCATCGAAAATTGAGGACCATTATTTTCGAGTCAATTGTAGCTGCCCTTTCCTCTGCTCTGTGCCCATGCTGATGATCCCATTCAAAGACCTGTGGCTCAATTTTAGTTCAGTTCTGTCTTAACAGATTTGTAGGAGCTACCAGTCTATATACATAGCATGCAGAGTCCAACCATTTCTCTGAACCTGCCTATTTGAGGCCTTGCTACCCAACAGACCTGGGTAGAAGTGAAGTATGGTCCCTACCATCTGAAGAACCCCCAATATTTCATTTTATTTGTTTTGGATAAACCAACTTCCTCACCTTAAGTTTGTTTATTTTCTTTCCCTTCTCAAAGCACCAGACTCTATCACCTTCCTACTTGAGGTATTTTTAGATTCTATTAATGAGACCAGGCCTCTCAACCAAAGGCTTTTCAGGTACTCAAGATTCCATAAATGAATGTTAATTTCTTCTCCTTGCATGGGTGTGAGAGCTGGTGTCACTGATGCAGTAGGGGCAATTTCTCTTTATAATGTTGAAGTTTCCAGATTGATTTATTTGAAACTTAAGGGATTGTCTAAAGAGTTATGTAGAAATGTATGTCTGGATTGTTAAGTAGAAATATAATGTATTTTGTATTTTATTTCATTGATAAAGAAGTATTAAAATTATTAAGTGAAATAAAATCTGAGTTGTTAACTTAGCCAGTAGCATTGAGATTGATTTTGATTGTTTATTTACATGTTAGATAGCTTCTAAACCCCAATGATCAGTCTACTATCCTTACTAGGTTTATTAGGTGGTAACATCTTAAAGAGGAAATGTGAACTCTTACCCAAGAATCATGAGGTACAATAGTGTCACTGACAAGTTCTGAGAAGAGACAGACAGGATAAACACCTCTCCTTCCCCTCCTTAGCTTCTCCTTCACAATACCCCCACACTCCACACACACCCCTCCCCACCCCAGGAAACTGGGGAAGTTGACTAAATTTAAGAAATGTTTGAGCATCAGCTGTTTGTATAAGACATTTCCCCTCTGAGCAGTCACAACAGACTGCCTGGGGTTAAAGGCCCACACTACTAGCTTACTAGTTGTGTGACCTTGGGTAGGTTGCTCCAACTCCTTGAAGCTCAACTTCTACATCTCCAAAATGATGGTGATAAATATATCTAGCTAACAGGGTTGTCATGAGGATTAAATGAGTTAAAAGAAAATCTTAGATCACTACCTGCCACATCTTAAAACTTATATAGGTGCTTGCTAACTAATAAAACAAAACAAAAAAACAAAACAACAAAAAGCCAACAAACATTCCTATGGTGAAAAAATGCTCTGAAAATTTAGCATCATGATTATCTGTAAAATCATAGAACCTGCCTCAGTAGAGTTGTTGTGAGGATTAAATGAGATGATCCAGGTAAAGGGCTTAAAATATTGCCTGGGACAATAGCCAACCCTCATTAATGTTGATATTAATTGCTGCTGCTGCGTCTGTTACTGCTATTGCTTTATCCTGATTATCATTTGAAATATATGTTTTGACATGTATCTAACAGTTTAAAAGCATAAATTTTCAGTACCTGACTCCGTTTTGTTGAGCTTAACTCTTAAGTACTTCACTGTATTCACAATAAATACATGTCCCTGTTAAATCCAAAGATTTACTAATTCTTATAAGCACTAATTCTTGTAAGCACTTATTCTTTCTGCCCATGAGAAGAGTGTGTAGGAGACTGTCCGCACCTGCCAAGGGAGGCCCAGAGGAATGAATACTGGTGTCTTTGCTTACCTTCACCTGAATAAGAACACTGTGATTGTGTTAGGCAGCTGTTGATGCCACAGGGAATGGAAAACTACGGCTGAGGAGTTTTCCAAGGGAAAGAGATTTTCTTTGATGCTGAGAGGTAATTCTGACCACACTCTTGTCCCTCCACCTTTGCCTCCCTAGTTTTTAGTATCTCAGGCCCCCTGAAAAATGTCTTTCTGCCTGATTCTCTCTAGTTCTTGCTTGACCCCATAAACAAACATCCCTACTGGGAGTTCTGGTGATGCACATTCCCCCTGTTGGAAATACAATGCAGCCAGCTGATTTGGCCAAAGTGTCTTTGACATTCATTTTTGAATGCACATTTCTGGAAACTTTAGTGTGTCTTTCTTGGGGGAGCCAGGAGAGGGAGGAGGGGTTCAGCTGGCAGGTACTTTCCAAGAGATCTTTTTGATGCTATTCTTCACTTTCCTAATTTCAGTGCCCAGGATAGGACTTAAACTGTCCCTGTTGTATTCGTCTGTCGCTTTTCTGCTTTGGCTTTCCCATTCTCAAATACTCTGTCAGGAATTCCTCTAGAGTAGAAACCCCTTCAACTGAATTGAATGAGGAATTCAGAATTGTGGAGAATTTACTTTTAAACAAGTAAATTTTAATATCGTTTCCTAGAATATCAATCTTCTGTTTTGAAAAATAAAAGAAGGAAGTTGTTTCTAATTTTGAGTGTTAACTTAAGTAACTGCTTATATGCAGATGTTTATCACTTGGAGTGCTTCAAATATAAATAATTCTATCTTTTGCCCAATCTCTTCCCTTTGTTTTAAGTGCTCTTTATTGAGAGCTGACATAAACCCCACTGGGAGCCTGCAGGGAGAAAGTCGGGGTCCAGGAGAGTTCTTTTGAGCCTTTATAACTGAGAAGGTATTGCCATCGCCTTGGAACTTGTAACAGTAATCAGCAGCCATATGAATAAATGATTTAGACAGACTTGTTTAAATGTTTGTGATTCTCAGAGAATAATCAGCTCAAGTATTGACAAATGGTTTAGGAATGAGTTACCTTAACCATAAAGAAGATCTAAAAAAATAACTCCACACCTTTTAAGCTTTTTTCATTAAACGCTTGTGGCAAGAATGTAATGCAGGAACTAAGGAGGACCTGAGCTTCTCGTAGAAAGAATACAAGTCAGTCACAGGATTCCAGGACAAGGCCAAGGAATGCAAAACCGAAAGAAATAGTTATTAATTGTTCTCTCTTCAACTATTTTTTGCTGATCCTAACAAGCCAGTCTTTTATCCTTCAGGCTTAATGGGTGCAGGGAGGCTTGGTTGTGAGTTGTTATTGTCAGTCCTCATGGAAGAACCAGTGAAGAGGAAGGATTCGAGGAGAAGTGGGAGGAGGAGGCTTGGCGATCACACAGGGAGGCTGCTGCCAGCCCAGGGGAGAATGCAGAGCGCACCAGGGTGGGAGTGGGAGCAGGAACAATGCAACCAGTCAGACTGGAAGTTCAGAAGAGGGAATAGGCGGAAGTGAGAATAGGAGGCATTATTCTGCTTTGTGCGATTGCTCATGAGAATACAGCTACATGTTTACATTAAGCATTAAAACAAGTTATGTCCAGTTTGAGCTCATGAAAATGTTTCCCCCTCAACACTTCCAGCCGTGAAACACACCCATCCCCAGAAATAGGGTTCATGAGGTAACCAAAGGACTTAGAGCTCTAGCAGAGTCACGCTTAAAGGCCAGTGTTCAGCTAGTCATTGTAGACAGAAATTACACGAGATGGAAACCTAGGATTGAGGTGGAGCTCGGCCTGAACAACTAGCATGTCCAATGCTCATAAATGTGTAGTCTTTGGTACATTGGAATAGTTCAAAGGAGAACTGGGGAGAGACTCAGTTATATACTGAGGATAGTTCCATGACCATTGCCTAGGGCCGTGGTTGGCAAATCACGGCTCGCGAGCCACATGCAGCTCTTTGGCCCCTTGAGTGTGGCTCTTCCACAAAATATCACGTGCGGGCGCACACGTACAATGCGATTGAACCTTCATGGCCCATGCGCAGAAGTTGGTATTTTGTGGAAGAGCCACACTCAAGGGGCCAAAGAGCCACATGTGGCTCGTGAGCCGCGGTTTGCCGAGCCGCAGTTTGCCGACCACTGGCCTAGGGTGTTCACTTTGCCTTTGGCCACAGATTTCGGGATAAGAAATTAGACCTTTAGGAGGACTTCTTTGCCAGTCAGTTTCAATTCTAACCCCTTTGGAAATTCGTGCCAATGAAATGACATGCTTCTTGACTATCACTGATCTCTCATTCATGTCTTATGTATGTGCATTGTATTAGAGAATTGTATTCAAAAACTGCCTTTCAGTATGGCAAATTGAATTAAACTGGGAGCTTTAAAAAATACTAAATCCTGTTTCCCATCCCCCAGAGACCCTGATTTCACTGGTCTAGAATGTAGACAGGGCATCTGGACTTTAAAAATCTCCTTAGATCAATCTAATGTGCAACCAAAATTTAGAACCACGGCTGTAAGGAGAAGATTAACGATGAGTAGGTTGAATCACATATTATACCAGATGGTATGTTGGTAGTAATCAAAAATTATTATGGGAACTGAGAGGACTCATCCCCAAGCTGGAGATGAGGATTGCTCAGGGAAGCCTCTAGGTGTGAGGGTGATACGTGAACTGACTATTAAATTATGTAGAGGAATCAACCAAGTAAAGAGGAGTATGAGAGAGATCTAGGCAGAGGAAGCAACCTTCAAAGGCAGGGAGAGATGAAAGAAAGGGCCTAAATGAAAATCCAACAGACATGCCCTATAGTCTATAGCTGGCTGCAGCCATTGGAAGTTTCTTCAGAAACCCACTTGAGTTGGCAACACTGGGCTTTTCAGGTCATAGCATCTTCTTACTTCCTTACATCTGAGGAAAGGCAGCAATATCCTAGCACTCTGTATTATGGACTCTCAGTGGAAAAAGAAAATCTAGCAGTGCTGGGCGTTTCCAGTGAAGTTAATAGCTGTTGAAATGGATCCTGGAGTTATTTGTTTTGTATGGTGTGTGATACATGTCAACTCATATCAATCACAGGGTCACTTTTCTACAAGTGCTTGAGCCCATCATCCCAAGTAAAGATCGTTTATTGTCCCTAAATTAAGTAACCATTGAACAGCAGGGAGGGCACAAACTAGGCAAATACTAGGAAACAAACTGAAAAAGAACTTCCTTATAGAGGAAAAGGTGCCTATTTCTTACTTACCTGACAAGAACTTTGGGGTTTGGATTGTTGCCACCTAATTATGTAAACAGACCCTGTTTTAGGTTCCCAGCCCTGTACTCTCTACTATCTTTCCAGCCTGATTGCCATACAAATACAGGTGGTTCTCGGGTAGGATAAACAATCTGTGTGTTATCTCCAGAGGAATATTTGAGGTTGTAGAAAGATTATCTTTATCTGATGTGGTGGAGTCACTGATATGACAATATATGCTCTCTTATACTGAATCCGGGTGGTCACTTCTGTAATGTGACTTTAAAGATCTGGAATGAAAGAAGCTTACATCTTGGCAAACCTTTAACACCACAGTGAAAGTTAGCATAGAAGCCAGGTCTTCTGATGGTTGTTTCTTTTTAGAAATCTTTACAAAATGCATATATTGTATATATAGCATCATGGCTTCTGACGTCCTTCACAAAAAGTTTCCTCTCTGCTTGGATCCTCCCAATTTATAGAGAGAGTCAACAGCTGGTCCAAGGTTGAAGAGTCATTGGTGTCATACTTAGAATACACAGAATTAGACTCCAGCTCCTCAGAATAAATGAATAGTCCATTGTCTATAATGTGCTTGAACTTGGTCAGGCAGCCTTAGTCTCCACTTTCTGGGATTCTTCTATCCTTTTTTATTTTTATGAAATATTTTAAGGTTTGCATTTTAAACTTAACCTTAGCATTTTATGTACAATCATCTACATATCTTATTTATTTGTATGGCATCATGCAAAAAGTCATAAAGTTCAGCTCAGAACCTACTGTCTGCAGCATCTGGAATTCAGAGTTATACGAAGAAAACTTGGGAGATTAACTACCTTCTCAGGTGGTTCTTAAGCCCAGTGATGTTTGAAGAACTTTGCTAATGGGTGACTATTTCCTCCATGACTATAACTGCCATAAAAGCCTTCAAACACAAGATGATAACTCAGAAACCATGGGACAGAAGGCCTAACATAAAATCCAACTGATTATGAATCTTTCTATAAAACTTAATTTTAAGGTAACTATAAATATTTCCCAAGCTCTATTGACTACCTCAGAAACTTAAATCAGTAAAGGGAAGATTTAAAGAAAATTAAATATAGAGAAAAGTCAACAATTATTGGATCCTGGTGTTTTCTAGGGCCACATTTGAATTTGTTGTCCTGATTCTTTTCCCCTAAGGACAGGAACTTGCCATTGCCACTCCAAGGATAATATTCAGGGCTCAGTAGGACCCTGTGTTGAGAAACCTAGTCAGGAAACACTGAAAACCGCCTGCCATTCTGAGAGTAAGGAAACTTTCACTTTTCCTCTTGGGTACATTGATTAGCCTTGGGACTTGCCCCATTCAGGTTACATCCTTAAAAAAAAAAAAAAAAAAAGCCTTTTCTGTCATTTGCCTTGGGGTCTGAACTGCCCATGGATCTGAGAAAACTGAGTTAAAAGCTTTGCTTAAGGACTCATTCATTTCTTTCCCAAATATTTACAGGATGCCAATGGTGAAATATAGCAGTAAACAAAATGGGCAAAATCCCTGCTCTTGTGGGACTGTCATTCTAATAGGGCAAGAGAGATGATAAGCAAATAAACTAGCAAGAATATAGAGTATCAGATGGTGAGAAGGCTAAAGAGACAAATAGAATATGGAAAGGGGGTAAGAATCCTAGGTAGGGGAGCTGTTTTATATAGTGGTAGGGAGAGACCTCCTGCATAAGATGATTTCAGAGCAGAGGTGGCACCCAGTGAGAGTGTGAGCTCCAGGAATGTCTGGGGGAGGGCATTCCACCAGAGGTTCCAGGAAGGGCAAAGACCACATGCTTTGCTTCAGAGCACTCTGCATATGAAGAGTTCCCCAAGAATGGCACCTAGCTTCAGGGTTAGACTACTTCTGTGTTGCAATCCCGATAGTTCAAGGTGTCATGCCTGAAGGCACGATTTCCAGGAAGAGAGGGAGTGATCCTCAGCACTCCTCAGGAAGTGCCTCAAATCCAGCAAAATACCTGCCTATCAGCTCTTCATTGCAAAAGGGAAATTCAGGCAAACCTGCCCTTCTCCTGAAGGTGACTATTATGGCGTTTTGGTTGATTTGTGCCTGTCCTTTGAGTAATTACTGACAATAGTGCAGATGGTAACCTGATCATACAGGCGTCTCTCCCACACTTTATGTGGGTAAAGTCCGTCTTTTCAAGTCTGTGGGTACAGTTGATGTTGACAAAGCCTGGGGCTGTTTGCAACCACACCTCTTTTCCCTACCATCTGCTCAGTCCTTCAGTCAGAAAGACTCTGTTTTTTATTACCAAGTGCCAAGTTGATATATATGTCCTTGGGATAGTCCAGAAGTCTCCATTATGCCACATTGTTGGAATTCACATTTTAGTATGTCCATAACATATTCCTCTCCTTTCTCTACTAAGTTTCCCAATTCAATTCCCCACACTGAAGATTATTTTACTAGTGAACTAGCTTCTCTCTACCATATGGGTTAAAGGCTGCAAAGCAATACTGGGCAAAATGTCCCTCATGTTAGCCAATACATTCTATTCTCAAGCCTTGCTGAGGTCTTTGCCTTACTTCTAAACTAGTTGATGAGAAACTAGAAACTTCTCTCGTTGGAAAAATCCGTCGCCAAATCTCCATTCCTTGTCTGACCTCTAGGGTCACCCTGAAAGTCCTTCTTATATGTTCCAAAAAGGTGATAGGATTTCCCCCAGTGCCTCCTTACAATCATGTTTTGGAGGTTTTATTAAAATTGGTGAAAGGCTTTCTGTTCCAACTGTGTCCATACAAAAGGATCATTATTGATTTGACCTTAGTTGCCAACTAGCCAGTTTTTTTCTTTGTTGATGAAAATCTTGGGCATTTCCAAAATGCTCAGTCCTCAGATCACCCAGCACACCAGGCCAACCAGGTTGTCACATCAGCAGTGCACACTTCACCCGACAGCAAGACTCCTAGCCAGGAACATACTCAGGGAAGAGGTGAGAGCAAACTAATGGAAGACTAAAACTTCTAATACCACCTCTTACCCTCTGAGAAATAGTAATAACACCAAGAAGAGCGATCTTCAAGGACATGACCAAGGCCAAAGCTCCGCTTCACTTAAGAAAAAAGTTAGCAGCTATAGTTTTCTTTGAAACATTAACAATAATATCAACAACTTCTTTCCTAGCTTCTTGGAAGGAAAAGATACAGAGAATAATATGACCTTTAGTTTTCATTGAGGAAGGTACCAGAATTGCTCAATGTCCCATGAAATTCATTTGAATGGATCCTGTTTAAATGTGCCAGCTGGAGGAAATATTATTTATCAAAGCAAACAAGCAACACTAAGGAAGTGGAACCTGTGAAATAATGTGGAAAATTTTCCCAAAAAAACTACTGTTCTTAATGCTTTCCTCATTGGGGGTTTATATAAAATGAATTGGTTTTATTTGTTTCTAAAACTCCCCAAATCTTTTTTTTTTTTTTTTTTAATGGAGCTCTTTCTGAGGATTTTTCTCATGGAATTTCACAGACCTAAGGACAAAGACACAGTTGCCTAGAGTTTGAATACCATTTCATTTCAACATTGTCTTAGATGAGGATGGAATCAGAATCTGAATTAAAAAATCAATTGTGATTCATGGAGATGAGGGCCTGTGTGTTATGACGTCACTACATAACTCACCTACCTCCTCTCCTGCCCCCCAGGTCATGTTGTCCTCCAGTCAGGGTCACTCCCACTTGGAAGAGAAAAGTTCAGGAAGTCCCAGGGCTCCTTATGAAGTAGCCTCTTTTTTCACCACCTATGTTAAGATAAGTGAAAGTTGTGTTGGTGCCAAATCCTTCAACCCAAACATACTTGTTTCAAGAGAAACAATGGAAGTTCTTATCACAAAGTTTTAATATGGGAAAGGACAAGTTTGGTAGTTGTTCAAGCACATGAGCTGATCTTTAAGATAATCTGGGTATCTTGATGGGAATACCACAATAGGCCTGTCCAGCTCTTTGACCAGATTCCATACTCTTTTTTAAAAATATTTTTTTTTTATTGATTTCAGGGAGGAAGGGAGAGAGCGATAGAAACATGATGATCAGAAAGAATCATTGATCAGCTGCCTACTGCACACCCCCTACCAGGTATCGAGTCCGCAACCTGGGCATGTGCCCTAACTGGGAATCAAAGCATAACCTTCTGGTTCATAGGTTGACACTCAACCGCTGAGCCACACTGGCTGGGCTGGATTTAATACTCTTATAAAACTAAAAATGCAGGTATCTTCATTAAGTGTTTGCTTAAAGAGGCTTGTGGAGGATTGACTAAGAAGAGACAATCACTTGGCAACGGATAGCTAATAGCACTTCTGTTTCCTCTATTAAAACTCATTCCCAATTTACAATGAATATAAAAATGTTACCCATGATAATATCAGAGAACAGTTCAGGGACAGAGACCAGAAGCCAGCAAGTCCATTAGTGGCATCTCTCTCTAGAACATAAATGAACTTTGAAATAAAATGAACTTCAGTGATGGGGGATAGAGGAAAGTGGACCAAGATTTAAAAAATAATAATAAAGTAGAAGAACCACTGCTTTAAATCACAACATGCCCTGAAATGTATTAAAGTCAGAGAGATGTGAACATGAGGGTGTTTTGGGGGGTAGAAAGATCGTTTATTTGTTTTTGCTTTCACTAGGGACATAGTTGGCTTGCCAAAGAAACCACTTTAGCTTAGGTGAAACTAAATGAGTGACAAAATTCTTATCTTGTTTTGACTGTCCTATGCCCAACCTGTGTGTTTTCTGAACCACAGATAAAATGAGCCATCCATTACTCTTTTGAGAGTATTTCAAAACTTTAATAACTAGGACTTGGCTTCAAGTAAATCGAGAAGCTATGTCTTCAGAGACAACCCTCTTCACTTCTCCCAAGATTTACTAGTAAACATGGTCACTCTTCTCCTTGCTGAGTTTTGGCCCATAGTGATTTTGAAGTAAGTTCTGTAATGACCTGAGAAATAAGTGCCTTTTACTGGAGAATAAGAATAAAGACTTCTTCTCTAGTTTTTCTACCTCCAATGTCCTAATGACAACTTGGTGTAGTTTTAATAAAGTAATTCTTTAAAAGAACCATGTTTTGATCAGTGTAATTTTCTACAAATTTTATTTAAATCAAATATTAAGACATTTATACTTGTCTTTAAAATATGAAAAATCAAGACAAAATGGAAATGTGGAATAAACCACTATTTGTGAAGTGGATGAATTAAGTCACCTATGTAGTCTCTCCAAGGCCTGTGTCCCAAGACTCTGGCAGTGATAGAAGCCATATGTGCGTAGGGCTGGGCAGGCTCCACCAAGGAGCCATGAAAATTCCCCAAGTGCAGAGCCTTTCCAGAAAAGTCTGTTTGTTCTCTTGTTTCTGCAAGAAAAGTAAAAGGAGCACAGGTTTCTCTGTGGACAACAAATACTAATTTGGTCTGTCAAGGCACTCCATCCTGGTAGCAAACTTCAAAGGGTGGTTTCTAGTTCTTTCTTTTATCATTTGCTTTTCCAGGCCCCACAAAACATAACATCTACTCTGTCCTATGGGAATAAAGCCTAAAAAAGAATGATGCCCTGGAGTTCTTTCCACTTCAGATGCTCTTTTTTAAATTTTTTAAAATGCACATAGATGTTTATTATACACTGTTTATAATAGTGAACCCTGAGGGAAAATTAAATTTCTGTTGGAAGTGATCTGGTTAAACAACTAGTGCTGCATCCCTAACAAGGATACTATACAGATGCAATAAAGAATTATATTAAAGAAAGAATCCAAATAAACTAGATGCATCAGTGCAAATATGGAATGTTCTCCACAATAAATCAGGGGTGGGCAAAAGTAGGCTTATAGTTGTTCATGTGGAAAATTAGTACAATAATTAATAAATAATAGAAGAGTAAACTGTGTTTTGGGTACTCAACACTGTAAACCTACATTTGCCCCACCCTGTATTCAGTGGAAGAGCAAAAAACAGTATTAAAATATGAAAATATGTTTACTTGCATATATACCTAGAATACGCCTGAAGGACACATGAGAAACTGGTTCATGACAGCTGGCTCTGCCATGTCAGATGTTCTTGATGGCAGCACCTAAAAACTCAGGTTCCGTTTTTAAAAATGTGTTTATTTTTATTATTATAATGGTGCATGATTAGCCTAAAGTCTTAGAGATGTCTGACATTTTAAAACTTTTCGATTTAGACTGGCACGGTTTATTGTGTCTTCACACACAGAACCGTTCTGTTCCTAAATATTTAATCAGTGTAAAAGAATTAGGTGCGGTCAGCAGGAGAACTCCTTGTGCTGCTGGTTGTCATTGATGCTGGCAAGTGTCCCCAGCTCTGGACACAGCTGTGCAATGTACAAGGACTGACCTGAAACCCTGGACCAACATATAAATGTCAAAACAATAAAGACACTATTGCCTCCAACTTATCTTTCTGTCCAATAATAACTTCCCACTCGCTGGATTATTCCCAGCGTTCCAGGACAGAAAACCAAGAGGTGCATATATATGTGGACTCTCCCTGTAAACTTCTTGACCAAGGTTCCCAATTTCCCATACATTTATTTGCTAAGAATATTCAGGCTTGACTCGTCAACTCATTTTTTAAATCTCTATTCAATTTTTTTCAAAAAATTTAAAGCATCCTTCACTTTCTACACACGTATTCTGGGAAGAAAAAATGGCTAGATTTCTCTTGAGTAATTAGAAACTACTGGGGAAAGTACATTACACTTGAGAAGAGCAGTGAGTCATGGCACTTATTTATTTGCTCTATTATTAAGTCACTGAAATGGCCTAATGAGTCAACATTCTGATCCACTTGGAATCAGGGCCACTTAACTTTCCTTCCCTGCCATCACACTGTCCTTGAGAGTTGTTGAGAAGAAAGATCAAGGTTCCTTTAAGGTAACTTCTGCATTTTCAAGCACATTTGTGTGATCTGTTATATTACTAAAACATCCTAACAAAAAGACAAAATAAGGGGTCCATCAGAAGTAGCATAATCTTTGTTTACTAATTACTTTTTATTTGTTCATTTAATAAGTACTTGTTAATCACCTATTATGCGCCAGGCTCTGTGCACATACATCAGTGAACAACATAACGATTGGACTGCCTGTCTTCAGGCACTTTCGGACTGGTGGGAGACACAATCAAGGTAGAAGACATTTGCAATGTAGTATGAAATGACATAGACGTGGAGACATGAAGCATGCATAGAGCAGAGGGGTATAATGTTCCTTTCTCCAAGGAGGAGCGTGGGCATTTTCTGGAACAGAAATGTATCCAGAGATAAGGCTTGAGATGTAGGCATTACCAAGAGTGGTGGTAGCCGCTGAGCAGTTTTGGATAAAATCGGATTGATATTTTAGAAATGTCAGACTGGCGGCACTGTGGAAAGTGACGTGGAGAAGATGGGCCAAGGGAACCCACAGCAGCGACCTGGGTGGGAGGGGATGGCTTCCCTGGGGACAGAGAGAGGAAGCAGTGTAGCTGGGACCCCAAGAGACTGAGGATGTGCAGAGGGAGCCGGGGGAACCCGGTGCAAAACAAGAGCTTGGGCAAGAGGGCGAAGGTGGTGGCACTCACTGAGCAAAGAAAGCTGTTGAGGAACCGGTGGGGAGGGCAACAGGATTAATTTGATTTTGTACACATTGTCTTTGGTTTGCTGATGGGACATGAAAATTACACATGGTCAGGAGTAAGCTGAAAATGCCGATCTGAAGTGAAGAGTGAGAACAGGGTTGGAAACAGTTTTAAATACAAGTCAAGTAAACAACAAAGAAATTTAGATCCTCTTTTATATCTTTTTCTAGAATTATTTTGGGGATAGTTAACTGTAATCTTCCACCTTTGTCCTTCAAATATGTGTGACAGCACCATAATGTCTAATTAGTTTATTTTTTACATCATTGCTGGTGACCAGAAAGAAAAGATAGCAATAAACCCAGCTGGTGTGGCTCAGTGATTGAGCGTTGACCCAGGAACCAAGAGGTCACGGGCTCAATTCGGTCAGGGCACATGCCCAGGTTGTGGGCTCAATCCCTAGTAGGGGACATGCAGGAGGCAGCAGATCGATCAATGATGTTTCTCCCTCATCAATGTTTCTATCTCACTATCCTTCTCCCTTCCTCTCTCTCTAAAAATCAATAAAAGCATATTTTTTAAAAAATTTTAAAAGATAGTAATAAAACAAAAGAAATTGCTATAGGAGGAGTTGAGTGAAGAACAGTTTTGTATTTCTTTAAATACAAAACATGAAATATTTCCAATTTCATAAAATTGTTGCAATAAAAATTAGATACATGTACACTTGAAACCTATATTTTATTAACCAATGTCACCTCAATAAATTTAATAAAAATAAAATTTAAGAAAATTAGATGCATGAAGAAGTACAATATTTTACTGGGTTTTTACTCTTCAGTTATTTAAAGGTTATTTTACTTCTCAGATTAATAATGTTCAGAATTAGTGCTTTGTGTCTGTTGATTTCTATGAAGGCAATTAAATACACAAATATGCAAGATCAAATCACTGCATTTAGTTATAATGGTGTTAGAATAAGCTGTATAAAAACAATTAAATTGCATTCTTTGTCTCTCCGGCGATTTCTTAGTTTCTAGCCCAGACAGAGACCTTGAACATTTTCACCACGCGCACACACACACACACACACACACACACAAACTTACCCATATTTTACTATGCATCCAAAATTAAGAGAAAATTAGAGATGATGTCATAAAAATCACAATAACAAAATGTGAAATTTTAGTCACTTGATACAGTAATTAAACAAATGTTATAAGCCATACAAATTTGTTCTATACTATAAGATGCTTTAATCATAGCATCTTTGCAGGCAAGGATTCAAATTGAAAAACAATCCAAAACCACCACCGGCAGAATTTTTTTTTTAACGTAGCAAATATTTTGTGCCAACAACTAACTCTCCTCAGTAGAGTCAAACAAGCCCATCCCTGAGGATAGCCTGCTAATTGCTTATGTCTCCAATGAAGGTAAAACAGCTGTGGGTGTCTTGAACCTATAACAATAACATCGCCTAATGAGTGAAGAAAATGTGTTTGCATGAAAATAAAATGGGGTAAATGTGTTGTTCTGTGCTCCGGTAGCTTAAAGTGCCCAGTGTATACTGACTTTCAAAAAGCAGAGAAGGCAGATTTTAAATTACTGGTAAGCTTGATATAAAAAAAGCAAAAACCACATAGTTTCAAAATTTTTCTCTCTCTTCAGCCAAAGTCTACCAACTGTCTGAGCATCTGCACCTTGAGAAAGGAAACAAAAATCATGATCATGACCTTAAATCCTCTTTAAACTAACATGATTGTTTCTCAAGTTAAGCTTAGTTCTTCCTACTGGGTTCTATAGAATGTTTTAGGTATGCATACGCCTCGTCTTATTTCACAAGAAATTCAGATGGATTCTGAAATAGGTAGTACGTTTCCTGAAATTGAAATATTAAAGGGAAAACTGGTCTCATGTACACATCAGGAAATGTTCTATATTACTCAAGCAGTCAATCCAGAATCTTCAGAGTTGCCCAAATTCACTCCGGTATTTTCCCTTTTGGAGTCTTTTTTCATCATGTCCCCTTTGCCGATTTTCTACGGATAAATTCGTAATCAGCTGTCCCAGTCAGGTCCCCAGTGAGCCCACAGTTTTTCTCACTTTTGAATGTTGGCTCTCCCCCATTGCCCTCTTCTGGTGAGGCCTGTGTTTTGGTGACTCCAGAGAAGTCTCTCTCCCCTCATTGGACTGTGCATGCTTTGTGCAGAGCAATTACGCTTTATCTCTGTGTAAGAGCCACCCTGAAGAGTGGCACCCATTAGTCTCCAAACAACTATTCATTATATGATACTAAATTCAAAAATTAGGCCAGAGTCCATATAAACTTTCTAAAATGTGAACTCTAGAAAGCATTAATAATACAAATATATTTTATCTGACTTTTACCCCCGTATACATAAAGCAACCCAATTCACTCTTGTTTCATCTCCCTGATCCTTAATATAGTCTCAAACTTAGCTCAGTTGATAGCCTCTGGGAAAGCAGTCTTTGGAGTTGGTGGTCCCTAGAGCGCCTAGCACAGGGGCACACATATAGTTTGTATCGACGAGGACAAAACAGTTAGAGATAATGGGGTACTTTAGTTTTACTTAGAAAAAGTTCTGGTTACTTGGAGAATTCTAGATTGTTCAATTAAAAAAAGATGGTACTCCGGTGAGGTTGAAACGGCCCCCGTGAGGTAGGGACGACCCCAGTCAGGTCGAAACGGCCCCGGCGTGGTAGGGACAACCCCGGTCAGGTTGAAACGGCCCCCGTGAGGTAGGGACGACCCTGGTGAGGTTGAAACAGCCCCCGTGAGGTAGGGACGACCCCAGTCAGGTCGAAACGGCCCCGGCGTGGTAGGGACAACCCCGGTCAGGTCGAAACGGCCCCGGCGTGGTAGGGACAACCCCGGTCAGGTTGAAACGGCCCCCGTGAGGTAGGGACGACCCCGGTGAGGTTGAAACGGCCCCCGTGAGGTAGGGACGACCCCAGTCAGGTCGAAACGGCCCCGGTGTGGTAGGGACGACCCTGGTGAGGTTGAAACAGCCCCCGTGAGGTAGGGACGACCCCAGTCAGGTCGAAACGGCCCCGGCGTGGTAGGGACAACCCCGGTCAGGTTGAAACGGCCCCCGTGAGGTAGGGACGACCCCGGTGAGGTTGAAACAGCCCCCGCGAGGTAGGGACGACCCCAGTCAGGTCGAAACGGCCCCGGCGTGGTAGGGACAACCCCGGTCAGGTCGAAACGGCCCCGGCGTGGTAGGGACAACCCCGGTCAGGTTGAAACGGCCCCCGTGAGGTAGGGACGACCCCGGTGAGGTTGAAACGGCCCCCGTGAGGTAGGGACGACCCCAGTCAGGTCGAAACGGCCCCGGTGTGGTAGGGACGACCCCGGTGAGGTTGAAACAGCCCCCGTGAGGTAGGGACGACCCCAGTCAGGTCAAAACGGCCCCGGCGTGGTAGGGACAACCCCGGTCAGGTTGAAACGGCCCCCGTGAGGTAGGGACGACCCCGGTGAGGTCGAAACAGCCCCGGTGTGGTAGGGACAACTCCGGTCAGGTTGAAACAGCCCCGGTGTGGTAGGGACAACCCCGGTGAGGTTGAAACGGCCCCCGTGAGGTAGGGACGACCCCAGTCAGGTCGAAACGGCCCCGGCGTGGTAGGGACAACCCCGGTCAGGTTGAAACGGCCCCCGTGAGGTAGGGACGACCCCGGTGAGGTTGAAACGGCCCCCGTGAGGTAGGGACGACCCCAGTCAGGTCGAAACGGCCCCGGTGTGGTAGGGACGACCCCGGTGAGGTTGAAACAGCCCCCGTGAGGTAGGGACGACCCCAGTCAGGTCGAAACGGACCCGGTGTGGTAGGGACAACTCCGGTCAGGTTGAAACAGCCCCGGTGTGGTAGGGACAACCCCGGTGAGGTTGAAACGGCCCCCGTGAGGTAGGGACGACCCCAGTCAGGTCGAAACGGCCCCGGCGTGGTAGGGACAACCCCAGTCAGGTTGAAACGGCCCCCGTGAGGTAGGGACGACCCCGGCGAGGTTGAAACAGCCCCCGTGAGGTAGGGACGACCCCAGTCAGGTCGAAACGGCCCCGGCGTGGTAGGGACAACTCCGGTCAGGTTGAAACAGCCCCGGTGTGGTAGGGACAACCCCGGTGAGGTTGAAACGGCCCCCGTGAGGTAGGGACGACCCCAGTCAGGTCGAAACGGCCCCGGCGTGGTAGGGACAACCCCAGTCAGGTTGAAACGGCCCCCGTGAGGTAGGGACGACCCCGGCGAGGTTGAAACAGCCCCCGTGAGGTAGGGACGACCCCAGTCAGGTCGAAACGGCCCCGGTGTGGTAGGGACAACTCCGGTCAGGTCGAAACAGCCCCGGTGTGGTAGGGACAACCCCGGTCAGGTTGAAACGGCCCTGGTGTGGTAGGGACGACCCCGGTGAGGTTGAAACGGCCCCCGTGAGGTAGGGACGACCCCGGTGAGGTTGAAACGGCCCTGGTGAGGCTCAGACGGCCCTGGTGAGGTTGAGACTACTCCAGTGAGGTTGGGACAAATAAAGGGGACCAGTATGGACTGATGAACAGGTGTAGATACAGAAGCAGAGCAACATGGAACAGAATGTTAAACTACAATGGGGAGCCTGGGGAGGGTTGGGGGGGGGGATTAAGAGACCAACTGAAGGACTTATATGCATGCATATAAGATTAACCAATGGACACAAGACACGGGGCGGGGGGGGCGGGGGGTAGGGGCCGGGGGAATGTCATGGGGGGGAAAAAGGAGACATATGTAATACTCTTTGTAATACTTTAAGAAATAAAAATTATAAAAAAAAAAAAAAAAAAAAAAAAAAAAGATGGTACTAAAGACTTTTAATTTGGGGTACTGGGAAAATATCCCTTAGTTTTCAAGAGACATTAATTTTCAAGACACATTTTAATCACAACAGTAAACATGAATGTACCCAGGAAATAAAAGCCACAATTGCCAGAGGTTATTTTCTGAAGGTGGGAATATGTACAAATGTCTTCCTGGGGATTAGTGGATGGTGGTCAGGACCGTGCAGTGATCCTATGGGACCTCTTAAACCTCTCTTTCTTAAAACTGAATTTATTGGGGTGACATTGGTTTGCAAAAACCTTACAGGTTTCAAGTGTACAAGTGTACACCTCAATAAAACACCATCTGCACTCTGCATCATGCGCCTCTTGCCCCAAGCAAAGTATCTTTTTCTTTCCCCCCACTTTATCCACCTCTACCTAGGCTCTACCCCTTTTCCCTCTGGTTATCACCACACTGTTGTCTGTATTTATGTGTTATATATGTTGTGGTGTTTGGGTTTATTTTGCTTAATTATATACATATATATATATATATATATATATATATATATATATATCTTTATTTTTGAAAGTATTACATATGTCCCCCCTTTTCCCCTATTGACCTCTTTTAGCCCACCTCCACCTTCACTTTCTTTCATCCAGTCCCAAACTCCCCTCCTCTCTGACAGCTGTCAATCTGTTCCATGTATCTGTGCCTCTATTTTGTTTGTCAGTATATTTTGTTCATTAGATTCCACATATACTAGTAAGTGAGATCATATGGTACTTGTCTTTCTCTGCCTGGCTTACTTCACTTAGCTTAATAACTCCTGGTCCATCTATGCTGTCCCAAAAGGTAACATTTCCTTCTTTTTTACAGTCAGGTAAGTATTCCATTGTGTAATGTACCACCACCTTATTTATCCACTCCTCTACTGATGGGCACTTGGGCTTTTCAGTTCACTGTGACCTTTTTAAGACTAAGCTTTGCTGTGATGATTACTTGCTGATTTTTGCTCTCTCCTGTCAGTACTGCGAAGAGATAAAAAGAAAATGAGACTAAGGAAGTGAAAAGCCCTGAAGGTGTTGAGATCAGATTTCCTAGTCTACAATTTCCATATCCACTGTTTCTATGCGCCCTGCGTTCTGTAACACATCATTGGAAAGCAGTGTTCTGTCCTCAATGATGTGACCAGAACTTGTATGGAGCAAAGGCCCTGTTGCTATGTTAACTCAACCTCAAACACACTGACTGCCTGGGCCTTTTCTAATGAGGATAAAATCACCTCCTAAAGAGGGTGAACAATGCCAAGTAGCAACTCCCCGGAAGCCACTGGTGTTCTCTTTAGGAAATGTTTCCCACCTGAGCTCTGGATTTTGCAGACACTTCATACTCACAGCTCTTCTTCTATAAGGGAAGCGCATACTCTTTTCATTCTACTGATAAGCTGAGAAGAACATGATAATTTAAAAAGAAGTAAAACAGTTCTTGGAACCCTCAGGCAATGATAAGACAGTTGATTGCATGTACTTATAGTGAAACCTGGCAACAATCTAAGTGTTCAATTGTAGTATATCTCTACAGTAATAAATGAGACAATCACTCAAAGTCTTGTACTCATAGAACATGTAATAACATTGGAAAATGCTCATCACATAATGCTAAATGAAAAAAAGAGGGATGCAAAACTGTATCACTGGTATGCTACCAATGCTATAAATATATTTGAATGTGCAGAAGCAGGGGGAGAGCCAGGAAGAAATATACCAAAATGTTATAACGGTGTTAGAATAAGTAATAGCTTAGTAAGATTCAAGTTGATTTACTTTTCTTCCCTAAATTTTCTGCTTTGACAGTGACTGTGTATTAACTTTTAAAGCACAAAGTAAAAATAATCATTAGTTTTTAAAGTCATACATTTAAATATAATAATAAAGAGGAAATTACAGAAAGAAAAAATAGCAAGGATCACTGCCCCAAGTGGCAAGGTTGTGGTCAAGAGCTTGAGCTCTGGAATCAGGCTCTATGGCTTCATGTCCTTAGACTAACTTCTCTGAGCTTGTGTTTCCTTGTCAGTTGAATGGGGATATATTTCATCAAATCTAAGAATCCATGGATTGTTACATGTACATACCACCATTTTATGTGCCAATAAGGTTTTTAAAATGCTGCCAATACTCTATTTTGAGCCACATTCCTATTTCAGAAATGTGAAATAAAAATGTCTCAGAGAATCAATGAAATATGATATTTGTAACTACTTCATAAGCTTTTGTGAAGAATGAATGAAATAGTATACATAAAGTTCTTGGAAAAATCTATGACAATCAATGCTTAACTGTGAGCCATTACGGCAGATTCATGTAAGAGGGCTAAAACAAACCTGGAGGGTGAAGGCAGAGATTTCGGTTTGGGAGATCTGAGGATGGCAGGTGAAAGGGTGAAGGTGTCTGAGCCCTAGAGAAGAGTGCTCTCGTCATGAAGACCAGAAGCCAGAGCATCCTACCCTTGCTTGACTGGATGTGATAACCACAAGTAGAAAATAGAGCCATGGTTTTAAAAAGCAATATTACAGAGGGTCCCAAAACTTGAAATTGTCATATAACTGGGTAAGAAGTCAAATGCTGAGAGTTGAAGAGAGAAAAAGAGGAAGAGGAAGAAAGTTTGAGATTGAGTGGCTGAAGTATTGTAGTCATCATATTATCTCATTCATCCACAGAGTAACCACAAAACACAGACTCCCTGCAGTTGGGTGTAGGGAGATAAAACTCAAGGAAAAACACATTCACAATCTCTTTCCTCGAGGACTTTCCTAACAAGTGAACAAAATAAAAATTTATATGTAAGAAAATGTGCAATTTACATGCTTGTGATAGTAAGCATAAATTATAGTAAAACTGAATAAAGATAACTGCAAAACTGAAGACATGCTAAAAAAATATTTTTATTAAATTATTTCACATTTCCTAAGCTACAACAAGGCTCTAGGAAATCAATGCTTTTCTTCTAGCACTTTTTAAAAAAAAGACCTACTGTGATCAGAGATCAAGTAAGTATTCATGACTATCTTGGCTTAAAAGCAATAATATGAAAAGGAGTTATTAAAAGCATTAAAAAGCAATATGTTTAGTCATATTGGTCACTCAAAGGGTAAATCTATTATGTTTTTATTTACTTATGTATAAATTAATTACCAAATATTTACCATGTGGGTGCTTAAGTTAGATGAGTGTAAAAGTGCTGGCACAAGGCACAGCTAGGAAATGAGGTAAAGAATGTTGACCAAGAGGGAGAAATCTGGCATAATGAGTCAGCCAGAACCCTGACCATTGAACCTTTTCAGGTTTTGTATAGAACAAATCTTGTATAGAAACAAGACCTGGCCTGAAAATGGTCCAGAAAACTAAAATACTCTATCATGCCAGGAATCGCAATGAGGTCAAACAAAGGGGAAAAGGAAGTGTTGACAGGAAGATATTTTTATGTGCACTTAGAAGGCAAATCCATTTTAGAGCACAGAACAGCAGCCATAGTGGGGTCCGTGATAAATTTCAAGCTGATGGTGAATTTTGAGGCTCAAGAGAAGGAAGCCCATGATTTTGGAATATACGAGTATGTAGGAAGAGCTAAGCCCTTCAGATGTATCCTCTAACTTCCCTAAGAGCATGATGTTTGTTTGTTTTTAGGAGAAAGCTTCATCAGTGTACATCAGATGGGGGTCAAAGGGAATGACTGATTCTCAACTCTTTGCATAGGTGTTGATTTTAAAAGAGTGATTTTAAAACTAGCATTCGTGCTTGCCAATTTTGTGTTTTGTTTTAGTTTTTAGGGCAGAATCTTTCAGGTTTTCATAAAATGATAGACTTTTTTGAATCCTACCTAGAGTGAGTATGCTTCATTCATCTTCCAGTGTTGCATTATTCCATGTAATCTCCCTGGGGGAGGAAAGGTATATTGAGGTCATGTTCTAAATCCTCCATGGATTTAGAACAAAAAAAAAATTGTCCAACCTGTGTGGCAGTGACTCCCACTTTCAATTAGCAATAAAAGCCTTGTAGTGGGTCACTGCCTCCAATGAGTGATCAATAAACCTATCTTTGTATGGTCATTTTTAACCCTTAGACCAGAGGGCACAAATTCACATTCCTACAGGGACCAGAAAAGTCATATAAATAAGCTCAGCAGGTCAGGGTGAAAAAACCCAATTGAGCAAGTACAGTGATGAATGTTGACTGACACTTGGCCTCAATATAGGAGACAGAGGGAGTGATTAAAGGGGCAGCCACCACTCTGCTCTTATTGATTGCTATCTGAGAAATGTGAGCCAATGGCCAGCTCCTCTGAATTTTCACCTGATGCTGACCTGCACTTACAAGGGCCCACACTTGCCTTGATGCTCCACTGTCATAAAATCATTAATTTTTTTTTAATTTTTTTGATATTTAGAAAGAGTGAGAGAGAGAGAAACATTGGGCTGCCTCCTACATGGCCCCCTGACCGGGAATTGAACTGGCCACCTTTTGGTGCCCAACCAACTGAGCAACACCAACCAGGGCCTTAATAATTTTTGAATAAGAGTGTCTGCATTTTTATTTCGCACTGGACTCCCAAAATGATGTAACCAGTCCTATTTTAAGAGAATCTGCATCTATAATTTCCTATAATATATTCCAATTTTTAAATATTGGCAATTAATTCCGATTTTAAAATGTAATGAATGTTATACATTTGCAAGCTGTGTGGACTAGGAGTGGGCATATTCTAGAATTATGGAAGTTGGAGCTGTGAGATCTTCAATGCAACCTGGCCAATCCCCTTGTCCTGCAGATGAGGGAAGAGACACTAGGGATGAAAGTAGAAACAAGCTGTCATATGTAAAACTCACTATCTAGGCCTGCTGGGAGCAGCTTTTCCTGGACATCCTTCCCAGACACAAGGATCTGGGTTTTATGGCATCTTGGACAGTATACTCTCTCAGCTTCATCACTTTAATTTTTTGGATGGTGATTTTACTAAGAAAGATTCTTTCATCTTTTGGTGATGTATGTTTTCCCAGTGATTTTATTATGATTTACATAATAAATACCCAAATACTTAATATCTCTTGATTTAGCAAGGGGTCTGTACATTTCTAGGGTCCAGTCTACTGCAGGAAATACACTATTAGATCCTACCTGAGAGCTGTAGACTTTTATGTGAGCAATTCTTTTCTTTTTTTTAAATATGTTTTTATTGATTTCAAAGAGAGATAGAAACATCAATGATGAGATATCATCATTGATTGGCTGCCTCCTGTATGCCCCCTACTGTGGATCGAGCCCAAAACCTGGGCATGTGCCTTGATCAGGAATCAAACAGTGACCTCCAGGTTCATAGGTCAGTGCTCAACCATTGAGCCACACTGGCCTGTGAGCAATTCTTTTCTTTTGTCCTCTCTGTATGCCACTGGTTTTGGTAACATACTATGTGATGTAAGAAGGGGGGGAAATAGCATGCACAAATGTATAATCATATTCTGCCATGACTGTTTTAATTTCCTTTATTATTAGCACATTAGAAATGTGTTTATTACTGGGTTACTAGATATTACATAATTGCTATTTTCATAAATTTTAGTTTTGTGTTAGATTCAGCCCTATTTTTTAAGAATGTGAAATAAACAACAATCTCTTTTCAAGAGTTCCCCAGTTTATACGTCTTTGCTTTATGCTCCCATTTCTGTATCTTTCTCCTAGCCCTGCTCTATGGCATCCTATTCCTAAGCAAACTCTGGTGGGCTATCAGTAAGTGAATATGTGTTTTGACAGGTCCTGGAGTGAGCAATGATTATATTCCTAATAGTGAAATTTTACTATATACCTGAAGCCGCTAGTGTAATCATTTTAGCACATGCACCTCAAAGTCTCATTTTCGAAGTAGATTAAACTTTTTAATGGAGTAGTAGGATTCAGAGACAACTTAATTAAAAGATATTGTGTTAGATCAGACAGGAGTTTCCAGGAATGGATTTGACAGACCTCAAAGTAAAATGTCAAAAACAAATAACCTGTGCCTTGACTAGAATAGAGCCCTAGTCCCTGCAAGATTAAGGGTGTGATTTAATTGCAGCAGTTTTTCTTTGAAATGCTCACCCTGCCTGTGAGGGTATCTGGGCCTCCCCAGGTCACCCCGAGGGATCCAGTGGACCTTTTACACCCGGTGCTAGACTGGAGTTCCCTCTCACAGAGACAGAGGTGGGCGGAAAGGCTGTGCGGCAGACAAGCGAGATGTTTTGGGGACGCAGCAGGATGTAGATGGGGTGGCTACTCTTTGTTCATTCATGGTGGCAGCTCGCCGGGCCGCCTGGCCAACAGTGCCCTGTGTTTGCTCCTTTGTTGTTCCGTGCCATGTGGTGCCAGCAATATGCTGGCAGCTGAGACCGTCAGCAGGTGCCCCTAAAATCCCCAGTAGCCCTGGGAAGACAGGAGGAAATAAAGTTTGTGGCCACACAGGGCCTTGTGCCACCATTTCACAGGGACTTGGCTTCTGTGATTTGTTTATTATTTTTAAGCCAAAGGGTGTCACCCTTCTCTTTGTGGTTCTTTGAAGACAGCAAAGCTTCACTGCTTTTCTCTGTTCCTCAGAAGGGTCATGTGTGCAAGATAAATAACCCCAAGATAATGAGAGGGAGCTGGACTGACTTGAAAAGGCCACGTTTGGAATAAAACAAGTGAATAGCGCTGTCCAAGCAAAGCAGGAAAGATAAGTTTTCATTTAAAGAAATAGCTGCTATCATTTACAAACATGAAGTGATGTGTGTAGTTCTTGGAGTATGCAGTGTGTTACTCTTCAAGGATGCATGATGTTGACACACAGACAATAAGAAAGGCTGCATGCAGGATCCGGCCACAATAAGCACACCGAAGTCATTGAGTACATGACCAGCAAACTCTTCCTATTTATCTACATGTCTTGGCCTTGTTTTATCAGTAAAAACTATGGTAGTTCATTATAGGAGTACCTTCGGGCATATCTGTGACAGGCAGGGACTTCTTCTGGAAGATAATGACTTGAGGTTGAAAGCACTTTCAACCATCCTCAGTTTAATCCTGTCTCCACATTTATTTCTATGGAATAGAGTCATCTAACTTTTTTTTTTTTGAAATCACTTCCTTTATTTTTGTGTTTTTAAAGCTACAGGATATCAAAGCATTTTTTAATTAAATATTTATTGTTCAGATTATTACATTAGTTAATCATTTTTCCCACCATAACTCCCCTCCACCCAGTTCCAACCCCACCCTCTGCCCTCACTCCCCACCCACTGTCCTCATCCATAGGTGCACGATTGTTGTCTAATCTCTTCACTCAACACCATACCCCTTTCTCCCCACCCCCCGCCCCCCAAGAATAGTCAGTCCATTCCCTTTCTATGTCCCTGATTCTATTACAATCACCAGTTTATTCTGTTCATCAGATTATTTATTCACTTGATTTTTAGATTCACTTGTTGATAGATGTGTATTTGTTGTTCATAATTTGTATCTTTACCTTTTTCTTCTTCTTCCTCTTCTTACAGGATACCTTTCAGCATTTCATATAATACTGGTTTGGTGGTGATGAACTCCTTTAGCTTTCTCTTATCTGTGAAGCTCTTTATCTGGCCTTCACTTCTGAATGATAGCTTTGCTGGATAAAGTAGTCTTGGTTGTAGGTTCTTGGTATTCATCACTTTGAATATTTCTTGCCATTCCCTTCTGGCCTGCAAAGTTTCTGTTGAGAAATCAGCTGACAGTCGTATGGGTACTCCCTTGTAGGTAACTGATTTTCTTTCTCTTGCTGCTTTTAGGATTCTCTCTTTGTCTTTTGCTCTTGGCATTTTAATTATGATGTGTCTTGGTGTGGTCCTCTTTGGGTTCCTTTTGTTTGGGGTTCTCTGTGCTTCCTGGACTTGGAAGTCTATTCCTTTCACCAGGTAGGGGAAGTTTTCTGTCATTATTTCTTCAAGTAGGTTTTCAATATCTTGCTCTCTCTCATCTTCTGGCACCCCTATAATTCGGATGTTGGTACGCTTGAAGCTGTCCCAGAGGCTCCTTACACTATCTTCACATTTTCGGATTCTTTTTTCATTTTGCTTTTCCGGTTGGGTGTTTTTTGCTTCTTCGTATTTCAAATCTTTGACTTGATCCTTGCGACCCTCTGGTCTGCTGTTGGGAGTCTGTATAATATTCTTTATTTCAGTCAGTGTATGCTTACTTTCTAGTTGGTCCTTTATCACAACATCGAGGGTCTCATTAGATTTCTTGAGGATCTCACTACATTTATTGGCGGTTTTACCAGTCTTTTCGAGGATCTCACTACATTTATCAGCGGATTCACCAGTCTTTTCGAAGGCCTTACTCAATTTATCGACGGCTTCTAAACAGTTCTTTAAAGACCTTAAAAGTGTGGTTTTGAACTCTATATCCAACAGTTTGCTTTCCTCCAATTCTGTCGTTTGTGTCCTGTTTCTTTGTCTCGGTATTTTTTATGCTTCGCTGTGTCGATAGAGTGCCTTTCTGTGCTAAGTGTCCCAATTACCTGAGGTAGACACTCTTGGTGCACCCCCTTGTGGGCTTTGTGCACAGTCTTGTTGTGGTTAAGCCTTGATTGTTGTAGTTATCACTGTGAGGAATTGACCTCCAGGCCAATTGGCTGTAAGAATCAGCTGTGTCTGCGGTGGGAGAACTTCTGTGCTGGAGACACCCCTCTGGGGCTAGACTTGCTTTGATGGGGCTTTGGTGCTCACTGAGTCTGCCCCCTGAGGGTGTCTTTTATGGTTCCACGGAGCTGCAAGCTGGATGGTCCCACTCTGACCTCTGGGCTTCCTGGCTCCTGGTTCTCTAGGGAGGTGCTAATCTAGCCTTTGCCTGAGGCTATCCAGCAAAAGCCTCCCTGCAGGGCTTGGGCGGGGCGGGTCCCACGGGATCACCAGGGTGGGGTTAGCAATTATGGCTGCTCTCAGTTTTGCCCTCAGAGGCTCTGCTTCTCAGTGTCCCAGTATTCGCTGCAAGCCCCACGGAGAGAAAGCTGCCCTAGGGTTCTGAGCGATGCCAGACAGTCCCGCTTCTCCTGTATGAGTGTGGGTCCTTAGAGACTTGCCCGGAACTGGAGCTCAGAGCCTGAGACTCCCTCCCGATTGAAAACGACAACCGCGCCCTCAGCCTCCAGCCCGCTCCGCATGCACTCTGAACCTTAGTATTTTACTTCAGCACTGCGCCTCCTCTGAGCCTCGGTATGCTTTTCTCTTTCCTCCTAGTTGTAGAACTTCCACTCAGCCAGCCTTCCTGTGGTTCTGGATGATGTCTGTTCCGTCTTTTAGTTGTATTTTTGAAGTGGTTGTTCAAGGCAGCAAACTCCCGTGTTTACCTATGCCACCATCTTGGTTTCCCAGAGTCATCTTTCAATCAAACTCTGGTCTATCAAAGGATAGCATTTCTTTTTTCCTCTAAATTTCATTAAGTGATTGGTTCTGAAAGAAAAGATTCTTTACATCAAAGTACTTAGGATGTCTTACCCAATGTCAACTGTCCCCGAGGAAGAATGATGTTCGTATATACTTCATATGGAAAAACCTTATCAATCTTACAAATCATTTAAAACCTGAAAGTGATCTGGGATATTTGATTTCATTCAAGAAGTCAAACATTTTCACGTTCTCAACACCTTTGGGTCCGTTGTGGAGACTGGAGCCATTCTGGGAGAGGGCTGAGGGGTGAGTGGGAGATGACAAGTGGAAATAGTGAGAGTAGATAACTCTTTCAAGAAGTTTGCTTTTGAAAGGATAGCTAGAAGGAGATGGGGGATGAGCACAGTGGTTCATTTGTTAATTTGTTTGTAAGACAGGAAAGTCTTATGCATATTTGATAGATGTTAAGAATAAACCTAGAGAGGGGCACTTGGAAGATATGGAAGAAAGGATGATCAGGAGGGAAAAGTTGGGTGGTGAACACACAATACAATATACAGATGATGTATTATAAAATTGTATACCTGAAACCTATATAGTTTTATTAACCAATGTCACCCCAATAAATTCAATTTTTTAAAAAGGAAAAAGACCCTGTGAAAGTAGAGACAGGACACAGAGCATCTAAGGACAATGGGAGGGATGAGCTACATGCAGATGGAGGGCTCCTCTTTCACTGTAACTGCAAGGCCAGGAGGAAAGGCTGATGCCTAGGCAAGTAACTCTGTGGACTTTGTGGCCTGAATTGGAGGGAGCTTTTGTCTGAGTTGTTTACCTAAGTGGGGTTTTTTTTTTCTTCCTCTGTGTAGGTGAGGAAGGTCATCTGCAGAGAGTGAAAGGAGATTGATCAGTTTAGGCCATTTGTGAATAGTATTGATGGCCTGACCTGGCCACTGTTAAAATCAGAGAAAGCTGCAAGAATTGCTGGCTCATTTTGATAACTCAGTTGAAATTAGAAACCAATACTACACAGTGTCATGTCACTAAAGTGCAAGATTGTGAGGTTTCTCCCACAGAACTCAGCAGCACCAATGTGATAAAAACCAAGGGAAGCACCAGAGATGGGAGTGGGCACAACAGGACGATGAAAGAAAATTGAGGCTGATATTGAGAAGAGTTGAAGTGACAGGACAAGGAAACCACACTGGGCTTGACTTAGCTAAGGGACGTGGCATTTGAGGTCATTTGCACAATCTCCTTAGTTAACATAAAAGGAAACCACCAATTTTTCTGAAGATTTGGTCATAAAACAAATCATTATAATGTATTTCCCAGTTTCCAATATGACTTTGTAATAAATGAGGATGCCATTGCTGAGTTAAACCTTGGCTTCAAATGGGTAAACAGAAACAATAGATATAATAAAAGAAAAGAAAACTATAAATCTTCATAAAATTTTGATATACAAAAATTATGCTAAGTCAAGAGAGTCATATATGTGCTATCCATATTAATTATACAAAAGGCTTCTATGTACCTTAACATTCCTAGGGAGTACAACGTACTTCTTATGAATCTGAAATTAAATTCTAGTTACTTTCATTTAGGTTATAACTTCTGTAAAAGCCAGGACTTTGTCGTTCCTATAACAGTATCCCCAAAACCTAGAACAACACCTGGATGAGTAGGAATTTAATATTTGTTGAATGAATGAATACGTTAAACAAGCCTGGCTCTTCCCCTTAACCTCTTATAGGTACCTTACAGTCAAAATTGGATTTATTTTGTACCCTTGCTCACCCCACATATCCTTACCCCCACAAAAGAATCTGATCTTTTTCTGTGTTACTTATTTCAGTTAAAGGAGATTCTATCCACCAAAATATCAAAACAAAAAGCAGGGAAACATCAGTGATTCCTCCCTCATTCCCTAAGGGGACTAGTTGGTTTTCATAGTCTGTCAATTCTATCTTGGGAAACATCTGATCAATACTTTCCCCTCAGAGCATTCCCTCAGTTCTGCTCTATGCAGGCTTTATCATTTGATTATTAAATTGGTCCTATATTTATGACCCAAAATTTTCCTCCACTGGTCCAGTATTATTTCCAAATACCCATCCACTGGATAAATTTATGATCCATCACTATTTTCTACAGATTCAGTTTCCTTAGTGTGGCCTTTAAAGATGCATAATCAAGTCCCTTGCTGTGCTTTGGGTTTTGTCCACTTCATACTGTTGCCATTCAGCATTGGTCAATAGTTTCATAATTCTATGTCTTTTCTCAGGCTGGCTTCTTCTGTCCAAGATACTTTTGCTTCCTAGCCCATCTGATAAAAATTGAAATTATTCTTTACATTTCCCCTCTATTATTGGCGCATTTTTCTTTTTAAAAAAATATATTTTATTGATTTTCTACAGAGAGGAAGGGAGAGAGATAGTTAGAAATGTCGATCAGCTGCCTCCTGCACACTTCCCACTGGGGATGTGCTCGAAACCAAGGTACATGCCCTTGACCGGAATCGAACCTGGGACCCTTCAGTCCGCAGGCCGATGCTCAATCCACTGAGCCTACCGGTTAGGCAATTAGCACATCTTTCAATGAGCTACTTCCCTTGAAATGTATGTAGTGATTACTCAGTTACATTTTTGCTAACATTTCTAAAAAAAAACACTATTTTTAAAAGATATAAAATATTAGTGATATATTAAGAGTAAAATGGCCATTTTAACCTAATATTTAAACCCAATATTACAATAGACATAAATATAAAGAGATAAGATTTTTTTACTCTCTGTATAATTAGATTAAAATAAGTCAAATAACTATAAATAGGATGTCATTTTGCATCTTTCTAGTTGGCAAAATATAAAAATTTGATTTTTTAAAACAGGATAGGCTAGGAGATAGGCACTCTAAATACATTGTGAGATTGTAAATTGGTATTACTTTTCTGAAAGGAAATTTAACATACTTTAAACTTTTAAACACGGGCACCAACTGGAATTTAAGAGATTATTTCTTTTGTAGGCCTTTTTGTTTCTAACTCCCCCATTTTTTTCTTCTTCTCATTAGAAGTGGAGATTCAGACAGGAGTGGGGTCCTAATGGGTACATGTAGGTGCTTCAGTGAATAAATCTTGGTCACTTCAGTTGTGTACCAGGAATTTTTTTCCCCAGACAATGTAGTTTGTGTTTCTAAAAGAAATGAAAGAGGGCCCATTACGGGTTCAAGTGAACAAGCTAACCACAGCCAAAGATTTAGAATGTCTGGCCAGGAACTGTGAGACAGGATTTGTCTTCAGACAACGTGCATTAATACATATATGCCCTTCCTATCTGAGAAGATTTGAAGAAAGTAGTTGGGAGACAAAGACATTCCTTTTGCAGTACGCGTATCAATGAGAGAAGCAAAGGGTAGCTTAGAGAGTAAAGATCCCTCATCCCCCAAACCACCCATGATAAAAACAGGAGCTAACCTAAACCCATGTGCTTTCACCAGTGCCCTGGCCACACCCTTCCATCTGGATTAGAAGTTCCAAAGCCTCTCATCTAGAAATTCTGGAGCCACTAAGACCTGAGTTGACTCCTCTAACAACATCACTGGAGGATCAAATCAATCACAAGAGGTGATGGAGGGAGGTCTCACCTTTTTGACTGTATTATTTTTAATCTGATGTGAACAAAACACAGGAATTTTAACTTAGGAAAACATACATCCAGTATATCAAGCAGCAAGGATGGGCCGGCTTCCGGCAAAGTCCACTGTAAAAAAACAAAACAAATTCCTTTTATTCTTTTCTATTTTAAGTTGATTTTTTTTCTATATATTTGATGGCCAAACTATTGAGTGACTACTGTTTTCTTGTCTTTGCTGGTTCTTTCTCATGATTACAGTCTAGGAAGCATTTCTGCATCCTCCTAGAATTGTTCTGTAGTAAACCCTCAACATGGTCACACACGCTTACGCTTCTTATTTTGAGGATCATAAAACAATTTCACAGCAGATGGACTTTGAAGGAGTTCAGCCACTGTCCACCTTGAGAGCGAACTCTGAATGCCCTAGTTCCCTGAATCTATTTCCATTTCCATGTCTTCCTTGTTTGGGTCCACGTTTGCCTCACATCCTTTGGGTATCCAACACTTGACCGTACTTACTCTAGCCTTCATCTTTTCATCCTGGAAAGCCTGGGTTGCTCTTCTTCCTGGAGCCAGTCTGTCACAGCAAATAAAAGCCCAAACCTGGAGCCAGCGTTCTAAATGGGTTTTCAACCCATCTCTGCCACTTAGTAAAGTGTGATCTTTTACTTAAACTCTGCAACTCACTTTGGCCAATCTTCTGTGCCTCAGTTTCCTCAACTACAAAATAAGGATGCTAATGAGTTTCTTCCATGTAGAATTCTTATGAGGTTCTCATGAGTTAATACATGTAAAGTGCTTAACACAGTACCTGACATAGAGAAAACACTAAATAAGTGTCAACTTTCATCACTTCAAAGACACTTGGTTCATTTTGGGAAGAAAGGTGGTACCTATTGTTTAAATAGGAAATTTCACTTGGAAGATAGAACGTAAAATAGGAGCAAGCCACTACCTACCCTGACATAAAGGCTTCTATACAAGTTTTAGACGCACTTATTTACCTCTTCCCTTGAATTTACTTGAAATTAATAAGTATAATTGCTTGATTATGCCCTAATACTATAGCCAGAATTTCACCTACAATTTCCCTTCATGGCACTCCCAGCCCAGCCACAGCCTTCAACCATAGGATCGGGTGCCAATGGCATCTGGCTCATTGCTAGGGGCACACTGTGATCTAGGGCAGTCATAGGTCCAGCCAGCCCTGGCTCATCTCCATTCTGGAGAATTTCCAGAAGACTGGTACCCTCAGCAACCCACGATGTGGAAAGAGCTGACTTTCCTGGGATGTGGTGGTGATTCCATTGGCCCTGAGAGAATTTTCTCTATTTCCTACTAGTACCTCTATTTCCTTCTAGAGCTTGTCAAAGTAAAAATGTCACCAAATGATTTATACCTGGCTTGGATTAGAGACACATAGACTCCTGAGCGGTGGGGAGAGGTACTAGACAGAAAGGAAACAAATCTTCAACATCTCAGTAATACATTTTCCTAAACCAGTCCTGTTTCCCAGACTGACTCAAGACCGACAGCTTAGATCTTTTAGGCGAAGAAAAATTCCTCGTGAAGAGGAATCTCTCAAGACAGGACTCAGAAAATTCCAATAAAATCCTTCAAATCTTGAGTCAAAATAAGATTACTTGAATTTATCATACTTGGCCAGACTTTTGCACTTACTCTGATAAGGACCTGGATAATAGCAACAACAAACGTGAAAAAGGGAGTTTATTTGCCTTTTTCTGATAACATCTGCCAATTGACTATGGAGCAACATTTTATGGCTTTAAAGCTGATTGTAAAATAAAGGACTTCTGAATTACAGAGTTTGGGATCAGTGCTGCCGCCGAAATCTGCCACTTGTGTGCATGTGGTTTTATGATCACATTTAATCCCCTTATCTTAGGCAGGTGTAGCGCCATCAGGAACACTGTATATAGTTGGATAGGTTATAGCATGAATAAGGATGCCCAGCTGAGGGGCAAGGTGGAGGGGGGAGACGGGGGGACGCGGGGAGCTAATATCCAGCTGCATTCTGCTTGCCTAGCTGAGCTCCTTAATTTAGGAAAAGATTCCCATAGAGGAAAGGGTACTTAAAAAAAATTCTCTCAAAGGTATTCCGATGGCTAATGCACAAGATGCATCTACCTCCATGGGGCATCGTTTAATAATGCAAGAGAAAGTGCTCCAGGGGATGCAGCAGCAATCTTGGTGGACAATTTTAGCAACCTGAACTCCTTACCTATGATGGAGGAATTCTCCACTACACAGGTCTTCAAGAGAAGCAGAGCCCACCACAAACAGACCAGATCACTTTCTGGCTTCCTTTGCAGCCACAGTGAAAGATCGTGACCAACCAGATACACATTCCCTGGACTGGGACTTGGGAATTGGACCTGCTCAAAGGGGCATGGAGAATCCCTTGGGGAAGCAGCAAATTCCAGTTTCCAAAGCAGCAGCGGCAGGGGCCGTAGGAGCTGTAGAAAGCACCCCCCACCCAGTGCCGCAGGAAGACTTTGCAAGCTGGTTCTGGAAGGTTTAGTTGTTGTCTGGCTGCTGCATTGCATCCCCTTATATCCAGCCTGTTTCCAGTCTGATTCTCAAGTTTCTCAGCAGTAAGTTATTTTTGTGTTTAAATTTTGGTCTCAGTGGTTTACAAATGGGAACACTGAGTGCTTTGATGCTGACACCGCTATCATTTCGAGCTAAAAATCATCCTAGCAATGGTATCAGACAGAACTCTTCACCTTCCTACTACCACACATACAAGTGTACCTACCTCTTCTGGGCCAACACTCACCCAGCTTTGGATCCAATCCTCTTCCACCATCTCAGGAATCTTAGAATATAAACTATTCATTTCTTTCTTGTATATTTAAACCCCTCCTCTCAACTAGATCCTTCCTATCAACACTTAAATATGACCACATAGCTCCCAGCTAAGTGAAATGACTTCCCTGGAGCCCACAAGTCTAACTATATTGTTCTAGCTCACCGTTTACCAACTGAAGTGCCCGAGTACTGTGTGTCCGGGTTATAGGTGTGCCATGAGATAGTGCAGGTTGTAAATATTTATGGTAACAAATATTTGATGAATTAGAATTTCTAGGAGTAAGACCCAAGGTGTCCCTTTTAAATTTTTCTTGCTAGAACTCAATGAAACTTTTAAGTCTGAGGAATTACATTTTCCTTCACTTCAGGAAATTTTTCTACCAGTTTTGCCTTCCCCTCATTCTCTTCTCTTCCTTTCCGAAAAGCATGTTAGGCTTTGCAATGGAGATTCCCCTCTCTACTTTATGTCTCTTAAATGTTCTTCCACATTTTCCATCTCTTTTTCATTTCTGTAGGTTCTCATGATTTTCCCCAAATTGTCTACCAATGTTTTAAGTCTCTTGTCTGCTATATCTATTCTATTCTTTATATCTACAGATATTTTTCAATGATTATAGTTTTTATTTTCAAATGTTTACTTGATTCTTCTTCATATTGGTTTTTCCCCCCATAATGCTGTATTCTTGCCACATGATTTTCAAAATTATTTTGAACATTAAACATCCTTCAGGATTCCTCTATGATTAGCAGTTCCTGGGTATGAGTTCTTCTATTTGTTATGTATGCTGACACTCCCTCTCAATGCAGTGTCAGCTTTTGTGCTTTTGTCATTTTCGTCTGTGAGCTTATCTTCAAGGAGGATTATTTCCATGGGAGCTTCTAATACTCAGTTCTAGGTGTACCTCTCCTAGAACCCTCATGTTTCATTATTTCTGAACCATTTTTTACATTTTTTTTTTTGCTCATGGTTTCTGTACAGCAAGATACACATGAATCAGAACCACAAACCATACGTGACATAGATTTGGGGTTCAAAATTCTCCAGGATGTCTTCTTTGCCGCTCATTTCCCACTTTCTTGTGATATTTTTGAGTTAGCCATTTTCCCCAACTGGGAAGCCTCTTCCTAGTTCAAGTTTATGTACAGGGGAAGAACAGCCCCATCCTAGCCTCTTGCTATGCACAAGGCCTCCAAGGTTGGATTCCCATTCCTGACTGACCATTACAACTCTAAAGTTTATATCTGCTCACAATGTTCCTGCAGGCTGCTTCGTTTCCATTCCTGTCCAAAATTACATTCTTGCTTGGAGTCCCATTGCACTTTCAATATCCAGATATTTTACTTTTCTGCTTTGCAGCTTTTAAAATTAATTAATTAATTTATTTATTTATTTATTCATTCATTCATTTTGTCAAGGACATTTTTTTCCCCATTGATTTTTAGAGAGAGTGGAAGAGAGGGAGAGAGACAGGGAGAGCAACATCAATTAGTTGCCTCCCTGCAACTGAGGTAAATGCCCTTGACCAGAATCAAACCCGAGATCCTTCAGTCGGCAACCCGTTTCTTCCTAAACTATTGAATTCCTATTCATGTTTCAAGATTCAGTTCAGGGCCCTGGCTAGTTTGTCTCAGTGGATAGAGCATCGGCCTGCAGACTGAAGGGTCCCAGGTTTGATTCTGGTCAAGGTGAGGATTAAAAAAAAAAAAGATTCAGCTCAGGCAATAGCTCCTCTAGGAACACTTCTCTGAAGATATGGAAGCAACCTAAGTGCTCATCAATAGAAGACTGGATAAAGAAGATATGTTACACATATACAAAGGAATATTACCTGCCCATAAAAAGAATGAAATCATATCATTTGCAGCATGGATGGATCTAGAGCAGCGGTTCTCAACCTGTGGGTCATGACCCCTTTGGGGGTTGAACAACCCTTTCACAGGGGTCGCCTAAGACCATCGGAAAACACATATATAATTACATATTGTTTTTATGATTAATCACTATACTTTAATTATGTTCAATTTGTAACAATGAAATTGGGGGTCACCAAAACATGAGGAACTGTATTAAAGGGTCGCAGCATTTGGAAGGTTGAAAACCACTGATCTAGAGGATACTATGCTAAGTGAAATAAGTTACAGAAAATAACAAATACCATATGATTTCACTTATATGTGGGACCTAAAGAACAAAATAAGTGAATAAAACAGACTCATAAATCCAGAGAACAAACTGATGGTTGCCAGAGATGAGGAGGGTTGGGGAGCTGGGTGAAAAGGTGAAGGGATTAAGTACAGATTGGTAGTTACAAAACAGTCAATGGGGATGTAAAGTACAGCATAGGGAATATAGTCAATATGGTGGCAGGTGGGTATTAGACTTATTGGGGGATCACTTCATAAATTATATGTCTAACCACTATGCTGTATTCCTGAAACTATTATAAAATAATATTTAATGTCAACTGTAATTGAAATATATATATTTTTTTGCAAAGAAAACTTATTGGCCCTCTAGGCAGTGCTAAGGGCCCTTCCTCTGTGCTCCCAGGGGACCTTATATCTCCAGTGCCACATAACATTATATTGAAATTTTATTTCTGTCTCTCTCACAAGACAAGGGCTTCCAAAGGGAAGGGATTATGCGTTATTTTTGTATTCCCAGCATGTGGTTCAGAGGCTGGAACATAATAGATAACATTTGTTGAACTGAACTAAATTATTGAGAATCTCAGAAAACCAGCTCTCTCTAATAAGCTGGATTCTCTCTTTGAATTTTATCTGCTTTGGAATGTTTAACCTGGTCAGAAAAACATATCCTCAAAAGCCCTAGAATAAAAAGATTTTCAGTAGATTATGTGCTTGGAAACTTGGGAAGAGTCCAGTAGAACCGTTCAACCCTTGTTGATATGCTCACTTGGCTCTCTCAGGTTAATATAAATACCACTTCTAGTATAATTCTTTAACTAATTTACAGAACTTTCCTCATTTGCTCCATATAGAAGATAGTAATAACAGTCTTGTTGAAAAATAAAGAGGCTGAAAAAAGTAATAGAGAAACAATTAGATACGATACTTTCTTGCGTTAAAATATGCACAGTATGACTCCAGCTTCGGATAGAAAAAATAAATAGAAACAATAGAAATGACCAAAGCCTGGATAGTAAGTAACTATACACCACATTAAACCTCTTCAGATGACTTAATAGTCTTCCTTTTCATATATTGGGATACCTTGGAGTATTTTGAGGTCCCATATACTTTTCCCCCTATGATAGACAAAAATTAGACTAGCTTTCTTTAAGATATTTTGTGCCACAAAAATAGCATTTCTTTTTTTTCGTGTGTGTGTGTGTGTGTGTGTGTGTGTGTGTTAAGTGCACATGGGGATTATCAAGGGATTTAATGAATTTAAAAAGTATGAGTTGCTTTAAAAAATCGTAAGTTACATTTAAACAAAGAAAAAATATAATTTTAAGGCTAAAAATTATTTTTTTAAGAAGACTTTTTATTGTCTGTGTTCTCTACCTCACTTTGAACATTTGAGAGTCAAAGCATTTAATCAGGATGAATTCATTCATTCATGTGTAAATCCTGAGGTGGTTTTAAAAAATTCCATTTGTCATTAGAGAGTGAACCTCAAGCCACTTGCCTCAGATTACTGTGTTGTTGACAAAGTTGGAAACAGGACTTAGAATTTTCCTGCTAGATTTCCTTGGAGCCATGAAAGTCATTGAAATAACTTCGAACAATGTAATGAGTTGGAAGTTCTGGGTGGGAAATAACAATTAGGGCTGGGATGTTTTTCTCCAAGTAAGAGCCAGAGCTTTGAATGTCTTGGTGCAGTTTGCTGTTTTAATTATTGTCTCTTCATATTTACCCTAAGAAAGAAGCTGATGTAGTCCACAAATTTCTTAACTGTACTTCTATTCTGTAGTTTGATTTCCAAAACCTGAGATTCCTTTGCTCCAACTAATTCTTTTTTTTTTCTACAGCTGTAATTGACCATCTACCTTTAAAAATGCAAACATGTTATATGAACCAACCCCCACAGAAGTCTCCCCCATTTCTGCAGTTGCTATGTCCACACTTGCCCAACTCACACTCATAGCTGCCTAAGTGCCCTCTTATATACAAACACGCACAAGTCCACAGGACACTCATACTGCCTTTGTGGCCAGCACCTGGCTCTTGTCTACAGATATTCCTCCAATTGACCTTTACAGATGTGCACATCAGAACCAACTGGAAGACTTTCAAACCAGATTACAGTCCCACACCCAAACTCTCCCAAATTCTGATTGAGTGGCACTAGAAAGGAACTTGAGCTGATGTATTTTTAAAAAACTCCTCTGATGGATCTGATGCACAGATGTCAAACTATAGAGCAGGAGGGAATCCTTAACAGACCCATTCTGAAAGGGTAGATGAAAGAGAGAGAGAAAGGCTCCTCACGGAATCAGCTTGTCTGATAATAATCACCTATGAGTTTATTTTCTAACAACTACTGGATATCTATTAAAATTTACCTATCTAACCCTGGCTGGTGTGGCTAAGTTGATGGGGCATCATCCTATGTACTGAGAGGTTGATGGTTCAATTCCTGGTCTGGGCACATGCCTAGGTTTTGGGCTCCATGGTGGGTGGCATGCAGGAGGCAGCCAATCAATGATCTGCTCCACATGGATGTTTTTCTCTCTCTCTCTCTTTCTCCCTTCCTCTATCTCTAAAAATAAATTTATAAAAATGTATATTTCAAAATTTACCTATTTCTTAGGATATTGCCTTCTTGAGTAATTTTTGCTTCATAAACCCAGGCTTGTTTACCAATGGGATTTTTGCATTTACTATTGACAGTAGTACAGACTTCTTCCTTATAAAAAAAGGAGAAAGGCCCTATGTAAGACATGAAAGGAATGCCTAATTTAGAAACCTATAATAGAAATTGTCTTACAAAATCTATACCAATAAAAGGGTAATAGGCTAATTAGACCAGACATCCTTCCGGATGTCCTTCCAGACAAAGCCACGGTGGCAGGGGTCGAGGCAAAGGCGGTTAGGGGCAACCAGGCAAGCAGGGGAGAGCAATTAGGGGCGACCAGGCCAGCAGGGGAGGGTAGTTAGGGGCAACCAGGCAGGCAGGGGAGGGCAGTTAGGGGTGATCAGGCAGGCAGGCAGATGAGAAGTTAGGAGCCAGTGGTCCTGGATGGTGAGAGGGATGTTTAGACTGTCAAAAAGTACGTATTTGTTGTGCATTTCCTGAGCTTTAGTTTCACAGAAGCTTGAATGGATCTGAGTCAGCCTAATTCTTATCTGGGAGGGATCAGATTCAGGCCAGGGTGTCTCAAGGATATATTTCTGAGGGCCTTACATTTCTAGATCTGGTTAGTCTCCTATCAGGCCAATGTTGTTCCCACTATTATTAAGGATGCCCTATTATTAATTTGAGTCTAAAGCATAGCTCATCAAATATGGCACCTATAGGTTTTCTGGGTCAGGACCAGAATAGGCAACTCACCATTTGTCAAACTTGGGATATCTTTAACTTACTCCTGATGAATAACTCACCTGATTATCCCTGTATCTTACAATCTCAGACGCTGGGAAGTTGTGACACCACAAGTCACTAGCAAGAGACGAGGCAAGTGGCTTTAAGCCCAGTCCACATGTTCCCCACCCTGCCTGTTATCCTTGCATATCTTAGAGATACTGATGGAAACAGGTTTAAAGGTCTACCTCTGAAATCTACTTAAAGATTCCTGTTTGGGAATTCAAATTTATGTGTTATCTTTTCACTACCAGCTTTCTTAATACAATTAGAGAAAGCACCTTACAAGAGAATGAAATAAGACAGATTCTTGAGCCCAACAAAACCAAGTAACAATCGGATTTGATGACTTGTTTTGTAGCAAGCACATTTGTCTAAACTTGTTAAAATATGCAATCTGAAACTTGCTAATATCTACATAGCAAAAGTTCACGTCACCACCACACCTTTCCTCCCTGACTCTTTGCATGCTATTTACAAGTGACAAATGCTTCTTTTATTGGGTTATGCCTTTGCAACCCCATCTTGCATGCATATAACCCAGTTCACATACAGATTCTGAAATTGAGTTTGAGGAATAAAACTGGTTTTAGGTTGCAAATACTGCTTAATGTTCACACCATTTCCCCAAGTGCTAAACCATCCCCACAGAGCAGGACTGACACCTTTTAGTAAGAAAGTTCTCAGGTGTGGCAAATCGTGGCTATTTTATTATCATCTTTAAAGGTTTATTATAGAGGTTGCCCCAGTAACCAAGAACATGACTGCAGGAAAGCCAGGAACAATAGACTAAGCTAGGAATTTTCAACTTTTTTCATTTCATGACATACATAAACTAATTACTAAAATTCTGTGGTACACCAAAAATTATATTTCCAACCTGACAAAAAATGTGTAATTTTGATTCCTTCACGCCAGATGGCTATTGTATTGCCTATTGTCATTTTTTTTAATTTGACAATCTAAGGAAAAAAGTGGTCAGTGCCCCTGACTAAATACATAGTCAGGTACTGCATGTTTTAAAAATTCTTGCCACACACTGGTTGAAAAATCACTGAACTAAGCTAATGATTGTCAGATTGTAAGATTTTAGCTAAGAAAAGCAAGGGGTGAATTTGTTACAGTATTGGCAACATGGTTTACTTGTCATCGAGTGGACACAGATTACAATGTCACCAATATTAGGTAAAACATCATCTATCATCATCAACACACATTCATAAGAAGCATGAATGTGAACAAAATTGGGAGGGGGTTACAAAATGTCCTTGCAATGAGACCTTCAAAGTGACGTTGCCTTGTAGCTCTTGGGCAAGTGAACTTTTTATTGATTTTATTGATTTCAGAGAGAAAGTGAGAGGGGGAGAGAGAGAGAAACATCAATGATGAAAGAGAACCATTGATCGGCTGCCTCCTGCATGACCCACAGTGGGGATCGAGCCCTCAATCCAGGCATGTGCCCTTGACTGGAATCAAACCCAGGACACTTCAGTCCGCAGGCCGACGCTCTGTCCACTGAGCCAAACCAGCCAGGGCTCACTCTTACTTTTAACACAGTAAATACTTTTAAAATATGAGATCAGGTCCATTTCACTTTTAAACATAAATTTCTGCTATAAAATTGTTTCAACTTTGTGTTAAGAAAGCAGCAGTTTTTAAAACATTATTTCATGGGAAAATAATACATTATCATAGAAAACTTTCCATTTTGCTGCTTCCTCTAATTTCTCTGTACACTGTCCAAAGCTATTTCATGCCATATGAGAATCATTTCTCCTCTTACGATAGTTTTCCTTGTCTCTACTTACATTTTTTTATGATTTAAGTTCTTTTAAGGCAGTGGTTCTCAACCTTCCTGATGCCGGGACCCTTTAATACAGTTCCTCATGTTGTGGTGACCCCCAACCATAAAATTATTTTCGTTGCTACTTCATAACTGTAATTTTGCTACTGTTATGAATCATAATGTAAATATCTGATATGCAGGATGTATTTTCATTGTTACAAATTGAACATAATTAAAGCATAGTGATTAATCACAAAAACAATATGTAATTATATATGTGTTTTCCGATGATCTTAGGCAACCCCTGTGAAAGGGTCGTTCAACCCCCAAAGGGGTCTCGACCCACAGGTTGAGAACCGCTGTTTTAACGCCACTATTATACTGACTGAGCCTGTGTCCCCTTTCATGTCTCTGCTTTCAGGGCAGAGTGGCGTTTCTGAAGGAGAGCGATATTTACTGGGAAGGTTACCTTCATTCGGCTTCCTTTACCATAGAAAGCCCTTCAAAGTGACTTAAGCACCTTGGTGCTTCAGAATCTCAATGTTTCAGTTCTCGAACACCTGCCTTCACTTTATGATTCGAGATAAGTCACAGGTGGCTAATTTCCTCCCAGAAGGCAGCCTCAGTCAAGTTCAAAAGGAGTGATGGGCACAGGCACAACAACCAATACCTGCCCAATCAAAAAGTTCTCGTGGAGGAAAAGCTCTTCATTATTTTTATAATCACATTAGAGAAACTTAGCAGCACTTTTACATGGCAGAGATGGGAATACTTTTTACCACCTGTATATTCTGTCCTCTCTGGTTTCTGTTTTCTTCCACCCACGTCTTCCTATGGCTGTTTGCCAATGATACCAGCACTTGTTGAGGTGGGGCTGAGAAACTGAAATTGCTTCATATTCAGCTTTGGCCCTTTGGGCTCTCTCTATCCCCCAGGGAGGATTGGACTGGAAAACAGCTTCCTACCCGGAGCTGATAGGTGTGACAATGCACTTCTCTCCGGGTGTGATTTGAGATTGTAAGACCAAAGGGTAGATTTGGCGTTAGCAGGCATTGACTATTTTTTCCTTTCAGAAGACTTATTGAACACTCGGTTTTGTTCTGTGCCGAGCTCAGCCAGTAATATGAAAACTCATTTACTGCACTGTAGGTCTTTTCTTTCTCAAAAATACTGGTTGTCAGTCTGGTAAATGACTACTCGATAAGAATGATGAGGTAGAGTTACACTCACCCTCTAAAAGAGAACGCAGCAGGATCCCTTCATCTCAGAAATGCGTTTGTTTGACTGAATACAGACATTCTAATGCTACATGAAGGCAAGGTGGCTAGTGGACATTGGTCCAGCTTATTTCTTTGAAGTTAGCAGGCTCTCAATTATTCTTTATTCTTTTAAATGTAACCCCAATGCGTACTATATTGAATGACCCGAGGCCAGTCTTTCTTGGATCTCTGCGTGAGAAGGGCTTTAAGAGAAGGCTGCCTGCCTCAATAACTGCTAAGGTTCCTGGGACCTTATACCTTAGGGATCCCAGCTACTGCTCCAGGTTTCAATCATGTACTCATCCCACTGCCCTTCAGCTCTGATGGCCAAGGAGTAACATGATATAGTGGAAAAAAACACTAAGATGGGGAGTCAGAAATTCTGGCTTGGAGTCCTGCTTCTTGTAGTTTTATTAGCTGTGGCTTTGGGCAAATCATGACATTTTTCTCTGCTTCCCGATTTGACTCTCTCAAATGCCATGGCTGAACAATTTGGTTTCAAAGATTGCACCCAATTCTGTGTCATCAAGATTTGGTGGTTCTACTTGATTTCCTAATTTGTACTAAGGAGGGTAAGCCCCTGGCTCCAAACTTCATGATCAGAAATCAGACACTTCTTCCTTTAAGAAATGGCTTTACAGAACAGGAAATGTCATCTTATCCAAACTCACCAAAATGTAGGACACTGGGTAGGATGAGGTATGTGTAGCCCAGTGCTGGAAGGCATGGTCTGGAGCCAGATTGCTCAGATTTGAATTGAGTCACTCTTTGATTTCGGGAAAGTTACTTAAACCTCTCTGTGCTTCAGTATTTGCATCTAAAAACAGTATTAATAGTAGTCCTATTTCATCAGGTTGCTATAAAAATGAAACGAACTAGTACATATAAAATTCTTAACTAGTACATAACACTTATTATGTTATAGGTGGTCAGTAAGTGTTAACTTCTCTCTGGATTTCCCCCAGTAGTGGTCTGTATATCATATGCAAATAAGGGCAGGCAACTTACTGTCTTTTAAGGCAACAAATTCAAACTTTGGACCATTTTATTGTTAGAAAGTTCTCCCTTATCATTAGAATTCATTCCTAAATAAAAGTTGTCTCTTTATCTTGTATTAATTTGTAACATCTCTTACATAAACACTATACAGACATTTCTGGGAACTAAGACATATACCGGCAAACTCTACCTCTGTCTCTAATAACTGTTTATCCCATAAAGGGAAAGAATAGAGACTTGGCTCCAAATACTAGTAAACTTTTCCCCTGTAGTGAGTCAAGACATTTGTCTAATTACTGGGATTTTGTTTTTATTTTTATTAGAATTCCAAACCTTCTGGGTGTGGGGAACAGAATTAAAATGTATTTCTATAGCATGTTATAACATAAAATAAGTTACTCAGAGGGGAAGGATACTCTAAAGACCTGAACAGTGTCAGCTGTGATTTCTAAAGTCTGACTCCTGGCCATTAAGTATCAACAGTGGTCCTGTGGGGCCTAGTTCTTGGTCAAAACTGTGATGAGGCCTAAGGATTTGTGTATCAACTAGTTCCCCTACAACTTCATTAAATAAAATAAGACTAAGCTACATTTTGCATTTGTGGTTTGTCTTTCATTCCAGGAATTTTATTTATTTATTTTTATTTCTTTAATCCACACCTAAGGATATGTTTTTATTGATTTTAGAGAGAGGAAGAGGAGAGAGAGAGAGAAACATCTATTGGTTGCCTCCCATATGTGCCCCAACCAGGGATCAAACCAGAAACCTAGGTATGTTCCCTGACCAGAAATCAAACCCACAACCTTCTGGTGCACTGGACGGTGTCCCAGTCAACTGAGCCACCTGGCCAGGGCCATTCAAGGCATTTTACAAGAGTCACCTGATCCACTCTTTGTCACTTTAGATGACTCAGCTAACTAGACTGGTCACAATAATCAGGATCAGTTCAGGATCCTCTGATGAATGACACTAAGACAGCTCAGAACAAAATCTGGCACAGATAGCTCTTAGCTGGGTTCATCGAATCTTTCCTTTTTTTCCTAGGTTCTCTAAAGATATCATGGTAACCCATATTATAAATGCCCCGCCACCATACTTCAATGGTACTCTTTTAAAACCAAGTCTGTTATATTGCCTTTCTACTTCTGCTAATTAGAGCTAGTCACACTTTAACATCAAAGGTTACCTTTAAGTAACCTAACAAATTAATGGTACTATTTATTAGTGAGCCTTGTGTTACTATTAAAAAGAAAAATCAGCATCTGGAATCGAAAGAACTTTGTTCAAGTCAATTGAGCTCTTACTAAGAACCCATGATTAAATCTACTCAAGTGTTCTGGGGCCTCAGCTCTCTCACCTACAAAATAGACACACTTCCCTGGCCAGTATGGTTCAGTTGGCTGAGCATCGTCCTGTGCGCCAAAAGGCCGCTGGTTTGATTCCTGGTCAAGGCACATGCCCATGTTGCTGGTTCAATCCCTAGTCAGAATGCACATGGGAGGCAACCAATCGATGTTTCTCACATCGATGTTTCTTGCTTTCCCCTCCCTCTCCCTTCCACTCTAAAATCAATAAACACATATTTTTAAAAAATGCAAAACAGAGATGACTAACATAGATGACGATTAGGTTTCATCAATGAGCAGTGGCTACTGGGAGGGTAGGTTAAGGACTCTGAAGCCAGGTATGCAACTCAGGATGAAAGAATCTCCAAATCAAAGGTCTGCCATGAAGAAAGAAGGAACACACAAGGCACATATTTGCCATCCCTGGACTTTTAAAATATTCACCCGAGGATTGTATAAATATTAAACAAAAGATAATAAGTGATCTTTTAAGCCCAGTTGTATCCAAATGCTACTATCAGATTTATTAGTTTCATTATTAACGATGGGCTGTTAAAAGAGAAATGAAAGGAGATAGCTGCCTATACCTTCTGTATTCAAATCAAATTCTTTTGTATGGTAGCATTATCAGTGGCCCTCTAGAGATAAAACCTTTGTTCTATATGCTCCCTAAGTGAATGAAGGTGGGGTGAATGGGGTAGATTTCAGACAAGGTGGAGAAAAACTATGCACTGGCAGGCCCAAGACAGAGATGCCATGGGAAGCGAGAGGTAGGGCCTCAGAGTGCTCCTCACATTAGTCCATGTTGGCAGCCACCTACTTTGCCTAGGCATCGGGCCAGCTCTGGCAGGAGATTGGATCAAGGCTATTTGCATGTCTGTTTTCGGGACCTTAAGTTTTGTCTACCCATACAAAATGAGGAGGAAACCAATGCGATCATGCAGAGAACTTAATTTGGGAGAAGGAGGTGAAGGAAAAGAAGACAAATTGCTTGCTTTCAAGGAAGTACAAATTTTATTTCCTATAAAGTATAAAGTATGACAAAGACATCTTTAGAAAAGATACTTCAGTGTTTTAGTGCTTCAAGAGATAATGACAAAAATAGAAACATATATCTGCTACATTGCAAGCATAGTACTGGGTACTGTCATTTATGTGTTATGTCATTTAATCCCCATCAGCTCTATGAAATGGAACCCAGGGCCTGGAGATGTCATGTATCTGGCCTAATTTCCCAGGGCCAATAACCAACCAAGCCCAGCCTTGGAATCTTAGGCCCTGATGCAAAGTATGTGGAAAGAACAAGAAATTTTAAACAGTGCTGGCAACTCTGTATTGAAGCTCTTCTATAAATAGTTCCCTGATTATTTCTAATTCCCATTGACTTGGTATAATGCAAGCTATTCAGCAATGTAATACAGATAGATATTTCCTTTTAAAAATACTGCACAAATACATGATTTCCTGCTTCTGTCCACCCTGTCGGAGAAGTAGGAAAAGAGCAAGGTAATAGGAATTTACCTCCAAGCTATAAAACCTTCCTATTCTTTTAGTAATCAACAAGGGGAACTCCTAGTAACCAAGGAGACCATAATAGACTCCATTAGAATCAAGTACAACACTTGGGTTGCCTGGCTAGAGCATGCCAAAAGAGCAAAGGAAAATATTATCATTGCTGAAATCATTTGATGTCTATGACTAATAAAAAAGCATGTTGGCAAATTGAGTTTTTAGAAGTGCCCAAAGGGCTTGGTTAAAGCTGTGAATGAATAGTATACAGTAGTTCTGTCTGGAGAAAAGAGGTGGATGGGTGGAAGATGATGTTAAACTATTTTTAAAAGTATCTGAATAACAAAAGGGGCCAACAGAAATCCTAAACAACCAATCTAGGTCCTTTATTCAATTTTTAAAATTTTAGATTTCCCGTCCCCTTTTCCTTACAGCTAACTAGCAAAGTTGGTTCATTTTGAGTCACATTATCCTTGAATTCATAGGCCTTGTTGGCCTTCTTACCTAACATCTCACAAATGCCGGATTTATCCTTAAAGAATCCCTGACAACTGTACCCACCTTAGAGACTGTGAGAGCTGAGATGCCTATTCATGTATGTGCTGTGTCCCTTGGGAGCTAGAGGAAGCCAGAGGGAAAGAGTTGGGGGTAAGCCAGACCTCTAATTACCTCTTAACCCAGGTCCCAGAGGTTGCAATGGGCCTGCCTGAAGATGTTCATCCAGTCTCTGCTTGATCATTCCCAGAGCAGGAGGCCTTTGCCAGGACCCATCCTATCTTGTTATGCATGGACACAGCTCTGATTGTTGGAGGGTACCCTCTCGTGCTGTGCCAAAATCTGCTTCCTTGTATTTTCTAAGCATTGTTCCTCCTGGTATCTCTAGAACAATGCTGTTTGACTCAACTTCCTCTCCTCTGGAATAGTCCCCTAGATAACTGAAGTCAACTGTCTTGACTCCCAGGTATACTGTCTTCTCTGGATTAAATATCCTTAGTTTCGAGGGAGACCAAGATGGCGGCGTAGGTAAACACCGGAGACCGCTGCCGCAAACAACCATTTCAAAAATACAACTAAAAGACTGAACGGACATCACCCAGAACCACAGGAAGGCTGGCTGAAGAGAGACTCTACAACTAGAAGGAAAGAGAACAGCAAATCGAGGCTCAGAGGCGGCGCAGAGTGGAAAATACAAAGGTACTGAGGTGCTCGCGCAAAGCGGGCTGGTGGCTGAGGGCGCGGTTGTCGTTTTCTGTCGGGAGTGAGTCTCAGACTCTGGGCTCCAGATCCGGGCGAGTCTCTAGGGACCCAGACTCAAACGGGAGAAGCGGGATTATCCAGCATCAGTTGGAACCTGAGAGCAGCTTTCTCTCCGAAGTTTGCAGCGGCTGCCGGGGTTCTGAGAAGCAGAGCCTCTGGGAACGGGACTGAGCGTGGCCATAACTGCTCCCTCCGCCCGCCCTGTTGATCCCGCCCCGCCCAAACCCTGCGCACAGCCATTTGCCCATCGCCTCAGGCAAAGGCTGGATTAGCGCCTCCCCAGAAGGCAGACGTTTTCCATACAGCTGATTCCTATAGCCAGTCGGCCTGGTGGTCAAACCCCTCTAGTGTTAACTACAACAATTAAGGCTTGGCTAGAACAAGACTGCGCACAGAGACCACAAGGGGGTGCACCAAGAAAGCATAAAAGATGCGGAGACAAAAAAACATGACAGAAATGGAGGATATGGAGCTAAGAATCGCAATTTTGAGGGCTTGCCATAAATTTGTGCAGAACCTCACGAAAACTAATGAGACCCTCGATGCTACGATAAAGAAATTAGAAAGTAAGCATACACGGACTGAAATAAAGAATATTATACCCAATAGCAGACCAGAGGAGCACAATAATCAAACCAAAGATTCGACAAAAAACACCCAATTGGAAAAGCAAAATGAAAAAAGAATCCGAAAGTGTGAAGATAGTGTAAGGAGCCTCTGGGACAGCTTTAAGCGGTCTAATATCAGAATTATTGGAGTGCCAGAAGATGAGAGACAGCAAGATATTGAAAACCTATTTCAAGAAATAATGGCAGAAAACTTCCCCCATCTGGAGAAAGAAATGGACTTACAGGTCCAAGAAGCGCAGAGAACCCCAAACAAAAGGAATCCAAAGAGGACCACACCAAGACACATCATCATTAAAATGCCAAGAGCAAAAGACAAAGAGAAAATCTTAAAAGCAGCAAGAGAAAGAGGCTCAATTACCTACAAGGGAATACCCATACGACTGTCAGCTGATTTCTCAACAGAAACTTTGCAGGCCAGAAGGGAATGGCAAGAAATATTCAAAGTGCTGAATACCAAGAACCTACAACCAAGATTACTTTATCCAGCAAAGCTATCATTCAGAATTGAAGGTCAGATAAAGAGCTTCACAGATAAGGAAAAGCTAAAGGAGTTCACCACCGCCAAACCAGTATTATATGAAATGCTGAAAGGTATCCTTTAAGAAGAGGAAGAAGAAGAAAAAGGTAAAGATACAAGTTATGAACAACAAACATGCATCTATCAACAAATGAATCTAAGAATCAAGTGAATAAATAACCTGATGTACAGAATGAACTGGTGATTATAATAGAATCAGGGACATAGAAAGGGAATAGACTGACTATTCTTGGGGGGAAAAGGGGTGTGGGAGATGCGGGAAGTGACTGGACAAAAATCATGCACCTATGGATGAACACAGTGGGTGGGGAGTGAGGGTGGAGGGTGGGGTGGGAGCTGGAAGGAGGGGAGTTATGGGGGGAAAAAAGAGGAACAAATGTAATAATCTGAACAATAAAGATTTAATTAAAAAATATATATATATATCCCTAAAAAAAAAAAATAAATAAATAAATAAATAAATATCCTTAGTTTCTTTCTCAGATCATAAGTCAAATACACAACAGTTATAAAAATATTAAGAGGCAGAACATATCACCATAAGAGAAAGGCAAAGCCTGAAATTAGAACTTTTTTTAAAAAGAGTTAAATCTTTTAACTGAAAAGCTACAATTTTTAACTGATATTGAGAAACACTGTCTTTCCACTGAGTTCCTCCATGCCAGTGGTCGGCAAACTGCGGCTCGCAAGCCACATGCAGCTCTTTGGCCCCTTGAGTGTGGCTCTTTCTAAGCCTTAGGAGTACCCTAATTAAGTTAGTAACAATGTACTTACCTATATAGTTTAAGTTTAAAAAATTTGGCTCTCAAAAGAAATTTCAATCATTGTACTGTTGATATTTGGCTCTGTTGACTAATGAGTTTGCCGACCACTGCCATGTTATCTATCAATTCATCCTGTCAAAACAGAAATGTATCTTGATAAGAAATGTAGAAATGTAGCTTTTTCTTACTGATACCACACCAGCAACCAATGATCATTCATCAGTTCTCACCAGGTTGCATTTATTTTTTGCCTTTGTTTACCGTTAATGCCTACCTTGAGAAAAGGTTCTGGAAAAGTACTTACCTGCATAGGAATGTTTGTGGCATGACTTCAAAATTTGAATACTAACTATTAAGAATTAAGGGAAGGGCAATGTAAGAATACTAAATTTTTTAGTTCTTTTTCCCAATATTTTATTTCGAAAAATTCTAAATATACAGAAAAGTTAAAATAAATTTATAGTTAACACCCCCATACTTAATAACTGGATACTACAATTATCATTTTGCTATCTTCAATTTGTCTCATGTCTATCAGTTTCTTTATTCATCCATCAACCAGTCTTACTTTTATTTGAAGATCAGCAGAAGTTGCCTTCATCCATCAGCACACCTAATCCCTAAAACTTCAGCATGAATATCATTATCAGTTCTCTTTTGATGCTTTTAATTAGTGCTCTCTTTTGAATCCCTTTTGCTCTTCTTTTCCTCTTCCCCTCTGCTTTCTCAATTTCTTTTTCTGCACCCTTCCTCTCACTTTCTAACCCCAAAGTTCTAAGCTGTAAAAGGAAAGTATGAAAAATCTGAGCATGGAGCAGTCTTGAAGTAGCATCAGAAAAGGTCACCGATGGTCACACAGGGCCTCACAGCTGTTATCACCACAGACCTGGGACGGAAAAGGCCCTCATGAACAAGCTGATGCGAACCAACTTACAACAGAGCAGGGTATAGATTAGCATGCCCACTTAATAATTTACTATGAGAAACCCAGCTATCAAATACCCAGTCTCCCCCTCAACTAACCTACATAACAGACCAAACTGTGAAGGGTTTTGGTGAATAGACTCAGAAGGAAATTAGTTAGACGGTCCTAGTGGCATGAAGCAGAGACCTTATCCTCACTGATCTTTTGACAGCTGGCCTGCACAGGACCTGACACCAAAGGGGTGCTTCAGAAATCAGTACAATGATGAAATGAGTAGGAGAACACTAAACTACCACTCCCACACCACCAGGCACCTCTCACCTGGACTGCGCTGGCTGAACCCAATTCCACCCCTCCAACTCCCTTACGAGAACTTCCATGACTGCCATTCTCCTTTGAGTAATGCGTTCTCTTTCAGCCATGTGTATGCCATTAATTAAGCTTTCATCAAGTCCTGATCTTCCTGCTTTGGTCTGGAAAACAACCTGTCTTTAACATGGGAGGTCTGTGTCTTTTTAATCCCATCCTTGACAAATTGATGGTACTGGCTTTACTCTCATAAAAAAGGGTGTGATCCCCTAGTGCCCGAGTGTACTCCTTTCAAAGACCAGGGAACACCATCTTCCCTGTGAGCAAAAGCCATTCCTTTCCCGATCTTGAGATTTATGTCTGCTAAGAAATGTCAGTGATTTCTCTTCTGGGCTTCCTGATTACCAGACCACAGAGACCTGGCAAAGTGAGCTCCTCAGTGGAAAGGCAGGACACAAAAGTGCAAATGTAGAACGTTTCACCATAATCAGCTTCTCCATAGTTGCAGGTAAATCCAATTTTAACAAATTAAATCCATTTTGAAATCCATAAAAGGATCTTTCTAGCCATAAAGTCTCAAGGTAAATCCTTTGGGTGTATAACAATTTCCTAATGTAGTTCTTTCAAAGGTTTGGATGTCATAAATCATATTATTTTACTCGTGCCCCAGTGCACAGATTCATGCACATTGAAAGGAAATTAATTAGAAGGTGGCTGGCAGGGCAGGACTGGGCAAGACGGGCTGGACATGCCCTGGAGCCAATCTCCCTCGGGCCCCCCCCCCGGCCCGCTGCACCTGGGGCGGCTCCACACCTCGAAGGGCATCTGCAGAGTGAGCGGGGTCCCTCCAGCAGGTAGGGTCCCTCAGCCTGGCCTGTGGGGATTGGCCAAAGCCGGCTCTCCCACATTCCCTGAGGGATCCTGGATTGGGAGAGGGCAGTTCTCGGGTGACGCACCCCAGAATCGGGCTCCCTCCTCTCTGGGTCTGGGGTGCATCACCTGAGAACCGCCACTGCCAAGTCACTACAGCTTGGCAGCTCCTGCGTTGAGCGTCTGCCCCCTGGTGGTCAGTGCACATCATACCTACCAGCCAGTCGGAAGGTCACTTAGCCTTTTATATATAGAGATAGCAAGGAATTCCTGTCCTCTATTACCTGAAAACCATTCCTATCCCCGACCACTTTCCTTATATAAGTACCATAGTAAATATCTGTAAATATCAGCATTTCATGGTAGCTTCGCACCCTTTAGAATATATTTGAATGCAAGCCATTATGGTATTAGGATGAAAATGACTCAGAATCAAGGCTTTGGCTCTTCCATGTGAATGTTTACTTACAGATTGGGAAAAAAATCCAATACTTTTAGGCACTGGCACTTCAGTGGTAAAATCCCAACTGACAATGAGAGGTCTTCTCTAATTCCTTCTCTTATAAGCAACTAAAACACAAGGTTCAGATCCAGATAAAAACCCTTCAAGCAAGTAAAAGAGCCCAGCCAGCATGGCTCAGTGGTTGAGCTTCGACCTATGAGTCAGCAGCCAGATTGGATTCCCTGTCAGGGCACATGCCTGGGTTGCAGGCTCGATCCCCAGTAAGTGGAGTGCAGGAGGCAGCAATCAATGCTTCTCTCTCATCATTGATGTTTCTCTCTCTCTCTCCCTTCCTCTCTGAAATCAATAAAAACATATTTAAAATAAAATAAGGTAAAAGATACCAAGCTGCAGAGAGTACGCTTTGATCGTTGGTGACTTGGGCTCTCTGACAGCAGCACACACTCAGTCTCACAGCCTCAAACAGGACTCAATCCAGATAAACAGGGAGTGTTTCATCTCAGCCAGGCTTCAAAGGCCAGGTTCGTTCAGACATCATTAGTTCTTTTTATTCCTTTGATGTATCTGTCTCTAGTGATGGAAACTCTTATTTTTTTTTTTAAAGAAACTAAAGCACAAAAGGAAACTGAAAAAGCTACAAACAGATTTGGCAACAGCTAAGCAAGAGGCTGCCATCATAGCCCTGGAGCTCAATGAGAAGATAAAGGCTCTATGTGAAGGAAAGCCAGCCCCTAGAGGTCAGTATCACCACGTGACAGTCACTGGCCCATGATCCTGGGCGGTATATATAGTGTTATTGGCAACCAGGCGAGAAGCAAGGCCACAGTGCCAGGCGCACACTGGCCCGGCGGCATGCTGACCTGGCCTGACCTCCATTCGGCATGAATGGCGATATCACAGGAACTACTCACTCTAGACGAGGTTCCTTTCACCATAAGAGAAGCAGAGAATGAATGAATAAGCGGTTCTTTAAAGGAAAGTCTCTGAAGCTGAAGAGCTGGACTGAAATAGATCTGATCCATGTCTTTGCACAAGCTGGGTGGCAGGGAGGGAAAGGCAGGGCCTAAGAGGAGAGACCCAAGGCCCCCCAGAGAAGGGGCTCGGGAACTGGGCAAGGAGAGGGGCTCATCTAAAAGTGTACATGGGTTTATAGACTAAGAAGGCACAGGGAAGGAAAGAAATCAGTGCTTTCACAATAGGCAACTGAGCCTGAAGCAAGTAGGGAAGGCTGGTTGGGGACAAAGTCTAGGTGGTTCAGAAAATTTTTAATAGCCACTTTGGTTTGGAATGTTTTGGTGTTGTTATTGTTGTATTTTATTTTATTTTATTTTATTAGCATTCTCTAAGAGACTATAATAAACACACATGGGGGGGGGGGGGTGATACCCAAAACCTCAGATTGTCATTAGCAATAATACAAGTTAACATTTAATACCATGTGCTAGGCATTTTGCTAAGTATTTCACGTGTATTTAATTTTCAGAAGTCAGTACATTTATGGATTCTACAAGAATAAGCAGAGGCTTAGAGATGCCCATTCCCTTGCCCCAGGTTAGATGTGTCTGAGCAACACCTGGGCACTCAGCCTCCAGACAGAAATGAACCGAGCCCAGGTGCCTGTGCAGCTCCAAGCCAGTGAGGCCTTTCGTTTCTGCTGTGCAGCAGTGGGAGCACACTTCCTCCTGCCTGCTGGATCTCTTGCAAAACTGTGATTCCCTGGGATAAAGGTCTTCCTTTGATGTGTGGCACTCTTGTAACGCCAAAAACATGCCATTGTTCTTACTCTGGCTTCCTTTATTACTCATAAGTAATTCTGGAAAAAGAGGAGGAGCGTGGAAATAAATGGGAGGAGGAGAAAATAGGCGCTGTGGTGGCTTCAGAAAGTGAGACACTCCCAGCATCCTGACCACATTGCAAAGCTTTTAATATGGATTTGTTTTTAATTTTCAGTTTTGAATAGCACTTTCCCAGGGTTGAAATGGCATATAACAGCCACCTTGAAACAAACGCTGAAGGTCAATTTGTTTTGCTCTTTCCACAGAAAATAAAGATAGTTTATGAATTTGCTTTTACCACCATGAAACCTAAAAGAATAAAATCTGTCAGAGAATCCCATCTATTTAAAGGTCTTTATTAATCTAAGGCATCATAGCCAGATTTCAACTCGGTTGCATAATAAGAAGCTGAGAGAAGGTTTCAACTGCTCCACTATATTTTTAATCTAGTGAAAAAAATATATATTATTGCAAGTTAGCTAATTCTCATTACTCATCTTTTGACAAAAATAATATCATTTGCTGTCTAATAACTTTGTTCCTTTAATATTTTGATAGGTCAAAATTAAAATAATATGGAGAGAATAGAAAACATTAAGTCCTACCTTCCTTCTTTGCCCATTTTTTTCTACATTTCTGTTTAAAAAAACAAAACTTATAGTACGGGGGGGAGGGGGGACCTACTGTATTATGAAAAGATACAAATTTCAATAAAGCCAGGTCTCCCACGTTCAATTACGGTTGAAAACAGGACTTCCTTTTGTTGCTTCTCTGATTTGGTGGAGGGAGAAACTGAGTCTGTGGACGGACATACAGGACTAAAGTCTTAAATTAAATATTTGCACATTCTTGCTCTCCCAGGGGCCCCAAGCAGCCTCACCCTGAATTCAATAGCCCAGAAGACTGTCAAGGCCGTTGTGGCCCCAGAGTAATATTAGCTCTTATTCTCAGAGACTTTGGTCACCTTGCCCTACCTATCAATTCACTTCAAAGCCAAGTCCTGAACGATGTCGGTAACTCCCACATATAATGACCCCCACTTAACCACAGAACGATTAGCGCTGACCCACCTCCCATACACATTCCTCAACCAGAACACCACCCTTCCCTTAGTTGTCTTGTGTCCTTTTATAAAATGTTTGTTTTCAGTTCTCAGACCTTTGTTTGCAAATGACAGATGCCCCAGTCATAACAGCTTAAGGGGAAAGGGTGATTTATTGGCACGCGTGTAAACAAACTGAGCAAGGGCATGCCATTAGTCTTGGAGTCTGATGGGTTCAGGGTCTCAAATATCACTCTGTGTCTCTCATCTCTGCTTCTCTCTACCTCGGGACTCCACTCTCTCAAGCAGGATGTCAGAAGAGACTAGAAACATGGCTCAAAGCAGCGATGGGCTGTCCTCCTTACCTGTCCTCCAGAGAGGAGAGAAAGCATTTTTTTTTCCAGCAGCTCCATTTAGAAGAAAAGTATAAGAACTCTGTCCTGGCATGGGTACCCTGAGGGTATATGAATAATCTTTGTGGCCAGGGTTGGGAACTACGGTTGGACAAGCTTCGGTCATGCACTCACCACTAGGTGATGGTGTAGAGCAGTGGTTCTCAACCTTGGCTGCCCATTAGAATCACCTGAGAATCTTTTAAAAATCCTGATTTCTGGACCTCATCCTCCGGAAATTCTGTTTCTTTGTTATGGGGTGGGGCCACAACATTAGTGACAAAGAAACAGAATTTCCGGAGGATGAGGCCCAGAAATCAGGATTTTAAAAAGATTCCCAAGTGATTCTAATGGGCAGCCAAGGTTGAGAACCACTGGTGTAGAGGGAAACAAGGGTGGGGAAGGGGAATGTTCTGACTCGGTGGTCGGCAAACTGCGGCTCGGCAAACCGCGGCTGGCGAGCCACATGTGGCTCTTTGGCCCCTTGAGTGTGGCTCTTTCACAAAATACCGACTTCTGCGCATGGGCCACGAAGTTTCAATCGCACTGTGCGTGCGCACCCGCACGTGGTATTTTGTGGAAGAGCCACACTGAAGGGGCCAAAGAGCCGCATGTGGCTCGTGAGCCGAAGTTTGCCGACCACGGTTCTGACTGATTGTTACTACAGGGCTAGATTGGGAGAAAAGCACTTCCTTAGAGGAAGGGATAGCCCACTACTGAAAAGAAAGAATGAAGGACCAAACCAACCTGTCCAATACATTCTCAGTAAGTGGTCAAATTAAAATGTAATGCTTAATGAATCACCCATCTTCGAGTATTTGTACTTTTTAAGTAGATTCTTTTTGATGAGCAAAAGAACGTAGTGATCCAAGAAATAAGTGTCCAATGGTGTAATTTCAGACCCCATAATAGATTGAGAGTGAACCACTTTGGGAAAGGAGTCCCCTTCCAGCCTCAATCAAGTGACGTCATAGACACCCACTCCAAAAGCCGGTCTTATTGTAACATGAAACTGCAAGAGGGGAAAACTGTGTTGATTCTAAACGACATGTTAACTGGATTAACATAAAGCTACTTCTCTGTTATAGTTACAAACTGATGCCTACAGTTCTAACAAGCAAGTTGAGATATTTATTCCAAATAAATTAGAATTTCTTTTTACCCAAATATGCACTTTTAAGCATATTCAAATTGATGAAACAGTGAGCTACCAAACTTTTTTCTTAATACATAACCACAGTAAATTATTTCATTGGCTCTAAAGAAATAAATGATTTAAGTCCATGGAAAGTTCAACTGAAAAGAAAAACACCTTTATTATAAAACTGGCACAGCAGGAAACTTACTTACAGCCTCAGTGTTGTTTGTTGATTTTACTTTGTTCAAATAATCACAGCCCAGGGCAGATTCCTTCCGTCATTTCCACAGCCTGCACCTGAGGTGCCCACCGCTTTATTTACTAGCAGAATTCAGTGAAATGCCTATTGTACGCTTGCAAAACACGAGTCCATCTTTTGCTAAATCTTAGTATGCAGGCACCTAAGGTTAAGTTTCAAAACAATCTTTGCTTCCTTTGGCTTAGGAGGACAAAATTACTTTGCAAAAGACCTCATTGACTACGTCCTTTTGTTGGCACAAGAGCATTAAGTCACTTGCTATAATGAAAGCTCCTATGTTTGACCAGAACATCAGGGTCCAGGTTTATAGATTCCAAGCTAGCATACTAAAGGGAATGCACTCTTCTGGATTTTTTTTCCCTTTTAATTCTTTTCTCTTAATATGCACAATGTGGTATCTAATCCTCACTTGCACAGTCCCACTGTCCCGGTGGAAGCCATATCAACTTTTAAGTCATCTCTTTGTTTGAGGAGATACTCCCAGGCAGTGCAGGTGCATTCTGGGTCAGGCCGATCCAGGACTCAATGTCTGAATAGAGCCAGACACATATTGAGGGGAGGCTTGTATAATAGGACTGACACCAGCGATCTTTTAGTGACACAAGACTGTTTTTAAACACTACCCCATTAATTTTAAGAACCAGACTATTGCTGTCCTATTTCTTAAGAGAGTCAGGAGCAATATCTCTTTGCCAACACCCAGAGCCAACTTTTAATCAACATTTTAAAGAGTATCTTTTATCATGATGTTCGCCTCCAGGCATTCAGCCCAAACTTTCTGTTCCTCTTTTTATCTCTCCTCCTGCAAACTTCCTCCAGATTAAAGCTTCCATTGCTTCTAGGTCAGCGGTTTTCAACCTGTGGGTCGCAACCCCTTTGTTTGTCGAATGACCCTTCACAGGGGTTGCCTAAGACCATCGGAAAACACATATATAATTACATATTGTTTTTGTGATTAGTCACTATGCTTTAATTATGTTCAATTTGTAACAATGAAATTGGGGGTCACCACAACATGAGGAACTGTATTTATTAAAGGGTCACGGCATTAGGAAGGTTGAGAACCACTGTTCTAGGTGTTAAGAAAAGAGTGATTTGAAGGTGTTGAGGCATTCTGGAATTAGATAGTGAAACTGGTTGCACAGGAATGTTACTACCATAAACCTAGTGAACTGTACACTTTACATTGGTTAACATGGTAAATTTTATGTTTTAAAATTTTATCTCAATTAGAAAAAAAGTTATTAAAACAATCCTCACTAAATGTAATGGCTGACACCCTGTCACATGTAAGTGTATTTTAATAAGTGCTTTGGGCCTAAATAAAATAATGACTTGGAAGAATTCCAAGAGAGAGGTCATATTAATATTTACTGGAGTAAGGCTAGTCTTGAGTAGCTGTCCACTAGTGCCTAGGTTTTCCGAACAATGCCATCCTTGGCTCTTTCCACTTGCTGTCAGCCCAGCTCTTTGAAAGGCTGCTAGTCCCCAGACTAGGAACCAACTCCCTAACCAATAGTTCTACATGCAACCTTCTTTCCCCACTGAACACACATATTTCTTTCACTAGTCTACCTAGAGTTTCCTAATAAAGCAACAAGGAAGGTCTTGGGATCTCACTGTTTCGACTGCTGGGACGTTGTCCAAAAGCACCTCTCACCACCCAGGTCATCAGACTGCATGGGGCTCAGTCTGCCATTTAGTCAAAGCACAAGCAAGTAGTCTGCTCTTCTTCCTGCTGCCAAGAGTGTTCTTGCCTTGACAGAAAGTGACAAGAACTTGAGGAAAACAAAAGGTGGAGATTCCACACCCACACACATTATTATCCCAACATTTGCAGAAAAGGGTTTTCCTTTAAGCATTTACTAAACCCTCAGAGGCAGAAACTATTCCAAGGTGGAATACTTCACATTTGAACCAATAAACACCAGCAATGACTATTAGGGAAAATGAGAGAAGACAGAAGTGATCACTTCAAGGGGTGCTCTGTAAGTATAATGAGTCCCTAAGGAAATAGAAATAGTTATATTTATCCTATAATATCTAAGTTTCATTTAGAGATTTCCCATCAGGTTGTCTTTTCCTTTTCCACTGAAGTCTCCCGAAATAGAGCTACTTTCTGAAATGGAACCCCAAAGCCAAGGTCTTCTCACTACTTCAGGAGTCCCCTCAAGGATAAGCAACTGCACCAGGAGTCCCTGCAAACCTTAGGGATTGATTGCACGAAGATCCCAAGAAATGCTATGTGTTTAATATGCATAACTTTAGAGTGATTCTCATTTTCAAAAGAACATGCGAGACCTCTAGGTCTAAAAGTCACTGGTATAAAAACTAGGTGTTTCTCAGGAATTTGTTAGCTGCAAGTGGCAGAAACCAAAACGAAACTAGTTCAAGCGGAAAAGAAATTGACTAGCTCCTGAGGCTGGCGGGAAGACTGAGCACAGGGTTTCTGGGTTGCTCATTTGGCTCTTGTTTCCTTGTTGGCCCCCTCTGAGCTATTGCCGGCCTGGATCAGGAAAGATCCCCTGGCTGCACTGGCTTAACAGTCCAGGGTGAACATCTGTTTCTGCCTGCTCACAACCATTTCCCCCTTCTTTTGAACAGAAGCATGATTTTCCTTTGGGGAGGTGTTCCTCTCCCATCCTCTGCAGTCCTGTGGGCCTGTGATCGTGGTGTGCGTTTCTCCCTTGACTCAGGGGAAGGCTGTGACTAGCAGAGCCAAACACTCTTGCTCTTTTTCAGAATCTTGAATCTTGAGCTGAGTTGAGTGAAAGAGGGCAGAAAAAGACTAAAAGACTAGAGCTGATTCATCCTGGAGGTTGGGCCTTGACCCCTGAAGAAGTTGTCTATTGCTTTTGATATCTTATCCCTAAGGCTACCTTTACAAAGTCTGGTTGTTAAGCTTTCCTTCAATACTGAGAGCTACCTTATATCTTTCCAATAAACTTTTTTTTTTTTTTTTGCTTAAAGTAGTCAGCATTGGCTTATAATACTTGTAGCCAAAGACTCTTAATTTTTTCTAGCTCCAGAGAATAGAACTTCTTTCTCATGGAACCTATACAGAAATTTCAGGGAAGGAATTTGATTGACCCTACTGGTATCACATTCTTACCTATGGATCAATCACTGTGGCCAAGGAAATGAGATATTATCATGGCCCTCACCTGGGTCATGTGCCAGAGGCCAAGGGCAAGGGAAAGTTTTCAGATAAAAGAGGAAGGGAAATTTTTCTGGACAGAAGACAAAAATTACCTCTCATTGTCCCCTTACATCTATTTTAGTTAAACCTCACAAACTTGGAGAAGACATTCATGAGCTGAAAATCTGTTTTATCTTATCAGGAAAATACCAAATTTCTCTTCTTTCTCCCTCCCCCCCCTTTTTTTAACTGCATATTTAGGCCCTTCCTTTGCAAAAGGTCTGGAAATCTATTTATTTTATAATTAACAAAGGGTAAGAAGATCCATTCTGAAATTTTTGGTTGGGGTCCAGTGTTTGCTAGCTACTCTAGCTGTGGGAATTCAATAATGTCAAGGTCCCCTCCCTCCTTTGTTTGTAAGACTAATTTTGGAATTATACAATGATCAGGAAATGGTGTTCCCTTCCTTCTGTCCATCCCTAAGGAATGGGTTTAAAAAAAAAAAAAAAGTCTACTGACTTCTGTATCCAGAGAGGTTGGATGAAAGGGCAAGCCCCAACTAAATGTCAGACAAGGCACATGGGAAATGGAGCTAGATCAATTAAAGGTTTCCTCCTTACGCATGGAGCCTGCTTTGATTGCCAGAAGAGCACGAGCTGTTTTAGAATGCTATTACATAACCTGGAGGAGAAGGAAGATTCTTCCTTTCAGGAAACGTGCAGAGAAGTAATGGGTGCTCCTTTGTCAAACATTGGCAGATGCACATTTATTTGTCAACATAAATGCATTAGAGAATTTCGGGTTACAAACAATTGTCAGCCAGCTGTCAGGACATTTGCAGCTACTCCTGGTACAAATCTCTTCATGCCAACGTAGAAAAAAAATCAATGATGTTCTCTCCTGTATTCTTCTAGAAACCTCAATATTATCTCATTTCATGACTCAATGTTTCCTGACAGATGCTGAAGTTAGAGGATAACTACATTGGCCATATGGATAGTTTTGGAGGGCTTGAGCTCATCAAATCAAATTTAGAGAGGATGCATAGAACAAGATTCTTCTGCGCAAGTGGGTACATTCTGTTTGAAGGCACAGGATTTCTTTCTGGCCAGCGGGATAGGGTTAGATAGGTACTCTTACGTACACATTAGATAATACCACTATGTGCTTTGTAGTAGCCTGCAAGAATATTTGTTTTTGAAGACACACTTCCTTGGAACAGATTACCCTACCATGTCTCTAAAATTCCTCAATCAAATAAAACCACACTTTGATATTGGACAAAGAACATACAACTAAGAAGAAATAAAGAGAAAGCATAAGAGGAACAGCATTATTCCTGATTCGTTAATATGCAGATGGATCCTGAAGTAGTGTCTTAATGGTGCTGCCAGAATAATTGCTGCCTGCAAGATGCAAAAACATTATCGCTCTTCTGCAGATGCTTTCTTTAATCCCAGAAATTATGGCTGCGGACATTGCTCTGATTTTCCAGGAAGACCTGGAAGTCCTGCCATGCCACGCTGTCATCTCAACCTGGGCATACTGTTACATCTGCTTCACAAAGATGCTCTAATCATGTTCCAGGGCCATTTTTCCCTTGGCCATTCCTAGTGAATAAGGAGGAAGCTCTGTTCCTATTTCAGAGAATTTGGGGTAGAATTTGGCAAACTGAGAAGGGAACAGCCCTCAGCCACAAACTGAATTTATATTCTTATAAAATGATCAGTTATATAACTCTAAAAGGTGAATTTCTGAGGCCAAAAAAATAAAAGGATGCAAGAGAGATACATGATGCTTCATGAATAGACAAAAACAAGAATTCGTATGAGTCTTCAAAAGCAGAACACGTATTTACAGACATAGGTCAAAAGGATAAAACTTACTTAGTTCTATACAATTCTAATATTACCCTAACTCTTAAAAAGTTCATAGTGTATAAGATAATAAGATGGCAAAATTTTGTCACACTGAGCTGCCTATAGCAGGATCCTGAGCTCAAGTTAAAGTCTCCTTCTCTAAGTTGACTCAAAATATGTCAACCCATTTGACAGTCTCTTCCAGTTCCTTTATCCCAAGTGACCAGAGTAACAATTTTAATAGCTTTTTAGGGTCAATAGGTCAATCTAACTTTGAATGAGTGACAAAACCTCTGATCTTATCCCAGGTTGCTAAGTAAATTTCTGACAAAAGGTAGTTAATTTTCAATTTGCTTTCTTTTATTTTTGTAAGGTATGCCACCAGCAGACAGTATTCATTTTAATTTAAAGTTAGATATAATGCTAATTAATATATAATTTTTATTTACTATTTTTTAAAAATTACTTGGAGGCAAGACATGTGGCTCAGTGGTTCAGCATTGACCTATGAACCAGGCGGTCACAGTTCGATTCCTAGGTTACAGGCTAGATTCCCAGTAGGGGGCGTGCAGGAGGTAGCTGATCAATGATTCTCTCATCATTGATGTTTCTATCTCTCTCTCCCTCTCTGAAATCAATAAAAAATATATATATTTTAAATTACTTGAAGTTTTGAGAACTCTTTTAAAGTGCACTTTATGTTTCCAGGTTTAAAAATTTCATATATCTATAGTGATATTATTAGAACTAAAAATCAAAACATAGCCTGACATTGTTCTAACATATAAAATTACATTCATATTCAAAAATATTTGAAATCAGGAGTGTGCTACAGGATCCTAAATATATTATTACTGTATTTATAGTTCAAGTAGGGTTGCATGAGAGAGTGGAAATACCACATTTATTTGGCTGATTTTACTTGTGATCTTAGCAGCTAAGAGTCTTGTAGGGTCTTCAATGTGAAGGGTAGTAGAATGTAATTAATGCCACAAATCCAATAGACTGTCGGGAATCATTAAGGAAAACAGAGAGCTGATTACTCTGAAAGTGAGAATCAGTGCTTATCTTCATTAATTACATCAGAAGAAAAAATATTAGAATCATACCTGATATAATCCACCTATCTCAATGCTATAAATAACATATTCAGATGCAAGTGGCTGATTGTTTCTTTTTCATAGCCATAACTTTTCTATATGAGTCCCAAGAGAAGGTAATTGAACTTGAGAAAAGATGTCCTTTTGAGGTTGCTTTTGATCTGAAGCCAAAGGGAAGTAATTTATTTAGCAGAAGCTGTGGGTTCTAAACAATGTCTATGTGGTAATATTGGCAAGCAAAATTAAATATACCTTAATTTATTTGTCAATAAAGCAGTACCAAGATGCTAAGAAGTCTCTTCAAGATAAATTCTTAAGGAAATGGAGACTGGTTGAGGTTTTCTTTTTTCCTTCCACATGAGCATAGGCTCATAAACACTCTTATTTACATTCTATAAAAAGGCTTTGGTCCTTTAAAACTTTCCTGAAAAACACTGATCAACCTACCAGTCTTTTATTGCCTCATTTACATAAGCTTTTCTTTTGGTTAATTTAATCTAAGGTAATAAACAAACACTCTTACTCTTTTTTTAAATACTGATTTTACATGTATATTTCTATTTTGGTAATATTTGTATTATTCCTGGACAGATTGCATGTATGCGTTATATTTGGTCTTAGAAAGCTAAGCAAGAAAGAAAAAAATCTTAATTGAATTTTAAATCAAGGAAGGGAAAGAACAAAAAATAAATATTACACTAGAGAAATAAAATCCACATGAAATGAGTAAAATCCGAACCTAATTGATGTGGCGATATGCACTGGGAATTTCCCCCAAAATGCCACTGGGTAACTGAAGACTTAGTACCAGTTATTTCCTCTTTCTAAGCTGCCTTAACCCTTTAACCCGTGTCTGCACCCCTGCCCCATTTTTCCTTCTTATCCTTCTTCAGAGTGTCCTTTGGAACTACCTCCATCGCCACTACCATCTCTCCACCCACTCCCTGGCCTTCTCATGAGTTATGCATCCATAAGCCTTGTGCACACTGCAGTTATAACACCTATTATTAATATCTCTTTGCTTAGCTTTCTTTACAAATAGGTTATAGATTTCTTGAAGAGAAACAGATGGAATCTTCTTTGTATCCAGAGCCTAGCACAGCGCCTGATGCTTGATGGTCATGAAATGTTGAATGGACGGATATGGAATAAAATAATGGATTCTGTCCTGGCGCTCTATTGCTTGATACGTTTATGAATTACTGGGTGATGGAGAGAGTTTGCTTATTAGATTAAAATTTTAATGTCAACCCAAGTGGCAGATTCACCAGAGTGTAATTTCAGATTGCCAGTGATGCCCATGGGATCGCCAGCACAGCCTTCTGGCTCCCAGGTTGAGGGAGATGATCAAATCCTAAAATTGATTGGAAGTATTCCTAGTTCTTCTGCACTGTATTGTAATAAGCTGACTTTGAATTATTGCTGTGTTATTTTATAAATTTTCACGTTACCATTTCAACTCAACAGTGTCATGTACTCAGGATTCAAATCAGAGCTTTGTTATTACATTGGCCGATCCTATAAAAACTAAACTGAACATTAGTTCCAAAGTCTTTTCTGAACTACTTTTGAATTGGCTGGCCTCCCTGCACTATTTGGCACTCTGGGCCGGCACCCAGCAAGCCTGCATTGGCCATGGTCTACGCCTTGAGCCACGCTGACGCTGCCCATTGTGCACACCACTTCCTGATATCTCCTCTGGCCCTATCACTACTTGACAATTTTATGATTATTTATTTGGTTCCAAAACTCAAGGTGACTTCTTGGGTTCTTACTAATTTTGTGATTAATGGATATGTCCCCTGGCATATTTCTGCTTCCAGCTTTTAGGTAATATCTTGCCTAATCCTAGTTCAGCCTTTAGGATTCTCTCTCTTGTAGCCTGATGTTCCATTCAAGTTGGTCTGGTTCCCATAGATACCAAGATCTGTTAGGAATTTAAGCTTCTATGGTCTGGCTGAAGTCAACTGTTGCTTATTTTCATTTAGATCTTGATTACCTAACCTCTGTTCCTTCACAAACGGTCTTGTTATTTCTTAATCATCTCAGTGCTTTACACTAAAGGCAGGTTAATTATTCAGGAGCACAGGTTTGGTAAACTTACTTTCATAATCAGAAACACTTCAATGGCTTCCCATTGCCTGGGAAGTAAAGTTTATATTTTTAGCCTGGCTGGTTTCTACATATCTTTCTAGATTGGTTTTTTAAAACTTCCTTTTACACACTCATATTCCTTCTCTCCATCACTTGCCTGATAAAACATCTGGTAGAAGTCCTCATCTCTCTGTCCACTCCTGCCTGTTTCTACTTTGTAGCATGACTATAGACCTCAGATGAGCATTTAACTTTGCCCAGAAAAGCAGCCATGATTTTTTTCTAGAAGGTTGCTTTCTCATTCTCCAAGACAACTATTCTGTACCTTCATCTCTTCCAAGACTTCTTTCCCCTCCTCCACACTTACACCCATCTGATGACCTCACCTATAATTTGCTGAGAATACACAGGCCGTCACACGGGGACTCTCCCATCTTTCCAACAAATCTAAATTCTTGCTTCATGTTGTCACCTGTGTTCTCCTGACAGCCTTTTGTTTGTGTTCCTCGCCCATTCAAGGCTCTATCCTCTACTAGTGCGCCAGACCCCATGGTTCTCACCTTTCTGGGTATGTCACTTATTTACCCTGCTTCACACTTGCATCATCTACTCCTCTTTACAAGCTCATTCCTATCTGCATATTTACATGTTAGCACTTTACACCTCTGCCAAAACTTTCTTTGATTTCTCATCACTCTTATTCCCACTCTTATTCTAAGATAAACAGCCCTATACAATGTCTTCACTTCCTCGCCTTCCTCACATTTGCTATTTAATCCACCTCAGTCTTGTTCTCTCCACCCTGTTTAGATGAGGATATTTGACTGAAAGTGCTCTAGTCAAGGTCCCCAACAACCTTCATGATGACAGACCTCGTGTAAACTCTTCTGTGTTCATCTCACCTGAACTCAGAGCATCATACAACACAGAAGACCACTCCTTCCTTCTTGATACATTTCCAATCTTGGCCTGTGTCAAACCACATGGTCCAGGTTTTTCTTTTTCCATATTAGTTACTTCTCTAACGTGTTGAATTCTACTTTATAGAATCTCTAAATATCTTCAAGACCTAGTGCCACATCCCCTCTTCTTCTGAATCTTCTCTTATTCCCTGATTGTCTCATTCATTCTCATGGCCTTAAATATCACCTACAGTCTAATAATTCCTAAATTTGTATCTCTAGTCCAACCTTCTTCCCTTAACTCCAAACCCATATGTTTTCAGGTGGACTTTATATTTTATATTTCTTGTTGTTTAGCTAACCTTCCAACCTAATCCTGCTTCAAACATGTCTTCCCCTGTCTTCTCCCGTCTTAGGCAATGGCACCACCAACCCTGTTACTCAAGCTAAACAAATTGGTAAAAAGGAAAGTTATAAATTGGGTTCAGTGTGGTAAAGAAAAGAGAGTTCTATGACATAAAATAGAGGTTGAAGTACAAGTGGAGAACACATTGATGATGTAGGTCAGCCAAAACCTCTTTAAGGAGGACATGCCATTTCAACTGGAACATGAAATATGAGAAGGAATCATGCCTATAGAAAGGCAGAGGAAGAGCACTGTTATTACTGTTATAGCAAATAGCAAGCATAAAACTGTTTTAGGGAAACAGTTCCGTGTATTTTTATAAAAGTTAGACATAGAATAACCCAGGAGTGAAGTAAGTAAGAGGAAGGTCGCAGGGAATGAGTATGTAATGATAGGGACTAGATCAAAATGTGAGTATTCCAATAGTCCAGGTGGTGGTTTGGACCAGAAAAGCAGAATTGGAGAGAATGAATTTAAATTCTTTAAAACATTTTTAAATTATTTTGAAAGTTTTATTGTGGCATAAAACACATAAAGTGTTTATCATTTTAACCATTTGTAGGTGTTCAACTCAATGGTATTGAATACATTCACGGTGCTGTATAACCATCACCACTACTGATATCCAAAACTTTTTCATCATCTCCAACAAAATTCTGTACCCTTAAACAATAACTCCCTCTTCCTTGCAGCCCCTGGCAATCTCTATTCTGCTGTCTGTCCCTATGAATTTGTCCAGTATAGGACTTCATGTAAGTGAAATCATATAGTGTTTATCCTCCTGTGGTTGGCTTATTTCACTAAGCTATGCATATTTTCAAGGTTCATCTGTGTTGTAGCATATATTATTAAAAGTGTGTCCCTTTTTATGGCTTAATGATATTCTATTTTATGTATAGCCCACATTTTTTTAAATTTTAAATTGATTTCATCCTTTTTGGGGAATCAGAATTAGTGAGACATGATGATAAATTGGATGTGGGGGAGAAAGAAATGAAGGTAACAAGAATGATTCCTAGGACTCTAGCTTGTGAAAACAAGAGGCAAGAGATAAGTGGGGAAGACTTGAAAAGAATATTTCTTAATCCTAATCAAACTGAATAAGAATTCATAATCTACTGAATAGAGGGGGATTCCTGAGGCATGAGGTCCCCATTAGGGTCTGAAAGAATAAATATGAGTTAACCATTTTAAGAGGTATGCATGGGAGGAAGTTAGATACAGAAGAAAATTTAAAAAGAGTAGACCAAACGATAACAGTAATAAAGATCTCTGTTTTATTTGTTTTGCCTGGAATACCCACCTGTAATTCCTATGGCCCTCTCTAAATTTTTCCTGATCTTCAAGTCCCAGGTGAAATGCCAGCTTTTCAGAGTCCCTTACCCATTTATTTATGCTCTTTTATTTTTTTCATTTTTTGTTTGTTTGTTTAAAGTATTATAAATAGTAGTACATAGTCTCCTTTTCCCCCCATTGTCCTCCCCCAGTCACCCCCACCCCCGGCACATGCCCTCATTTTGTCCATTTCTTCCTTATTATACCATAAACTCTTAGAGGGGTGTATTGTGTCTTTTGCATATTTGTATCTTCAGGACTATTGCCTTACATAAAGAAGACTAGAAGTGCTGGTTTTTAGCAGAGTATCATTATAAAAAAATGAGAATGGAAGATAACATGCAAACTGCTAGCCTAAAACAAGCCAAGAGGCTATAATGAACATTAATTACAAAAATTATTATTTGAAGATTTTAAAGTTTTTTATATCAGAATTAAGTTGTACAATTATTTGATGCCATTGCATTTTGAGAGCAATGAAGAAAGCCTCAAAATTACAAAGTAAACATCATAGAACCTTAGTATCTTAAAAGAAAAAGTAGACAATTCTGAGATAGCTAAGGGGCTGTTTTTTTGTTGTAGTTATTATATTTTGTTACATGTAAATATAATAACCAGAAAGATTAATTCCTGCATGGAACTATCAGTACAGAAAAGTAAGATACAGTCATTTCTAACTTATATAAACATTGGTTCAGGATCTAAGATGCTGACATTAGTTGATATATAGTGTAGATTTTCAAATGCCTTAAAATAATCTATGCAAACTCAAAATATATTCTCATTATAATTAGAATTACTTGCAAGTATGTATATAGATTTCAAATACATAGGTATAATGGAGAGGATTTAAAATATATCTTCACTAACAAATAGATAGGGTACTGGTAGAGTTACCTTAAACCACAGAGACTCAACCTGTCAAAATTCTAAACAAGAGCCCAGCCAGTGTGGCTCAGTAGTTGAGCATTGACCTATGAACCAGGAGGTCACTGGTTCAATTCCCTGTCAAGGTACCTCCCTGGGTTGTGGGCTCGAACCCTATCAGGGGGCATGCAGGAGGCAACCAAGCAATGATTCTCTCTCATCATTGATGTTTATATCTCTCTCTCCCTCTCCCATCCTTTCTGAAATCAATAAAAATATATATTAAAAATATTCTAAACAAGAATATGTCAACAAATATGGAAAATAAAACAATAGCCAACAGGCTAGAAACATTCAATATACATTCAAATTTTTAAGAAAGAAAATGCCAAGCAGTGCAGTAACTATAGGGCCATTGCTCTAATTTCCCATGCAAGTAAAATGATACTCAAGGTGATGCAACAAAGGCTTGTATCTTATATGGAGCAAGAAATGCTGGATGTTACAGCTGGATTCGGAAAAGGAAGAGGCACTCGAGACCTAATTGTGAACATTTATTGGATACTGAAGTGCTCCAAATAATTTTTAAAAGATTAGTGTATGTTTTACAGACTACAGTAAAGCCTTTGACTGTATAGCTCATGAAAATCTATGGGTTGCTCTAAAAGAAATGGGTGTGCCTTAGCACTTGATTGTCCTGACAGGTAACCTTTATTGTGGACAGGAAGCCACTGTCAGGACAGCATATGGAGGGGCAGAATGGTTTCTTATAGGCAATGTTGTCAGATGAGGGTGCATCTTATCTATTTGTGTAATCTGTACGCAGAACATATCATAGGAAAAACTGGGCTAGACTCAGAGAAAGGAGGAGTAAAAACTGGTGGAAGAAATATCAGTAAATTAAGATACATTGATGACACCACCTTACTGACAGAAAGTAGCAATGATTTGAAACAACTTCTGAGGAAATTGAAAGGAGAAAATGCTAAAGCAGGACTGCCATTGGGACATCAAGACAAAAGTCATGACTACAGAAGAAATATACAACTTTAACCTAGACAATGAAGACATCAAAATTGGTAAAGATTGTCCTTACCTTGGTGCAGTCATCAATGCAAATGGAGACTGCAGCCAAAAAATTAAGAATGAGACTCAAAAGGGCAGCAATGGAAGAATTAAGAGAGACCATCAAATGCAAGGATGGGTCATCAGAGACCAAGGCTAAGATCATCCATACTCTCCTGTTCCCAATTTGTATGTGTGGTTGCAAGAGTTGGACAGTGAAGAAGGCTAATAGGAACCAAATTGATTCATTTGAAATATGGTGTTGGAGAAGGGCTCTGTGGATAACCTGGACTGCTGGTTTTAAGATGAACGAGTGGGTCCTAGAGCAAACTAAAGCCTGAGATATCACTGGAAGCAAAAATGACAAAACTGAAGCTGTCCTACCTCAGGCACATCAGGAGAAGGCAGGACTCTTTGGAAAAGACAATCATGCTGGGGAAAATGGAAGGCAGCAGTATAAAAGGAAGACCAAATAGGAGGTGGATTGACCTTATAACAGAAGCCACAGGCATGAATCTCAGGAGTTGAGCAGAACTGTTGAGAACAGTACATTGTGGCCATCACTCATTCTTGGGTCACCAGAAGTCTGAGCAGACCTAACAGCTTGTAACACACACAAATCTAATAGTTCACTTGGCAACTAGCAGTGTGGTCCTGACATCATCTTATCATTGTCCAGTTTTACAAAAATTTGGCATTGTTTTATATGATGTTCTTTTTTAAAAAAGCCTAGATAATTATAGATTTTAAAGAAGGATTTAGAAATTGGTATTATAGTAAAATGTGAAAAAAAATCAACAATCTGGTTAAATATAAACTCATAGTTCAGGGTTAGAAAAAAAAAAAGAAGTCTAGAGTAGGTTTATGTTAAAGTAAAATAACAGAGAAAATAATGCTCTCCATTGTTTAGAGGGACAAAGAAGTGGCAGAAATCCAAATACCACAGGAGACAAGATTAATATTAAGTATATCTGTCAACATCCTGTTTGAAAATCTGAGCCAGGATCTGAGGTATCTAAAAACATCCAGAGGGGTTTCTCCTGAGAATGACTCACACTCTCTGTAGCAGAAAGCCCTAAAATATCAGCAGAGGATGTTAGAAGTCAAACGGACCTAAGTGACCATCTTGTCCAACTCCCATGTTTTATAGATGAGAAAACTAGGGCCCAGAAAACTCTCTTTCCACTCTGCAGCTCTGGGAGGCACCAGGAAGTAATAGACAGAATACATACTTTGGAACCATACAGAAGTAGGTTTAGATCCCAACTCAGTCGCTCAGATAAGTCCTTTACTAGCTCTGAGCCTCAATTTCCTCAAGTGTCATATGGGAGTAGCTACTTTTTCAAGGTGGTTGTGAGATTAGGAATAATGTACATAAAGCATTTGGCACATAGAGAATCAACGAGTGCTAATTCTTACTACCCAAAATGCTGGGGTTCATGGCAGAACAAGGACATCAACCTCAATCCAAGCGTGTCCTCAGATACCTTTAAGAAATCCCAATCAGCAGATCTCTTTCCAAAACAAGGGTAAGCAGAGAGGGTGGTACACTCTTCTATAAATACTTAGACCTTTAATACTCTGGAAATATCAAATGAGTCAGTATTTTTTTTTCCTTCTACAAATTGGAGGTTTATTTCCACAAAATGTTAAAAGATTTGACTGAAGCTCCTTGCTCATCAGAGTGTGTCCATCGAACTTCCAATGAGACAAGTGAAGGCTGCTCTGTGAACGAGGTGATGGGACCATGAGGCAGTCTCAGTCCAGCATGTCCTGGTCCGTACTTTGCTACCTGCCTGCCTCAGCGACCTTGCTTGTGCAGGGGGCTGTGGGATGTCAGCTGGCTCACACTCTGTGGCTCTTCTGTCTTCTCCATATGAAAAATCCCTGTCCAGGGTAAGACCTAAAGTGAGGTGCTCTGGAGATGGAGCAGTAGGCATTACAGGGGTCTAGAGAGGAAATGGATTCGTTTAATGTGTCATAATTTGCAGAGGGGAGAGGCACATGAGAGTAACCCACTCTGCCTCTGAAGAAATGCCGGGCGAGCACAGGCCCGTGGAGAGCAGGCTTCACACCAGCTGTCGGTGCATATCACTTTATTTATTGCAGGAAAGTGGAGAGGAATAATATGGTCAGAGATGAAGTCAATTCTTACTGGGTTAGCAGATACTAGCAACAGTGGATGCTGCCTCCTGGACTGAATGTTATTCCCTACCTTTTCCCGCCCTTCTCTGGTAGTGCCAAACACTGTACCTGTACCAGGGCAGCCTGGCTGAGGCCCCATGCTCCTGGGGGGAGAGGGAGGGTGGTGACAGACCCAGCCACACAGTTCCATCTGCATAAACTGTTCCCAAAGGAAGGGAAGTGGAGCTCTTTCTTGTGAACTACAGGGTTAAGGCTCAAATCTGGAGGTTGTACACAAGTATTCATATCAGTGCTTCTAAGCCGTCCCAGTGACTTCCTCCTTGGTCACCAGTGACAAATGCAATTAGCTGCTCTGTAGGAACAGATGCTACACCAGCCTGATCACCTGCCACTCTTGCTTTAGGAATACCAACGGGGGAATCAACTGATTGTTGATTGAATAAACTGATTGTTGACAAAAACAAGCGTTCTCCACCACCCGTGAGGGGCCCTTTCGCATAGGGCCCCGTGAGCCTGGAAGACAGCAGCACCAAGAGGGAGTCGTAGGTAATCTCAAGGTCATGTGGATTCTGGGGTCCTGGTGCTGAGACCATAGGTGTTCGCAGGGGTCCTGTCAGCAGTGGTGGGGAGACCTGTTGCCCTGGAAATGGAGACAGCGACTCTGTAGGCACTACTAACCTCTGTGACTACCATCGTTCCAGGCTTAACAGTGACAACCTCCCAAGTCCTAAAATCAGAGACTACTTCCCATGAGTGACAGAGGGCAGCCTTCCCCGCACTGGCCTGTTGGGCAGTGACCTGCAGGGAGTGGTAGGTCCCCATCTCTCCATTTGCTCTAAGAGAACTGACCTCGACGTTGAGGCCTCTAATCCACAACAGTGACTAGGTCTGTTTTCTTTCTCTGCTCTTTGGATCATGGTTTGCCTTCATCTTTGAGTTCCCATGGAGCTTGCCGATTTCATGCTCTATTTTCCTTCACAAACAGGACCTTGGTGTGATGAGCCTGGAATGATTCCTCTTCATTGCTAGTGTGTGCTGGGCTGAACGTGGGGTTAAAGAAATAATGCACGTGAGGCTTCTTCCTCGCTCAGCCCTCCCCTGCTACCTGGGGTGCAGGCTTCCGGGGCTGAGACCAAGGGGCAGCCCTGCTTCTGTGTAGGAAGACCTCATGGTACGTATGTACCCTTCACTGCCTTCTTGGGTGTGTGCAGGGTAATAAATACTGAACGGGACAGTGTGACGGGGGCTGGAGCATGGCTCTGTGACCCTGTGTCCCCGTGTGCCACACAGAAACTGAAACATTCGAGGGGAAGTAAAACGCCAGTTTGATTCCAGTGCTGGGTCTCCCGTGCCTTCTCGTTACAGTGGTTTCCGTAGTAAAAGGCAGCTCTAGTCTAGCCCTTTTCTCTGGAGGCAGGGTGAGGGCGGAAGCTCTCTCTACATCGAAGGGGAGTCTGCCAGGAGCCGGTCCATCCTTGCTGCTTGACACAGTCGCTGCAGAGAAGAAACATCTGCACAGCATATGTTTCAAGGAACCTGGCGTATATGGCATACTGTTCTTAATATGTTTGCTCCCTTTAGCACTATGTGTTTTAACCAAGGTCACCTCTCTGAGAAAGGTTGTTTTCCCAGGTAGGGATTTTTCCCTGAAGTTAGGGAGGGAATAAAACCCCTTAACTAAGTGCCAGGTGGGTAGTTAATCACTTTAACTAAGAACAATCACGCTTAAGCTACATAATCTTTACTCCCTGGAATAAGAAACACCCTAACCTTTGGAATAGAAATTGATAGGATTAAAATCAACTGGTATAAATACAGATGTAACAAGACAATAAAACACAGAACCTAGACTCAGAACCTAGACACAGAACCTAGAGAGAGACAGAACCTAGAGACAGGACTTGGCTGGAGATCCTACACAGAACCTAGAGACAGGACTTGGCTGGAGATCCTATACAGAACCTAGAAACAGAACCTAGAGACAGAACCTAGCAGGAGAACATGGCAAAAGATCCTGGACAGAACCTGGCTACAGAACTTTGCTGGAGAACCTAGACAGAACATGGCAAAAGAACCTGGATAGAACCTGGCTGGAGAACCTGGCGACCGAACCTGGTTGGAGAACCTGGAGAACCTGGCTGGAGAACCTAGCGAGAGAACATGGCACCAGAAGTTGGTTGGAGATCCTGACCAGAACTTGGCTGGAGATCCTGGCTAGAGAACCTGGCTAGGCTGCTGATCAACTGAACGCTGCCTCCGTGTCATTCCTTCTTCGCCGACTCCGTCCACACCTTTGGGGACCCCTGGACCTGCTGGGGTTGGACCCCAGCAGGAGTCCATCGTGGACAGGATCCGGACGACTTCTGCTCGCTGAGTGGGTGAGATGTGCTGGGTCATGTGGACAATGGAATCCATGGCGACCTCTGGATTGGCCTGGACCAAGCTGCAGATCTGCTTGAGGACATAGTCTCTGTTGATGTATTTGATGATTTCCTCTATTACTGAGCGAACGCCGTCCTCTTCTGTCAGCTGTTTCTCCAGCCACTCGACCAGGTTCTTGTTGTTGTCCCAAATGTAGGCCTTCACTGTTCCTTCCACTTCCACAAATCAGCGCCTCAACATGGCCGGGACCTGGCCGTCAGTCAGCTCAGGGTTGGCGTTGTGGATTTTCTTCTTGTCCAGGTCCTCCAGCAGGAGGCGCCTCAGCCGCCAGTAGAAGAAGGTGCGGGATGTTTTCCAATCCAGGATGTCCTTAATAACACCCTTCTCCTGCATCCGGCCCGGTGTGTCATGCAAGTCAGCAAACTGCACGGCTACCTGGTAGTAAATGGGAACCAGGAATTCCTCCCGCTCCTTCAGCTTGTTCTCCAGCTCCTTCCGCTCAGCTGCACTGAGCTCAGGGGTGCCCAATAGCTCAGCCAAGTTGATGTAGACGGGGTCCAACCGACGCATAGTTTTCACCAGATCCTTTTTGCGGAATTTGATTTCTACAGTCCCTTCTGGCTCCAGAACTGATGCCCTGCTTTCCCGGTCGGCATACATCTCCATGTGCCGGGGGTTGATGGTGGGGTCAGTCACGACCCAGGAGCCACCCCGAAGCTCGGCATGGGGAGCGATGTAGACCATCACAGGCTGAGAGCACTCCCTTAAGCCGTCCACAATGTAAGCACCAAATTTCAGCACTTGGTCGTACATATCTTTCATCCCACCAGAGAAGCCTCTCCAGTTAGCAAAGACCATCAGAGGCAGCCCTTCACGGTTGAAGTCCTTGACAGCCTGATAGGTTTTAAACGCAGAGTCTGGGAACCAAACCTGGCCAGCCTGCTGGATTATCTTGGCTTCAGAATCCAGGTTTGCAGGATCAGCTGGGATACTGAGTTCCACTGTTCGGGTTTCTACGGCAACTACTCCCACAGGTATTCCTCCTAGCCTGGCTCTGCCAACCACCACGGTCTGGGCCCAAGGCTGCATGATTTCCGAGAAAGACCCATAGTCAAAAAATCCACTCAACCACTGACCTTTCTGGGTTGGGTGAGGACGGCCTGCCAGCATCCATCGAGGATCGTATGGGGCCTTTGTGGGGACAAACTCGATAATTCTATCTATAGGATCCTTGGAGTTCAGGATAGGAACGGAACTGTTCACGCTCTTAGGCATGTATGATAGCCAGTGCAGGATAGTGAAGACCCCCTCAAAGTCATCACAAACGGTGCTGTGGGTCACCCCATTGTTGTGCATGATCTGGATGCCACCGAGCTGGTTATTGGAGGTATATACTTCCCGCCCTAGGACTTTGTTGAGGGCCCCAGCTCCTGTCAGAATTAAGTGAGAATTTTCAACCTGGATGGTTCTCTGTCCCAGCCGGACAAGGTAAGCCCCAATTCCAATGGCCCGGCATGTAACCAGGCTAATGTTGATGATCTCATCATAGGCTAATGAGGTTTCTTCAGCAATCATTCCAGAACCTCGAAGGTTCTCTGCTCCAATTCCCTCTTCCTTCCCAATAATATCAGTTATCTTGTACCTGGATTCTCCTTCATCCTCCACATGTTCACAATGGACAGAGTTGAGAGCACTGACTCTCTTATAATCTTGAGGGGTCAGATATAAATATTTGTATCCCTTGTAAAGATCCTCAGGATCTACCCAGGCCACATGAAACATGTGACGAATTTCTTCTGCCAATCCAATTCTTGCTCCGCTGTTGGCTGCTACATAGATGCGTGGGATACCCTCTGCCCTGGCAAGCTCAGAAGCTCTGAGAAACAGCAAATCCTCCTGGGGCCCAAAGGACCCAATTCGGTATGTGATGTCATTACCAATAACAATGATATCTCGGCCTTCTGGATATTCAAGACTTTTAAGCGTCATTTTCCAAGCCACCATGCCAATCTCATTTCCTCCTGGTAGCCTGTTCATGTGGATCAGTTGACCTTGATCATCCAACATGAGCTCAGTGTAGGTCAGTATGTCAGAAGGCAGAGGGGGTGACAGAAGAAATGCTTGAGTGGACATAGACTCCCAGAGTTTGATCAGAGACTGTCGAAACATCTCTGGGATATCATATATGTATGTTGTCCCTAAGGACTGTGCCTGGAACCTCTTTGATTGAAGCAGGTCTTTGGTCACATAGGGAGTGTTGATTAACATTCCATGCAGTGGTCCCTGTTTGTCTCCATATGCCTGAAACATGATCTGTGCTGTCCTGGAGTCAGTCACTTCCTTGTACAGGCTGATGTCCAAGTAATAGCCAGACTCGTTTGTCAGGAAGAGGCAGATGGGAATTGCTTTTCCGGTTGGTGTCAGGCGAATGTTGATTTTCAGTTCTGCCTGGAGGACGCGTAATTTCCACAGCCGACTTCCATAGCGCATTACCATGCTCCGCACGGATTCCTCAATCTTTGATTGATCCATGATGACCGTGGGCACAAAGTTCAGGAAGATGTGGTTGCAGTCAGTATTATTAAAAGCGACTTCCAACTCATCCATGGCTTCCAGGAGCAGCCGCTCCCCTTCATTTTGTAGATATTCAAAAGAAGCTTCCTTGGTGACCAGATCAGAATGTCTGATGATCGCACAGACAAAGAACCTATAGTCTGTCACTTCTGTGGCCACTTCCACTTTGGCTGCCCCAAGATATAGGTGCATCTTGTGATTAGCACATGGAATGGCAGTGAGGTCAAAATTTCTCATCCGGTTCAGCTCTAACTGGAAGGCGAGGGCAGGTTCCAAGTGACGATAAATACGATCCTCCTCAAACTTTTTTTTTTTTTTATCATGTCTCTTTTATTTATTTATTTATTTTTTAATATTTTAATAATTTTTATTTCTTGAAGTATTACAAAGAGTATTACATATGTCTCCTTTTTTCCCCCCCCTTGACATTCCCCCGGCCCCCACCCCCCGCCCCCCCCCCCGCCCCGTGTCTTGTGTCCATTGGTTAATCTTATATGCATGCATATAAGTCCTTCAGTTGGTCTCTTAATCCCCCCCCGCAACCCTCCCCAGGCTTCCCACTGTAGTTTAACATTCTGTTCATTGTTGCTCTGCTTCTGTATCTACCCCTGTTCATCAGTCCATACTGGTCCCCTTTATTTGTCCAAACCTCACTGGAGTAGTCTCAACCTCACCAGGGCCATCTGAGCCTCACCAGGGCCGTTTCAACCTCACCGGGGCCGTCCCTACCACACCGGGGCCGTTTCGACCTGACCAGGGTTGTCCCTACCAGACCGGGGTCGTCCCTACCTCACGGGGGCTGTTTCAACCTCACCGGGATCGTCCCTACCTCACGGGGGCCGTTTCAACCTCACCGGGGTTGTCCCTACCTCACGGGGGCCGTTTAGACCTGACCGGGGTCGTCCCTACCTCACGGGGGCCGTTTCAACCTCACCGGGGCCGTCCCTACCACACCGGGGCCGTTTCGACCTGACCAGGGTTGTCCCTACCAGACCGGGGTCGTCCCTACCTCACGGGGGCTGTTTCAACCTCACCGGGATCGTCCCTACCTCACGGGGGCCGTTTCAACCTCACCGGGGTTGTCCCTACCTCACGGGGGCCGTTTAGACCTGACCGGGGTCGTCCCTACCTCACGGGGGCCGTTTCAACCTCACCGGGGTCGTCCCTACCACACCGGGGCCGTTTCAACCTGACTGGGGTCGTCCCTACCTCATGGGGGCTGTTTCAACCTCACCGGGGTCGTCCCTACCACACCGGGGCCGTTTCAACCTGACTGGGGTCGTCCCTACCTCACGGGGGCTGTTTCAACCTCACCGGGGTCATCCCTACCACACCAGGGCCGTTTCGACCTGACCGGGGTCGTCCCTACCTCGCGGGGGCCGTTTCAACCTCACCAGGGTCATCCCTACCAGACCGGGGCCGTTTCGACCTGACTGGGGTCGTCCCTACCTCACGGGGGCCGTTTCGACCTGACCGGGGTCGTCCCTACCTCGCGGGGGCCGTTTCAACCTCACCGGGGTTGTCCCTACCACACCGGGGCCGTTTCGACCTGACCGGGGTCGTCCCTACCACACCGGGGCCGTTTCAACCTCACCGGGGCCATCCCGACCTCACCAGGGCCATCCCAGCCTTACCGGGGAAACAGGAAGTTTGGCCCTCTGTCCCCTGCCGGCGGCTCCCCACCAGACAAAATCTCCAGGCGTTCCTGGTGGTTGAACATCCAGCACTCCTGCCCTCCACCAAGTGCACAGACTGCCTGTCTGCTGTCCCCCAGCGCCCCACAAGAGACTGGGACCAGTGGGCATGTTTGTGCGCTTGCTGGTACAGCAGTTCCACAGTGCCGGCCGAGTCAGGCCCAGCCCTGGCCGGCCCCAGACCCGATTGCGTCCCTCCCAGATGCAAGGAGCTGAAATCTGCAGCCTGCTGGGATGGGCTCTGTACTTGGTGCCTCTGCACATCCTACTCAGTCTCAATGCGCTTCTTTCTATGCGAGGAGTTGAAATCTGCAGTTTGTTGGGTTGGGCTCTGTACTTGGTGTCACATCCTACTCAGTCTCAATGTTCTTTCTCTCCTTCCAGTTGTAGAGCTTCCACTGGGCCAACTTTCCCATGGTTCTGTATGATAGGTGTTTGTCTGATATTTGGTAGTTTCGATGTTGTTGTGTGAGGTAGCACGCACAGGTCTCTTCCTTATGCCGCCCTCCTGGTTCTCCTGGGTCTGCTTCTTGAGTGTGTCTCCCATGGCTGCGAGCAGTTGAAGTCTGCAATTTGTTGGGATAGGCTGCAAAAGTGCAGGTGGGTCTTTTTGTGCACCTGGCACAGCTTGGATGGGGATGTAAATTGATTAGTGCTGAGACTCAGGGAGTCGCCATGGCGGAGCAAATTGCACTGGCTGAGTCTCCGCGGCCCCTTGAATCTCTGCCAGGGCTTTGTGTCCCCCAGTGCCGGCGAGCAGCTGTGCAACAGAGTCTCCCTCGCTTTCTGATGGCTGCAAGGCCGTGCTGCCTCTCCCCGTAGGGTCTGGTGCCTCATGATCCCGCCTGAACCAGCTCAGTGGATTTGAAAGTTTGCAGAAGCAAAGGCATTTCTACTTGTGAGTCTGGCACAGCCCAGATGGGAATGTAAATTGCGTAGGGCGGGGTCACAGGGAGTCGCCGGGGCGGAGACTCAGCGGCCCCTTGCCTATCCAGGACACCAGGACTTTGCGTCCCCCAGTGCCAGCGAGCAGCCGAGCGCCAGAGCCTCCCTCGCTTTCTGACCACTGGAAGGCCTTGCCGTCTCTCGCCTTGGGGCCTGGGGCCTCAGAGACCCTCCCGAACCAGCTCAGTGGATTTGAGAGTTTGTAAAAGCACAGTCATTCCCTCTTGTGCCTCTGGCACAGCCCTGAGGGTAGGGCGGGGTCACAGGGAGTCGCCAGCGTGGAGGAAATAGCGATGGCGGCGTCTCCGCGCCCCTCGCCTCCCCGGGACACCAGGACTTCTTGTCCCTCGGTGCCGGCGAGCAGCCGCGTGTCAGAGCTTCCCTCGCTCTCCGACCACTGCAAGGCCGTGGCCGCCTCTCCCTGTGGGATCTGGGGCCTCAGAGACCCGCCCCGAGCAAGCCCAGAGGATTCGAGGGTTCGTAAAAAACCGAGAATCCATTTGCAGCCCGAGTGGCGTGTGACTGTGTACCTCTGGTTTTGGTGCCTCCGTAGCTCCCACTCAGTCTCACTGCGCTTCTTTCTTTTCTTCCAGTTGTAGATCTCCCACTGGGCCAGCTTCCCCATGGTTCTGAGTGGCGTTTGTTTACTTCATAGTTGATAGTTTCAATGATGCTGTGAGAGAGCAGCACACACAGGTCCGCTCCCTACGCCGCCATCTTGGTTCTCCTCGATCCTCCTCAAACTTATCCCTTGCTCAGAACGTGAAAAATTTAGGGAATTCTCTATGAAATCTCTGATCCACCTCATAGCTGATCTGTTTCCTAAAATCCTTTTGTGCAACCAGGAAAGTAAGGCGGCGGATTCCATGCTCAACCAGAGTAGCTTTGTTTTACTGGGTAAACTCTCTGAACATCGCTGCCAGCCTGTCATCCTCAATATCACAGTCAGTCTTGATAGCCACATTCAGAATGTGAATAGGTTCATCCCTGGGGACCTTGTCTTCATCGTATAGAGACGTGTGACCTGCCTCAGGGAATGTGGGGCTTTGGGGTGGGGAATCACAGAAGCAGCCCATCACTTCACCAAAGATCCTGACAAAATCTTCAAAAGTCCGAAAAGAGACCATTCCACCCATCCGCTGGCATGGTGGAGTGAATGAATTGTCCAACAACACGTCGTTGACATTAACTACATGAGTCATGCCACAGTGGTTGAGATTGGAGGAGAAGGACATTCTGTTTAGCGTGGGGATGTTCCCTCTGTTTGGATGAGATGTGGGCAACATGAACTGGAATTCCACCACGCAGGTGTTATCCTTAAGCTGGCGGTGTTGTACGCTGTTAAGTTCATAGGCAATATAAGCCCTTCGAACATACACCTCCAGAGCTGCCATCCGCACCACGTGGTTGCTGTGGTAGAAGAAGTTTAGTAGGACATCAAAAATAGATGTTTCAGATAAGATGAGTTTCTGCAGGTTCTCAATGCAAAACTGATGTCCGTACATGTCAATAGCTGATAGGAAGATAGACTCTACTTGGTTATGGCGAAGCTCATATGATGGCAAATGGGAGGCAATAAGAACCTGGCGTGCTCGGAGTGCCACTTTAGCATTGGTGGTCTTACTGAGTTGAGTTAGCTCTGTGAGGATATTCAGCAGCTCATCAGTGAGTGTAGGGTCCCGGCCACACAACTGATCAATAAGCATTGTGACCAGAAGATTCTTCTTGGTGACTGGAGCATGAGAAAAGATATAGTTCAGTATAGCGTTCATGTCACTCTTACTCTCCTCTCGAAGAACGAAGACACATTTGTCATAGTGACTGTTCTGGAACTGTGTCTCTACTCACAGATACTGCCGCAACAGATCCATCACCACAGCCTTCATGTGGCCTCGGATGCCACTTCGGTACCTCTGTACCAGTTGGACAATGCTCTGAGTGTTCATGAAGAAGACTCCCTGTTCAGATTTCCAGTTCAGTGTAGCTGCATGGCTATCTAGGATGTTGGCAATCTGCTGGCTGGGAAACTGACAGAGGACTGATGTGATGTTGCTAGCATACTGAGCCATTTCCTTCTTGATAGACTTCTCCACGTTGGGGGGGATGCAGCCAGAGACACTGGTCATGATATCTTGCAATTCTAGGAGAGGTAAGGAGGGATCTCTGAGGGTCTTCATCAACCGCTCTACCCAGTCTTTTACCCTGCTGCTAAAGAAAGGATCTGGAAGGCAGTATCCATTCATCACATTGACCAGATTGTCCAGGACATAGGGGAACACTCGATGGAGCTTCTCGCCTCTGAGTGCTGTGCTCTAGATCTGTGGCAGACTGCCGGTGTGAAGCTCAGCCTGCTGGACCTTGCTGGGGTTATCCAACTGCATTTTGGCTATTACACAGCCAGGGTCAAGAGCTGCTCCAGGCCGCTTGACATAATGAATACAGCCAGACTCTATAGCTGTTAAGGTCATTACCATCTTCATCACCTCAATCTCAGCATAGCACTGGCCAGAAAACACATGGCCTCCATCCTCCACAATGTACTGGATTAACTTCCCAGCAGAAGGTGAGCGCATCACTGAAGGGTCATTCTCTTTCTCAAACACACAGGTTTTATTGTCAATCGTGATGCGATATCTATCCACTTCTTCCTTCATGTACGTGGTGTAACTGCTGCCATCATAGGACAAGAGCAGTCCCCCGTCACTCAGCAGATGCACGTCTACTTCTACACATGAGCCGTTCATGATCACCACATATGAGTTAGAGGACTGTCGAGTCACCTTAAGTACATACTTGATTCCCTCATAGATAAGTTCAACATCTACAGTGTTCAGAAGTGTATGAGCAGGAAGGACTTGACCCCTTTCTAAGGAGTGAAGGAAGTTAGAGACGCTATTCTGCAGGCTCACATCAGCCACATGGAGAGCCCCACACACAAATCCCAACATGGTGTCAGTTCGCTCTGCCTGTACTTTTTCTGCTAACAGTCTGTCCAGCCAGCCAGTGTCAATTCTATTCAACTGAAAGCTTTCCGTCTCCAACAATTTGGTCAGGTATTCAACTGTAGTTCGAAAGTCACCCCGAATAGACAGCTCCTTCAAAGCCACCACCATGTTTGAAATTGCTTCCACTCTGTTTTCTCCCCAGGAAAAGCAGTGACCAAACTGAGAATCAGCAAATTCATGAAGTCCCCCTGCAGCAGCAACACTGAAATAACCCCATACATTCTTATTGCTGCGGAAATTCAGTTCCTGAACTGTTCCTGAGCTGGGCTTAAAACCCTCATCTGGATTTTCACTAGTGATCCGAGCAGCAATAACATGGCCTCTTGGGCAAGGAACATGAGCAGAATTTTCAAAATCAATGGGAGCATCACCCCAGGGAGAGACCCCATATATCATACGAATATCCTTGATTCTGTACAGAGGGATCCCCATGGCAATCTGGAGCTGTGCTGCTGGGAGATTGACATCAGCCACCATCTCTGTACAAGGGTGCTCCACCTGTAGCCGAGGGTTTAGTTCCAGAAAGTAGAAGCTGCCATCCTGGCTGTAGAGGTATTCCACAGTCCCCGCACTCACATAGCCAACCATTTTGGCAAGTTTCACCACACACTGTTCCATATGTTCGAATACTGCTGGAGTAGCAATAGCAGCAGGTGCCTCTTCAATAATCTTCTGATGCCTACGCTGTACAGAACAATCACGACCAAACAAAGAGATAGCATTGCCATACTTATCTGCTAATATCTGCACCTCCAGATGACGAGATTGTTTGGCTAGTCTCATCACAAATACAGGAGATCCGGGGACTTCAGCTTGAACCTGTCTGAAGAGGTTAGGGAAGTCATCTGCATTATTGACTTTTCTGATCCCCTTTCCTCCTCCTCCTTCTGAGGCCTTGATCATTGCTGGATACCCAACTTCCTCTGCTGCCTTTAGCCCATCATCCACATCCTTCACGTAGGCTTTTTCATAGAGTTCTTTGGGAACATTTAAGATACGTTTTGAAAAATCATTTTCTTGCCAGTCCACATGAAGACCACTGCCACTCCAGGGAAGAGTTGGGATACCTGCAGTTTGTGCCACTATGGAAGATGAAATCTTATCCCCCAAAGCCCACATAGCCTGGCTTGGAGGACCCATGAAGGCGATGCCATTTTTCAAAAGAAGTTCTGGGAGCTTGGGATTCTCAGAGGCATGACCCCAGCCAGCCCATACTGCTTGAACTGGGATCCTTTTAGCAATATCAAGAATTAATTCAACATTTGCATAGTTGTTGTTGTTTGGTCTCCCTGGTACTGGTACATAGTGATCTGTCATCTTAATGTACTCTGCATTGGCTTTAAGGTCTTCAGGTGTGACCATGACAACAAATCGGATTGCACGTTCATTTCGAAACATCTCGTAGGACCACGGACGGATAGACCGCATGCATTTCACTGCTGCAATGCCATTGTTGGCAATAAGAACCTTCTCAATCACTTTATTCCCCCCAAAGCGAGTAACAAATTCTGCTGGAGAAGCTACAGTGAAATCTCGCTGTGAGTCTATTTTCTTTCAGTCTCCACCTTGCTTTACTAGATGCAAGCCAGACATGCTGGCCTTACATGTAAGGCCAAGCCATCCTGTAGGCTAGAGATGCCCATATCAGAGAGTGTATCCGAGCTGACAGAAGTGGGTGACAGAGAGCCCTCCTTCTCCTCCAGTAGATCCAGCTTCACCAGACTGCTGATCTCATCCTCCGAGTTATCTTCAGACACAGAACCAATTATGAATCGGGAGTGCTGGTTTCCCACCATAACTCTCCTCCACCCAGTTCCAACCCCACCCTCTGCCCTCACTCCCCACCCACTGTCCTCATCCATAGGTGCATGATTGTTGTCTAATCTCTTCACTCACTCCCACACCCCTTTCTCCTCCCCACCCAAGAATAGTCAGTCCATTCCCTTTCTATGTCCCTGATTCTATTGCAATCACCAGTTCATCAGATTATTTATTCACTTGATTTTTAGATTCACTTGTTGATAGATATGTATTTGTTGTTCATAATTTGTATCTTTACCTTTTTCTTCTTCTTCCTCTTCTTACAGGATACCTTTCAGCATTTCATATAATACTGGTTTGGTGGTGATGAACTCCTTTAGCTTTTTCTTATCTGTGAAGCTCTTTATCTGGCCTTCACTTCTGAATGATAGCTTTGCTGGATAAAGTAGTCTTGGTTGTAGGTTCTTGGTATTCATCACTTTGAATATTTCTTGTCATTCCCTTCTGGCCTGCAAAGTTTCTGTTGAGAAATCAGCTGACAGTCGTATGGGTACTCCCTTGTAGGTAACTGATTTTCTTTCTCTTGCTGCTTTTAAGATTCTCTCTTTGTCTTTTGCTCTTGGCATTTTAATTATGATGTGTCTTGGTGTGGTCCTCTTTGGATTCCTTTTGTTTGGGGTTCTCTGCACTTCCTGGACTTGGAAGTCTATTCCTTTCACCAGGTAGGGGAAGTTTTCTGTCATTATTTCTTCAAATAGGTTTTCAATATCTTGCTCTCTCTCATCTTCTGGCACCCCTGTAATTCAGATGTTGGTACGCTTGAAGCTGTCCCAGAGGCTCCTTACACTATCTTCACATTTTCGGATTCTTTTTTCATTTTGCTTTTCCGGTTGGGTGTTTTTTGCTTCTTCATATTTCAAATCTTTGACTTGATCCTTGCGACCCTCTGGTCTGCTGTTGGGAGTCTGTATAATATTCTTTATTTCAGTCAGTGTATGCTTACTTTCTAGTTGGTCCTTTATCACAACATCGAGGGTCTCATTAGATTTCTTGAGGATCTCACTACATTTATCGGCGGTCTTACCAGTCTTTTTGAGGATCTCACTACATTTATCGGCAGTCTTACCAGTCTTTTCAAGGATCTCACTACATTTATCGGCGGTCTCACCAGTCTTTTTGAGGGCCTTACTCAATTTATCAGTGGCTTCTAAACAGTTCTTTAAAGACCTTAAAAGTGTGGTTTTGAACTCTATATCCAACAGTTTGCTTTCCTCCAATTCTGTCATTTGTGTCCTGTTTCTTTGTCTCAGCATTTTTTTATGTTTCGCTGTGTCGATAGAGTGCCTTTCTGTGCTAAGTGTCCCAATTACCTGAGGTAGACACTCTTGGTGCACCCCCTTGTGGGCTTTGTGCACAGTCTTGTTGTGGTTAAGCCTTGATTGTTGTAGTTATCACTGTGAGGAATTGACCTCCAGGCAAATTGGCTGTGAGAATCAGCTATGTCTGTGGTGGGAGAACTTCTGTGCTGGAGACACCCCTCTGGGGCTAGACTTGCTTTGATGGGGCTTTGGTGCTCACTGAGTCTGCCCCCTGAGGGTGTCTTTTATGGCTCCACGGAGCTGCAAGCTGGATGTTCCCACTCTGACCTCTGGGCTTCCTGGCTCCTGGATCTCTAGGGAGGTGCTAATCTAGCCTTTGCCTGAGGCTATCCAGCAAAAGCCTCCCTGCAGGGCTTGGGCAGGGCGGGTCCCACAGGATCAACAGGGCAGGGTTAGCAATTATGGCTGCTCTCAGTCTTGCCCTCAGAGGCTCTGCTTCTCAGTGTCCCAGTAGTTGCTGCAAGCCCCACGGAGAGAAAGCTGCCCTAGGGTTCTGAGCGATGCCAGACAGTCCCGCTTCTCCCATATGAGTGTGGGTCCCTAGAGACTCGCCCGGAACTGGAGCTCAGAGCCTGAGACTCCCTCCCAATTGAAAACGACAACCGCGCCCTTAGCCTCCAGCCCGCTCTGCATGCACTCCGAACCTTAGTATTTTACTTCAGCACTGCGCCTCCTCTGAGCCTCGGTATGCTTTTCTCTTTCCTCCTAGTTGTAGAACTTCCACTCAGCCAGCTTTCCTGTGGTTCTGGATGATGTCTGTTCCGTCTTTTAGTTGTATTTTTGAAGTGGTTGTTCGAGGCAGCAAACTCCCGTGTTTACCTATGCTGCCATCTTGGTTTTTTCCCCCTTTTTCCTTCTTTTTCTGTGTTCTCTACTTGGTAGTTTATGAAAGAAAAACCCAAAGAAAATATCATGACTGATACGGTATGAGGGATCTAAATGTAATTACCTAAATGTAATTGCTCAATCTGAATGTTTTTACTATGGTGACTAGGTTACTAGTATGCAATATCTTCTACCCACTCTACTGACTTTGCTCCTTTTTCTAAAGAATGGTTCCTTAGAATTGGAAAAATAATTTTATTAAATTGGAAAACAAAAATTTCCTTTATTTTTCTTTTTAAAAATATATACATATTTTTATTGATCCCAGAGAGGAAAGGAGAGGGAGGGATAGAAACATAAATGATAATAGAGAATCATTGATTGGTTGTCTTCTGCATCTCCCACACTGGGGACTGAGCCTGCAATCAGGCATGTGCCCTGACCAGGAACCAAACATGAGCTCCTAGTTCATAGGTGGATGCTCAACTACTGAACCACAGTAGCAAGGCAAAATTTCCTTTATTATTAAAGAACCAAGTTTACTATAAGCTTTGTACAACTTTAGTTGAAAATGCAGGTCAACTTGGTTTGTGTTTCTTCCCTAAAACTTTTCTTCTTTAAAGGTTTTATACTTTATCTTCTATAGCTTTTAAACAGACTTTTAATAAGAGCAAACAAGAAAAATAAATACTGTTACACAGCAGGTCCCTCACATGGTACCATTATTTGATTCCACCAAATTGAACTATATCTCATATGATATATTATATCAGAATCCTTTTAAGTTTATCTCATTTAAAGCAACTTTTAAGAGAAAACGTTTATATTTAGTACAAAAAAAGGTTTAAAAAAACGTTTCTTAGAGGAACAAGGTTGCCAAAAAGGGATATGATCTCGGTCCCCAATCAATCCATATTGAAACACTGCAGAAGTAGCACCACATTACAGAAGATAAAGAAGAAGAAAAACTTCATCAAAGCATTGAGTTGAATTCCCAGTAGGATAATCCTGAATGTGAACATTAAGGTTCTCAGGTTATGAGTGCTTACAATGGAGTAATTCTTGATGTGAAAGCTGGCACTCTTTTAAGAACAGGTAAGGCCTTGGAGAATATTTAACATTATTTATGGAAACCAAACTTATGTATGAAATAATACAATTTTAGAAGCTGGGGACATGCTGTATACTGTTCTCTTTTTCAGTTTTCCTCCTAGGAATTATCCTTTAGAGAATTGTCTCATTCCTCTTTATCTGTCAAAATTTTGCATTTGAATCAGATGTTCTATCTCATAAAAGCATGTTTTTAAAAAACCATTTGAGGATGTGAAACTATTTAAGACTCTTTCAGCTTCTATTGTATTTTATTTCAAAAGTAATTTTTATCACACTAGAGCATAGGATAACATGCTGCAGAAGTGATCAATCGACGTGGCTCTATCTAGTAATTAAGACCCTCCCTTATAGCAAATGAGAAGCTTAATGTACGTGGTCATATAACAGATCTTGAGTTAACTTCAGCTTTATCATTAACACAGGAATTTGGGAACCAGATAGCTTAAAAACATGCCAGAAAATATTTTAATGGCCCAAAAGGATTCCTAATATTGTCCAAATATTAGTTAACTAGTGGCCTGGTGCATGAAATTCATGCACAGGGGTGGGGTCCCTCAGCCCGGCCTGCACCCTCTCCAATCCAGGACCCCTCAGGGGATGTCCCACTGCCGGTTTAGGGCCTAAACTGGCAGTCGGACATGACTCTCGCAGTCCGGGACCGCTGGCTCCTAACCACTCACCTGCCTGTCTGATCACTCCCTAACTGTTCCCCTGCTTGCCTGATCACCCCTAACTGCCTCTACCTCGGCCCCGCACCTGAGACCCAGGATTCCCTCCTCCGGCCAGCTGCAGGTACCCAGGACCCGGGCCGGCTTTGCCTGGGCCGGCCACAGCACCTGGGACTGTGGGTGGGTAGCTCCGCCCGGACCATAGCCATAGGCACCCAGGACTGCAGGGTGGGCAGTGTGTCCCTCTCCCGGACCAAAGCCACAGTCGCAGGCACCCGGGACCACGGAGCAGGCGGCTTCTCCCAGGCCTGGCTTTGTCAGGAAGAACGTCCAGTCTAATTAGCATGTTATCCTTTTATTAGTATAGATAGAGGAGGAGAACTGGGTTAGTTACTTGATCCAGAATTCCCTATATAATAGTGTGATCAATTATACATGCAATAATTTTAAAAAAGAAGGGGGGTTAAAATCATGCCCTACTCTAGGCAGTAGCAGTCCTGTTTTGCAGGAATGAGGAGGTGGGGGAAGCAGGGGACAAGCAGGACAGAGAGGGAGGAGGTGGGCATGAGCACAGCACAGAGCAAGAAGGTTGTTTGACCCCATGAAATGCCCAGGAGATGGAAGGTCCAACCTTTTGGCTCCCAGCTCTGCACAGAGCACCCCTTCCTCAGCATTGGCCTGGCTGAAGCGTTTCCAGGGTAAATCTGTATTTGGGACAGAATTATGATTTTCTAAATAAGCCTGTCGCCCTGGGACATATCTAATGAGGACAGATTTCCACTTTGAGCAAAGGTTCCAGGCCTCAGCTGTGCTCTCTCTGTGTTGCCTATTATGGATTCCAGGGCAGTGATAACAGCCAGAGGGTGGATTTCTTAGAGTTGACTCTCTTTTTAGGAAAAATGTAAGAACTTTATAAGGAAGGAGTCATGGGCAAGCTTTGAAATTTAACTCCAAATGTTATAGAATGCTAATCGTTTTAAACTCCAAAGTAAAAGTTAGAATTATGTCTTTATTTCTGCACTTTGGGGTGGGGGTGTGATTCTTTCCAACAAAACAAAAGAAATGCTTTAAATTCAGAAATGAAAAGAAGACCAAAAAGCAATCTTTCTAAGCAGACATTTGCCTGAGGAGAGGAATGTACAGGACAAGCAGTAGAAAGGTTAGGCACTTTTAGAAGTAGAAACCCGGGACCCGCTCCCAGGCTGAGCCCCCTCAAGCATACAATTTGCAGGAGAGGGAACAGTTGGAGAGAGAGTTTCTAGGACAACAGGGGGGCTGGATTAGTCATAAAGCTGCTCTGTCAACAAACCCAGGGCCTGCTCCTGAACTTAAAGGGCATAAACACAGCCTCTCAACTGCCATCCATAAATGCGAAATGCTGTCATTCACACACACACACACACACACACACACACACACAAAGAATGAGAAAAAGGAGCCTTAAACTGCAAGCCATGACGACCCAATCACCCAGCAGAGAATCTGGGGACTCAAAGCTCGTCTGTGGGCTTGGGGGAGCTCAGCTGAAAGACTCGGGTGGGATCTGGATTTTGCAGGACCAGACTCACAATTTACAATGTTCTCAAAAATTATAAGTTACCAAAACAACCTGCACATTTGCCTTCAAACATTTACCCAAATACCCCGAATGTGTGCGAGGAATAACAATGGTATAACAAGGGGGCTCAGGTCTGAATTCTGTGTGGGACCACAGGTCTCCTCAGTGGTCACTCTCAAGTTCATGTTTCCATTGACACGTGAGTAATGGCTTCAGATCCCTAGAGAAAACAATTTCAGAAAGCACCTGCATCCACAGGTGTTTAGCATAATGTGCAGATTTATCTGTTCTTTCTCAGAGATATTTTAACATTAGCCTTGAATATCTAGTTCTCAGGAGAAAGAGTGGAGAGAAGCAGAAAAGCTGGGTCCAGATACCAACTCTGCTAATCCCAATATGTGCTGTGCCTCAGTTTCTTCATTGCTCCTAAACTGGATTCATGTTGTAAGATTTTGTTGGCAAAAAAAAAACATGGAAACCCCTGAACCATTGCTTCAGCTCTTTCCTTTTTCTGGAGGTGTCTGGAGGTTTCCTTCCAGAGATGCTACGCATATAAAGCAGCGTTGCATAATTCAACTCATCCTAAACTCGAATGTCCAAGTAAAATGGAATTATGGTTATTCTATTAGCTATAAAAGAGTACTAAGGCCAGTCCAGATTCAAGGGATGGGGAACCAGATGTCACCTCTTAACAGAGTTTGGCCAGTTCACATTTTAGAAAAGCATGTGGGGCAAGACATATTGTTGTGGACATCATTGGAAAATATGGTCAGCCACACATGGTTTGCTGCCTAACCCAATTTTGAAGGTCAAAAGCTGAGTATAGCCTGTTGGTATTTTCTTTGTAACAAATTCCAATTTCTCCTCAGGCAGACTATTGCTTACAGTGGACTAGTACAAAGGATTTTTGGATTCAGGAAAACAAAAGAGAAAAGCACGTTAAGTATTGTAAAACATTGTCACAGATGCACCTATGACTCACATAAATTGGACCTCAGGGGCAGAACTGCTTGGCTTCCTACTGACTTAGCTAACAAGTGAGAGGGGTAGAGCAAACGCTCATATTTAATTAGGTTTTCTTTAAAAATTATTTTTTATTAAAGCAGCACTGTATAAAAGCTGATATTGCTTTGTGGCTCCAGTCTTACTAAATACTTGGTCACTCTTCTGAAAAAGGACTGATTTGAGAAAAAATCTTTAACTTCTGGGTTCAGAATAAAACTTTTTTCTCAGAGAACACATTACTTGGTTAAAAAAATGCTTAAGTCTATACAAGTTAGTTTTTAAGCAGAAACATAAACTAGGCTAAATAATGAAACATGATTTTGTACAGTGAAGGAAACCATCAACAAAAGAAAAAGACACCTACTGAATGGAAGGAGGTATTTGCCAATGATACACTGATAAGAGGTTGGTATCCATAAGGAACTCAAAAAAGCAAACAATCTGATTTAAAAATCAGCAGAGGACTTGAATAGACTTCCCCAAAGAGGACATACAAATGGCCAATAAAAGAGGAGGAGAGGTAAAGGGGGGAAGGGTTGGGAGATGTCTGCAATACTATCAACAATAAAAAATAGGTTTTTAAAAATGGCCAATAGACATATGAAAATATACTCAACATCACTAATCATCAGAGAAATGCAAATTAAAACCACAATGAGATATTGCCTCACACCTGCCAGAATGGTTATCACCCAAAAATCAACATCAAACAAGTGCTGGCGAGGATATGGAGAAAAGGGAATCCTCATGCACTACTGGGGGGTATGCAGGCTGTGGAAAACAGTATGGAGGTTCCTCAAAGAATTAAAACATGAGCTATCATATGGCCCAGCAATCTCACTTCTGGGTATTTATCTAAAGAAATCTAAAACACTGATTTGAAAAGATATAGGCACCCCTATGTTCATTGCAGCATTATTTATAATAGCCAATGTATGGAAGTCACATAAATACCTACCAATAAATGGTTAAATAAAGAATATGTGATACAGTTGATGAACATCTTTGTTGAACATGCAACATAAATGATAAAGTTTGTTATGTTAAAAAAATATGAAATACATATAAACAAGGGATATTACTCAGCCATAAAAAGGAATGAAATCTTACCATTTGTGAGGATAGAGTTAGAGGGTATTATGCTAAATGAATTAAGTCACAGAGAAAGACAAACCCCATATGATTTCACTTATATGTGGAATCTAGAAAACAAAATAAATGAACAAGACAGAAACAAACTGATGGGTACAGAGAACAAACTGACAGTTGACAGAAGAGAGGGAGGTTAGGGGACTGGGTGACAAAGGTAAAGGAATTAAGAGGTACAAACTGGCAGTTATAAAATAACAATATCATTGACTACACTCCCTATGGCAGTGGTCGGCGGCAAACTGTGGCTCGGCAAACCGCAGCTTGCGAGCCACATGCGGCTCTTTGGCCCCTTGAGTGTGGCTCTTCTTCGCATGGGCCACGAAGTTTCAATCGCACTGTACATGCGCGCCCGCACGTGGTATTTTGTGGAAGAGCCACACTCAAGGGGCCAAAGAGCCGCATGTGGCTCTCGAGCCGCGATTTGCCCACCATGGCCCTATGGTATACAGCATAGGGAGTGTAGTCAATGATATTGTAATAACTATGTATAGTACCAGGTAGGTACTACACTTATCAGGCGATCACTTCACAAGTTATATAAATGTCTAAACACGGTGCTGTACACCTGAAACTAATGTAATATTGAATGTCAACTGTAATTAATAATTTTTTTTTTAGTTTTAAATAGCTCTTGATAAACTTTTTTAAATGATATGATTAGCCCTAACTGGTTTGGCTCAGTGGATAGAGCATCTGCCTGCGGACTCAAGGGACCCGGGTTCGATTCTGGTCAAGAGCATGTACCTTGGTTGTGGGCACATCCCCAGTGGGGAGTGTGCAGGAGGCAGCTGATTGATGTTTCTCTCTCATCGATGTTTCTAACTCTCTATTCCTCTCCCTTCCTCTCTGTAAAAAATCAATAAAATATATTTAAAAAAATAAATAAATGATATGATTAAATTATAGTCAATTTTATTCCACATGATAAAATTAATCATCTACTTGCAGTAAACAAAAAAGTTGTGTTCCTTGCTTTCATGAAGCTTATGTAATGAAACTCATTTGATGTTGTTTCACTGAAATAGTCCTCAAGAAATTAAACTGGTTTGTTAAATCATAACATTGCTAGGTAATACCATGCAAAACCATTCTATTCCACGTGACAAAAATCTATGATTCCAAAAACTGGAATGGCATGAATAATCATCAGTGACTTGTAGTTATTTTGGATAGACCTAGGCCAAGGAGGAATGCTTAGGAGGGTATCACCAAACCTATCTCCCATTCATATTTTTATTAATGATTAGTAGGAGTTTTACTTATAAAATATGTGTGAATGTGTGTGTGTGAAGTGAGGTGATGTGCACACTGCAAAGCTACACTCAGGTCCCTACTGAATTTGATTGATTAGAAAAGTGAACACATATAGTCTGAAAATCAAGAGAGAAAATTGGAGAGTCATTAGTGTAGATATGAAAAGCAAACACAATTAAAAAAAAAAAAAAAAAAGAAAAGCAAACACAATTGAAATTAAACCAAAAATAATTAAATAATTACTGAAAGACTCAGAGACAAGAAGGCTGTTTTTGCACCCGCTTCAAAGAAAGCTTAGGGAATAAGAGTAGCATCCAAGAATCTTAGGAGATTCTTCCAATTTGGGAATTAGTCCTTCTTTTATCTACCCCCATTCCACACATTTTTGATGGTTCATCTCAAACCCCACCACCCTGAAACTACTACAATATTCCAATCCTTTTTCAATGTGGTCCCTTACGGACAGACATTAAATCAGAACATGTGCTTCCTATTTTGGCCCTTGATTGTGTTCTCTTTTGCATCATTTCCCAACTGTATTTGTAGGCTTTGAAAAACTAACTCCCAAGCACGGAAGTAACCAGTCTTCCTTCAGGACTAACGGTCAGCAACAGAAAGTCAGAGGAGAAATGAGTGGCTATTTTCTCAACATGGAAACATGTCAGGTGACATGAGGTGCAAAGGAGAGTATTAGAATGGGCAGGACAAAATCTGAATCTCCTTCAAGTTATTCTTTTTATAAAGATCCTTGGGGCATGTACCAAGGCCAAAGTCTCAAGTGGGCAATAGCAACCAGGTACCAGTCCCTGCCTTAGTCCAGCAAAAAACAAACAAAACTCAGTTTCCCCTGACCTCCCTGACACACCCACATCTTGCCCAGGGAGTTGGAAGTCCGGTGCTGCGGCATAGACAAATAATAGTCTTAAAAGGTTTAGGCAAGGTGGTCAGGGAGCTGGCAGATAGTTTACTTCTCAACTAGATGAGTGCTAATGCAGGAGAGGACGAGCTCTTCCTCTACCCTCTTAGGTGTAGTGACTGGAGCCTGCAAATTAAACTGACAGAAGAGATGAACAGGAAAAAAAGTATAAAAATGTATTTGATGTTAATATTTTTACATGACACAGGTGTTTTCAGAGGAATGAAATGAAAACCTCAAAGAACTGGTTAGGCCTGACAGTATATATACTATTTTAAGAAAGGATGTTACATTGAAGACAAACATCTTCAAGGGAAAGGAGTTTGAGCTTTAGGGTGGTAAATTGAGGGAAAGTAAATATATAGGGAAACTAATAGAAGATAAGGGTTATTTAGTAAAGTGTGTTTGTATGGAGTATTCTCAGCATCTACTCCCTGACTCCAGTGATAATAATGGTCCTGGTAGGGGCACCTTTCTCATGGGAAATTTATGCTCTGCTTTTAGGCAAAAAGGGGGAAAGGGGAGAGTGTCCTTCCAACATCTGCTGTTTCTCAATTTCCTTCAGCTCAAAATAACCCATACGCACAAGCTGCATATTTTGGGGTGTCATGTTCTGACCCCCTCAATAGCTACCAGTTAAAACCTAAAAAATTCTGTCCAATGTCATTCGATATCTTTTAAGAGTGATTTTCAAAGAATGATCCTGGGATCATCTGCATCAAAATGAGATAGTGTTTGACACAATAAATAGTAATAATTTTTTGATGATGATGAAAGACACAAATTCAGAATCACGGGTCTATCCCAGACCAGCAGAATTGGAATATCTGGGGTAGGGGTGGGGTACATAATCCACATTTAATGAGTTTCCAGGCAATTCTCAGGTGCTTGGTTTCTTTGTGCACAGGGCTATTCCATGCACAGGGATGGCTAGAGTCGGGTGGCACAGCCTCCTCTCCTTGGGGCATATGTGGCCAAGCTCACTCCCATCCTCACCAGCCCCCTTCACTCCCTCACATTTACCTGAGTGGCCCAACCAGGAATTTACATATTCAACCTCTGGTTGAGAGCTTTCTGGGTTTTGTGATGAGGAAGGACCAGCAGCCTCTGAAATAACAGACTTGCTAACAGATGTTTCTGGAAACCTCTTCTGCCTAATTGACTTCAGTGCAGAAAAAAAATCAGGTTAGAAAAGCTGCAACTCTACTATGGCAGATGGCTACGTTTTGTCTCCTGGGACTTGGGGAAAGCTTATGGCCTTTCTCTCTAAGGACACCAAAGAGTTGTCAGCAAGCTGTCCAGGAACTGATTTCCAGAGCCGTGTCCATGTCTGATGGCTGGAACGAGGGGATCAATACAAAACATCTTTACGTCACTGCTCTACACAGCTGCTGAGAAGTCATTAGAGAATTCAAGAGGCAAAACTAGGACAGTTTCCCAAGACCATGTTAATGCTGACCCGTGGGAACAGAGGTCAGGGGAAAATGTCAGAGGAGTAAGAGGAAGGCAGTGCTGCTGGAAAGTCAATGACTGCTGCAACTCAGTGACTCACAAGGAAACTGCTCATACATGCACATAAGCAGAGCATATCGAGATCAACATTCTTACATACAAGCTGAATAGTTTTGTCTCGACCAAAAATACAGTACTTAACAATTGTTCCATTAAAAATAATAAACCAAATTGCCCTAGCCGGTTTGGCTCAGTGGATAGAGTCTCGGCCTGTGGAACGAAGGATCCCCGGTTCAATTCCAGTCAAGGGCACATACCTCAGTTGCATGCTCCTCCCCAGCCCGGGCCCTGGTCAGGGGTCATGCAGGAGGCAGCCAATAGATGTGTTTCTCTCATATCAATATTTCTCTCTGTATTTCCCTCTCTCTTCCACTCTAAAAAATCAATGGAAAAATGTCCTTGGGTGAAGATTTAAAATATATATATTTTAACCAAATTTTTAAGCAATATAAAAATTACCCATAATCTTATTGCCCCAACAATTTTTTTTTCATATTAGCTCTTTGCACATATATCTATATACATATGTAATTTTATAATCAAAATATTATATTTTGTGTTCTGCTATTTTAATAAGACTTTTTTTTCCATTTTAGCACTGTTGGGATGGATCCTAAACATGACAAATAAATTGTATATATGTGTGAATAATTACTGAGGAATATAAATCTTCAATAATAATAGCCAAATAATCTAGAAAAAACATGACAGCAGGAAGTTATAAAAAAGTGTTCTTTTTCCATTCTTAGATCTGGGTCCTGACATTCACAGCATGCTTGCTAAAAAAAATCAAACAAACAAAAAAAAAACCACTTCCTGTCCTCATTCAACATTTATTAAATGCTCTTCAATGTGCTTTCATAAACATTCCTTTTTGGTCATCACCCCCAGTTTTCACATACCTCCTTTCCGTATGCATTCATGGAACATATATCACACTTGGCAGTGAATGTCAAGTGATGCACCTGCTGTTGGACTGGTCTCCAGCAGAGCATTCAACACCCTGCATGACTATGAAGTTTGAGGTAAATACCTACAAGCTTGCTGCCTGCCGTGGCTGCAGATGATTTTCTGGGTTGATGTGGCATCATAGAGGGAGTAACCTACTGGACAAGTAGCGAGGGAATGGGAGTATTTTTTGTAAATGATGACACCAGGTATTCCAGGCAGGTAGAACCTCTGAGGTACTCTCGTGCCTCAGCGGTGAATTGAGCATGGGGGTCAAAATTCTTGCTCACCTACAGTTGTGCTGGGGCATGGGAGTTTAACTTTATTACCTCTATTTAACTTGCTTGCCTCTATCAGTTATGCTTCATGTGGTTGCAAGTGTCAGGAACCCAAATTAAAGTTGCTTAAACTAAAACGAGACTAAAAGTATACACTTTTGAGATAAAAATCGCAGGCATGGCTAGATCCGGATGCTTGGATGATGTCAGTGGGGGCCAAGGTTCTGTCTGGTCCTCCAACCCTGCTTTCCTGCGCAGTGGGCTCATTCTCAGGTGTGCTCTTCCCCTCAGGAGAGAGGTACACACCAGCAGCTCCACAGCTGCATTGTACGTGCCTAACAACCCCAGCGGATAAGGATTCCTCTTTTAGACAATCTCATCAAGTCCTACAATTCACTGTCTTGTGGGAATTTTTTAAATGAATCATTGTGAGTGGATGCTGTGAAATTTTGGATGGGCCAGCGGAGCCTTGTGTAAGGTCAGGAGCACCCAAATCATACAATCCGAGAACAGAAAAGGGAGATTACCCAAACAAAATTGGGATGGTATTACTAAAAATAGCACTACCTGGCAGAAACACAAAAAAATAGTTCTTCACTACCAATAGAAATGCTAAAAACTTGGTCTCAAGTTTGGTAATATGTGACCAAATTATAAACCAATAGTTTGTAAAGTCTGGTTGTATGTGGCCAAATTATTAACCAATAGTTTGTAAAAGAGATTTTTAAAAAACACAAACAGCTTTGCTCTAAAGCGGCAGCCAGTTATTAACATTATATTTTTAAAAGCAGATTTCATTATAATAAAATGTTGCTGTGATAGGTAGAATAATTACCCCCACCCCCATCATTACCAAAGATGTCCCACCCCAAACCCTGGAACCTGTGACTATGTTACTTTACATGGCAAAGGGACTAGGACCTGGAGCTGGGTAGAGTATCCTGGATTGTCCACGTGGGCCCGATGTGACCACAAGTCCTTAAAAGCAGAGAACTTTGTCTGGCTCTGACCAGAGGGGTATGTGATCGTGAAGACAAGTCAGAGAGATGCACCATTACTGGCTTTAAAGATAGAGAAAGGGAACCAGGAACCAAGGGATGTGGACAGCCTCGGAAAAATGGAAAACACTAGAAACAGATTCTCTCCTACCGCTCCCAGAAGGGCACAGCCTAACATCACCGTGACATTATCCCACTGAGACCTATGTTGGACTTCAGACTTCAGCCCCGTAAGATAGTAAATGTGCGTTAAGCTGCTGTTTGTAGTCACTTGTTAGACCAGCAAAGGAAAACTAATATAGCAGCTATTGGGCACTTCCATACATCCTGTGGCCTAAATTCTCAGGACATGGCTCAGACTGAATAACCTCGTTTTGGCAGAGTCATTTAATTGCCCACTCCATACACATGTTGTCTACCTTTCCCAGTCTCTGCGCAGTTAGGTAGGGTCATGTGATTTTCTCTGGCCAATGGACTGTGAGTTTAAGTAAACATGACATGCCCCAGGCTGAGATAAGGAAAGGCCTCTGCACATGCTCCCCACCTGGGCAAGCTGGAAGGCTCGTGTTGAAATGGTGGTGAACAAACTTCCTGGAACCCCGAGACACTGCAGAAAACAAGCTGCCAGAACCACTGGACTTGCAGACCATTTTGCATGAGTGAAAAATCAATTTTTATGTTTTAAGTTACTAAAGCTTTCAGATTTATTTGTTTCTATAAAATAACCAAGTCTATTCAGAGTAGTAGTATACTTACTTAGAGTAAGACTATCCCAGGAGACAAAGGACCCAACCTACCAAGTTTAACATAGAAACTATTTTCTAATTTTATCCCTCTTATTAAAGAGGCAATCTAGTAAATTGCATCTTTTATGCTTCAATTTCCCTGAACATACAATTTGGACAAATGTAATTTTACATAGCAATTGGGAAAATATTGAATATTATATCAAAGACTATTTCACTTATTTGTGTTGCTTATATCATACAATAATGAATTTTAGTTTAAAAAATAAAAGTTTTTCATTTTATTATGATTTTTTTCTGTCATTGGCTACTAATGATAATGTAGATACTAAGCTTTCATTCAAGTTTATATGATGAAATTGTATATTTAAATGATGAAGTGTGTTTTTTTTCAATCAATAATTTACATTTAAGACATTTGCCAAGATATTAATGAACTGAAGCAAAACAGCATGCTTATGGGCATCAAAAGGTACAGTTGACAAGGAAAAGTACACTCAGTCTGTAATGCTTTCCTAAGAGAACTGGAATGCACAAAAGTAAACCAAAAGTATAGTCTATTTTAAATAGTCATGGCTTAATATTTTCCATTTAACCATCCAAGATGATAATAACAGCTGAAGGAGAGCCAGAGATGACCCACTTCCTCTTTTTCATCTGATAAGAGAAAATTGAGGACTAGAGAAATTAAGTAGTAATTTCTGCCAAGTAGCCAATAGGGAGAGAGGGAACACCTGAAAGCAAATCTGAGTGCAAGTAGAAAGCAGCTATTTTGCTAAGGGAGAGCTAGATATACATGATCAAAATTCACATTTATTAATTACTAGAGGCCAGGTGCATGAAATTCATGCGGGGCGGGGGGGGGGGGCTCCCTCAGCCCAGCCTGCACCCTCTCCAATCCAGGACCCCTCGGGGGATGTCCAACTGCCTCGCAATCCAGGACTGCTGGCTCCTAACTGCTCGCTTGCCTGCCTGCCTGATCGCCCCTAACCACCTCTGCCTGCCTGATGGCCCCTAACAACCTTTGCCTGCCTGATTGCCCCTAACTGCTCCCCTACTAGCTTGACCGCCCTTAACTGCTCCCATGCTGGCCTGATCGCCCCTAACCGCCTCTGCCTCACCCCACACCTAGGACCCTGGATTCCCTCCTCTGGCTGGTCTCAGACACCCAGGACCCAGGCTCCCCTCTCTCTGGCCGGCTGCAGGCACCCAGGACCCAGGCTGGCTTCACCCAGGCTGGCACAGCCATAGAGGACCATGGGAGGGCGGCTTTGCCTGGGCCATCACCGCAGGTGTCTGGGACCACAGGGTGGGCAGCTTGTCCCTCTCCTGGGCCGCAGCCGCTGGCGCTTGGGACTACAGGGAAGGTGGCTTGTCTCTCTCCTGGGCCCCAGCCCCAGCTGCTGGTGCCCAGGACCATGGAGCATGCAGCTTGTCCCTCTCCCGGGCCACAGCCTGGCTGGTCTCCATTCCTCTCTCACAAGCTCATTTGTGCCTTGCTAGTCCCCATTCCTCTCTCCCCAGTTTTGAGTGTCTGAGCCATTATGGAGTGATGGTGTGAGGGTGTGATGACCATTTGCATATTAGCTCTTTATTACATAGGATGGTAAAATATACATAAAATAAATTTATCATTTCAATCATTTTCATATGTACAATTTGGTGGCATTACATACAGTCACATTGTTGTGCAACCATCACCACCACCATCCATCCCCAGACCTTTGCCCTCATCCCAAAATGAAACTCTGTACCCATTAAATAACTCCTCTCCCCCAGCCCTCAGTAACCATTGTTCTATTTTTGGTATCTATAATTTGACTATTTTAGATACTTCCTATAGGTGGAATTATATAGTATTTGTCTGTCTGTGACTGGTTTTATCACTCTCCATAATGTCTTCAAGGTTCATCCATGTTGTACCATGTATCAGTATTTCCTTTCTTTCTTAGGCTAATATTCCATGTGTTCATATATCAAATGTTGGTTCGCCATTCATCCGTCAATGGACATAAGGGTTGTTTCCACGTTTTGGCTACTATGATTAATGCTGCTATGACCAGGAGTGCACATATATATATCTATTCAAGTCCCTTCTTTCGGTTCTTTTGGATATATAACTAGGAGTGGAATTGTTGGTTCATATGGTAATTTTGTTTCCTTTTCTGAGGAACTGCCATTCTACCTTCCACAGAAGCTGCACCATCTTACAGTCCCACCAGCAAGGTGCAAGTGTCCCACTCTCCATATCTGTGCCAGCCTTTCTGGGACTTTGGGGGGCTATTTTTGCTTTGTTTGTTTTGATAATAGCTACCTTAATGGATATGACATGTTACATCAATGTCATTTGGGGGCGGGGGGGGGGGGGGGGAATCACATCTTTTTACCACTGAGAAGTCTCAGCCCTGCCACTTTTTCTAAAATGTCATTCTTTATGAATTTGAAAATGTCTGACTTGCCACTTACAAGAGAAATCACACCAATAAACAAAGTCCAACTAACCCACAAGTTAGCAATCATTTAAATCCTTTTAAATTAACAAAAGCAGCCTTGCTGGTGTTGCTCAGTGGTTGAGCAGCAACCCCTGAACCAGGAGGTCACAGTTGATTCCCAATCAGGGCACATGGGATTTCGAGCTCAATCCCCAGTCGGAGGCATACAGGAGGCAGCCGATCGATGATCCTCTCTCATCCTGGATATTTCTATCTCTCTCTCCCTCTCCCTTCCTCTCTGAAATCAATAAAAAACATATTTTTTTTAAAAAGCAACATTTTTTTTAAAAGCAACATATTTTTTTAAAATTAACAAAAGCAAATAAAATAATTCATTTGTTTGGGGGCTAATTTTTTCAAATTTTCTCTTTGAGAACAAACTTAAATTCAAATTCACCACACTTAAAACCTCTAATTTATATTATAAATTTATCTCAAGTCATTTAAATTATTGAATTATGTAGTTGAAAAATTTTTTGCATATTATATTTTTAGCCATTATCATTCAGTGTCAGTATCACAGTAGTTTCAAATATGACAAATTCTTTCAATTCGTTTTTCTTGAGAGACAGCTATAGATAGGTGTTAATGTCTGACAACTATTTCAAATTTTCACTTTATATTGGATTTATCTTAATCATCTATTTTAAGTCATTAAAAATAAATTACCAAAAATCTGTGGTGTTATGCTGACTCTCCCCTAAATGGCACGGCCAAGGAAACCTCTAAGAATCCTGAGCCCATCTACAATCAGTGGGATTAAAAGAAAGTGCTAAGCCAGATATTTGATTCGGTAACGCATAGCATTCTGCCTTTCTGGACAGAAAAGGAACCGTTTATCAGCTCTGCAGATAGGATAATCAGGTTATAATAAATAAGAAGTATATTGGTGAAGGAATGCAGGAGATTATTGTCTACTAAAGATTGGTACTTTCTAAGAATATAATCACAACTCAGAATGGCTTAATGCTATCATTTTGCTCTCTTCTGAAAGAGTCATGCCAGCTGATGCCTCATCTTATACAGACAGTCCTCAGGTTATGTCAGTCTCGACGTACATCGTTTCATGGTTACGTCACCATCTCCCATTTATTTATAAAAAAAAGTTCCATCATTTCGACATATGTACATATGTGCTTTATGTTTTTTATTTATTTACCACATGTAAAGGTCAGGAATTGTTATCTTTCTTTTAATTTTTTTAGTGTTTCACTTCATTACTGCTGTGTATGTGCTCCATGTGAGTGACATAGGTGCTTATGTAGGTGGGTTGCAACTTAGGGTGAAAATTGCGTTATGTGGCGCCGTAGGAACGGATCTCCCACATAACCCGAGGACCTACGGCACACACACTGACTACACACATTTCACATCTTTTTCAGCTCCGGAACAGCTAACTTCACGGTTCTTCCCCAGGATGGATGATTATTTTGAGGAGAAAAATACTCAAAACATACTAATAGCCTAAGCCCAGTCCTTTCCCCTGGTCATGTAATTTAGCAGTCCTTTAACGTGGGACAAATCAGTTTCTCCTTAGGAACTTAGAGGCTTGCAGGTTTTTACTAAAAAATATATATATAGTTTATATGAAAGGGTTCTTTATTATAGTGTTTACAAAAGTTTAAAGAAATATTATTCTTAAAATTACATTACCAGTCATTCTTGTCTCATCTTTCACTTTCCCAAAACAGAATAAAAATTTCAAATAAATTAGAACATAGGTAAATTTTAACATCACTTTTCCTGAAAAAATATAACCATATTAGTGCTATCAGGTCACTTCCTCAGGAAAACTTAAAACTATTACTTGGGTCTTTGATTTGAATTTTTGTAGCAGTAGAAAAACAATGTTTTGAAATATCCTCTGATGTAATGTTGAGCCTGAGTAATTTATTTTTATTTTTATTTCTCCGTCAAATTTTCTTTTGCCATTCAAGTGTAGAGATCTTGAATCTGAGGCTTAATTCTCAGGATAGGGCAGAGTAGCAACTGTATGACACAATGAATAATTAACCCTGGCATTAAAACTGAAATTTTTAAATTCCATAGGTGATAATCGGGCTTTGAGGAGAAAGAGTAATTTTCTCAAATTCTCAAAATCATATTTTAACAGGTTGAATCACAACCTACAAAATATTCAACCATTTTTGAGCCACACAAAAAAAATGGAATTTTATTATTATTAAACCTATAATATACATATCAAGAACCCAAGCTTAGAAAATTGGCCCTAGATTATATCATAGAGAAGGAAAGGCAATGTGAAGAAAATTCTTACGTTACTATTGCTCAGAGGAGAAGCCAAAAAGAGAAGATAGAACAGTTCTGTGAAGATTGTGGGAGAAAGCAATGAGCAGTGGTATTAATAGCCAGTTAGACTGTGGGCTGATCTACTGCTTTCCCACACGAAGCCTGAAGACTGTGCCTTTCAAGATACCCCAGGCTTCCTGGCCAGAGTCGGAGCTCTCTGGTTCCCCATGTCTCAACACACTGTCAAGGATATATAGTTCTCATGTGCCTCTACTCCAGAGGCAAAAGAGCTGAGACCTGAAGTGGTCCAGGATCGGGACAAGGAGATGGCATTAAGACCTAGAGAAGATGCACTACTCAGAAACCAGGGCCTTTGGTGTCCAGTTCCAGCAAAACATCAGAAAAACAGGGGAAAGCAGTCATAGCTCAACAGACACCCATCAGCAAAGGACACAGGAGAGCCCTGGGAAAGTACTGAACGCAGGAGGACTACACAAGTATCAAGCATCTTTCTGGTATACTAGCAATGTGGTATATGAACTTCTGAAAGGCTTTATCATGGAAAAGTCTAGGAGAAGGTGGGTTCTCAGAATTGACTGCCCTAGATCCTATAGGGACTGGGAAGTGACTGTTTTAAACTGCAAGGACATAGTTAACCTGAGTGGGCAAGTTCAAGTTCACTCTTTCCCCCTGCTACCATGTGAGAATAGACCAATAAAAAGAAGAAATCAGTTAAATTCTGAGGTATACCACACTAGATTGAGATAAACATGTTCTTTGAAATGGTTTGCAATTAGGAAAAGTTTGCAACTTTTAAATTTGTTGCCAAATCTGCAATTTTAGTATATAATGGTCCCAATTTCAACAGCTATAAAGCTGTAAAGTTAAACAATTTGTCCATTGTAATTAGCTAGTTACTGAAAGAACTAGAGGCAACACTCATATTTTCTGACACCTGGTCCAGGGTGCTTTTTCTGATAGTGTTTGTTTGTTTGTTTGTTTGTTTTCTATATATACTAGAAGCCCAGCATACAAAATCGCGCGGCCCAGCCCACCCACGCCGGTCTTTGGTCATTACTACATTAGGGCCACAGGCCTTTTATAATATAGACTAGAGGCCCGGTGCACAAAATTCATGCCCTCAGCCCAGCCTGCACCCTCTCCAATCTGGGACATCCTTCTCACAATCTGGGACTGCTGGCTCCTAACCACTTGCCTGCCTGCCTGATTGCCCCTAACTGCTTCTGCCTGCCGGCCCAGTCACCCCCAACTGCCCTCCCCTGCCAGCTCAGTCGCCCCCAACTGCCCTCCTCTGCTGGCCTGATGGCCCCCAACTGTTCTCCCCTGCCAGCCATCTTGTGACAATGTGGGGACAGCCATCTTGTGATGACCTGGGGGTGGCCATCTTGAGATGATGTGATGGTGTGAGGGCCACCTAGGCTTTTATTAGTGTGTGTGTGTGTGTGTGTGTGTGTGTGTGTGTATATATATATTACTAACACCTTTTTTAAAAAAATCTTTTTATTGATTTCAGAGAAGAAGGGAGAGGGAGAGAGAGATAGAAATATCAATGATGAGAGAGTATCATTGATTGGCTGCCTCCTGCATGCCCCACACTGGGGATCAAGCCCACAACCTGGGCATGTGCCCTGACCAGAAATCGAACTGAACCATGACCCCCTGGTTCATAGTCGACGTTCAACCACTGAGTCACGCCGGCCAGGCTGTTTTAGTTATAAAGTGCTAAGACAATGATGCCCTGACGTTTACTAAACTAATAACAAACGGCTTTTTTTTCTGGTCAAGATAGAGAAATAGAAAAATTCAAAAGACTTGATAGAATTATATATATATACTTTTTACTTCTTAGAGATGACCAGAATCTCAGTTCATCTCTAAGATGGATTTTATTATCTCTCCTATGAAAAAGAATCAATGCAAAGATCAAATGTCAGTACTTTTCAAATGTACTCATTTTAATTTGGCACAGTTTTTTCACTTCCACTGTGTCTGTCAAGACAAGTACCTGCATGAAAGATTATGTCAAACTGAGACAAAACAGAGGGCGTACATATAAGAAGAATGTTACAAAGAAAAGTTGACCTTTCTGAGGCTCCAAATCCTCAAAGATCTCAGATCTGCATCTTCTGCCTGAAGCTAGGAGCTGCTAGACCCTTCCTGTCTTATTTGCACATCTGCAAAATGACATATATATTTATGGCTTTCAAAGTGATGTATCTGTTTACCTTTGGCATCCTCACTTAAATAGAAAATGCAAAAGCTCAGCAGATAAGGATGGATGACTGTGCTTTCCACGGGCTTCCTAAGTAATTACAAAGAATTCATGTGCAGATGAAACCAGTGCTCTACCTTTCTCAGATTTGTTAATGTTTCCATTTTTATTAGCTAGCGATTGGTGTAGAATGGTGCAATACAAAAGGCAAGTTCAGCTGTGCATCTGAATGGTTGTGTAACAGGGATAGCCAGACAACAGTAAACTCCGTGTTGAACTAGCTTAAGTAGTTGTATGTAGTACAGTTCCCCCACCATTCCCGTTGTTTCCCCATTGCAATAAACCTGGGGGGTTCTTTTCCCATGCAGGAGCCATAGAAAAGCTAGTATCCAGTAGCAAACAGTGGCCCATTGACTGTCCAGATCACAGTATTTCACATGACCCCGGATACAGGCGAAGAGTAGTGTCCTGCCAAACCGTAGTCTATGGGGAATAGGCCTTTGAGGTTGTTTAAAAGTGGCAGACTGTGAGAGAGAAGACTATTTCCTTTCTTAGAGCCTAATTTAGCTGGAAAACAAAGATAGACAGAATGTGAGTTTCCTGTAGCTTCGTGTGTGTGTGTAATTTTATTAGACGTAAACAAACTTGCTCTAAATGACTTATATTAGCCAACTGGTATGTTTACTTTCATGTAAAATGTGACCTTCAAGCTATATAGAGAGAGCACATCATCCAATAAGAACACAAAATAGCTCCCAACAATGCTCCTTCACAGTCAGTCTCATCGTCAGATCCTAGATGGGAGATCCTTTAATGTCACAAGGCACACGTTGAGTGCCACGATCTTGCAAAAATGTCAACACACATTTGTCGAACACCCATTGTGGGCCACGTAATTAGGGAGACCTGGACATAAGAAGTCAAGGGGTTTACATGCCAGAGGAGGAGACAGAGATGTAAGGAGGCAAACACTAACACTGATCCAGGATGACCTGAGGGATGAAGAGAAGCTGGAATAATCCTGTGGCTGTTGTGTTCTAAATGCATGTATCCTACACTCTAGCCTATAAATTGGTCACAGGGAGCTAAAAATGCATAGATTGTAAATGTCTCAGCATCACAAGTAGGTGAGCGCCTCAATTTATATGCATTTATTGATAGATATGGGTATATAGAGATTTTTTTCTTCTAGATCCACAGAGGGGATGACCATGGGCAATAAATGAGAAAGGAGAGGATACTACAATTCTCTATTTTTGCCTTATTTTAAGTCCTATATCCACTTTTATCCTCCCCCCACCCCCCACCACCTCCACTTCTCACCAAAAAAAAAGTTTTTGTCGGGAAACAACATGGAAATGCCATAGCCCTGAGACAGTGCCTCCAGGAGGCCCTCCCAGCAGCCTCCCCTGAAAGCAGAAATGGTGCGCCCACTGGGTTATAAAGATGTTTGCCTGTGATCGCCAACGAGAACCAGTTCCTGGGTTTAGGAGAAAAGGAAGCAGCTGTGCTTTACATTTTACTCAGTGTGGTGTTTAGAGATTACACCAAAGACTCTGGAACTTCAAGCATTCCAGGAAGCCAAGGGCTTCTGGGCTTACACCCGGCACAGGAGGAAACTGGCTCCTAGGTCCCGGGAGGCTTCTGGTGTGGGCGGCTTCGGCCTCTCCATCTTGATCCCTTTTGGTGATAAGAAGGTGTCCACTGGCACTCCCAAGTCTCAGACACCCAGGCTTGCTCAGGAAGAGGAACTCCATTCTCTAGCTTTTTTTAGGCAACGGAAATTTCTGCTGTCATTTCTCCTCTTCTGCTCACTCTCAGCGAGCTCCATGATGCTTCCAATAACACTTTCTAAGGCTTGTTATGTGGTTCCACAGGTTTACATCTCACCACAGAAGAACCACAGCCCGCTTCAAACTGCCCCTCCCGCCACCCTGTTACTTAGGTCAAAGGAAGTCTTTTCCATTTAACGTCGTTGCAGCAGTGCCCTGCACGGAGCCCTGACCGACACCAGGTCCCATCATCAACAGTTAAACCATCCAAAAGCTCTTCCTCACTATGGTAGTATCTAGCCGTGGCTGTTCAGAGCAGAGGGAATATTCTGTTTTACATGTGAACTTTCTAGAGTCATCACGACGCAAGGACAAGTTCAGTGTTTTTGGAATCAAATATACATCTGAATTCCAGCTCTGTCATTTTCTGCCGTGACCTGGGGTAATTCCCCTAAACGTCTTACGATGTCTATGGTACTGACCGAGAAAATGAAGCCCAGAGAAATTAAGTGGTTTGCTCCAAGGCACAGAATGAGTAATGGTCCAGGGAAAATTCCAATGCGCTTTACCATATTTTCTTCAGAATGGGGTCTTCACCTCATTGGGGCTGGGATGCTCTACCCGTTTGGATTAGTATCTGCTATAAACCTATATTTACCTCTTCACTGTTGGCCGCCTTGGTAAGTAAGTAGTTCTACATCTTGCGACCTCCCTGGCCACAAAAGAGAAAGAAAACATCCTGAATCCCCTGGAAAAGAGATTTTCAGGATCAGTTCTACCTAGACTGCTGCTTTCTATTAGTAAAACCCAGCTGTGTTTCTGTGGATAAATAGGAAGTGGAGATTAAGTCTATTTGGAGAATTTTTAAACACATGACTTGAGGTTCCCTGGAGTTAAAGAGGAAGGAGCCTTAGAAGAATTTTCTCCCAGACATCTCTGGCGATCTTAGGGCTCTTTAATAAGAATAGGTAGTTTAGATTGGGATCTACTGTCAACTTCCTGAAATAAAACCAGATGGACTATCTGGAGACTAGGCAGTTCTTCTAACCAGTGGCGCAGGCATCATAGAGACATGTGCTGGAGGGCAAAGTGAAGTGAATGGCTCTGCAAGTCTCATCCTTCTTGATTCCTTGACTTATACCAGGTGGGGAAAATGGAAAAAGTAATCAAGAACACCCAACAATTTGTTTGTTTTGACCCATCCTTGATGGTGTAATTGTGTGAATGTGGATGGAGATTGGGGGGGGGGGGAGGGGGGGGAGGGGTATAACATTAAAATAATTGCAGGAGTCAGAATTATTATAACTTGATAAATGTTCCAAAACTAAAATAACTGCTTCTTGCAAATTATAGTAAAGGGAACAAGTAGGAGGGGAGATTGACCTAGTGATAATAAATCCCATGGGGGAAACAAGTTTCACATTTTTTGAATTTGGAGAGCTGATTGGTTCAGGATGTTTAAAGAAACTTACATTCTTGCTTTAATAAATCTTGTTAGAGCCACAGATGGAAATGTCTTCTATACTGTCTACCCTGACTAGTATAGGTCTACAATTTCTTATCTGAAAATTGGGAACCAAATATGTTTCAGAATGCAGAATTTTTCACATTTGAAAGGTAATGCCAGTAGGGTTTGGGACAATATTCCATAATCAAATATAGCAATGTTTATACTGAATGAGAGGTATAAACACCATAAATAGCTTCCCATTAGTTCAGATCAGATTTTGCTGCCAATAAATTGAGATCAGGTCAGGTCAGATTTTGCCACCAGATGAACCATGAAAAACTCATTTTGCAGAGTATTTAGGATTTTGGAAATAAAGCTAAGGAACTGTGAACTGTACTGTACATATGGAAACTTCTTCTTGACCATTCTACTGAAAAGAAACATCAGTTGATTTACAGGAATATGGGGAATTTAGATTTGGGGAATGCTTAGATATCATAGGTAAACGATAAAAATCATGTAGTTAACATTTCTTGAGCAATTATCTGCCAGGCATTATTCTAAGAGCTTAACATGAACTAACCCATATACATCTCTTATAATATTGTGAGGTACTGTATTTATGTATTGATAGACCTATTTATAGATGAACAAACTGAAGCATACAGCAAGTATTTTATATATATATATATGTATATATATATATATATACATATATATATGCATGTGTATTTATAACTTACAAATGTGCACAGATTGATATCTTTCCTGAACAATAATACTTCAGTTTTATCTTCTGTACAAAGAAACCAGTTCTTATATATCATTCTACTCACATTCCTTTTAACTATAGGAAGCTAAGGGATACATTTAAAGTTATTATATCTTCTCAAGATGCTTGCTTTCTTCAGGGACTGTCTTTTGAATTAGAAAACACATGCAATTCTTTATCTTGAAACTGGGCCGATTAACAGATTATAGACACAAACAAGCATATTATAAAAATATAAGAGGAATTGAGCATTAGAATATTTCCCTAAGGGTCGAGACTGGCTTAGAATCACTGTTTTATCCCCGAGGACTTAGATGCTTATGTATAATAGACACTTTGTGGGATGAATGAGTGAGTCCAAATTTCCAAAAATCCCCAAAATAACTGAGTCCCATTCAAAAATGCGAATTTGCTTTATTTTACTTACTTTTTTTTTTATCTTAGTTGATGCTAATCCATTAAACTTTTTTATGAAACCAAACTTTTATGTTGGTTATTATATAAAAGTATAGTATTCTTGATGGAGTGGTTGACAACTTTGTATTTCCTTGCATATATTATTTTAGTTGGTCTCTACTGGCTCTGGTCATGCTTACTAGTATATGTATGTGTATTTATAACTTACATATGCATACGGAATGTGTGACACAGCCAGATAGGATCAGGCCTTATACAAGCAGCACTTGGAAAATGATGCTGCTTATCCAGTTTTACCACTCCAGGTACTTGATTGCTAGGGTCAGATGCTTCCACCTGGTTCCCATGTCTATCTCCAACAAGATCTGAAGGCTTTTTTGACGAAGAACTTTGTAAAGATGAATGGATTGATAAGGCCTGAAACCATACTATAAAACACACTATATACAGTTTTCTAAATTTACCGTAAGCAAACCATGTAGTTCTCATGTTAATATCCAATCCTACTCATCAAAGAATTTGTAGATAAAAACCAGCTCCTTTCTGGTCCTGTTCATATTTTGCATCATTGCCATGGTTCTGCAGGATTCACTGTTCTCGCCTGTCCTGCACTGGTCCCAGTTTCAGATTATATATGGCAGAGTCACTCTTTTGTATCAGGGCTTCTGTACTCGAAGCAGAGAATTCTCCGTCTACCAGCAGTTGTTCAAAATTCTCCCTCAAAGCACAAAGTTTTTCTCACTGAAATTTGACAGAGGATTCTACTTTACAACTGCATAAGACAGTGCTGGGAATCACTATTTTTCAAAGCATCCTCGTAAAATTGCCCAGGGATTGCTTATTCCTGTAGCTTTTCCCTCAACGCTGCTTCACTACATCTCCCTCTCCCTCTCTCCCTCTTTCTCTCTGTACCTTTGTTTCTTCTATCCTGTGCTGCAGGAGCAGGGTGGGCTATTTTGATAGAGTGCAACTTTCAGGTGGGTAAGTTCACATACAAGATTCCCCATTGAGTCCTTTGTCTGGACTTACCCTCCATTACTTCCTGTGTCACATTATCGACTTCCTCTCTGGATATTCTTGGACCACACAGACAACATTTACACATGCAGAGATCCACACACCTGCACGCCTATACCATCCTTCCAGACAGATGATGATTTGAGGATTTAAGCTATCTTATTGGCTTTTCAAACATTTATTATACCAATTATTAGCATTAAACCAATTATAAGAATCTTCTTTTCAATTTTAATTAAAATTCCTACTTGAGAATTTCACTCATGTGCAAATATGTAATTTAGTGGTTTATCATCAATAGGGCTCATAGTTTCCAGGAAGCTAAAAAAAAGCCTGCAAAGTATTAACCAAATTATTTCTGCCCACCTTTTGTCCTTTTTGGTTGTTTTCCGATATTTGGGGTCATAGTGACATTAGACAGATACTCAATAAACTGTTCACTCCTACCCACCATTTGCTGAAGAAGACAGAGTCACAATCATCATCGTTATCTCCAATTTAACTCAACAAGAATCCAGCACTTATTATGAACCCACTACTGGACAATACTAGGTATATGAAACTTAAGTGCCAACATGTAAACTAACAACACAATACAGTATGTTCAATACCAAAATAGTTTAGAATATATGCCCAGAAGTTCAAAGTCCCTAGTGCAATTATAGAATTACAGAGCCAGGAAGAATTTTCATTGATTACATAGGTTCATATTTTTATTTTATAAATAAAGGGGCTGACACACAGAGGGGCTGATTTGTCCAAGACTTTAGGAAATTATTGTAGTGGCCATCCATGTACGTGCAGGCCCTGAATCTTCCTCTTGCATCTTTTGGAAGCTGCCCTTTCTTCTCATGCTGAATCATATAATTCACTTCCTGGCTTTTAGATACTATTATTTTGTCCAAGGGTAAAATTATATATATAATTGTATACAGTAGCCATTTTGGAAATGATGACATCCTGGCATTAAACATCACTATGCACTAAACAATACATGCTACTAAAAATATTTCTTCTTATTCATATTTAAGAAGTCTCTTCAAATAAAAAACAAATATCAGAGCCAAATTTGAACCTAAACTAATTGAATTCTGTGTGAGTTCTTTAGCCAAAAAATTAATTCAATTTCCCCAATATCAAAATGTCACAATGAATAACTTCTTAATCTTTTTTAAACCAATAAATGGTCTTCAAAATTATCATCTTATTCTGCTAGAATTTTGATACTGGTGTAGCTTTTATTACATGTTTTCTATAAATTTGATTCTTATTATTTGCTTTACATTAAGCTATCTTCTAGACAAGAATTATTCAGTTTATTGAAATTCTTATTAGCAAAATGGCTATAATATGAAATTCATAATAATTGGAAGAGATCTTTCTTTATTCATTATTCATTCATTCATTCACTTCTCTTCCTGACTTCCTTTCACTTCTGTCAGAAACTTACTGTTATACAAACAAAATAGAAACAGACTCATAGATACAGAGAACAGAGTGACAGCTGTCAGAGAGGAAGGGGTTATGGGGCTGGATGAAAAAAGTGAAGGGATTAAGTGACGGCAGGGCAGGGGGAGCGGGGAGAGGAGGAACAAAACAAAAACCTCAGATACTGATAACAGTATTGTGATTACCAGAGGGGAAGCGGGGTGAGGAGAGGTAGGAGAGGGTAAAGCGGCAATAAATGGTGATGGAAGGAAACCTGTCTTGGGGTGGGTGAACACACAATATAATATACAGATAGGATTGTACCCCTGACACCTATATAATTTTATTAAACAGTCACCCCAATAAATTCAATAAAAATAAATATATAAAAAAGAAAATCACTGATGTTGTTATAAGCTTTAACATCAATTGCATATCCCATCCATTGGTTCAGAGATTAGTTTATAATCTAATATAATTTGTCTCATCTACCCCAGAATGTTAATGTGTATTAGTCTTAACCAATCATGGTTATTCTATTTCTTTGTCTAGAGGCAATGGAATGTGAGAAATATTTATGGAAGCTTATGGGAAAGAAAAGCCTCCTATTTTTTCTGTAGTAGATATTTAGGGACATTCTTTGACACTAGATAGAAAGGAGGAGGTTTATCCCTGGAAGACAGTGGCAGTCATCTGGCTACCAGAATAGTACCAGGTTTAGAAAGAAGCTGACATTGTAAAGAAAGAGCAGAGAGACCAAAAAACCTTCAGTTATTTAACTGGGTCTACTGGTTCAAGTCTTGCCTGAAACTAGTCCTATCTCAATACATTCTCTTAATTACTTAGGCCATTTAGAGTTGGGCTTCCAGGTTTTTTTGCAACAAAAATGGCAGTGAATGACCCTCTATTATTGGCATTTTGTATAAAAACAGTTTTGTTCACAATGGCAGACTGTTAGTCACCTACACAAAAGACACTATTCTTTTTAATAAGAACCCCAATTTTATTCATAATTTAGTTGTATAATGTATTTCAGGCATCCTCCCCACCCACCCCAGAATGTTAATGTTTATTAGTTTTACCTAATCATGGTGATTCTATTACCTTGTCAAGGGCTGCTTTAGGAATATAATATAACCATGGATGAAATATTTATATGTATGGTAAATTCTGCTGTGATCATCATAGAAGCTTTCCTAAATCTTTAAGAAAGAAAGAAAGGAAGGAAGGAAGGAAGGAAGGAAGGAAGGAAGGAAGGAAGGAAGGAAGGAAGGAAGGAAGAAAGAAAGAAAGAAAGAAAGAAAGAAAGAAAGAAAGGCCATGGGGAGATGAGACAAGACTCCTTTCTCTTTCAACTTTTAGACAATGCCCTGTGAAGAATATAGCCACCTCAACAAATAGAGAAAAACAAGAGAATCTAACAAAGCCAACCTGGCTTTCTTGAGCCACAGAATGAGCTAAGCCTGGAATTCCCCCAACTTCACCCTGTGCAATAATAGACTCCCTATTGTCTAAGTTGCTGCTAGTCACTTGTTCTGTTATGTGGAGTTGAAATCACCCTGACTGACATAGTCACAAACGATATTGATTCTATGAGGCCAACTGCAAGTAAAAGTTTACATTACTTGATTGACTAAACCCAATCTGAGTCTTTAAAAAAGAAAACCAGATATTTTAACAATTTTAGGCACACTTTCTTATTTGAAGGTTTAAGTGGTTGAAAGAATAGAATTGTCCAATTAATACATAATACAGATTAAATTTAAACAATTCCTATATCTTAAACCAAAGACAAAACTGAAACCTTGGCCTACTGAAAATTAATGTGTCCCTAAGCCTTTGTTTATCCAGGTGGCTAGAACCAGAAGACACTGGGAGGATCATCTTGGAAAGTAGCCAGAACAAATGCCCACAAGTCTTAATGGTAATCCTGCTGCCAATTCTTAAGATTCCTATTACCTTAGCATTTTCTAGTTCAGAAATTAATAATAGATAGGGACAAAAAAGAATGAGACACCTAGCCTGTTGTTTTATTCAGGAATATTTCATAAACAATTGAGAAATACTTAGAATATGACCCCCATGGATATGCTATAAGCCAAGACCAGGAGAATATGTTGATGCAACAAGAATTACATGGGCTTACGTGGATACCTGACACTAGGGAGGGGGTGGTATGAAGTTGAAAAGCTGCCGAAACCGGTTTGGCTCAGTGGATAGAGCATCGGCCTGCGGACTGAAGGGTCCCAGGTTCGATTCCAGTCAAGGGCGTGTGCCTGGGTTGCGAGCACATCCCCAGTGGGAGATGTGCAGGAGGCAGCTGATCGATGTTTCTCTCTCATTGATGTTTCTAACTCTCTATCTCTCTCCTTTCCTCTCTGTAGAAAATCAATAAAATATATTTAAAAAAAAAAAAGAAAAGCAGCCTACACATTTCAGACCCACTCTTTTAAAAAAAAAACACACACACACACATTTTTATTGATTTCAGAGAGGCAGGGAGAGGGAGAGAGATATAGAAACATCAATGATGAGAAAGAATCATTGATTGGCTGCCTCCTGCACACCCCCTACTGGGGATTGAGTCCACAACCCAGGCATGTGCCCTGACTGGGAATCGAACCATGACCTCCTGGTTCAAAGATCAATGCTTAACCATGCTCAACCACTGAGCTAAGTTGGCCAGGCCAGACCCGCTCTTATGTGAGAATTTGGGTACTATTGGTCATAATAATAGAAATATGATGTAAATATTTACTCTGCTTTAGTGTGATTGCTAAACAAGTTCTTAGCAAAATACCATAAAGTAGGAGCTCTGTAAGAGTTCATTTCTTTCCTCACTTCCCTTTCTTCCTCTCTTTGTCTCTTGTCTTATGATTATAACTAGAGGCCCCATGCATAGGTGGGGCCCTCAGCCTGGCCGGCGATCAGGGCCATCAGGGGGGCTGGCCAGTGGCAGGGATCGCAGGAGGTTGGCCTGCTAGCCCCCTACCAGGGCTGATCAGGGCGGGGGCTGGCCGGGGAGGAGGGGCTGTGGGAAGTTGGCCAGCCAGGGGGAGAGGGGCCATGGGAGGTTGGCTGTGGGAGGGCACTGATCACCAGGGGGCAGCTCCTGAGTTGAGTGTCTGCCCCCTGGTGGTCAGTGCATGTCATAGCGACTGGTCGATCAGCCGTTCCAGTCGTAAGGTTCGCTTAGGCATATATATATATATATATATATATATATATATATATTACAAAGAAGGGCTATAGAAAAAGTAAAACCATAGTTATAGAAGTTCTTTGACAACTCTAAAATTATAAATATTATTTTTCTCATATTTTTGTATAATATGTTCAAAATACATACAACAAAACTTCCCAGTATAAGCCTGGAAGCCTTTTGCTGAATACTGTACTTAATCTCCTAGACCAGCGGTCACCAACCTTTTGGACCTCACAGACCACTGGTTGGTGACCGCTATCCTAGACAATATTTTGTGCTTCTCTAAAGTGCATTAGATTTAAGCTGAACCTGATAAGAACTTCTTTACCATTAGCTTTAATAATGTTCTTGAGGCATATAATTTATGCAGTCAAGTATGTAACTAATGGGAAACCATCTATGAAAATTAATGCTTGTACCAAATATTAGAAGATTTTCTACATAAAGAAAAGCTTGTTTGTGTTCCCTCTTGGGATATTTCTCCATCACTTTTGAATTACATGTTGAAATTTCAAAAAATATATAATCAACTGATAAAAATGGAATGGCATTCCACTCGGAGGAGGAATTGAAAGGACTGTGTTCCACAGGCTGTCCTCAAGAACAGGGCATTTTTATGCTGCCCATTTAGCAACGTAGCAGAAACATCCCTGGCCCTCATCCATTTCTGAGTCAGTTTTTACTGTTGTCTTATTACTATAAAATTTAAAGTAACAGAAAGTTGCACAAAATGAAAGGGAATTAATAAAAAAAATTAGATATGATTACCTATAGAGGAGGTAAGATTGATAAGCAGTGTTGGTTTCTGTGAGCAATTTCTCTCAAGTGTGCAAGGGCCCTCCCACTTTGATGCTTTTTACCTACTTCGACTCTGCTATTTCTTCACATGCATTTAATCCACTTTTATGTCTCCTTCTTTACAACCTACTTCCTCTTGATCTTTTCTGAATTGAACCCTGTATGTCCAAGTGCTCAATGAATGTCCAAGTGCTCAAGTGGGCCACTCTAAAGCCCATTTGTGTCATCTGATAAGTGGTCCTCACCAGCTTGTTAGTTGCTTATGACAAATTACTGTTTTTATAATGTGACTAAAGCTGGGGAGGAAAGAATGGCGTTTGAGAAAGTCCTTAATAAAATAGTACCCCAGCCCTGGCCAGTTTCTCAGTGGTTAGAGCATCAGCCCACAGACCGAGGGGTCTTGGGTTTGATTCCTGGTCAAGGGCACATACCTGGGTTTCAGGTTTGATCCCTGACCCTGGTCAGGGCATGTGCAAGAGGCAACCAAACAATGTGTCTCTCACATGGATGTTTCTCTTTCTCTCTCTCTCTCTTTCCCCCCTTCCCTCCATTCCACTCTCCCTAAAAATCAATTGAAAAAATATCCTCAGGTGAGGATTAACAACAACAACAGCAAAAATAGTACCCTAGAGAGATTAAGAATGTAATTTTTGAATGAGAATGACAAAGCACAGAGGTGAAGGATTTTGCAGGAGCCTGACCTAACGGGTGTCGACCCTATTAGATAAAGTTAGGAGTTTAAATCAACAGAACTCTGTAATAAGATGGATGGAAGAGCATGGAAGAGCAGAGGAGGAATCTAATGTAAATCTCAGATCTGATGTTAGCACATAGGTGCACGATGATGCCATTTTACTCAGCTAGTGAACACTGGAAAGAGATCAATTTTGGAAGTTAGATAATGAGTCCAGTTTTGTACATATTGCATCTGAGATGTTTATGAGATATCTCATTGGAGTGGTGCAGAGTCCAGAGCTCAGATCTAACCGAGAGTGGTTAAGTGTGGGCCTCATTCACACAAATAGATTGCAACCAAGGCCACAGGAGCTACTGAAATTACCTATGAAGAGAAAGAAGAAAGTTTAAGACCAGGAATATAGGGATCTCCATATAGTAATTGCTCTGAGAAGGAGCCCACAAAATGAGACCATAGGAGTAGTCACAAAGTTTGGAGGAAGAGTGTCATATTACAGAAGTGAAGGGAAGGGTGTTTTAAAGGGGCCTGTCAACTGTGACAAATATTCAGAGGTCGTTCAAAATGATCCTGCTTTCTAAACCTCCCTATTTCTCAAGTACTCTGACAAGCTTGCTGAGAATTATAGATGGAGCCTTAAGAGTTTCCACTACTTGATGTTTTACATAAGTAAAAATGCCAGTAATGAATTTCAGCAAGATCATTCTCAAATGACAGAGTGTTCAACACTTAGAGAATTTGTTCTGGGTGATGTGAAGATCCCATTAGCAGGAGTTGATTTCATCATTTTAAATGGTCCAGGGCAAAATAAATGAACAACCCAAATAAATTCTTGTGATCCGTCAGCTGCTATTTTTAAAGAAAACATTATTCTGACACTTGTTAAAATGGTAAGGAAGACTATATTCAGGACTAATGGGATAGACAATCACATTAGGGAAGAGAGGTTGGCTCAACTCTGAATATAACAAGGAAAAGTGGGGATTTGTAGCCGAAGAGCAGAGTGGTAGGATGCACAGATAGGAGATGGCTAAGAGGAGAAGGAAGGTGGGCCACAATGATCAGGCATCACCTGAAGGGTTAGTGGAAGATGAGAAATTGCATCAGATATTGAGAATGATCAGATACTAAGGATGGGGGATTCTCTCTAAAATGACTTAGCAAGGTTCTTGCTACAACTGGGCTCTTAAGGATTAGTCAAGACAAGGCTCAGATGAGCCTGATTAAAGTTTGGTGAAGGAGAAAGTCTTTGTCACTATAGTATTATTTGCAATTTATTACATCTTATGCACTCACTCCTTAACTCCAGCCAAGCAGTACTGAGTCTAGACCTAGCACTCTATCTAGGGAACTCATAAAATTCAATGTTCCTATCACTATCATCCTAAAGCTACTCAGAAAATGAGTAAGATTTAAGGAAGAGAGGGAGCCATGTATTGTGAGGTTTAGTTGTCCATGTCACTCAAAATTTTGCACACAAAGATGAATGTACCTAAGTGTCCTGTTGTCGGGAACATTTAAGAGCAGTGTCAAGTCCACAAAATCAAAATGACTTGTTACCCCTCTTCACAAACCACGTTCCCTTGCATAGTTTAAACAAGAAAATCCTGATCAACAAAAATGATGAATCCTTTATCCCATCTTTCAGCACAAATGCACACAAAACAACCAATTGTCATTATCAAAAAATAACTAACCCTGACAATACTATTATTACTAGAGCATCATTTTATTTCTCAATGCCACACAACACAGAAACTGGAACATCTTTTGAAGATTAATACCAATAAACTAAATTGGCATTTCTCATTTTATAACCCCTGTGCATCAGGAAGAAACGCAGGGGAAAGTCTCACTGTTAGATGCTCTAGGGCAATGATGGCGAACCTTTTGAGCTCGGCGTGTCAGCATTTTGAAAAGCCCTAACTTAACTCTGGTGCCGTATCACATATAGAAATTTTTTGATATTTGCAACCATAGTAAAACAAAGACTTATATTTTTGATATTTATTTTATATATTTAAATGCCATTTAACAAAGAAAAATCAACCCAAAAAATGAGTTCGCGTGTCACCTCTGACACGCGTGTCATAGGTTCGCCATCACTGCTCTAGTGCAACAGGCAGTCCAAATAATGTTACATAACCTCTACTCATATTCCTCCGATTGACCTGAGTCCATACTGATCCCATGTCAGATAAGCATAGAAACAGTCCTCATCTATTGTCTCCTCTTTTCCTTCCTTTCTCACAATCTCTTAGGCCTCTCCCTCTCTTGAATTTCCTGTTCTCCTACCAGGATCCATTTTTACCTTGTTGACCTCTGGCCAGGCTGTCTGTCATTGGGTTCATTCATTATTCTCTTCAAAGGGGACTTCAGGTCCAGCTAAAAGGAAAAGGTAGAGGAGCTTCAAAAATAAAATTAAAAATTTTTTAAAAATAACAAACCTTTCTTCTGCTTAATTTTTCTCTTGCCAAACCTCAGGTGAATTGTTATACTAACAGTGTTTGTGTCATTTCTCAACCTTGTCAAAGAACTCCTGTAAAATTACCTGATGTGATCCGAGACCCTGGAGGGGTTGGGAAGGATCCCCGCCCAGAAAGGGAGCTCTTAGACCAAGTTACCCTGTGCTGTTCGACATCTCACCCCAGTGGTGTAGCTAGAACGTGGAAAACAGCACTGCAACCTGCCCAGCGGGCAGTGTGTGGCCTCTGTTCCATGTACAAGCCTATATTCATGTACTTATATTCTTTTTGAAACATCCTCACTCGCTTTTCCACACAAACGCCTCTCCCCGCCTCCTGCACTACTGCCAAGATTTCACACAGCCTTCTGTGATAATGTTCTTAACGGTCCTCTTGGACACCATCGCTGACTTTAGCGTGCTCCAGGCAGAAAACCCTTGATTCAGAGCTGCAGAAAGGGGTTCTATTCCTCCCTGTGTGGCAGGGGTAGCTGCTAGACTCATGGGAGCTGGGGAGCCACTGTGCTTCCCCCCGAAGGCGTGATCTCTCCCTTCCCCACCCACTCCTCATGATTAGGAAAAGAGAGACTCCTCTCCAGGCCACTTGTGAGGAAGGGGACCATCCCTTCCCTGGGAAACAGAAACAGAAGCCAAAACAGAAACAAACCCTACAGCATTCCTCATTTTCTCTGGATATTCTGGAAATAATTCAGCCAAGTTAGAACTGACGAGGTGCTGCTGAGCGTTGAGCTAGTGAGAGGAGGAGTGGGTGCCAGAAGGACCATGGATGCATTTGGTCAGCGAGTAACGTTTACAGGCTGAGCCATGTCAGGTGACAGGGCAGAGGCACAAGGACTATGTTAGAGGTGCTCTCTCTCCTCTCACTGTGGGATGGCAGTCTTGTCAAGAAGAGGCTTGCCCGGGAGATTTCTGGCCTACCTTTTAGAATTTAGCCAAAAGCTTAGTTCATCGTGCCTTGTTACCGGTCAGCAGAAATTAAATTGCAAAAACCTGGCTGATCGTCAGAATTACCTGGAGAGCTTCGTAAAGATGTAGATTCCCAGACACCCCCCTGGATTCACTCAGCAGAATTTCAGCAGCGAGGCCTGATTCTCCGCACAAATGAAGCTTTCAGCTGCCAGCTTGGAGAACCATTTTTACAGCTCGTAGAATCTAAGTCAGATCTGGGAGAGATCTATTCTAACGTTTCCATTTTTTTAATTAAAAAAGAACTTAAACTCAGAGTTGTTAAGTGCAATGTTGTATAATCATGACAATTTATTTTCTGAAAAAATATGCAGTCATGAAAAGCTGTGTGGAAAAAAAATATGTGCCTGGTGAGGAAATGTAGGAACCAAACTAACGATACACCGATTAAAACCTTTGGGCCAGCCATTGCTATCATATATGCACTTAACTTTCATTCATTTATTCACTAAAAAAAATGACAATAGCCCTAGCTGATTTGGCTCAATGTATAGAGAGTCAGCCTGCGGACTGAAGGGTCCCAGGTTCGATTCTGGTCAAGGTCACATGCCTGGGTTGTGGGCTCGATCCCCAGTAGGGGGCCTGCAGGAGGCAGCCGATCAACGATTCTCTCTCATCATTGATGTTTCTATCTCTCTCTCCCTCTTTCTTCCTCTCTGAAGTCAATAAAAACCTAGTGTGGGGTGAGAGACTACCAACAAGGGAGAAATAAAATACAGCGTAATCAGAAATAGCATGTCAGTGATAAAACACCAGGAAACAGGGATTTGACGTGTTTAGCAATCGGCGTCAGGTTGAAATTGTAGGCAAGATGGCCAGGGAAGGGTTTCATTGTGTGAAGGTTACTTTGGAAAGGAAGGACCTGAAGGAACTGAGAGCTAATCATGTATGTATCAGGGGTACAATTATCCAGGCAGAGGAAATAGCAAATACAAAGGCCCTGGAGTAGGAACATACCTGGTCTGTTAGGGCTGAGGACAGTGGGAATGTAGCAGAATGAATGAGGAGAGGAGGAGCAGGAGAGGTGTCGGGGAGGTAAAGGGAGGGGGTAGGGGAGGGGGGATCATATAGGACCTTGCAGGGTAAGCACTTGGGTTTTTAGTCTTGCCTGAAATGAAACATCAATAGAGGATTTTGGACACAAGAGTGTCAAGTCCCAACATATATTTGAATGAGACATCTCCGTGCAGAGTTGCAACCAGATTGAAGGGCAGTAACAGAAGTAGGGTGGCCAGATATGAAGCAACTGCGATACTTTAACTACATGTGCTGGGCAAGAGAATTAACATATGCCTCAGAGTGACATAGTAGGGAGGCCAGGAGTCTGCAGTTCCCTCTGCCTGCTTGGCTCCCACACATCCTACGGTGAGAGCATTCTGCCACCACCAGAGTGATGCTAGCAGTTACAGGTGAGTGATTATCTTCCTCCCTGGTCTCCAAACACCAAATAAGTCCTCAGAGCATCCACATCAGTCAGACCCCTTGTGCTGGTTCTGGAGACAGGTGAGGGCACAGCATCAGCATCTGTTTGAGGCCCTATGAACTTGAGGCAACAAGTGCTTCCTACAGTCTCTCTTGTCCTTCTTGTTTTTCCCAAGTGTTTTTGCATCGAGTGTTCTATAAGCTCTCTGATCTCATTGCTCCCGAAGAAACTAACTTCTCCGTGTAATTAGGGCTGCAGCCTTTCCATCATTGTTGCAACTGAGTATCTTGTCCCCTCCAAAGCACTTATTAAAACACATAATTTTAAGCTTTTAGGTATGGAGCTGTTGGGCTGTTTCTAGGTGAAAACATATATTTGCTCCAGTCTGCCACTGCACTTCAAATGTTTCCTCTAAAGCATAATCCTGTAATATGAATGGTTATCAGCCCTGGCCAGTGTTGCTCAGTGGTCAGAGCATCGCCCCACACACCGAAGAGACACAGGTTCAATTCCTGTGGTCAAGGGCAAGTACCTGGGTTATAGGTTCAATCCACACTGCCCCAGTTGGGATGTGTGCAGGAGGAAACTAATCAATAGGTCTCTCTCACATCGATGTTTCTGTCTGTCTGTCTCTCTTTCCTCCCTCCTTCCTTCCCTCCCACTCTCTCTAAAAAATCAACAGAAAAAATATCCTCAGGTGAGGATTAACAACGACAAAAAGAATGGCTATCATTATGAAATGGAAAGTTTTGTAATACATATGGAAAATTCCTAGCAAATATCACACTGTATTTTAATCCTTTTAACTGACCATACTGATTTGCCAGTCAAATCTGTTCTTATAATGCTGCTTGTTTTTCCCAAATCCACAAACACCTGCCAACTTCAGATGTATTTTAAGTGTCCATAGCATTAGTAGAAAAACATTGAAAACCCCTCCAACTCAATCATTTGCCACTACAGAGACTGGGCTCTATACAAATAAAAACATCGAAGGGGGAAGGTAGAGAAATCTTCAAGAAGTAAAACTAATCTGATTTCCAAGAAGTAAAATATTTGTGCAAAAAATAAGTGAATCATCTATTCCAGAGAATTACCATTCTCAAGAGTTCACTGTAAAAGTCTAGAGAAGGACAGAAAACTAGGAAGGTTTTTTATTGTCATTTTGTTTTTTGTGCAAGCAGTGAGAGGAATGTCTTGACAGATGTGCCAGTTTTCAAGTCCAAGTATGACAATAGTTGAAACTGGACTCCCTTGTGGTTACTGAGAAATATACACAGCTTTCAAAACCAACATGTAGGTGAGTCAGAGTGATGGGCATTTGTACAGAGGAGGAAGCTGACATAGTCTTTCAGGCCAAACAGTAAACCTGGGTGGCTCTGGCGGAATGAGGTATTTAATCACCTCACCCTCAAGAGTCTTTCTTCTTGAGTAAATAGTTGGCAGCCTTGGTCATTAGCTTGAAAGGCAGAGAGAAAAGCAAGGGTTCACAAGCGAGGACCCAGCAGAGGTGTTTGTTTAGGCTAAATCCTAAATGTCCTGTAGGGCCCAACTCAGTGTTGCCTCTTCCCTGCACAGCTGTGACTGTAGGAGCCATCGCATCTGATTCATTCTCTATGTGTCCCTGTGTCCAATTACTGAATAAATGAAAGAAGAAGATGACCATGGAGGATACTTAAGACCCAACTGGGAACATGTGTGCTTCCCATTGCTAGAGATATCTGAATCAGAAACTAGATCAGCAATTCTCTGTTCAAGGAGCACGCTTGAGTGGTAGCATAATGAAGGGGTCAAACGGGAAACAGCCTTTTTAGAAATATTTAGAAAAATATAAAAAAAGCTCTCCAACCATTCACTGAGCCACCCATCAGGACTGCATCACTGTTTACACAGAACTATTAACTTCCTGGATTCCCCAGGCAATGCTTTCAGGTAGCATAGGTTCTTGGTCCTGCCTCTCCACCACATCTCCTTTCTCGAATTAGCAAGTTGCAGCCTGCTTTCCTCCCCTATGTCCCTCCCAGCCTTCCACACCTGTCGGATATCTCTGCAACAGTGGGTAGCTGTGTGATGGCAAAACACAAATTTTATTCATTGATTCCAGTTGGCAGGTGACCTCTGAAGAGCTGGAGGGACACCAGTGTCTAAGATCCGCTCCCTTAGAAAATAATCAGCTGGGGATGTTGTAGAAAAAACTCCTAAACAGGCGGGACCACATCGCTCACAAAATGCACATTCCAATCCTCAGTGTCTAAGATACTCTTTACACTATAATTTGTTCTGCTGTGAACTATTTAGTCATTTTGACAGAATTCTCACGTGGCACTTTGCTAAGAGTGTTGAGAATATGAAGAATGAGAAGTTGGAAATAGTCAAAGGCAAATGTCACAATTTCTTCTGGGCCTTTTTTCTTTCCAGGCTGACATTACAGAACTAAGCATAGTCTGGCCCAGCTGTGGGCAGAGGGTTCCGTTATCTATCCTCTTCCTGAACCTTTCTAAACCTGTGCAACTACATCACCCCTTCTCCTACCTCCTCTTCGCTATGCCCGAAAGCCCTCATTCTCACTCTTGGAGGCAGACAGAGAAGAATTCGTGAAAAATGGCGTGTGTTTGTGAAAACCTCCACAACAGTAGCCATTTTAATGAGTTCATATTCTGACTGTGGCTAATCAGATTTGCACCCCCTCTCTGACAGATGAGAAGAATTTCTCTTGTCTCTGGTTCTCCTTGAGCCTCTGGTATGGGTTACACCTAAGATTATCTGTTCAGATGGCAAAACCTCACACTCTAGGTTGGCCGTGGCCTTGGCAAGGCTACCTGAGCTGCTAGGGAAAGCCTAGCAGAGACCACAGGTGTTTGAGATTTGGGGACATGTAACACTGCTGGGGCCTTAGGGCCACACATCCCTTCCAGATTAGGGAGCCTCAACTAGGAGACAGCAGGTCATGAGAAGGTTAGTGGTAGAGTCTGGAAAACTGTAGCCTTGGGTTATTTCCAATACAAATAGGATCTGAGACTCCTGGAGTCCCCCACTTTGTTGAAGAGTTTAGAACACTTTTGATGTTTGTAATGTGTTTAGAAACAGACGAACATATTTTTGTTCTGGGTGTAAAGAGGTTATTTAGTAGTAAAACACACTTGTTATGAGAAATTTCTTTTTTGGTGTATATATTCTTTAACTTATCACATCATCATTTTCATTTAATACACAAAAACGGTGCAGTAGGAATCGAAGGCCTCATGCCATCTCTCCTTTTCTTACCTTCACATTCCTTCTCTACTCCTTTTCCAACTGTCTTCACCCTGTGCTACAGTCTGAATGCGCCCACCCCCATATTCATGTGTTGTATCCCTAACCTCCCCTGTAGTAGTAGAAGGAGTTGGTGCCTTTGGAAATTAATTAGGTTTAAATGAGGTCAGGAGGATGAGGCTCTCTTACTAAGATTAGTGCCCCTATAAGAAGAAACACAAAGAGCTTATGGTTTCTCTCTACCAGGTGAGGACACACAGAAAGGTGGCTATCTGCACACCAAGTAAGGGAGTTTTCACCAGAACACAATCATGCTGGAACCATGATCTTGGACATCCAGCCTCTAGAACTCTGACAAAATAACTTTCTGTTAAATCCCCCAGTCTATGGTATTTTGTTATGGGAACCTGAGCTGACCAAGACACCCGGCCTCTCTTTCTCTACTACTTCTCTCTTCTGGGAGGACAGAGACAGAAATGTAGACCTACTGACAACAATCCCTATGGAATGCCACCTGCTGCATTTTTGTCCCTTTATCATCAGAATTAGGTGAACAAACTATTCTACCTACATTGCAAACTATTCTACCCTTTTGACCAGATTGCCTTCTGGAGTGACAGTAAACCCTTTCTTCATTGTGCCAATTGGTAGAGAGAACTTTTCCTGAAAGGAAGGGGAACACTGGGGAAAGAAAAGTTTGGAGGGGCCTGGTCGGTATGGCTCAGTGGTTGAGAGTTGACCCAGGAACCAAGAGGTCACCAATTTGATTCCCGGTTAGGGCACATGCCCAGGTTGCGGGCTCCAACTCCAGTAGGAGGCAGCCAATCATAGATGTTTCTCTCTCATAGATGTTTCTATATCTCTATCCCTCTCCCTGTCTCTCTCTAAAATTAATTTTAAAAAATATATTTTAAAAAAGAAAAGATTGGAGGAGAGGTCAAAGAGAAGGTGACAGGCCCCGTACCAGGCGAGAGGGTCCTAATGCACCCCTCCATTCCTGAGCCTCACTGAGCCCCAGGTTTCCCCATCCTTTCCTTAGCATCTTCCCAGTGCCTCTTGCTGCCACTCCCATCTTTTCTCTTTTCTTTTCTCTCCTGTTGAAATTCACTTTAACACATAAGAACCCATCCTCCCAAGCCCCAATTATCATGCCTCTACCCTCTGGGGTAACAGAAAGGCAATCTATGTATGTGCTAAGAGTTGAGGACCAGTCCTCGTCCCTCCCAAAGAACAATTGTACACATTAACTAGAGCCATGTACAAGGAACACATTCACCTGGGCCTCAGAGAGTACTCATCCAAAAAGAAACTCAGGATGTAAAAGGTGAAGAGATTGAGAAGTACAAATTGGTAGTTACAAAGTATTCTTGTGGATGTCAAGTACAGGATAGGGAATATAGTCAATAATATTGTAATAACTATGTATGGTGTCAAGTGGGTACTGGAAATATCAGGGGGGACATAGTGATTAGTATATGATTACCTAACCACTATGCATACACCTGAAATTAATACAAAATAATATGAATGTAGTTGAAAAAAATTGTTAAATAAAAATAAAAGGAAACTAGCCCAGTCACTATTCAATAGAAAATGATGAGCCACAAATAATATTTTAAATTTTTTAGTAGCCACATTTTTCAAAAAGTAAAAACAAATGAGTGAAATTAATCTTTAAAATGTATTTTAACACAATAGATCCCAAATATCATTTTAATACATAATTCTTAAAATTTAATGAGATATTTCACATTTTTTTAAACTAAGTCTTTTTAAAAATATATTTTTTTATTGAATTCAGAGAGGAAGGAAAGAGAGAGGTAGAAACATCAATGATGAAAGATAATCATTGATTGGTTGCCTCCTACATGCCCCACTCAGGGAATAGAGCCACAACCCAGCATGTGCCCCAACCTATAAGGCAACCATGACCTCCTGGTCCATAGGTTGACGCTTAACCACTGAGCCATGCCGGCCAAGCTAAACTAAGTCTTTTCAATCAAATGTGCATCGCAATTATAGCATATCTCAATTCAGAGTAGCCACATTCAGTTGGTTAATGGCCACATATGATTAGTGGCTATCATATTGGACAGCACAGCTCTGGCAGGTAAAAGGAAAGGTGAGGCCCTGGCCTATTGCCATATGGACTCCCATCTGGGCATAAAAGCACAGGCCTACTGCAGACGCACCAAACAAAATGCTCCTTTAAGATCTGAGATTTTTTCATGGCTTTTAAAGAAAGATAATAAAAATATATATATTCCTTAAATATTATTGTTAGAATTTCAAATGTTCAAAAAAAAAATTTCTCCATGGTTTCTTAAAAGCTAAGTACGTTGCTAATAATAATTTCTAGGAGCAGAAACAGTCTGATCTCTCCTCCCATCAGTTTTATGAGGCCAAAAGCACCCTGCCCACTGTGTAATTCAGTGCACAAGCTTTCACCCTGGGCTCCCTCAGGAAAGTGATGACTTCAAATTAGTCCTATTTGCCGAGAAATGGGTGACTGCCTGCCTTTATGGACTACCACAGCTAAGCCGTCTCATCTTCAGCAGCTACACAATAGTAGCAGGCTTTGTAGTCTCAACTAGAAGTGTAGCTGTGGGGTTTGTTCTCACTGGGGATCGAGTGCATGCTGAACCTTCTACTTAACAACTAGCTATCAAGGCCGTCAGATTCATCCATATGCTACTGGCTCTATTATTCCTACAATGGAACCCAAATATTGGTGTCTCTTCCTATCGCTGAAGTCTGCCTTTTTACATAACGCAAGAAATAATTTTAATGGTTTTTGGAAATTTCAGGATGAGAGTGTTAAAGAAGATGTTGCTAAAGTCTAATGGGATGAGGTTTGCTTTCAGCAGCTAAATTGTTTGATGGTTGAGTGAGATTTCTTTTCCAGGATCTCCGGCTGCCGGCCACTCATCTTTCACCCATTTGTTGGAGCCTTTCCCTCCTTACTCAGGGCTTTATCCTTATCTGAGGAGTTAAAATGATAGAAATTGATAAAGGATAAGTTTTTATGTCCAGGAAGTATTTGTGATTTTCATTAAGAAATGCTCAGAAGCCTTCAGACCTAAAACAAACGAATCTCTATGGGAGATCCCATGCTAATAGAGTTTTTCTAGATCAGCTCAAATTATGCTCTGCCAATGCTAAAGAAACTAGTCTTTTCTCATTACCACTTCTCCCAGAAGGGGCAATGACCTTCTCCACTCTCCCTCCCCCCACCCCTTTGAATTAAAATTCAAATTGAAGCATATTTCTACTTGAATGTAGCTTTTGTGAAAGTCCTAGGGAAAGGGGTAACATGCAACTTGGGATGGCTTTTGTTTTCAGATTGGATTTTCAAGGACCGCCCATTCCCAGGGTTAATTGGGAGTTAAATGCGCATCAGAAAGAGTTGGCAAAGACTGATTCTGCTCCCTCTCCAGGGGCTTCCAAGTTCTTTTTTCATGAGCACCCAGAATCTTTCCCCCTCAGTGGGATCCAGATTCTATTCTCAGTATCTTTGACCAGAGGATGCAACATCTGTGTTGTCTTTTAAGAACGTGAGAAAAGAAGCTTTTCATCTTCCCTCTCTTTGAGTTCTGGGAAATTCAATTAAAACTGCTCAGACTTTCCTTTTCCTGTTTGTTTTAGAAGACAACTCACCGGAAGAGTCCTGTGGCAGTCTCCCGCCTGTGGAAGAAGGTGATCGGAGAATGAGCCTGATTATGGAGTTGTCAACCCAGATTTCCCTTCAGACTGAGAAGATAACTCAGCTGCAAGAAGTTTTAGAGAAAAAGGAAAGGAAGATTCAGGAGCTGGAAGCCCAGCGGGGGGCTCATCCTGCCCAAGAGGTCCAGGTCTCTCCAGAATGTTTACAAGAAGCCCCAAATTTATTTAATAATAGCATTATTTCTGTCGTCTCTGATAAGGATATGTAAAGATTCCCAGTAAAATAAATAAAAGTTTATTGTTATCAAGGTAAAGTCCAGAACCCAAATAGACTCCTCATTGGCAAGCTCAAGTTCAATTTCATGGGTTTGAATACATCTTATAATGTTCATATTGAAAAGAAACAAAACAAAAAAAGTATTCAGAAGCAAACACTGCATGTTTCCCCTGTAGGCATCAGTAGTCATGTAATCCATACTACATTTTCAGGCGTTCCTGGTAACAGTGGGAGAGGGAAAACCACAAAACTAGACAGAGTGAAAGGACTTAGCATCATCCTCTTATGAGAGGTTTGTCACACTGCACGGGAGGGGTGCCACCAATCCCATGTTAGTGTACAGCTCAATTGTGAACAGAAAGTGTCATGGAAGGCAAGCTTCAAACAAATAGCCATGAGGTCCATCCTTTCGTGTCCTCTAGAATGTGTTTGTGTACAGCGTTCAGTGTTTTATTAACATTTAGCATGTGTAGAAATTAAATAAAACCAAAGCAATCGAAAGAAAGGAAGGAAGAATGGATGGATGAATCAGAGCTGCAGTCCTTTGGGAACAGTGTCCTGGGACAGCATCTCCTTGGGAAAACACAAAACGCTGATTTTTCCCTTAGGAACAAGACCAAGAGCAGAGCAAAATATATTGCTCTGTTCTGAATGTACCAAGAAGTTGTGAACAGCACAAAATATTATCAGGAAAAATAGAGGGTGGGCAAAGGAAAGCTACCTTGTAATCAGTGGAATAGAATGAGTCATATTTCTTCTCCATGTATCCCCCCTCAAATGAACTATTTTCCATCCAAAAGGAGCAACTAGGCACTAACTTTAAGGAAGACTTTGGTACCTAGTTCTTACTGTCCTAATACAGCATGACTCAGGCTAACAGCTCTAGCTCTTCCATTCTTCTGACTGTATTACTATCTCTCTATTTAATTCAACTAGTTCAACAAATACTCATTAAAACTCTTCTATCTACCAGGCATAATAATCGATGCTAGAAATAACACAGCAAACATGAGTGTCACAACTTTTATCATTCAGGATTCATAGAAACACAAGAGTCCCCTTAAATGTAGGGGTGATTGTAATGAGAGATGGGAAATGGAGAAGAGAATGTGGGGGTGACTGTGGGTAAACCTGATTAGTACAGCTTTAGTAGAGGTTCTCAAATTTATAAGCATGGGTGATCAGTAAGAATGCATAATCCTGGGCTTAGGTGCACAGCCTGGGAGTATGCATTTTAACAAACACATGTGGCATTCCTGATGACTGCATTTCAGGAATTACATTTTATTTTTTAATTCTTTTCTTTCTTTCCATCACCATTTATCTTTCCTATACTTCTTCTACCTCCACCCCCGCCCCAGTCACCATGCTATTGTTCATGTCCATGAGCTCTTTCTCTCTTCTTTGCTCAATCCCTACACACACACACACACACACACACCACCCCAAGAATTACATTTTAAAACACATTGGTTTAGGGCTGGCTTCAAGCAAAGCTGTCACACATTTGCTCCCCGCCTGAAAGGCTATCCCCCTGAAGGAGAACCATTCCTTGCAGACCAGGGTGAGGAGTCTTCTACCATATTTAACTAGTTTATAATCTGACTGTGGATCCTGACTATCTGCAAAACAAAGTTTCTAAACTTGGCCTTTTTTCTTAAGGATGTAATTGAGTTTGGGACTCAAAGTAGTTTGTAACATTGACTCTAGAGTTTCACTTAAACAACTATGAGTTTGACCAGTAGGTTCTGTTTTCATACAAAGCTGGAATCTGCCTATATTTGTTTATCACCTCAGAGTTTCACCTGAAATGTCTGCAAGTATGCATAGACACAGTCTATCGTCAGAAATGGAACCAATGTGCAAATGCAGGAGTGATTGTACTGAGAGACTGTAATGAGAGAATGTATGGACTCATTCAAATCATGAGTACATACCTCGCCCAAAAAACGACTCAAAGCACTTTTCCATGGAATCTAGTTTGACCCCTACAGATTCCACTTCGGAAGCCCCTTCTCTCTGGTTCCTCCTTTTTACCTCCGTAAGTTCTATGATCTCCTTTCTCCCAATTCCAGGCTTGAAGTTTTGCCTATTGCTTCTAATACCATTGGTGAGGCCGAAGGTCAGCATGTCCTTACTGTGAGAAAGCTTTATGTCTCTGTTAAGAGTGGACTGTCTCCAAGACAAACTATCATCTCCGCCATTTTGATATGTTATGATAATCAAGGTTTCATCATTTTATTTTACCAAAGATTGTCTCAAACCCATGAAATATTGAGAGTGAGCTAGATGGGAAGGGAGGGAGAGAACAAGAAAATCCTATTACCTCCCAGACAGGGTGATGGTAACTTCTAGATCAATTTCCCCTGGCTCATGCCCTGGCTGGCCCTCAGCAGGAAAGCAGCAGAGATAAAATAACAGGCAGAGCTGAAACTGCTGTTAATAATTAATTGAGCCTGTCATCTCTCAATAGGCAAGGACCAGCCAATGAAGAAGAAAGCCTCCAGGGTCATATTACCCTGCAGAGTTATCTTTACAAGAAGCTGATCTTGACTGAGGTCTAGGTTATCTCCAAATCAGAAGTGGGAAAGAGATTTGGCCCAACAATGAATATACTAATCTCTATTAGTGACACCTTGGTAATATGAATTCTTTAAATATCCAGGTTTTATTGAGGTATGGGGGTGGTAAGAAACAGTGTTACTGGGCTCTAAGGCATTTCTAAGTAAAAAATGTCATATTCCCAGTGGAATATTTATGCCATTGTATGCCCCCCAAAGTTTATTTTTATTTTCTACCATCCCCCCACCCCCCCGGGATTTGAAGAGTAAGCTTTAGCTCTACTAAAGCTGTGCTAATCAGGTTTAACCAAACAAACTAAAAATCACATTATAGCCCATACTATAAGTCAAAATCTCATTTTCTTGCCAGGCCAGTGTAGCTAAGTGATTGAGCATCATCCTATGAATCAGGAGGTCATAGTTTGATTCCTGCTCAGGGCACACGCCCCAGTTACAGGCTCAATCCCCAGTAGGGGGCTTGCAGGAGGCAGCTGATCAATGATTCTCTCTCATCATTGATGTTTCAATCTATCTCTCTGTTCTTCTCTGAAATCAGTTAATATATATATAGATATAGATATATATTATATATGTTATATATATAAGATATATATATATATATATATATAAATATAAAGTTTCATTTTCTCAGGAACAATCTGGGTTGTTGAAGTGGTCTACTGATCTTTAAACTACCTGGTGTAAATAGCACAAAGCAATTAGCATAATGATGAACCTATTTCTTAATGAAAATTTGACAAATCATCAGGTTATCTGATTCAAAAATAACTAGGAAATCCAGAAAAATATTTAACAAGTAACTTACACCATTCTCTAATAGTCTCAAAACATTTAAATAAATATATGCATAATTTTAATCTTCCTTTTTTACTAGTCATTAACTTTTCTCAGAGAGTTAAATTGAATGTGTGATATGTCTAACTAATTTAAATAAATGTTCAAGTTAACAACTTAGTTTCACTATTATGTACATGGTGAGCTGAAATCATAACAACACACTTGTTCAAGGTTAGCAGGAAAGCAAGTCATTGAAGAAAAAAATGCCCAGAAATCTGGAGGCAGAGGGTGGGGGAGCAAAGTTTAGCAAAAGCAAATAAATTCTAATACTTTATGCCTAAATGCATTTCTGGGAAAGAATGATTCAGTCAAGTTATAATTATCTCCTAAACTGCTGTGCTTATCCCAAAACACAATCATTTGTTTTTACATTACACTGAAGTAAAGAATTTTTCCTTTAATGAGACAAATAGAGAAGTGTTGATGAATGTTGCAGGCCTAAGTTAAAATAATATTTACTTGGCAATTATCAAGAAAGGGATTGCAGGGACAGTTCCAAAAGATATAACAAAACACTTTTGAAGGACTTAGAAAATCAAAAGTCTGAGATTCAAAAAGTCTGGCTCTCATAATTTGAAAAAATCAGACAAAAACTAAAAAATAATAAATTGTAAAGAATAAATTATTAGTATAATTTTCCCCTGCTATTACAATAAAATCTTTTCTTAAGATTTCTTGAAGAAAAAAATACATTTCATAGATTTTCCAGACACCTGAGAGCTTTTTTGCTAATACAGGAGAATCAAGTTCAAATAGGAAATAACATTTTTTAAAATAAAAGTACTAGTATACTCAGAAAAGTTCACAGCAACAGAGCTGGCCATGAGATTTCTGATAGCTAATGAAACTGGGACTTTTATGAAATAAAACAAAACCAAAAACAGTTCTTATTCCCAGCTTCCCAGAGAAATTGACCATCTGGAGTCAGATATTCAATACATTTCCAATAACATGAGCCCGTGGCAAGATGACCATTTTCATCTATGAGGTTTGCATTTGAGTGTGTGTGTGTGTGTGTGTGTGTGTGTGTTAATGACTCTTACTGCTCAAATTCAATAATACCCAATCCTTTGTTCTTGGATGCAAAAGTCATACAGCAAACGGTCTAATAATTATTTTAAATCCATCTTCCTAAATGTCACAAGTCATCTTTGCCAAGAGTTTATTATCTGATGTCACATTTTTTCATAGAATGAAATCACAGGTAAAGAATGAAAGCAAAAAGGAAGAGAAAGAACGAGTCCAGAACAAGCTTTTTGTCATATGAGGTCCAAACCATGACAACAGTGAGCTCTAGTTAAAAGAAAAGGCTGATAATATAATCCTTGGCCTTATAGTAAAAGGTGTACCTTATTGATTAGCTCCTATTTCAATGAAGTTGATATGATTACGGTGAAAGAGAAAAGCAGGTACAGTGGATGCCTTATAATCTTGTTAGGGACCAGCATTTACTAGCCATCAGTTATTGCTTTCGGGATATAGCAGGCCCTCAGTGGGATTACCCACAAGGAACATGAGGCAGATGAATTCTGAGGCCCAGGGTCCCAGGCCCTGTCAAGAGTCCCATCCCCATGTGTGGCTTGGATAAAACAAAGCAGCAGATCTGAGGGGACCAAGCTGACTAGGAAGATAGGGGACTCAACATCATCAGAGGACAGAAGGGTCTCAGAACCAAGACTCCTGACATGAAGCCAGTGAGAGAAGAGACCCAGAATGACTGAGGTCAAACTTCCTGCCCCCCTGGTGGGATGGGGACTCCAAGTCCATATTTAGATAATTTATAGAAAATAGAGAAAAGGAATTCCCGCAGACTTGAGTTTGCAGATTGAGATTCACATGAGCCACACTATTAAAAGTTTCCATTAAAAGTCTAAATCACTAAGACTCCACACTTCCATCCAGAAATTCCTGCTGGGTCCAACTTTCTGTTAAGTTCTGCTTCCCAAGAAATGTATGGAAATCACACCATATTGGTGACTCAACACCTCAGTCTGCTGTTCTCACCACAGATGCTTGAGGGGGCAATCTCCTGCCATGTTCTGACTGTCCACCCCATGTCCCCACACTTTCCCTCTGCTACCCTGATGAGCTCAGGACACCATCAGAAGCATCTCCCTTAACTCTCCGAAGCATAACCAAGCCATGCTATGGTATTTAACAAAACTTTATTAAATGCTTGGGAATAATCAAGATATGGTGCAAAAAATCACACAGCTAATTTAATTTACTCATAGTCCTAAACTTAAGATCGCAAGTTCTTGCTTTATTCTCAGTAGACACCAGCTTAGCTATTACCCTTGGAATATCATTACAGATACCCTAACTCTTCCTCCAGAGAGAGGAACAGGTCTCTGCTTCCCCTAGTCCAAAACTGTTCATTTTGAATCCTAGGATGACTAATTATGATAACATTCTTCTTCAGGAGAAAACTCCACCCTGCCCACAGGGTGGGGTCTGACTTCATGAACTCCAACCATATGTCCTAGAACCTGGGTTATTCAAGCTTAAATAACACCCTCTGTGGGATACCAACGGTCCTATAAATATCTATGCTTCCGAGGAAGTATTCTCAATATAGACTACTTCACAGAGGTGCTAAGAATCAGCCTGCACATCTCCAATCGTGTATGTAGCGACTTCATTCTCAAGAAGGAGAAATAGGTATTTGCTTTACATTTCTGTAATTAAATGAGCATTTGTGTCATTTTTCAAACATAAAGGCAGGCATCCTCCGAGATGAATTAAAATCATGACTCTAGAAATCCAGCTACTGATTTCCAGAGCTCTTGTGGTCAAACAAATAAAGTCACTTTATCTGCCATATCATCCCCTACCATTCCAAAGACTATGCAGAGCAGCACCACTATAAATCGAAGTAGCCATCTTTTCACCACACTGCCATTTCCGGCAAAAGTTCCCATTTTCTTAAAAATAAAGCAAGAGCCAGAGTATATGTTCTGTTATTCACTCAACAAATATTTACTGAGTACTTATTATGTGCTTGTACTTATTATATGCTCTATCAGTCATGTCAAATGTCTAGATTTAGCTCAAATTTACATATACAATAATAGAACATTTATTATTGCCTCAGTTGTTTACTATAACATTTAAGTTTGTTAAATAGTAAGTTCAAGAAATGTCTGGTAAAAAAAAATCAGGAGAGAGGCTTTCTTCACCACAATTCCTTTTATAAACACAGTTGGGATTGAATAGAGGAATTTTTTTTTTAACTCTCCATGGACTTTCTTGAGTGGATAAATGCGGTGAACAACATTCAGAGAGTCGGGTCATGTACAATCTGCTGCGGACTGCAGATTGAGACCTGGGGGAAGGTCTAGGGATAGAGAAAGCTGTGACTCTTTGTTCTCCATTTTACCTCCAACCTAGCAAAGATGCCAAGATTTAAATTAACCTGATTATACTCTGGGAGTTACTCCATCTTAGTATTTTACCACAGAAACTTAAACCCATTTCTTGAGCTTTTTCACTAGATTGAATCTTGCTAAGAACTTTAATAAACTGAGATCCTAAAGACAGAGAATTTTTTTCCATCGTGTTGTTTACTCCACAATTTTTAAGCACGGCAGTTATCACCTAAAATGTTAGAGAGCCTGAGAATCAGGAGCTCGGGCTGTAATGGTGGGAGTTGTTTGCAGCCTCAGCCCACTGACAGATCCAGGAGACCTAATCAAATATGGAAATTGAATAGGCCCCTAGAGTGATATATAATTTCACAGAACACATTCCCATCTGCTATTTTTTTCCGGTAAGAACTGAAAAAACTGCGTACTGAGAAAACAGAGTTAGACTTAAAAAGGGAGCCTGTGTTTATATCGAAACTTCTTTTCTTTAGTAATTAAAATCAGAAAATAAAATACTTACATTTCAAAACAAAGATATGGAAAACTCTTCTGGAGATTAAAGCCCAAGAAACCCCATCTGTTCCACTGCTTCACTAACCTCTCTAGAGGAGTAATAAATCACTTTTTAAATTTTTTATTGAATTTATTAGGGGAAGATTGGTTAATAAAATTATGTTTCAGGTGTATAATTCTATAATACATCATCTGCGTATTGTATTGTGTATATACCACCCCAAGTCAAGTCTCTTTCCATCACTGTTTATCCCCTCTTTACCCTTTTCTACATCACTCCACCCCCTTTCCTTCTAGTAATCACCATACTGTTGTCTGTGCCTACGAGGTTTTTTTGTGGTTTTTTTTCTTAATTCCTTTACTTTTTAAATATATTTTTATTGATTTCATAGAGGAAGGGAAAGGGACGGAGAGATAGAAACATTAATGATGAGAGAGAATCATTGATTGGCTGCCTCCTGCACACCCCCCACTAGGCATGGGAGCCCACAACCCAGGCATGTGCCCTGCCCTAACCTGGAATTGAACTGTGACCAACTCGTTCATAGGTTGATGCTTAACCACTGAGTCATACAGCTTTTTTATCCACTTATCTACTGCTGGGCACTTGGACTGCTTCCAAATCTTGTCTACGATAAACAATGCTACAGTGAAAATAGGGGTGCACATATTCCTTCTAATTAGTGTTTTGGCTTCTCCAGATATATTCACAGAAAAGAAATTGCTGGGTCATAAGGCAGTTCCATTTTTAATTTTTTCACATAACTCCATACTGCTTACCACAGTGGCTACAGCAATCTGTATTCCCATCTACAGTGCATGAGGGTTCCCTTTTCTCCACACCCTTGCCAGCACTTGTTGTTTGTTGATTTATTGATAATAGTCATTCTGACAGTTATGAGATGATATCTCATTGTGGTTTTCACTTGTATTTCTCTGATGATTAGTGATGTTGAACATCTTTTCATTTGTCTATTGGTCATCTGTATGTCTATTGGAGAAGTCTATATTCGGGTCCTTCACCCATTTTTTAATTTGTTTGTCTTTTTGGTGTTGAGTTGTATAAGTTCTTAATAAATTTTGGATATTTACCCCTTACCAGATATATCATTGGTAAATATGTTCTCCCATTCAATTGGTTGTCTTTTCACTTTGTTGATGGTTTCCTTTACTGTGCAAAAACTTTCCAGTTTGATATAGTCCCATTTGTTTATATTTTCTTTTGTTTCTCTTGCCCAAGGAGATATATCAGAAAAAAATATTGCTATGAGAAATGTCTGAGACTTTACTGCCTATGTTTTCTTCTAGGATTTTTACAGTTTTGAATCTAACATTTGTCTTTGGTCCATTTTGAGTTTATTCTTGTGTATGGTGGAAGAAAAGTAGTCTAGTTTCATTATTTTGCAGATATCTGTGCAATTTTCCCAACACCATTTATTGACTAGACTGTCATTTCCCCCATTGTATGTTCTTGCCTCCTTTTTCAAACATTAATTGATCATAAAATTGTGGGTTTATTTCTGGACTCTATCTGTTCCATTGATCTATGTGTCTGTTATTATACCAGTGGCATGCTGTTTTGATTACTATGGCCTTGTAGTATAGTTTGATATCAGGTATTATGACACCTCCAACTTTGTTCTTCTTTCTCTAGATTACTGTGGCTATTTGGGATCTTTTGTGGTACCATATAAATTTTTGAAATATTTGTTCTAGTTCTGTGAAATATGCCATTGATATCTTGATAAGAATTGCATTGAATCTATAGATTGCTTTGGGTAATATGAACATTTTAATGATGTTAATTCTTCATATCCTTGAACACAGTTTATGTTTCCACTTATTTGTATCTTCTTCAATTCCTTTCTTCAGTGTCTTATAATTTTCTGAATGCAGATCTTTTACATCCTTGATTACATTTATTCTTAGATATTTAATTTTTGATGCAATTGTGAATGGGATTGTTTACTTAGTTTCCCTTTCTGACACTTCATTATTGATGTATAAAAATGTAACCGACTTCTGTATATTTATTTTGTATGCTGCTACTTTACTGAGTTCATTTATCAGTTCTAATAGTTTATGGGTGCAGTCTTTAGGGTTCTCTATACATATAGCATCATTTCATCTGCAAGAATAATAAATCTTTAGATCAAATGAAAATTTCTATGTTATTATGGAAAATAAAGACGATTTTTTCTTGATATACTATAGTTTGTACTTTATGTTTTATTAAATCATGGTCATTCCATCTGTCTCGAGCTTGATTAAATTACAGTCGTTCAATTAGATTATGGTTGTTCCAGATGTGACTTGAGTAGACACAATTAATTATGATAGCTAAAGACAGAACAGGGAACTGCCAATTTGAACCTCTCAGCACTTCTCCAGATATAGGAAAACCCAGTGTTTAATGTGTTTGCATTATTTCCAACAAACACTAATGACAGTGAGAACTGGGGGGAATTTTCCTCAGGGTAAAGATGATTAAAATTTTCCCTAAAGCGAGACAACTTGGAAAAGCACATGTCTTACATATAGTAGATACTCAGAGATGCGTCTTCATTCTTCCTGGTGACCTAAGTCATGTTGGACTAAAGGGAGTATTGTGGCAGCTTTATAAAATAAACAACTTATTTTTCCTCCCTGGTGGAGAGTACTTCCTGATACTTTTCATTCTATTACTTTCTTTGAAGAATTTTACAGAATCAGAGTGGGGTTGGATCATGAAATGGCACTAATATACCTTTCACCTTAAAAATAACCCACACATGATTAAGAGAATTATCATTTAAAATATACTTGATAAGCAAGTGGGATTACATCAAACTTAAAAGCTTCTGCACAGCCAAGGAAACCATCAATAAAATAAAAAGGCAACCTACTGAACAGAAGAAAATATTTGCAAATTATGTATCTGATAAGGGGCTAATATCCAAAATACATAAAGAACTCATAAGTCAATAGCAAAAAGAGAAAAACCCCAGTTTAGTTTAAAAATGGGCAGAGGAGGATCTAAATAGACATTTTTTAAAATAAGATATACAGATGGCCAACAAGTACATGAAAAGATGCTCAACATCGCTAATCATCAGGGAAATCAAAATCAAAATCACAATGAGATAGCACCTCACACCAGTTAGAATGGCTATTATCAAAAAGACAAGAAATCATAATAAGTCTTTGTGAGGATATGGAGTAAAGGGAACCATTGTGTACTGTTGGTTGGAATGTAAATTGGTACAGATGCTTTTAAGTTTGATGTGGTGGGCGGTCGTGGGGTAATTTAAGGAATTGGCTCGTGTGATTACAGAGGCTGGCAAGTCCAAAATCTGCAGGGTAAGCTGGCAGCCTGGAGACTCAGGGAGAAGTTAATGTTGCAGTTTAAGTCCAAAGGCTTTCAGCTGACAGAATTCTCCTCCTTCAAGGAAAGTTAGTCTTTTTCTATCAAGGCCTTCAGCAGCCTGGATGAGGCCACCCATACTGTGGAGGGTAATCTGCTTTACCTAAAGTTTGCTGCTTTAAATGTTAATCTCATTTAACATATACTTTCACAGAAACATCTAGAATGATGTTTGACCAAATATCTGGGTACTAAGTTGAAACATAAAATTAACCACTGCAAGGAGGGAACACTTTCCAACTCATTTTATAAAGTTAGTATTACCTCAATGTCAGAATCAGACAAAGAACACTAAGGCCAATATCCCCCCATGATTACAATAGAAGATCCTTAACAAAATATTAGCAATACTGTGGGGCCTTGACTTAGGAGTGTCCAGACTAACGAGTTTTTTGAGATACCAGCTGTCTCTCGGCTGATTTTTTGCATTGAGTTGACAGAGTAATTTGAGTTAATGAGCTCCTTAACGAGCACCTTAATGAGCTTGGTCTCGGAACGAATTAAACTCGTAAGTCAAGGCCCCACTGTATAGTATTCAGCAAAATTATACATCATGACCTAATGAGGTTATTTCAGGGATGCAAGACTGGTGTGATATTCAAAACCTAAACAATGTAATCCAGCATATTAACAAGCTAAAACAGAAAAATCATATAACCATATTAATTAATATACAGAAAGCATTTGACAAAAATTTAATACCCACTTATGATCAAATACTCTCACAAAAATTGTGATAGAGGGAAATTTATTCAATTTATTCTCTTATGAAGAATTCTCTATTTGCAGATTTTTAGAAAATTCCAGGACCTTAAAAAGAAAAAAGAAAAAAAAACTTCTAAGACTAGTAAATAAATTCAGCAAGGTCTCAGGATACAGAATAAAGATACAAAAATTAAGTTAGTTGTCTTGCTATGTAATAGCAATGAACATGTAATAAAACACTGAAATTAAAAAATGCATTACCATTTACATCACTTTATTTTATAATTTAAAAAGTTTTCTAGTAAACGTAACCAAACATGTACAGGATTTATATACAGAAAACTGTAAAATGCTAATAAAAGTAATCAAAGAAGACTTAAATAAAGGGAAAGCCATATTGCGTTCATGGATTGGAAGACTCAACATAGTAAAGATATCAACTCTCCCCAAATGGATATAGAGGTTTAACCCAATGTCTATCAAACCTCAGCAAGATTTTCTTGGATATATAGAAGAAATTACTCTAAAATTTATATGTAAAGGCAAATAAACTAGAATAGCTAAACAATTTGAAAATAAAATAAAAATGGCTGAGAACTTTCCTAAATTAATAACAGACGCCAGATCACAGATCTATGAAGCTCACAGTCTACCAAGCAGGAGAAATGCAACACACACACACACACACACACACACACACACACACAAATACACTCACACTTATGCATATTATACTCAGACTCAAAGATCAAACAAAGAGAAAATCTTAAATTAAGCCAAAAGAAAACAACACTTTACCTACAGAGGAACAAGGATAAGAATTATATTGGAATTGTCACAAATCCAGTAAGCAAGAAGATAGTAAAATGAAATATTTAAAGTGTTGAAAGAAAAAAGCCACTAATCTATAATTTTATACCATCAACATTATTTTTCAAAGGTGAAGGAGCAATAAAGAGTTCTCATAAAAGTAAAATTATAGAAACGGAGAACAGATTAGTGGTTGCTAGATGTTAAGGGCTGGAGAGGTGAGTGTGTGTGGTTATAAGAAGACAACATGAAGGATCCTTATAGTGATGGGATTGTTCTATTCCTTGACTGTTAATGTACTGGCTGTGATATTATACTGCAGTTTTGCAAGTTGTTGCCATTGGAGAGACTGGGTAAAGGATATATAGCATCTCTCTTTATTATTTCTGACAACAGCATATAAATCTAAGTTATCTCAAGTAAAAAAAAAACTAATAGGAAAAATAAACTCAGTTTGTTTTCTTTTTAAATCAAGAATATTTCTTATATTGTAGAACATAATGAACAACATAAACTATGATTAAAAAAACAAAACACATAGATCCAGAGACAGAGAAGCATCGAACAGACTGTCAAACCTCAGAGGGAAGGCAGGGGGTGGGGGAGTAAGTCAGAGATCAACCAAAGGACTTGTATGCATGCATATAAGCATATCCAAGGGACACAAACACTAGAGGGGTGAGGGCATGTGCTGGGGGGTGGGAGTGGCTGGGGAGAGGTCAATGGGGGGGAAAGGAGACATATGTAATACTTTAAGTTAAACAATAAAGAATTTTTTTAAAAATAATATTTATTTGTCCTCATCCTCAGGTTGATGCTAATAAACTCAGAGAGGATGTAAGCAGATGGCACTCCCTCAGCAGCCAACAGGAGGTGTTTATTTCTGTGTCAAGCCCATGCTGGCCTCTCAGGTGTGACTCACCCTGTCTTATTCCCATGGTACTTGCAGGGACTGCAGACCTTGACCTGGTTCCCACATAGTACTGGTATCTGCAAACATGGAAATATGTGGCCTTGATCCCCTGCTAAAGATGTAACCTTTCATTCCTGCCACAAGACCCGCAGAGCCCAGAGGCTTCCCCCAGCTTCTATCAGTCACCTGCTCTTAGACTGTTGAGTGCCTTCGCCCACAACTTCAAGTGCACATACAGTTGAGGAAACTGTCTCTGGCCCCCTACTGCCTAGATAAACTATGCCACCAGTTCTCACCAGTACCTACCAGCTGTCACATCAGAATGGCATGGGAGGGAGGGGTCAACTCCCTGAGAATCACTGTTCTATTTTCTAAACTGCACACTTACTCATATCTACATTCTCCCGGGCTTGACCACAAGAGAAACTGGTTTTACAAGGGTACTTGTGATTTGTTCCATCTTTCGTTTAAACCGGCAGCTTTGAACTTAAGAACTGAGAATATGCTACCTTTGTTACTCAGGTTCCAAAACAACTACCTTCCCCGAGGCCATGTGCAACTTACATCTCATTTACCTGGACTGCAGGGAACTCTCTTGGGGTAAAAAAGTAAAGAGAAGAAAGTTAAAGAGCTGGGCAAAAAGGACAAAGTACATCAATGAACACATGGGGGACTATGTCTGTAAAGTATCTATATTGTATGATGGGCACACATCAGCAATGCTCCCGAAATAGCACCTTTCCAAATAGCACCTTTCCATAGCCTGCAGGGCTGCAGCTCTAGGCCTCAGCTATGATTGCTGCACATGATTTATCTTCCAAAGACCATCCAAACCTGCTATGGACCTTCAGACTCAAGAGGATCTTTGGAAAGACTTACTCATGTGAATGTTTTCGGGTTTCTTAAAAAAAAAAAAGGAAGAAATACATGGAAGAAAAAAAAGCAAAAGCGGAAAACCTTGAACACAAAACCTGAGGGAAGTGGACCATTTGCAAACTGTTGTCTTAATTTTATCTTGACAATAAGGCTTTCCTTTTCCTTCCCTCCTTGCTGCCCTCCAGCTTCCTGATACCTTCCACTGAGCTGAGTCTGCTTCCACGCAGGCCCTTCATGATGCCTTCACTCCGCACACAAAGGCCCTTTTCAGGAACTCTGGCAATATACTTGTTTGCTGCTAACCAGCTGCTTGCTAAGTCACCGCACATCCTGGTGCCCAGAGTACTATAGATCATTTAAGTTGTAAATTCCCTGTAAAAATCCAAGCCAACGTCCCTTTGGTCAAAGATTTCAAACACAAGAAAATCCTTTGTGTGAACAGGAAACTGATTTGCGTACTTACTGTTAACTAGACAAACAACTTGTCAGTGAATTGCATTTGTTCTCTTGGCGGCTCTGTTTGTCTAAAGAGGCTTAACTGAAGATTAAGACAAATTCTATCTTAAAATATTGTGCTGTAAAACCATACACCTGCTCGGAGTTCAAAGGACTGTAGTTATTACAGATTGCATGAGCATGGAAAACGGTTCAAGTAACTAACCTAGACAATCTAAGGCCAAGCCTCCCCAAGTCCAAGGTTTTCTGGGATGGTAAATGGGAAAGACAAAGCCAGACTATCAGCTTCTGAAGGAAGGCCAGCTAGACAGATAGTGTGGAGCTTGGAAACTTCCAAAGTATTGCTGAGAGGAACCGATGAGTTCTAGAGGGTCGAGGAAACATAAAGCCTCTTTGGGATTCTATGATAAGGATTCTGCTAATTCCAGAATAATTGTGGTTTTGGAAAAAATGCTACTTCCTAACCCATGTGGTGATTACCCTTTATTTACTATCAAAGGTAAGTGTGGGCCGAGAGAAACAGTAGTTACTAAGACACATAGGATACGTTTTAGAGAAGCAACAGGATGTTCAAGCTTTCACCAACATTGAAACTTTCTGGAAACTACCCACATGCAAGATAATAGTAATATAACCCAGGTGTTCAGTGGGTGTTGAAGGGAGAGGCCCGTTCATTCAGGTGTTAAGAAAATGCTGTTTTTCTTGCTACCTGCAATTTTCAAATTAATGACCTAATGCTGCCCAGGATGAATAGACCACCTCTTAGAGGATAGTTGGATTTATTTTTTTAACCCAAAGGAGGAAATGCTCTTTCTGGGCTCTGTCCATCTCCTGAAGCTGCTCCGGGCAGCCTGCCAAGGATTGCTCACCAGGCCCCTATTGTCCTTTTTTGAGCTCATTCAATCCTTTTGCCTTATGCTCTCACTTCTTTTCCCATTTTTCTCTGTACTGTACCTCCTGCATGTTGGGTAATAGAAGTGACCTGCTTTCCCTGCCTGCCTGCATAGAGCAGGCCACGATCAGTTGGACAGATGAAAAAAATCAGTTGTTGGCTTCGTCTTCAAGATACTGGGACACATAAAAATCCACTAAAAGGTGAGACTAAACTGGGCATTCATGGGGCTCTAGGGTGACTGCTTTTCTTTTGGACGACACAAATGATCTTCAGGAACTGGAGTTATTCCTGTGGCTCCTTCCTGGGGGAGTGCACACAGGTGGGTCACGTGTGGGCTGGATGCCAATGAGTCCTCCCGGGGGAATTCACAGAGTGCACAGCGGCAGCTTTTGATCTCCGGTCTCATATAGAACAAGATACCCGATCTCCTGGTAAATCAGGCTCTGTTTATTTCACTGGAAGAATTATGTCTTAATCACTCACTTTCCAGAGAAACGTTCTTTACATAAGCTCCCAAATTTAAACCTCTTAGCAGCTTCTTGTCAGTTTTAGCAGCAATTTCAAATGAACTGAACTCAGAAACACACTCATTATCCAGTCTCTCTCCCAAGCTCCCCTTCTCTTCAAATGTCTCTTCTGGGTGACTAACATATCTACAGTACTTTTATAACTCCAGCTGAAATCACCTAAAAATAAAACTTGCAGGGCATTAGCTGAGGTCGGTGGAATCATGACAGTTTCGTGGAATGCCACCTGTTGAGTTTGCTTTGCTTTTACTCTGGAAGAAGTCAGCACTGTGGGGGCCATTTGCCAGGCAGCACCCTCTACAGAGCACCATGCTGTCCACTCTTTCATTTCCTGATATTTCCAAGGGCAGCAGAGCATCCTGGTTCAAATCCCCATTATACCACTTCCTAGCCGTGTAATTTTGGGGATTAGTTAGCTCACTTTACCTCTCTGAGCCTTGGTTTCTGCCTTAGCATCATGCCAAACAGTCTTATCTGGTCTTCCTCTCTGGGTTTTCCCTTGGAGTTCGAGGCCATTTCCACCTAAACTGAAAAAGACAAAGCATTGCTACACAACTAACGAAGAATTGAGGCCTTTCCTTTGATCCTGTCTTTAAAAGATTTCCCATTTCCTGCTACAGCTGCTGAAATTAGGAATTTACTGACTTGAACAGTTGCTATTGACTCATTTCTCATCTTCCTGTGATGTCCACAACACTTGTTACACGTATGAATGACTTTTATACTTTGCCACACTTTGTAGTATCAGAATTATACACCAAAATGACCAACTGATGTCACTGAAAAGATGTAGTGTTTTGAACAGGAATCTTCCTTGGCCATCAGGTTCTCCTATCAGTGTTGTTCAATGGTGCACCCAGTGAGGCCTGATTTTCCGGGTTGAAGGAGGTCAGCTTGTCTTGTCTGTGACTTGTCAGGTGTTTCCTCATGCCATGTGTCAAAGGCTGTTTTTATACAGACTCAGAAGTCTCATGGTGCTAGAGTAAAGAACAAAATCCCAACTACGAAATGATTTAGAAAACACTAAAAGTATAAAAACTGATAACAATAGCTATCTCATATGGTCATGGCAAGGATTAAATGAGCACAGAGCCTATGCATGGCAAGCTCTCAGTAAACATTCACTGTTATTTTTTACCGAAGTGTAAAACAGCATTTTGAAATCTCACAGAGACTGCAACTAAGCTAAAAGCATGCAACAATGCCTATAAATATGTACAGGGGTGAGAAAGATAAGAAAAGGGAAGGGTGAAAGCCAAACAAGGATGTGGACCCAGAGGAAGTCTAGTCTTGCCTTGATCCACAGGGAGGCTCTGGAGCTTAAATGGCGCCACCTACCACCTTGCCTCAGGGGGCTGGCCATTTGTATTCCCATATCCATCAGCCATTTGCTGTGAGCTGCACCTCCTTCCTCTCACCAGAAGATGGGTCTTAATCCCTAGGACACTGCAGTCCCCTTCCACTGAGGGCAATTCACCAGAAAAAAGGAGGTATCAGAGAGCATTTGGCAGTTAACATTCACAGAAGCAGAGGCATGGGTACAATAAATAGGTATGCTAGACTGTTTGCAAAACTGAGGCCAATATTCTCCTTTCTGTATTCATGCCCCTTCCAATATGACTGAAGATTCCTACCCTTTGTTTCTGGATTGGATTTCTGACTTATTTTGACCACCAAAATATAGTGGAGCCTGGCTGGTGTTTCTCAGTGGTTAAAGCATCAGCCCGTGACCCAAAGGGTTGCAGGTTTGATTCCAAGACAAGGGCACGAATGTGGGTTGCAGGTCCGCTCCCTGCCCCCAGTTGGGCCACATGAGGGAGGCAACCATTTGATGTATCTCTCACAGCGATGTTTCTCTGTTTCTCTCTCTCTCTCTCTCTCTCTCTCTCTCTCTCTCTCCCTCCCTCCTTTCCTCTCTCCCTTCCTCCCTCCCATCTACTCTCTCCCTCCCATCTACTCTCTCTGAAAAGGAATGGGAAAAATATCCTCAGGTGAAGATTAAAAACAACAACAACAAAAATAGTAAAAGTGACACTTGGCCAGTTATAATCCTAGGGCTCAAGGGGCCTGGTGAGCTTTCACGTCTGGTGCTACCGCATGAACAAGCCTAGTTGGCCTGCTGGATGATGAAAGACACTGCTCCAGCCCACAGCCAACCAGCCAAGCATCAGACAATGAGAAGAGTAGCCAGATCCCAGTCACCACTCAAGCTGAACACAGTCACTTGAGTGAACCCAGCTGAGCTCAGCTGAGCCTGGACAGATCAACAGAACTGCCAGCTGACTGGCAGACTTAGGAAGAATAATAAATGGTGGTTGCTTTAAACCACTAACCTTGGGGGGGAGTGTGCTTTTAGAAACAACAGTAGATAACTAATACACCCAATAAAGGGAACGTGGACAAAAATATGGAGTTAATGTAGGTGATCAAGCATCTTAAAGCAATAATTTCTATAATCATGCTTGTAATTGGTTTTTTTTTTTAAGGAATAATTGCTTCTATGACCTTTAAAAATATAAAAATCTGATGTGTCAGAATCAGGCACGTTTTATTTTCAGTAAATATTGAGTCCAGTCCCTGCAATCTAGTTTAATCCCTGTCTAGCCTCGGGGATACGTATCTAGACTTAAAATCAGCTTTTGTCTAAGGACACTGATCTCACTTTAGTCATTAAAGAAATCCACATGGGGTGTACTCAGAGGAAGTTATTCAGGGTTTGATATTTTATTTGCATAATTTGGCAAAAAAAAAAAGAAGAAGAACTTGTCTGAATCAATTTTGTCATGTTTTACATGAGGATAATATTCCACATCTCCTGAGAAAATTTGTCAAAAGGCTCAAATGAAATATCAACATGAAAGTCTAGGTAAAGTGGAAAAGTGTTCCACAAACCTAAGTGACTTCAAGGGGACTTAATCTTATTTATTTATTTATTTATTTATTTATTTATTTTAGAGAAAGGAGAAGGAAAGAAGGAGGGAGAGGGGAAGAGAGAGAGAGAGTGAGAAAAAAAAAAAACACATAAATTTGTTCTTCCACTTATTTATGCATTCACTGGTTGTTTTTGTATATGCCCTGGATCTAATCTCTTACATCTCCTCAGGAACTCTGGGATAAAAAGATAAACAACCAGGAGTCCTTGTTGTGTGAAGGTCCTGAAATTCCATGAGATAAATGTGAAGTAGATTTTGAGATAACATGTTCAAAGTTTGAGACTGTGATTATATTCCCTGAAAGGTGAGACAAGGTGGTCTGCCCATTCTCACCCTGAGGAAGAAGACATTCTAAGACGTGCCTCCTCGAGGGACTCTGATTAATCATGTCCAAGGAAGAGCCTTGGGGCAAAGCCCAGAATACTTCTGACCTGACCTTGAGACATTTGTTTTAAATTCTTCAACAGAGGGAACAATAAAATTGAAAAGTCCTGGTTACATATTGAAGTCTTAAACAGAGTTGATTTTCCAGTTCAAGTTTGGCTAACTGAACATAAGGTTTTCTCTCTAAAAAAAAAAAAAAAAATTCCCACTAAAATGACAGAAAAGTATACATAAAAAAGAATACATCTTAGCAGAGTGGTAAATTTGAAAGAGATGCCACCGACTGAATTTCTGAAGGATATAGCCATTCAAACCAGATTGAAAGTAAAACCTACTAAAACTAAGGAAGTCACAATTTCGTATAGAAGAAAGAGAAGGTCAAAGGAAGTGTGTTTTCTCCACTGTGTACCAAAATAATCCAAAGAGCAGAAACAGTGGGAACTAGGGGAAAGAGCAGTTGGCAAGGTAATTCAGTAAGAGTGACAAAATATTTACATCAGTATCCACCCTCCACCTCCCTGTTGTTGTAAAGAGAGTGGCTACTTCTTAGCGCTATAGACTCGTGATTGGTCTTCAGATTCAAGCCATGAGGGTGGCACTCTAAAGTGGGAGTTGAGGCACAGAGAACTCTATAGTGGAGGAAGCTGGAAAATCAAAGCAAGCACTAGATAGCCTGTGCTTACTGGAGGGCCTGGGACGATGGTCCCACACACACTTCCCCACACTAGCTGCTGGAGCCCAGCTCCTATAATCAGAACCTGTTTCAGTGTTACATGAGCAGTGATGTTTATTTTGGCTAGAAATCACCTCTTCTTCTGGGAACAGAAAACTACAATGTATAAATATTTGAAGAAAACCAACAGAAAAAAACATCATAAAAAATATATATATTTATACACATATATTTAAAATAAGCTCTAAACTGAACAAGGACAAGAATTAACCCGTGAGGGAAAACATGGAATCCAGCAAATGAAAGAAAACTACAAAATAATATAAACAAAGGAAATTAAATGAAACTGCAAAGTAAGTATGATAAATTTCCTCAAACTGGTTAGAAGGGGTATTGTGTTCAAAAGAAAATACACTGCAATACAAAAAACAACAAGGGAAAGTTAAAAATATGACCAAAATATAATGGACCAAATAGCAAAATGCACATAGCTGAAGAGTCAAATGGTCAGCTGGAAGATAATGAAGAATGATTAATGCAGAAAGAAAAAGGGGGAAAGTGATGGGAAAAACCTAAGGAACATGAGAAAAAGATCTGGAAAAATAATCACCCACTTAATGGAAATCCTAAAAAGAACAGATGGAACACAGAGGAAGAAGTAATAAAAATAATAATAGAGATGAAGGCTCTTATCAGATCTTCAGATGAAAAGCCCCAAATTAAAAAGAAAAACAAAACACAACGCTAGGCTTGCCCTGGTGAAATTTCAGAATCCAAACAATAAAGACACTGTCCTAAAACATGTTAGAGAGACAAAAACTGCACCCATAAAGAAACAATCGGATGAACACTGAACTTCTGATCTGAATAATAGGGTTACTAGAGAACAAAAAACCAATATCATCCCAATTCTGAAAGCCATCCTGAACCTAGAATTCTGTCCTAGCCAAAATCTCACTGAAAGAAAAGAACAAGGGAAATAATTGGGGAGCATGTACATCCTTAGTCAGAAGAGGTGCCACTGAAACACTCTTCCAGAAAGAATATCTGAATGTCACAATAAATATGTTTCACTTAATACATATGGAGAGAACAGTATATTTAATAGTAAAAGAAAATACATTCTTTTTAAACTCTATGGAATATTTACAAAGATTGGCCATGTATTAGTCTGCACACACGTTTACATGAATGCTCCATAATTTCAAAATGGAAAATTTATTTCAGTCACATTTTTCTGACTCTAATCCTATATAACAAAAGGGTAATATTCAAATTGACCCTCATGGCAGAATGCCCACTGGACCAGTCACTATGAGGTGCACTGACCACCTCTCGGTCCCTTTCCCTGGCTGGCAGGCTCTGATTGCCCAATGGTGAACAGGGAACTGGGGGTGAGTGATGGCGGGGGGCGGGGCTGGCTGCAGGCAGCCAGGGAAGATGGCCCTGATCGCAAGCAAGGCCTAGGGACTGTACCCATGCATGAATTTCATGCGCTGGGCCTCTAGTTCATAATAAATGGGGGAAAAAAGAGGAAAAAATAATCTATTTATTTGAAAATTGTTAAACATTTTTCTGTAATAAATCCTGAGTAAAATCCAAAGTAAAAACCAAAAGTATAAACAAGTTAGAGCTGAATGACAAGGAGAACATGAACTATAGGATGTGACCTAAGCAATATGCAAAAGAAAATCCAGAGCCATAAAAACATTTATAAGAGAACATTAAAACTGAAAATAAAGTATCTGCATATCAAAGTTTAAAAGTTAATAAAAAAAAGTAAAGACAAAGAAATTAGATATAAAAAATTATAAAATAGGAAAGCAAAATAAATAAAGATTTGATTAATAAAGTAAGCCAAGTATACATCTTTATGAAAGACAAAAAACTAAGTGAAAACTTCAGAAAATATAAAAACAAGAAAGAAGTCAGCACCTCTGGAAAGGCAGGTACAGACAAATGAAAAGGATCTTACAAGCTGAGGTGATAGGCTTGAAATGAATTCTAACCATCATGGGAGAGTCTTTTTAGGGATTGGTAAGTAGAGGAATGATATGGTCAGATTTATGGTTTTGAGGGAAATCCTTCTTACAGCAATGTATAAGCAAGCAGGTTTTGTAAGAATGTTAACAAAGCAGTGACAGTAGGTATGACGGCAGCAAGAGTCAAGAAGGATTCACGAAGAAATAAAGTGCAGGCTTTGGTGACTAATTGGAGTGAAAGTGCAAGGAAGAAATGGAAGAAGCAGGTTTGGGGGTAAAAAGGAGGATTTTGCTTGGACATGTTGAAATTGAGGTACTTAAGTCATTTAGGTAGAGATAGGCTGTGAGATATTCAGAAACTCAGCTTGGAGGTTCATCTTGGTCCAAGACTGATGAACTATGGGTTCAAAAATAGAGTTGGTGTCAATTTAGATCAATTTAGAGATTAGATTTAGATATGTGTTGAGGTGTACAGAGTACCAGGACAAACTAGCAATGTGCACCATGGGTGTAGGCCAGAGGTGATAGGAGACATGCAGTAAATTCACTCATCTACACTAATAAAAGAGAAACATGGTAATTGGCGTACGACCGCTACCCTTCCCATTGGCTAATTAGCGAGATATGCAAATTAATCACCAGCCAAGATGGCGGTTAACTGTCAACAAAGATGGCGGTTAATTTGCATATGTAGGCACAATGCAGGGAGGCAAAATGGAAAGCACAGAAGAAGCCCCCTGGCACTCCCAGGGGGGAGCTAAGAGCCGGGGGGCAGGGCAAAGGCGGCCCCCAGGGCCGCCTTTGCCCTGCCCCCCAGCCATGATCGGAGAATCCTGGCCTTTGCCGCACTGGCCAGTGATAGCAGGAAGTAGGGGTGGAGCCAGCAATGGGAGCTGGGCAGGGGTGGAGCCCGGGATCTTGGGGTGGCTGCAGCCGCCCGGAGCCCACGATCAGGGAGCGGTTGCAGCTGGGTGGGGGGGGTGGCTGCAGCTGGGGGTCCCCACTGCCGGGCCTCACGCCTCGGCCAGAGGCGTAAGGCCCGGGCAGGGGCGGAGCCCACAATCGGGGCGGTTGTAGCTGGGGGTGTCCCCTGCCCAGCCTAACGCCTCGGCCCACGCCCGGGCAGGGGCGGAGCCCATAATCAGGGGGGCGGCTGCAGCTGGGGGTCCCCACTGCCCGGGCCTCACACCTCAGCCAGAGGAGTAAGGCCCGGGCAGGGGCGGAGCCCACCATCAGGGGCGGCTGCAGCTGGGGGTTCCCCTGCCTGGGTCTAATGCCTCGGCCAGAGGCGTTAGGCTGGGCAGGGGCGGCTGCAGCTGGGGGTCCCCACTGCCCGGGCCTCACACCTCAGCCAGAGGCGTAAGGCCCGGGCAGGGGCGGAGCCCACGATCGGGGGGCGGCTGCAGCTGGGCAGGGGCAGCTGCAGCTGGGGTTCCCCACTGCCTGGGCTTCACGCCTCAGCCAGAGGCCTAAGGCCCGGGCAGGGGCGGAGCCCACGATCGGGTGGCAGCTGCAGCTGCGGGGGTCCCCTGCCCAGCCTAACGCCTCGGCCAGAGGCGTTAGGCTGGGCAGGGGTAGCTGCAGCTGGGGGTCCCCACTGCCCGGGCCTCACGCCTCAGGCCCGGGCAGGGGCGGAGCCCACCATCGGGGGCGGCTGCAGCTGGAGGTTCCCCTGCCTGGGTCTAATGCCTCGGCCAGAGGCGTTAGGCTGGGCAGGGGCGGCTGCAGCTGGGGGTCCCCACTGCCCGGGCCTCACGCCTCAGCCAGAGGAGTAAGGCCCGGGCAGGGGCGGAGCCCCCGATCGCAGGAGGCTGCAACTGGGGGGGGTCCCCTGCCCAGGCCTAACGCCTCGGCCAGAGGAGGTGTTAGGCCGGGGCAGGGGCAGCTGCAGCTGGGGGTCCCCGCTGCCCAGGCCCAACGCCTCGGCCAGAGGTGTAAGGCCCGGGCAGGGGTGGAGCCCATGATCTTGGGAGGCTGCAGTTGTGGGGGTCCCCTGCCCAGGCCTAATGCCTTGGCCAGAGGCATTAGGCCTGGGCAGGAGCAGTGCCAGCGATCATGGGGAGCAGGGGCACAGTCGCTGATGGTGGGAGCTTGGGGTCCCCTGCCCAGGCCTAATGCCTTGGCCACAGGCGTTAGGCCTAGGAAGGGGTGGAGCAGGAGGTCCCTTGGAGAGCTGTGGGTCCCCTGCCCAGGCCTAATGCCTGGGCGAGAGGCATTAGGGCGGAGCGGTCAATTGCAGGGAGCAGGGGCCGAGTTGATGATGGTGGGGAGCTGGGGTCTCTTGCCCAGGCCTAATGCCTTGGCCAGAGGTATTAGGCGTGAGCATGGGCAGAGCCAATGATCGCGAGCAGGGGCGGCATGGGCGATCGTAGGGAGCTGGGGGTCCCCTGTCCACCCTGATCTGGGACACCCTTCAGGGCAAACCAGCTGGCTCCCACCTGTGCACCAGGCTTCTATCCTATATAATAAAAGGGTAATGTACATATGCAATTTTTTTCCCCAAATATATTTTATTGATTTTTTACAGAGAGGAAGGGAGAGGGATAGAGAGTTAGAAACATCGATGAGAGCGAAACTTCGATCAGCTGCCTCCTGCACACCCCCTACTGGGGATGTGTACGCAACCAGAGTACATGCCCATCACCAGGCCAAGGCCCCCGCCCTGCTGGTTGCCCCACACACAGAGGGTGACCCACTGCAGGGGCAGGGCCAGGGCCAGCAAGCAGGAGGGAACAGCAGACCTCTCAGTCCCTTCCCCCAGCCAGCAGGCTCTGATCACCCGATGGCAAATGGGGAACTGGGGGTGGGTGGCAGCGGGGGGCAGGGCCGGCTGTGGGCAGCTGGGGAAGATGGTCCTGATTGCAGGCCAGGCCTAGGGACTGTACCTGCTTACAAATTTCATGCACTGGGCCTCTAGTCCTGTTATAAATAGTAGCTGAAGCCATGGATGAGGATGAGTTTGCTCCCAGACAGCATGTAGCTTGAGAAGAACATAGCAATTAAGAGGAATCCAACAGATCATTAATATTTAAGGAGTAGATAAGTTCTGTCTTCACACAGATTCAGCAAGTTTTATCAACCTCGGTTTTTAGCATTTTACTTTTATCACATGGAGCCACAAGGAGCTGTGCCTATAAATTAGTGGGGCAATTTGAAAGTTGCATGAATCAACTGATTTCACTGCTTTCTAACTACATCCACAAGAATTTGAGCTGGAAGAATTGTTAATAACAATGCTTGGGTTAATTGTCCCAATTTTTATTAATAGAACAAAACACCTAACCATTGCCTTATGTCTTTTATCTGAGTCATATATTTTAGACTCTTTTAACTATAACCCTAAATGAATTTACAGAACAAATGCTGTCTTTGGCTAACCTCAATATACTTCATCAATTTTTTTCTCTCTGTCAATGAAGACAGGAATAGCCTACTATCCTTTTTACATTTAAATTAGGCTACAATTTTATGTACTAACTAGAGGCCCAGTGCATGAAATTCATGCATGGGGTGTGTGTGTGTCCCTCAGCCAAGCCTGCACCCTCTCTAATCTGGGACCCCTCAAGGGATGTCTGACTGCTCTCACAATCCAGGACTGCTGGCTCCCAACCGCTCATCTGCCTGCCTGCCTAACTGCCCCTAACTACTCCCCTGCCCGCCTGATCGATGCCTAACTGCCCTCCCCTGCAGGCCTGGTCCCTCCCAACTGCCCTCCCCTGCTGGCCTGATTGCCCACAACTTCCCTCCCCTGCAGGCCATCTTGTGGCGGCCATATTTGACCACATGGGGGTGGCCATCTTGTGTATTGGAGTAATGGCCAATTACCTCTTTATTATTTAGGATACTGAGTTCTTAAGAATAAGATGGCCTAAATCAGAGTGGGAGAAGACTCTCATAAACATCCTAGAACATAAAGTCGAACTGATATTACAGTACTCTAGAATTTTAATATGTTGCTCATGAATAAAGAGATATTTTTACTGCATTATGTTGTCATATAAAAGACCTTATACTAGAAGACTGAAAGCATGGATTTTAGTCTGCAGTGCATCGAGCCACTATGAAACTTTGAGCTAGTTAACTGGTTGTTGGGTGGCCGACACCCTCACCTGCTTCGGGCTTTCCCAGTTTCCCTCTGAAAGCACTGCAATCTGGATGGTTGGTGGGTCACCATATTGGTTGCTATCCATGAACCTCAATTTTCTCATTTGGCCCTAACCGGTTTGGCTCAGTGAATAGAGTGTCGGCCTGCGGACTGAAGGGTCCCAGGTTCAATTTCAGTCAAGGGCATGTACCTTGGTTGCGGGCACATCCCCAGTAGGGGGTGTGCAGGAGGCAGCTGATGGATGTTTCTCTCTCATCGATGTTTCTAACTCTCTATCCCTCTCCCTTCCTCTCTGTAAAAAATCAATAAAATATATTTTTAAAAAATTTTCCTCATTTGTAAAATGGGAAGACTAGAATGACCTGTAAAACCTGTTTGCTCTAAAATTCTAAACACAGATAAATTATATATACCAAAAATAGTGGCTGTCTGCATACCACAATTTTCCCAGCACCAAAAAGCCAACCTATTGATCACACTTCCTCTGCTATGTAACACAATATTTTAAATCTATAAGATTTATACAACAAGATTATAGAGATGGGTCACAACCTCCTAGCAAACAGAACGGGATTGACATTTGGGGGGGACCTAAAGCTGGGAGAAACTAGGAGCTGCTTCTCCTAGCTTTGGAGGCAATGAGGGGCCAGGAGAGAGCCCTGTTTTGAAACTAAGGGACTTCCGCCTCACAGTTCTGCCCATCCTGGCCCAGCCAACATCAGACCTTTTCTTTTATTCGGTGGTCATCAACAGCAAAGGTCCTGAATAGAGATCAGTCTTCAATTAGGATGAAGGCAGGGCTTTGTGAAGCCATGAATGCAGGATGCAGTGACCTGGTTAGTATAGGGCTGGTTAAGATAAAAGGAAAGCTTTCTCTAGCTGAGACCTCCAAGTTGCTTATCTTTGCCACTCCCAGCATTGAGTCACTCAGAAAGATAGCAGGTCCAAAGGAGTGGATGTGGTTGTTTTCCTGCTCCTCTTCCCATGAACATCCAACTTCAGACATTTCCATTCTTCTGAGACACAAGCAGTTCTCAGTGGGGCCATCTTATTAGCATCTCTCTGGGAGGCATCTGACAGCATCAAAAGAAAACTGGCCTGTTTCTTACCAATGAAGAGTTCATCAAGTATAAAAATGTTGTCTAGCCCCGGCCAGTGTGGCTCAGTTGGTTCGGCATCCTCCCCTTCACCAAAGGCTGCCGGTTCAATTTCTGGATAGGGCAAATGCCCGGGTTGCAGGCTCCATCCCCAGTAGGGGGCGTGCAGGAGACAGCCAATTAATGTTTCACTCTCACATCAATGTTTCTTTCTCTCTCTCCCTCTCCCTTCTTCTCTCTCTAAAAATCAATTTAAAAATTTTTATATAGGAAAAAATAAAGGAAAACTAAATATCAAACATTAGGGTCCTATAGTTCATGTCTCACCATCACTGATTTCAGACAGCTTAATAACTGAGAGTTGAGTCAGATGTTCTTGCTTGGACATCTCCAGCAGCAAAGCAAATACAATAGTGTCTTCTCAAGGCTCTGAATTGTGGTGAGTATACCCTTAAAAGAATGAGAGCCCAAGCCAGTTTTGCTCAGTGGATAGTGCATCGGCCCGCAGACGAAAGGGTCTCAGATTCAATTCTGGTTAAGGGCACATACCTTGGTTGCAGGCTTCATCCCCAGCCCCAGATCAAGCGTGTGTAAGAGGCAACCAATCTATGTGTTTCTCTCGCATCTCTCTCTCTCTGTCTCTCACCCTCCCTTCCACTCTCTCTAAAAATCATGGAAAAATATCCTCTCGTGAGGATTAACAAACAAATAAAAAAAGAATGGGAAATGGATTCAGAGATGTATCTAGTTCCAGGAAGAGGCAGACATAATTTAATAAATTGTACTTAGTAAATTAAAATTTTAGTGCTGGGAAGACATGAGAACCAGATAGAAAGTGGGCTTAAATGTATGTTTCTCTCCTGCTTAAACATAGCTTCCTACATCTCATACAACAAACTCCAAATTCAAACTCTACCACTGTTTATCCCACCCAATATTTCCAATCTCATCTCCCATTTCTGAGCTCAAACCTTGCTCTCTACTACTCTATTCTAACCATCATTTTCATCAAGTATTCCTATGCCTTTCTGTCTCTGTGCCTCATTATACAATGCCTTCCACCTGGACTGCTCTCCAATTTCTGCCTTCCTCTCAGAATCCTATTTATCCTCCAGTCTCCATTCTTTTACAAAATCTTTCCTGAGTTCTCCAGCCCACAGTGATTTCTCCTGTTTCTGAGTTCCTATAGCACATATTCAACAGCCTACATTAAGCACTAGAGAACCTAATGTGGTAGATGTGTTTTTTTTTTCACACACACATCTTCCCTCCCTAACTAGATGCATATATCCTTGAGGGCAGTGACTTTTATGCCTTGCATTTCCCTTCACTGTTACTAAATTGAAATAGTGCAATCTACTGAGTCCTGGATTAGGTCACAAAATCATATTCTTCCCTGGGGATTAAAAGACTTGCCCACTGGTCTGAAACAATTTAAAGAAAGAATTGAAGCTGGAAGGATAATAATAGACTTTAGAAGGGTAATAGATAACAGATAATGACAAATAATAATAATAGACTCCAGAAGGGATTCTAAAACTAGATACAACCGGCCAGCCACTCGTTCTAGGCCAAACAGAAAATAGAATGGAAAATCTGGGTTTATATGACAGTAACCATTGACTAAGGAATAGAAATATTTAGCCAAGGAGTCTATTATTAGGTTGTCAAACATTGATTCAGAAGTGGGTATTTTTTTTTTTTTTTGGTAGTGAATTGGCATAGTTAACTAGTATTAAAGGAAAATCAGATTGAGGGCTCTACTGAACACCAAGCCAAAACTAGAGTAAGTTCAATTTCCTCCTTTCACTGCTCTTTTTATTAAATTGATCTTCACAAGAGACTGTGTTTTGGCAGAATAATTGAGTGTGTTTATTGCAAAACTGAGGGAAAATTAGAATCTGCAGGCAGATGATGAAATTTGTTCAATGACTGTTAGCAAATGTTAGTTAAGACATACAGATATGATGTAAAAGACACTGAACGTTTATAAATGAGCCTCTCAACTTTCCAGTAGAGGCTCATTATGAGATATGTTGTCTAGTTAGAGCCCCATTAAGATCTCATATGTCTTGCTTTATCTTTTTCTCCCTCTATTTTTAGTACTTCATTTTCTACAAGACATATAGAGCTGTGCTGAGAAGCAAAAGTGAATTTAATATGCAAGCTCAGAATCACCAAATGTAAAACAGAATTACCGATGAGAAAAAAATTTTCAAAAGGAAAGGAACTTTAAAAATATTTATTTGTATTGATTCTAGAGAGGGAGAGAAAAGGAGAGAGAGAGAGAGAAACATCAATGATGAGAGAGAATCATTGATTGGCTGGCTCCTGCATGTCCCACACTGGGGATCGAGCCCGCAACCAGGTATGTGCCCTGACTGAGAAATGAACCACGACCTCCTGGTTCATAGGTCAATGCTCAACTACTGAGCCACGCCAGCTGGGCAAAAGGAAAGGAACTTGATGGCCAGCAAGAAGGAATCATTTTTAGGAAGGCACACTTGATTAAAAAGACTTGATATTTTTAAAAGACTTGATTCTTTTAGCCCTGGATGGTGTGGGTCAAATGGTTGAGCATCATCCTGTGCATAAAAGGTCACTGGTTCTAGTCCTGGGCAGAGCACATATCCAGCAGGTTCAACCCCCAGTCAGAGTACATGCAGGAGGCAACCGATTGGTGTTTCTCTCACACATTGATGTGATGTGTTTGTGTGTGTGTGTTTTTTTCTCTCTCTCCCTTCCCTCCTTCTTTCCTCTCTCTCTAACATCAATTTAAAAAAAAAAAAACATTTTTAAAAAAGATGATTTTTTTAGAGCAGGTCTAGATTTACAATAAAATTGATAGGAAAGTACAGATGTTTCCCATATATCCTGTCCCCCCACATCGATAGCCTTTCCCATATCAACATCATTCACCAGAATTGTATTTTTGTTAACCAATTATAAACCTACATTGACAGGTCATAATCACCCAAAGTCCTTAGTTTACTTTAGAATTCACTCTTAGTATTATACATTCTATAAGTTCAGACATATGCATGATGAAATGTATCCACCATTATAATATACAGAGTGTTTTTATTGCCCTAAAAATCCTTGGTGCTCCACCTATTCATCTGTGCCTGCCCCTTTCCCCACCAGCAACCACTGGTCTTTTTAATTGTCTCCATAGTTTTCCTTTTCAAGAATGTCATATAATTGGAATCATACAGTATGCCTTTCAGATTAGCTTCTCTCACTTTGTAATATTCACTTAAGGCTTCTCCGTGTCTTTTTATAGTTTGATAGATCATTTCCTTTTTGTGCTGAATAATATTCCATTGTCTAGATATAGCATAGTTTATCCATTCACTTACTAAAGGACATTGTGATTGCTTCCAAGTTTTAGCAATCATTAATAAGCTGCTATAAACATCCATATGCAAGTTATGTATGGACCTAAGTTTTAACTCCTTTGGGTAAATGCCAAGAAACATGACTGCTGGATTGCATTGTAAGAGTATGTTTATTTCTCTCAGAAATCATCAAATTGGCTTCCAAAGAGGCTGCAGCACTTTTCATTCCCACCAGCGATGAATGAGAGTTCCTACTGCTCCACATTCTCGCAAGCATTTGGTGTTGTCAGTGTTCTGGATTTGGGTATGTAGTTGTATCTTGTTGTTTTGATTTGCATTTCCCTAATCACATCTCATGTACAGCATCTTTTCATATGTTTGTTTGCCATCTGTATATCTTCTTTGGTGAGGTGTCTGTTAAGGTCTTTGACCCATTTTTTTTTTTTAACTAGGTTGTTTGTTTTCTTATTATTGATTTTTAAGAGTTCTTTTTATATTTTGAATAAATGTCAGATGTATTTTTACAAATATATTCTCCCACTCTATGGCTTCTCTTCTCATTCTCTTAATATATATTTATTTTTATTGTTGGAAATATTATAGATGTACCCCCCTTTCGTCCCTATTGACCCCCTCCACCCTGCTCCCACCCCTCCCAGGCCTTCACTGCACTATTGTCTATCCATGGGCTATGTATATATGCATATAAGTTATATGGTTTATCTCTTCCCACACCCTCCCCTCCTTGTCTCTGAGATTCATCAGTCTATTTCATGTTTCTATGTCTCTGGATCTGTTTTGTTCATCAGTTTATTTTGTTCATTAGATTCCACATATAAGTAAGATCATGTGACACTTGTCTTTCTCTGACTAGCTTATTTCACTTAGCATAATACTTTCCAGGTCCCTCCATGCTGGTTCCCGGGTAACTGGAGGGAAGCCAGTGCCGGCAGCTGGGGGAAGGAAGGCCTACTCTTACATAAATTTCGTGCATCGGGCCTCTAGTATGCATATATGCATTTCATAGACACAGACAACAGTTTGGTGAAGGCCTGGGTGGGGGGCAGGGGCAGGGCAGGCTAGTAGGGATCAATGGGGGAAACAAGGGGACATTCGCAATACTTTCAACAATAAAGATATTTTAAAAAGCTAGAATACTACTCTGCCATAACAACAACAACAAAAAAGGAAATCTTACCTTTTGTGACAGCATAGATGAATCTGTAGATTACTATGCTAAGTGAAATAGCCAGTCAGACGAAGACAAAGACAAATACCATATGATCTCACTTATATGTGGACTCTAATGAACCAAATAAACTGACGAACAAAGTAGAAACAGAAACATGGATACATGGAACAGACCAACAGCTGTTAAGGGGGAGAAGAGTTTGGGTGGATGGATGAAAGAAGGTGAAGAGATTAAGCAATAAAATATATATATATATATTCACAGAGATACAGACAACAGTGTGCTGACAGCCAGAGGGAAAGGGGGATGGGGGTAGTTGGAGTTGGGCAAAGGCGGGGTGGGGGGATGGGGAAAGAGACTTTGCTTGGGGTGATGGGCATATAATGCAGTGTGCAGATGATGTTTTGTTGGCTTGTACACTTGAAACTTGTATGATTTTTTTGTGGACTAATATCACAAATTCAATTTTAAAATGATAATAATAAAATAAAATATAATGTGGAATGATGAAAAGTACAGAATCTGGGACCAGACTGCCTGGATTCAACTACTAGAATCTTACATATCTGACCTTGAGTCATCTAAATTCCCTCATCCATAAAATGAGCATGATAAGTGTATGTAATTTATAAGAATGTGTGAAGATTAAACAAGCTAATGCAAATAAAACTACCTGTCACATTAAAAAAAAAAAGGTAACTCAAAACTGAAAATGTATGTGTACATACTCCATTTTTCGTCAAAGATTTCATTGGGGTTTTACTTATGCTAGAACTTACCTAATAATTCACACCTTGTAAATACTTTACAAAGCTTGATAAATTATTAATTTCAAGGTATGCTCTTACAAGCCAAACTGTCTCTGCCTTCAAGTAAGATTCATCATATTTGGGAGACTAGCATTGCTGTGGTTGAAAGTATTGATATCCAAGTCAAAAAATTAGTTCTTTTCTTTGAAGTCATTGTGAGGCTATTAAGAAGCAAGGCACTTAGGAACAAGTAGATGTTAAGTTCCAGGATGACCTAGCCAGGTCTGGCTGCTCACCACATTGTTACTAATGCGCATCACATAGCACTATGTGTTTATTGGCACTCAGTGTCTGGAATAAATGAACAAGCCAAGATGTGTAGAAACAGAAGTGAACAGGGTTTCAGGAAAAGAGAAAAGGTATATTATCCAAAGATAGCTACCCAATGAAATAATTAACATTAGACATGTAGTTATATTATGTAAACTATATTATGGATTTTGTATCATTGTCACTTTCCTAAACATGTTATAGGAGAAGAGTGTTTGACAATAGGGGAATACCAAATGCTTTGGTTTAACTGTGCATTAAAATTTTAAAGTTGATTTTAGGTACTCAGGACTGAGACATAAATGATATCTTTAGATTCTTATTAAATTTGATAATCATATTATGAAAGTACAGGGTTGATAATTTAGTCAGTTATCACCCTCACAGGAAAATATTAGGTTACCTCCAAATTATTCTTCAATCATCTCTAGGACTATCCTGGTACTAACGAAAGATAAATGTATTTACTTTGTGTGAGATCTACCAAGATCTCCATTGCTGGCCCGCACAGCCCTCCTTTTGCGGTATCCCAATCTGCATTAAGTTATCTCAGAAGATATTCAATTTAAAAAAAACTTTCAGATACTTTAAATATTTAAAAATATTTTTGATTAATTTTAAAATAAAAATCACTTGCATTTAACCCTTTGGGGAAAAACGAGAAAAGAGTATCCCTAAACCTACCAAGCTCAGAAAGTCTCACAAGAAAAAAAGGAAGGAGAGAAGACAGGTTATTTAAACAGCTGGAATGGGCGGTGGGAAGATAAATGAAGACCAGAATACAAGAAGATGGCAGGCAGAAGTACCAAGGAAATGAGATACAAACACAGCCAATACCCCTCCCAAACTACTACTTAGGCAGCCCTGCAGGAGGCAGAAAAAAAGAAGACAAATGATACTTCCTATTTACTTTATCGTCCCCATTCCTAAATCTCTTCCCTAAATCTGGCTTTATTACCTGTCATCTTCAAGGAAAAACATGCCACTAAAGGCCTTCTTTGTTGTTCCAATCTCCAAGACAATGTACAGAGATTGAGGAATAGTGCTAAGCCCTGGGGTGACCTTGGGCAAGGAAACAGGAAAATAGGAGAGAGCTCTTTTCCCAGACTGTGGGGACTTCGCTTTGGTTCTGGATAAGTGTCTTTTTTGGGGACGAACCATTTTCTTCTGAATTCAGACAGCAATGCACTGTAAGCTCAGAGCCGCCCATGGTGAGCTGCAGTAGCAGCTCCTGAGTCAAGCTCTTAGGGCTCCTATCTACACGAAGCTTCTGCTACAAGCACTTCAACACCCTTTTCCTTTTCTTCCTCATGATTAAAGCTGATTTCCTAAGCTAGCTCCTGCTGCAGGGCTCAACCTAGGTGAGCATCAGACCCAGGGCCAGATAGCACAGAAGACCTCCCTCTCCAGGTGAGCTCCCACTTGCCCCTTTTTCCCCAAGCGCTCCCTGTTCCTCTTCAGTCCTACACAAAATCCCACACTGCATTCAAAAAAAATTTTCAAAGGCATCTCGGTGAAACTTAGGAAGGCATTCTTTTTTTCTGTAAGGAATATTTTTAAGTAAGTATTTTAGCTCTATACGTATATATTTTTAAACGCAGGTTTTCTTAACATTTGAATCCTTTGTGATGTTTAATTATACTCCCTACTCCTCTGAATAAACATTCTGAAAAGGCTGCCTTCCTTACCTCAAAACAGCTAGAGCCTTAGCACATTACCTACAGCATTTCATAACCTGTTTAATTAGGCTCTAGTCCAGCGTCCACAGCCCTCAGTCAGTTTAGCGTTTTTTCCATGTCTACAAACGCCAGAATTATCTCAGAATATTTCACACACTCGCTGCAATATCTACAAGGGAATGTTGTTTTTTTACCTGCAGGAGAACAGTTAGTACAAATTGAGTACATTTACATCCTCCATCCCCCTTGGCCAGTGTCCTTGTTCAGGCTTTTCTCCACCACATTTCGCTTGAAAGGAACAACACAGAGAATGTTGTTGCCTATCCAAAAATGGGTGACACAGCCTCAGATTCAATGAGAGAAGGAAAAAGTCAACTATTACTGAATGCCTGCTATGTGCAAGACGTTGGTGCTCAGTGTTTTATCTGTATTTTCTCCATTTAATCCTCACAATACCTATATGAGGTAAATACACTTATTTCTGTTTTACAGATGATGGAACAAGAACACTGAGAGGTTAAGAGTTCTAGCCCTGGCTGGTTGCTCAGTGGTTAGAGTGTCATCCTGCAGACTGAAGGGTCCCAGGTTCAATTAAGGTCAAGGGCAGTACCTCATCTCTCTCTCTCTCTCTCTCTCTCTCTCTCTCTCTCTCTGTCTGTCTATCTCTCTCCCTTCCACTCTCTCTAAAAAAATCAATGGGAAAAAAAATCCATGGGTGAGGATTAACAACAAACAAACAAACAGAGTTCTATCTGATGCCATCACACTAAGTTTTTATCAGTTCACCAGATTGTTTATATTAAAACCAAGCACGTAGCAAAGGCAGCTCTAAGGACCTAAGTTTGGTCCTGCTTTGGCTGGTGATTTCACAAAGGCTCTAACAATGAGAAGGTAACCACATTTTCCTCTTCTGAGCTGCTGGAATTCACAGGGTAGCAGCGTTGCTGAAACCATGTGCTGAGCACTGGACGGGCAGGGGCATCAGGTCAGAGACTGAGTCTGGGTCCTAGTTAGCTCTATGACCTTTGGGTGAGTCTGGGTCCCCGTTGGTCATGTGACCTTGGGTTGTTAGCATTTACTCATTCATCCATTTATTTTGTAAGTACTTGTTGAACACCTATTAAGTGCCAGGTATTCTTTCAGATGCTTAGGATATAGCATGAACAAAATAAGTCAGGCTCAAGGAATGTAAAACATTATGCCTCTACTTTCTTCCTGTATGAAAGGAGAATGATCGTGCCTCCCTCATGTCTTTGTGCTAAACATGAATTAAATGAATCTATATGGTGCTTACCACAGTATCAGGCACAATGTAAGCACTCAATAAATGGCCGTTGTTATTTTAAAATGGAAATTCCTATCTGTAGCACAAATTGGGCTAAAGTATTAGTAAATATAGGTAACCAGAGTGGGACTTTTGGTTACATAGAGATGGGGTGAGGGATGGAGAACAATTGTCCCCTGAAGTGTCCAGAGTAATTTCCTGCCACATTTAGTTGAGTCTACAGGGCTCTAATGTGAGCTGCTTGGCTAGCATTCACTTGAACACTAATGGAAAAGTCAGGCTGCATTGAGTCCTGTTGTCCTGCAAGTTTCAGCATACAAGTGGTCCTGAGGTTTATTTTTGCCTAGTACAAAAAATTGAGGTCTCCTCAAAGAAAGCAAAGTGCAGGTATTATGGTAATTATATTAAATAATGCAAGCATAAGAAGGAGAGCTTTTCCACAATACCTTTGGAAAATTAGACTTTTTTTTCTCTCTCTTGTGTTTTCAGGAAGCTGGAGCTGTACCTAATCTGCTTTATAAGCTTCAGGAGCTAATAGGAGTACACAGAAGAACGATGTGATTGGTTAATAGTTTCCTACCCATTCTAAGGACAATACAGCATCAGGAGACTGTGGGAGCCAACCCAAGTTTCAGACAACTTCCTGAAGTCAAGGGGTGGGGATATAAATGAGCCACAGCTACAAAAAGTAAAATAATTAATTAAGTAAAATAAGCTTTTAATCTCCCCAACATCTCAAGTAGCAAGACATATCTTCTTAGCTGCCCAAGCAATGATCCCAGTTTCTCCCTTTGATTGCAGACCTTGGAATTTAAAATCCATACATTTTGTTCTGTTTATTTCTGAGAATATTTTGATGCTCTTGATCAAAAAAAATAAGAAAGGTTTATTTCAAACCTATTCATTGGGATTTCAAAGAGAAACCCTTTCATTTAGCCTGTGTCTTAAATCAATATTGATGGATTGATCTACCTGGGCTTCAGGGTTAGTAAGTTAGTGTGGTGGCTATGGGTTTGATACAAGTTTCAATTTGGTTTAATTCCCTGCCCCCAAAGTCTAAAAAGACACAGAAATGAAGTGAAATATAAATAAGAACAATGAGGAAGGACATAAAGGAATTCCATAGGAGACATTTTCTATACCAAACCTTCCTAATAATGAAAGTCCTGGTTACAACAACAGTTCTATTTCCAGTCGCAGAAATTCTCTTTCTTCTTAAACAAAATAAAGCAACTATGATTTTCCTATCTCCTCAGGAGTCTCGAGTATAGCGCCAGGAAAGAGCTTTGTATGTTTTTCTGAGGTCTGTAGTCCAGACCTTTCAAAGACGTAGGAAATATTTGGCTGAGATCTGGGGAGGCCTGCAGACCTCTGTCATACAAGGCACTCTAAAGGATTATTTCAACCAACTGTGCCTCTCTGGATTGTACTGTGCAGTTATTAGTTTCTGACTGGAAGCCAATGCTGTAACACTTTCAACCTATAGTTTTCTGAGATGCAGGAGGATGCTGGCAGTTAGCCAGCTGAAGTATCTAAGTTGCCTCCCATGAGCACTAACTGCAAGTCATTTGCACCTAAATCTGGATGCCAGCTGGTCTGTATCTTTGATCAAAATCCCTGAATTGTTCTGTATGTATATGTGACAGCACTACCTAGCTTTTCTGCCGATACTCCCAAGAAATAGCCCAGCACTTTCACAATATGTAAGGGAAAGGGAAGGTATTGAACATGAAATTGTATGAGGTTGGCTTATTTTAAACCACGACTCTGCCCATAAACGGAAACTGTGAATACACAATAGAAATTAACACAAAGAACAATTATTTACTCAAGAAAAGTACACTCTAATATTTGCCAAGGGTGAAAAATAAAGACGTGATTTTATTTTTTCCTACTGAGTAAGAAGGCATGGGAGATTTTCAGGATGACTGTGAGAGGTTAATCTCATGGAGGGCAGCTACCAGGCTAAGCCACAAAATAGCCTTTAGGTTTCCTGGCCCAGAGAGGACTCTTCCAAAGTCACTGAAGAGAAAGAGGCTGGACCAGCTCATATAGAAGGGCCTCTGCAGTGTCACAAGACCTGAGTTTGCATCCTGACTGTGTGATCTTGGATATCTCACTTAGCCTCTCCTGGGGTAAAATTAGCTACTGTAAGGGGAGAGACTCTGTGCCAGGCATCCCAGTAAGGTCAAATTACTGGTTGTGGCCAGGAAGTAGGGGGTCTGGTGATTCCCAAGTCTATTTTATGAGTTGATCTGCATACAAGTAAGAGGTAGTTGTGGACTTGAACAGGAAGGTAAGTCAGGAAGAGAAGGAAGATAGTATTATAAAGAGAAAATTAGCCTGACCGGTGTGGTTCGGTGGTTGAGTGTCGACCTGTGAACCAGGAGGTCATGGTTTGATTCCCAGTCAGGGCACAGGCCCGGGTTGGGGGGTTTAAACCATGGTAGGGGGCATGCAGGAGGCAGCCAATCAATGATTCTCTCTCATCATTGATGTTTCTATCTCTCTCTCCCTCTCGCTTCCTCTCTCTGAAATCAATGAAAACATACTCTTTTTTTAAAAATGTTAAAGAGGAAATTATGTCTAATTACCAGGCCTATGGGGTGAGGGCCTAGAACAGCGGTTCTCAACCTGTGGGTCGCGAACCCTTTGGCGATCGAACAACCCTTTCACAGGGGTCGCCTAAGACCATCCTGCATATCAGATATTTACATTACGATTCATAACAGTAGCAACATTACAGTTATGAAGTAGCAACGAAAATAATTTTATGGTTGGGTCACAACATGAGGAACTGTATTTAAAGGGCCAGGAGGTTGAGAACCACTGGCCTAGAAGCTGAAGTGGTTACTTCCTTATTCTAAATGTTCTGAGACGTGAGCTCCATGTGTGGGTATGTGTAGAATCACCTGGGAAGTTCCAGAAATGCCTAGAGGAAACTGAAGAAGAGGAAGAAGATTGTTGGGATATTTAGCAGTAAGTTTGTAAAGGATCTCATCCAGGGAAGGTGGGGTAAAAATGTCAACATGACTTTTAACACAAGGCCATTTAATCCTCACAGCCCTAACCGGTTTGGCTCAGTGGATAGAGCCTCACAATAACATGAGGAGGTAAATATTATTATCCCTACTTACCCCATTTCTGAGCTTCAAACAGTTTAGGTAGATAGCTGTACTACTGTTTATATGTGTTCAATGATTTGAATCAAGGTCTTACCCAAAAGCAAATGTTCTTTCCAGTAGAACACACTGCCTTTAAGCCTTAAATCTTATTTATTTGCCTATTCACAGCTGTAAACTTCTTAAAACAGACAACTGAAAGGGATACTCTATTGTTTCAGATTCAGCAGAGTTAATAGAGTCAAAAGAAAATAGGGAAAGCAGAAATTGATTTTGAGAACAACCCAGGAATATAAATCAGGAAACTCAAATCTTTATACTTTCTGTATAAACACTTTCCTTTCATAGATTCACAAGAAAGCAGAGTGGAAACACTGGGTGAGATCACTCTCACTGCTCTTCTAAAGGTCAAACACTTTCTTTATCTAACTCTGATTTTTCTTGGGTTGTGTGGAATTCAGTGAGTTTGGTTTAATCATTGATGACTCTGGCACTTCATGTTGGAGATTTAAGCCATTTTGACTTATGCCTTGCTTTGTCTTGAGGTAACGCAGTAAGCAGCTCTTCCAACACAGTTTCAATTGTTTTTAGTGTGGTGACCTTAGGTTGCAAAGAAAAATCTCAACAAAATTGAGATATTCTCTAGCAGCTTTAGTTTTACTTCATGTCATGTCTGAGCTACCTGGATTTCTTGAATCCTAAACAGAACTACCCAAATCTTGCCTTTCCCAAGAAGAAATCTCAGTCATTTATTGTTAACAGGCAGAGAGTTCTTTTCATGTTTCAGAGACACAACATGTGGTTCCCTGGGCCAGAATCTCCTTTCCTGCATTCTCAGGCTAGCTCTGCCCAGGGAAATCATTAAACCTGTTGATCTTAGAAAAAATCTATACTAATAAAAGGGTAATATGCTAATCAGACCGAATGTATATATATTTGACCCAAAAGTTGGCCTTTATGTTTTGGCATTACTTCATTGGAGAGTGCTTTACACTTTCACATCCATCTTTAAAAAGTGCTTTCATATTATTTACTCACTTGATTCTATGTGGTTTGGAAAGGCATTTAGCACTGTCCCAACTTTATAGGTAAGTCTAAGAAAGCTTGGTTGATATGATGAACATCTTAAGGCTAACAAATGACAGGGGTAACAAAAGGCTAACAAATGGCTCCTTATTCTATGCACTGATTCATGAGTGTTCCATTTATCTATTGCTATGTAACAAACTACCCCAACTTAGTACAGATTCAGAGCAGCAGGGAATTTGGACAGGGCACAGAGGGGATGGCCCATTTCTACTCCCCAATGTCTGAGGCCTCACAGGTAGAAAGAAATGGCTGGGGGTGACCAAAATGCCTGGGGTTGGAATCATCTGGAAGCTTCTTTATTCACATGGCTGGTGCCTGGGCAAGGATAACCACTCATGCAAGACTATAAACCAGAATACCTGCATGCCATGGCCTCTCCATGGGGCTTGGACTCCTCACAGCATGGCGTCTATACAGAGGAGCATCCCAACAGGGAGCATCCTGAGGGGAAAAGTTTCGAGAGAACTAGGCAGAAACTGAATGTCACACAGCATCCCTTCTGCTGCATTCTATTAGTTATAAGTGAGTACTTAACCCTGATTCAATTAAAGGGAATTCTGGTGGAGAAGTGGCAGGGTCACATTTAGAAGAGCACACGGGATGGAAATGTTATTGTAGCCATCTTTGACAAATACAATCTTCCACAGTGAGCAAAATATCTTTCCTACACAAATAACGAGGGATAAAAAACAACATTTTCTGAAGTAGGGTTTAACTGATTATAAAATAAGCAAATATTAAGAGCTTTTCCACATACCAACAATAGGTAAAAAAATAAAGTGGGGGGAAAAACATGCCCATTGACATCAGCACAGCAAAATATATAAGAATTTAGAAAAAGTTAAAAAATTATACAGGACTTGTGAAGAAAACATTAAATATTCTGAAATATAACTTAAAACTGAAATAAAGGAAGGGAGATATATCATGTTTCTTAATAGTAATGTTATTTCCTTTTTTTAAGAATGTAGCCTTGATGCCAGACCGGTTTGGCTCAGTGGATAGAGCGTCAGCCTGCGGACTGAAGGGTCCCAGGTTCGATTCCGGTCAAGGGCATGTACCTTGGTTGCGGGCACATCCCCAGTGGGACGTGTGCAGGAGGCAGCTGGTCGATGTTTCTCTCTCATCGATGTTTCTAACTCTCTATCCCTCTCCCTTCCTCTCTGTAAAAAATCAATAAAATATATTTAAAAAAAAAAAAAAAAGAATGTAGCCTTGAGAGCCACTTATCTTTTTTTTTAAGTATATTTTTATTGATTTCAGAGAGAAAGGAAAAGGGAGGGAGAGATAGAAACATCAATGATGAGAGAATCATTGATTGGCTGCCTCCTGCACGCCCCAGACTTGGGGATCCAGCCTACAACCCGGGCATGTGTCCTGACCCGGAATCAAACCATGACCTCCTGGTTCATATGTCAACACTCAACCACTGAGCCACACCAGCTGGGCAATAATGTTATTTCTGACCAAATCCAACACATCCTGCTCTTGAACAATATTATTTCTGCTAAAAATGTAACGTAATGCCCAGAAAAAGCCCAACATAGACTTATGTGAATTTGATAATATGAATGTAAAGTATTAGAATTAAAGAGTAAAAGTATTAGAATTGTCAATAGCCTTATTAATAAAGAATAAATAAGGGCATAAAAAGCATAAAGTGCCCTCGGCAGTCCCAGATCTGTCTCTTGCTTCATCATTTGGATGGAACAGACCCAGGGACGCTCCTTCTCCCAGCCTCCAGCCACTCTCCTGCATCTTATCCAGTCACCACCTTCCGAACCACCTCCAGGACCAGCCAACACACCGGTGGTTTTTTCCCACCTTAACTCGTTATTGCTGAACAACCATGAGCTCCCAAATGCGTCAGAATTACTCCATCAAGGTGGAGGCTGCAGTCAACCTCCTGGCCAACCTGTATCTGCGGGCCTCCCATACCTACCTCTCTCTGAGCTTCTGTTTTGACCGTGATGATGTGGCTCTAGAGGGCATGGGCCACTTCTTCCTGAGTTGGCGGAGACGAAGCGCCAGGAGGCTGAGCATCTCTTAAAGTTGCAAAACAATCTCAGTGGCCTCATTCTCTTCCAGAATGTGCTGAAGCCTTCCCAAGATGAGTGGGGCAAAATTCAGGATGCTGGAAGAAACCAAGATGGCGGCATAGGTAAACACCTGAAATTGATGCCTCGCACAACCACTTCAAAAATACAACTAAAAGACAAAACGAACATCATCCAGAACCACAGGAAGGCTGGCTGAGTGGAAATTCTACAACTAGAAGGAAAGAGAAAAGCACACTGAAACTCAGAGGAGGTGCGGAAGTAAAGTGCAGAGGTACGGAGGCGCACGCGGAAAGGGCTGGCAACTGAGGGCGTGGTTGTCTTTTTCAATCTGGAGGGAGACATAAGATCCCGATGGCCCTGAACTCCAGTTCCGGGCGAGTCTCTGTGGACCCAGACTCATATGGGGAGAAACTAGACTGTCTGGCAGTGGGCGGAACTCAAGGGCAGCTTTCTCTCAGAGGTACTTGCAGCGATTACCATGGGACACTGAGACCCGGGGACACTTAGGGCAGGACTGAGGATCAGCCATAGCTGTTTGCTCCACCCAGTTGATTCCCTGAGACCCCGCCCCAACCCAAGCTGTGCCCAGAGGCTTTTGCATATGAATGGCCTGGCCCTTTGCAATCTAAAATTACCTAACAAACTGCAGGTGGGTCAGAGAGACCCAGAACATCCAAAAGAAGGCCCAAGGCCCCACAGCAGCTTGCATTGCTTCATAGCTAATCCTCATATGGGCACCTCCAAATCCCAAACAAAGAAGAGGAATCTGAAGATCTCCCTGTAGCTCCTGCTGGGTAGCCTCAGGCAGAGGCTAAATTAGCACCTCCTTAGAGATCCAAGAGCCAGTGTACCCAGTGGTCAGAGTGGGACCATCCAGATTACAATTCCTCAGGTCCATAAGGGACACACTCAGGGGGCAGACTCAGTGAGCACCAAAGCCCCACTGAAGCAAGTCTTGCCCCATAAGGGTGCCTCCAGCACAGAAGTTCTCCCACTGTAGACACAGCTGATTCTCACAGCCAATTGGCCTGGAGGTCAATTCCTCCCAATGATATCAACAACAATCAAGGCTTAACTACAACAAGACTGTGCACAAAGCCCACAAAGGGGTGCACCAAGAGTGTCCACCTCAGGTAATTGGGGAGGCTGAGCCACTGGGCCCTGTAGGACACCTAGCACAGAAAGCCACTCTATCAACACAGGGAAGCAGCCAAAATGCAGAGACAAAGAAAGAGGTACAAATGACAGAAATGGAGGAAAGCAAACTACTGGATATAGAGTTCAAAACCACACTTTTAAGGTTTTTCAAGAATTTTTTAGAAACCGCCGATAAATTTAGTGAGACCCTCAAGAAATCTAGTGAGACCCTCAAGGTTATGAAAGGACCAACTAGAAATTAAGCATACACTGACTGAAATAAAGAATATTATACAGAGATCCAACAGCAGACTATAGGATTGCAAGAATCAAGTCAAAGATTTGAAATACGAAGAAGCAAAAAACACCCAATCAGAAAAGCAGAAAGAAAAAAGAATCCAAAAATATGAAGATAGTGTAAGGAGCCTCTGGGACAACTTCAAGCATACCAACATCCGAATTATGGGGGTGCCAGAAGAAGAGAGAGAGCAAGATATTGAAAACCTATTTGAAGAAATAATGACAGAAAACTTCCCCTACATGGTGAAAGAAATAGACTTACAAGTCCAGGAAGTGCAGAGAACCCGAAACAAAAGGAATCCAAAGAAGACCACACCATACACATCATAATTAAAATGCCAAGAGCAGGGGGGGAAAGGATACTTATGTAATACCCTTTGTAATACTTTAAGAGGAAAATAAAAAAAAAAAAAAAAAAAAAAAAAAAAAAAAAAAAAATGCCAAGAGCAAAAGACAAAGAGAATCTTAAAAGCAGCAAGAGAAAAACAATTAGTTACCTTCAAGGGAGTACCCATATAACTGTCAGCTGATTTCTCAACAGAAACTATGCAGGCCAGAAGGGAGTGGCAAGAAATATTCAAAGTGATGAATAGTAAGAACCTACAACCAAGATTACTTTACCCAGCAAAGCTATCATTCAGAATTGATGGTCAGATAAAGAGCTTCACAGATAAGAAAAAGCTAAAGAAGTTCATCAACACCAAACCAGTATTATATGAAATGCTGAAAAGTATTCTTTAAGAAGAGGAAGAAGAAGAAAAAGGTAAAGATAAAAATTATGAACAACAAATACATATCTATCAACAAGTGAACCTGAAAATCAAGTGAATAAAAAATCTTATGAACAGAATAAACGGGTGAATATAATAGAATCAGGGGCATAGAAAGTGAGTGGACTGACAATTCTTGGGGGGAAAGGGGTGTGGGGGGGTGCGGGAAGAGACTGGACAAAAATCATACACCTACGGATGAGGACAGTGGGGGGGGGGGGCAGAGGGTGGGGTGGGAGCCAGATGGAGGGGAGCTATGGGGGGGGGGGGGGGAAGAGGAACAACTATAATAACCTGAACAATAAAGATTTAATTTAAAAATTAATTAATTAATTAATTAATTTAAAAAAAATTCAGGATGCCATGGAAGCTGCCATGATCTTGGAGAGGAACCTGAACCAGGACTTTTGGAGCTGCATGCCCTGGGTTCTACCCACACAGACCCTCATCTCTGTGACTTCCTGGAGAACCACTTCCTGGATGAGGTGAAAGTCATCAAGAAGATGGGCAACACCTGACTAACATCCGCAGGATGGCCAGCCCCCAGGCTGGGTTGGGTGAGCATCTCTTAGAAAGGCTCACCCTTAAGCATGACTAGAAGCCTTTGAAACCCAGAGGCCTTTCAGAGGCCCCTCTGCATTTCCCTGGTGTCTGGCTTTTACCTGAGCTTCTTCCCAAAACTACTAGCCATTCTTTTAACCACTCTGAAGCCCTCTCCCATGCATTGGACCAAATGAAAAAAAAAGCTTTTTGCAGAAAAAAAAAAAAAAGCTTCAATAATTTAAATAAAATTGGGTAACCATATGCCTGAGACAGTCCCAAATTACACCTCTTGCCCCAGTCCTTTCTAATAAAAGAGTAATATGCAAATTGACCATCACTCCAACACACAACATGGCCAAGATGGACACAAGATGGCTGCCACAAGATGACCAGCAGGGGAGGTCAGTTGGGAGGAAACAGGCCTGCAGGAAAGGGCAGTTGCGGGGGACCAGGCCTGCAGGGGAGGGCAGTTGGGGAGAACCAGGCCTGCAGGGGAGGGCAGTTGGGGGGGACCAGGCCAGCAGGGGAGAGCAGTTAGGGGCGACCATGCAGGCAGGTGAGGGCAATTAGGAATTAGGGGTGACATGGGTTGGCAGGGGAGGGCAGTTAGAGGCAACTAGGCCTACAGGGGAGGGCAGTTAGGGGCGACCAGGCCAGCAGGGGAGGGCAGTTAGGGGCAATCGGGCTGGCAGGGGAGCAGTTAGGCATTGATCAGGCTGGCAGGGGAGTGGTTAAGGGGTGATCAGGCTGGCAGGCAGGCGAGCAGTTGGGAGCCAGCAGTCCTAGATTAGAGAGAGTGCATGCTGGGCTGAGGGACACCCCCCTCCCTCCGTGCACGACTTTCATGCACCGGGCCTCTAGTGTAATTATAATTCCTTTTACTTTCAAAAGTGTTTTGGTTTGAATTATAAATTTTATGGCCATTCTACAATTAATCACATATACAGGGTGGGACAAAAGTAGGTTCACAGTTGTAAATATGTGAAACAGAGTTTATGCTTGTATTATTATTTATTAATTATTGTATTATTTTCCACATGAATAACTATAAACCTACTTTTGTCCCATCCTGTATCTCTACTTCCTCCCCAGATCCCACTTAAATAGCAGTAAATAGATTTTTTAAGATTAGTGACAAGGTCGAAGAGAAGAGATGGATGAATGGATGGATGGATGGATAGATGAGAGGATAAACAACATATATGTAGGTGAATAGATAGGTAAATGTATGGGTGGATAGGTAGTTGAGTGGATATATAGATTAATAAGTAAATTAATCATTCAACCAACAACAAACCAATAAGAAGAGGATCAAATAATGATATGTATGTTGTAGTGAGAATTAAAGCTGGATATAATGATTGTTTTCATATTTTTTCTACCAGAAAGGTTGGTCTGGTGCAGGTAGGAAAGGGTAAAAGGGAGTAAAATATATGGTGACAGAAGGAGATTGACTTTGGGTGGTAGGCACACAATGCAATATGAAGATAATGTATCATAGAAATATACATTTGAAACCTATATAATTTTATTAACTGATGTCACCCTAATAAATTTATTTTTTAAAAGAACAAGAATATAATGTAAAAGTACATAACTTAAAATAAAGCTCTCATTTGCAAAAAAAGAAAAAGTTTTCTTGGCTATTTTTGGAGAAAATTTTCCTCTGAAGGGATTAAATTTAAATTGTGATGTGAATGGCAAAAATCAAATCATTCAAAGAGCTGGAAAAGATGCTTTCTATTCTGGGAGAATAATTAGTGCAAAGCCCATAAACTAAGAATAAACTTAGTTTGTTTGAGAAACTTTATGCTTATGTAGCTGAAGCATTGTACTTATATAAGATGAAGTCTGAGTGGTGGGCCAGACCATTCAGGGTTTTTTGTAAGCTAGAGTTAGAAATATGGATTTCATCCTAAATGTAATGTGAAGCAATTAAAGAGTTTTAAGGAGAGGAGTAATATCTGATAGGCACTCTTAAGTGGAGGAGGTGTAGAGGACACATTGTGGAGAGGCAGGAGTAAAGCTAGCCGATCAGTTAGGAGGCTATTGCAGCAGTCCTTACAAGAGGGGATAGTGTCCTGGGCAAGAATGGTAGAAAGAAAGGAAAGAGAAGTGTCTGGACTTGGCAGAAAGAGTTGACAGAATTTGCATAAAGAAGAAACTTGATGAGCCCTGGCTGATTTAGCTCAGTGGATAGAGCATCGGCCCGAGGACTGAAGGGTCTCAGATTCGATTCCGGTAAAGGGCACACACAGACCTCGGTTGCAGGCTCAATCCCCGGCCCTGGTCAGGACATGTGCAGGAGGCAACCAATTAATGTTTCTCTTTCTGTGTCTCTTCCCCTCCCTTCCTCTCTCTCTAAAAATCAATGGAAAAGTATCCTCAGGTGAGGATTAACAACAAAAACTTTGATGAATATGGCTATATGAAAATGTAAATCTTGTATATTAAAAGGACCGTAAACAAAGTTAAAAGTTAAGAGAAAATATGTGTAACATATAACAAAGTATTAAGATAAAATGTATATGGCATATATAAGAAAAGGATCAAGATCCAAATTACATATAGAAGTGGTAAATCAATAAGAAAAAGACAACCCAATAGAAAAATGTGCAATGATATAAAGAGATAACTTACAGAAAAAAATACAAAGGCAATGACATATGCAAAAACAAAAACATTCAACCCACCAATAAACAAAGACTTACAAAATAATAGGATATCACTTTAGTCTTTTTGAATGAAAAAATTAAAAGATATAAAATTTAAAATATAATAAAAGAAAATATACAAGTTTCAATATTGTGTACTGATTGAGATTATGAGGAAATTACTCTCATAATCTGAGTGGGCATATAAATGAATATCAACATTTGGAAAGCAGTATGCCTACATCAGTTAATTTTTTAAATTAACTTTAGAATTTTCCAGGTATTTATTTAGAAATATACTTTCAAATGTGTACACAGAGGTATATAAAAGAATATTCATTGCAAGATATTTGTAATGTAAAAAACAAAGGAAACCATTTACTTGCTCATTTTTAGTGACACATCATGAAATGGAACACTGTAAAGAAAGTTAAGAGAGTGGCATTGTGTATATTTACTCAACTGAAAATATCTCTACAATGTTGTTAGGAGGAAAAAAATCATAAGATAATATGAGGAGTCTGGTGTCATTTACATGAAGCAAACTAAAATTATACGTGAATTTATATAAATACATAGATTAATATCTGGTAAACTACACATTAAACCTTTAACCAGTTCAACAGGGAGTTAATTGGTCTTGTTCAGGGGAAAGCTGGTGTCTAAAGTACTTCTGCTTTTTACTCCAATATTCCTATATTGAATACTTAATAGCATATATTTATGTATTACTAAGTAATTATCTTAAAATTTTTTAAAGATTTGTTCACTCTTTAAAATCTAAATGCAATGAAACTTAGAGGCACTCACCAATGCCTTAGAAAGAATTATGTCAACACTCGTAGAACGGGCTCTGCTGCTAAACAATGTGAAACTTTGGGGGGAATTTAAATTTATTTATTTTTAATTTAATAAATCTTTACTGACCACGAGTACACTGTAGAGTTCAGTCAAGTGGCATTAAAGAAGTGCTACACGAGAGTCCAGTGACTTGGTGTGACGGAAGGAGCACGGCGGTGAACTCTAACCTCTCTGGGTCTCATTTTCCTTATCTATAAAACCAAAGCTGCTATTGGCCAAAGCACCTTTGCAAACTCTTTTTTTTTACTTTTTTGGAATACAACACTTTTGCAACCCCAAAATGAAATATTAAGGAAATATCACTTTTTAAAAAATATATATTCTTTTATTAATTTCAGAGAGGAAGGGAGAGGGAGAGAGATAGAAACAGCAATGATGAGAGAGAATCATTGATCGGTTGCCTCCCGCATGCCCCACACTGGGAATTAAGCCTGCATGTGCCCTGACCATGACCTCCTGGTTCATAGGTCAATGCTCAACCAATGAACCACACCAGCCGTGCAAATCTCATTACTTAAAACTGATAAAAGCAGCATTTCTCTGGACAAAGGAGGTCAAGGGCCAGAGTCCCACTCCCTCCTCTCCTTGAGCAATACCGCAGGCTTCCCTAGGGGAACCTTAGGCCTCATAGAACACTCCTAAAAACCTTTAGTCCAGATAATTTCTAAAGCCTTTCCATATTTAAAAGTGCATAATTTTTATTTACTAGATGTAATTTATGACAGCCAGGCAAATGAAAGCCCCAATGACTGTAGTACTACATTTGAAAGCCCCAATGAGTGTAGTGTAGATAGAATTTGAAGGAGAAGCAGAAAGAAGTAGCATTTATTACACTGTTAACCTTGTGTAAGGCATTTCAGTACCTTATTTTGTTTAATCCTTACAATGACCCCATATCCTTACCCTTATAAGGATGAGAAAACCTGGAGATAAGTAATTGCCACAGGTCACCCAGTAAGTACTGAGCTGGAATTCTAACCTGATTTGCCTATTTGGAAAGGTCACATTAGAGTACAGTGTCTTACTAGAGAAAAGAGGACATAACTAAAGATAGTAATGCTGGGGTGGGGGAGAATACCAAGAGAGAGGATATGGGAGGACTCATACTTTTGCCCGGGATTATGCCTTTTAACAATATCTTTGGGGAGCTAAGACTTTCCTATGTGAAACAAGGAAAATAAGAGGCTGCATGTAATTAGCTGCTTAACTACATGGTATATTCTAGAATTTGGGGAGCTCTGAGTTACTTTTTCAGGAGTGATGTTAAATTTATACCGTTCCTGTTCCACCCGCTCCTGATACCTGGCAGAGGTAGGATTGTGGTCAGTGCCTGTGGTCTAGGCATTGCAATATGTATCCAACACCCATGAGAGTGATGTACTCACTCATGAACACTACAATGATCCCAGAACATCTGCCTCATTACATCACCAATGGACCTAAATGCCTAACTTAATAGGTAGGGCTTTTCTGGATGCTAAATGACCTGCATGCTAATTGTCCCTACTTGTAACTTCCTATTGTAATTTACATTATTTTTCAGGTAACTGATTCACAGGAACAGCCAGTCAAGAGCTGAGTCATCTTGGAAGAGAGCCCCAAATTCTTCCCTGCACAGCAAGCTTTACAAAAACACCATCCTTTGTGGAATGCAAACAAAATGGCCTCTACTGTTTAGTAATGTTCACATGAGACTCGGTGAAGAAGAATGGATAAAAACCAATAGCACTAGAGAATTTATAGAAAAGATACATGTAATGAAGATTAATTAAAAAACAAAGCAAGATAAGCAGGGTAAAATTATATAGGAGGACAAGGAATATTGAAAGAACCTAAAAGGTACCCCAAACATGGAACATGCTTGGAGAACACTACTGATATTATAACATGACTAGAGGCCCAGTGCACGAATTCGTGCACCAGTGGGATACCTTGGTCTAGCCTGCAGGATTGGGCCGAAACTGGCTCTCCAACATCCCACAAAGGGTCGCGGGTTGCAAGACAGTGCAGGCCAGGCTGAGGGACCCCCATAGGTGCATGATTGGGGCCGGGGAGGGCCACGTTGGCTAGCAGGGGAGGGATAGTGGGAAGGCTCAAGGGTGTGTCTGGCCTATCTCAGTCCCTATTGACCAGACCCCAGCAGCAAGCTAAGCTAACAGTCGGAGAATCTGCCCCCTAGGGGTCAGTGCATATCATAGGGGCTGGTCAACCAGTCAACTATCTGCCCCCTGGTGGTCAGTGCACATCATAACGAGCAGTTGAGTAGCCTTAGCATATCATTTGCATATTACACTTTGATTGGTTGAACAGACGACTGGACACTTAGCATATTAGGCTTTTATTATATAGGATTTTAGGGGAAAACCCCCTCAAAAGAAAAGGATAGCCAAGATATATGAACGTGTTTACACTAGAAGAAAAAATTGAGTGAGAATTTTATCATAAGGCTCTAAATGTAGAAATAATTTCTTTTGGGTACAAGACTAGTATTTATATAGCCTAATGCTTACATTTATAGTTATGTAATAAGTGGGGTGGCACATTGAGTCACCAGGTAAGCACTCATAGATCTGGTCGGTATGTATATTGAATTCTCTAATCACTAAATGAACAGCTCGACCAGATGGCACATGGGAATTTTCCACTGCCTATAGACTGGGCCCTCACTGCCATGAAAAGTAAATTAATTTCTTTACAAAGAGCTTGGTGGCTTCAAAGGGAAAACTACAGATTAAATCTCATCTCATCTCAATGAAAGTTGAAAAGGGTTAGTTGCTACCAATTATGAAACACTTCTATTGTTGGCTATTTGGTAGTGAAGTGTCATTTTTAAAAACTGGTTTCACTGATAATTATGCAGCATAAGGTTTAAGTTCTAACTTCTCTGAGATCTGGTCAGTGGTTTCTCAGGTTTGAAACAGAAGTAGGTTCTTTGCAAAACTATATTCTCAAGTGCTTACCACATCAAGTTCTGATTTTGGGAATCAAAAACTCTCCGTGAAAACATCATGATTAATCTAATTAGTGAGTTGGATCCCTTTAAGAATTGTTTTAAGTAATACTTAATAAAGAATGAATCATTTCTTTAATAGCCAAGCAAACGAGCTTTTAGAATTTCACACTACTCACCAACCCCCACTCTAATCCTATGAATTGAGTTGTTCAATACAGTTGCGAAATGTATTTGCAAGAACTAAACAAACTCAAACACATAAAGGACATGTTAAGCATCCGGTGAGCTATGAAAAAGTAACCCTTGTGTTATAGAACAGAAGAAAAAAAGAATAATTGTGAACTAATCCAAGTAAACAGGATGTGCTGTCATAACCAATTTCAAGTCAAATACAAGGATCTGGCAATCTGAATCAGGAATGAAAATAAGGAAGAGCTTCCCTCCGCCAGCACTCCAGAAGGGTGCCAGCCCTTGTAGATGTGTGTCAAGGGAAGTTAGTGGGGGGCCCACTGTTGCACAGATCCTTTCTACTCCCCACCTTGTTCAGCCTTCACTCTGTGGTGTGGGCAAGACACTCATTCATTCAACAAATATGTAGTGATATATACACTGAACCAGATCCCGAGCATACTGTACTCAATGCCTTTTTTTGCTAATAAAGAAAAACAAATACCCTTGCTTTCCTTGATTTAGCAACATATTATGGGGGAAAAAAAACCTTTGATGAGACAAAATGATGCAGTTCTAGCTCATGTTGGATTACTTATTGAATATGTGATCATGAGCAAGTTAGATCCTTGTTTTTCTCATTTGTAAAATGTCTTGTAAACAACTGCCCCCACGTATGGCCAAATATAAACGCTTATAAAATTATGTGGTGATAAATATTAAGCAAGTTGCTATGTTTTTCATCGAGAAGGTTTGTTAAATCCCAGACCGACAGATGTCAGAGAACGTTTTGTTGCAGAAAGGGATGATTGACAGTCCCAGCCTCCCCTTTGCTCTACTGCCCATAAAATGGCCACTTGAAATACCTTCCTCCTCCCCTTGACAGTGATGGACACACAGTGCAAGACAGGCCTGTTGTGTCCCATAATCAGAGAGCTTTCGGGTGGTGAGCCGGAGCTCTGGTAGCCATGTCCATACCGTGTGAAAAAAGCTGGTGTGGGAGAATTAGGCCAACACTCTGCTTCTCTAGCAGAGATGAGAGAGAATTCTGATGGAACGTGCACTAGTTCTCGTCTTCTGGAGACTTTCTCAGGGCTTGTTCTCACGTCTTCCTCCAGTTCTAGCCTCCTTTATGTATAAGCTAATTTGGATTGGTTTCCATCACCAGTGCCATGGCCGAACCATGGAAAAAGGCAGATACTCACATTTTCTTTGCTCTTAGATTAAGGCTACCTATGAGAATGGGGCTGATAAAGTGGCCAGAACTTTTTCATAAGGGAGATTCAAAGCCACAGTCTCTGGCTTTGTTGGATAAGGATAGATGCTGATTTTTGACAGGGCAGTGGCGCTGGCAAGAGGGCAATAAGCCTGGGTTCCTCTGGCTCCCAAAGCTACGCCATCCTGACCTTTACGCCACAATTAAGATATTAGAGGTAGAAACAGGATATGAATCCTGGAAGTGACCACTAAGTTGTGACTTTGAGCCATTCATCTCACCTGTCCAGGCTGGCTGTCATCTATAAAGTAAGGTCTCACATTGCAGAGTGTTGTAATTCTTGAAGCTCTTGTGAAAAGTTACTTTAAACTTAATAAAGAGTAACCACGAGAGATGCCATATGAAGAGTGGATGAGTAGAGATTTAGATGAAAATAGTCAATTGAGACTATTTTTAATAATAAGATTTATAATAACTAAAACATATAGCATTACTATATGGCAAGCACTGTTATAAAAGCATTACCTATGTTAACTCATTTAACCCTCACTTCAACTCTATGAGATAGATAATTATTATCCCCATTTTATAGTTGAAGAAACCAAGGCCCAGAGAAGTTGAGTAACTTGCCCAAGGCTACACAGCATGTCAGAGGGACTTAACTTATGCAATTAGTGTCCAAAACCCAAGCTCTTAAAACTATGCTCCACATCTGCTACTAAATGCACCTACTTCTCTGCCTGGCACAAAGTAGAATTCAACAAGTGCTTATTAAATGTTAGCAGCTGGGTGTGTTCTCCCTCCCAGAGATACATCCCTTGCCTTTCCCTTCTCCCTCTTCTTCCCCCCACAGGCCTGCATCTCTTAAACTCTAAGGGACCCCATGAGACTTGCAATCTGGGAGCAATGGGCAACAGCAGGCCCTCCTGGGCTAACCCCCTGAGCCTGTCTCCAAGGCCCTCTTTCCTCCGACTCTCCAATGAGCTGACAGCAATCCCACCTTGGTTCACTTCTTTCCCAAAACGTCTCTAGGGAGCAAAGCACCCCTGCCCAGGCTCTCTCCTATTGCTTCTTCTATCCTAAACCCTTCCTTTTTTTCACTGCCCCCAGCTTTAATAAACGTCCTCTCACAATCGCCCCGGGGCAGGGCGGGGGGGGGGGGGGCGAGGGAGGGGAGGAGGGGAACCAGCAGATGAACAAAGGGACCTTTGTGAAGGCACTGACAGCAACCAAGTGATACATTTTTCAAAGTCACACCAGTGGCAGTCATGGAGGGTCCATGGGACAAGATATCCTGTTGGGGATACTTTGCAGCCACACTCCCAAAGGCGGTCTATTTGTCATGCTTTGCCTGGAGTTCTTAGAGCATTAGATCAAAGGCTAAGTCAATGTTGTTACAGGTAGGACAACCGTTTGTGTAATTTCACTGGAAACTAAGATTATACTAAGCAGACTGGCTTTTGACAAGCAGTCTTACCTCAGGCCAATGGGCAAAATCAGGAAATAAACTACTGGAAACAAAGAAGAGCAGAAGAAGAACATGGTCACTAAAAATACTCACTTTCCCCCCATTTATTAAATAAAGGCACCATTTCCTCTCTCATCAGAGGTCTACATGAAAACAGTCCTTTAAATCATGACTTGCTCAGCACCCACAGAATTGGCAGAAATGGCTTCTGTAATTAGCATCTATAATTTGGACAGTGCCCTTACAATAAGATTTATTATAAGATTATGTATGAAGCAAATTAGAATTTACGTGAAAGTAAATTTTTTAAAAATATATTTTATTGATTTCTTAAAGAGAGGAAGGGAGAGGGATAGAGAGTTCGAAACATCGATGAGAGAGAAACATCGATCAGCTGCCTCCTGCACACCTACTGGGGATGTGCCCACAACCAAGGTACATGCCCTTGACCGGAATTGAACCTGGGACCTTTCAGTCCTCAGGCCAACGCCCTATCCACCGAGCCAAACCAGTCAGGGCTGAAAGTAAAATTTTGATACGTAACCTCATTGTCCCTTTAAGCAAGAATCAAATTTTCCTACATTAATTTTACTGTGAAGAATTATGTTGCCAGAATCAAACTTGGTGGTTTGATAAAACCACTTCTCATTGGAATGCTGAGATCAAGTTTATTAATCCGTACCAGCAGAGCTTATCTAAGCAATGGGAAAGGCCATTGTAATGATTATCTACTGTGTGGTTTTACAAAACAGCCGAAGTTTGGCAACTTGCACTTTTATTGTGGCTTCAAAGATCTAAGGAACAACATGGCTTAAAGATTAATTGAAACTCAAATCATGACAACTGCCAGGGTTTGGAAATGTTAGATTATAAGGACTACGGATAGCTCTCATGTGATCAAAACAATAGCTGTGGAAAAAAACTATTAGGTCACTGCATCTACTGATCCCCCTGCCAGTTCTAGAGAAGCAATTAGAGCCTCCCTTGCTCCCCTGTTGCTTGGCTGTGTGCAAAGGGACAGCGTTAACTCCTTGTGGTGTAACCAGCCTGGCTGGGGTGAGATGGGGCGCCATCCATCCAGCCTATTTGCATCATTGTGTGTGTGTGTGTGTGTGTGCGCGCGCGCGCGCGCGTGTGCGCGCGTGTGCGCGCGTGGGGGGGGGGGGGGGGAGCCTGCCCAAGCTGAATCCTGGACTAAGCCCAGGGTGTGCTTAATAGTGGATTTTAAACAGGCCCTTCTGGGACTCTTATTTTGCAGAATTTCCCATATGGAAATGTAGCCACAGGAGCCACACCTTGCCAAGCCCTGAGAAGATGGAAACAGTCCACACAGGGGACAGTCTACTGAGCTCAGCCCACCGAAAAGCCCTGCCTGTTGGAGCTCACCAGGACTCAGGTGCATGGCCTCACTTGTCAGATGACTTTTGAATTATTTGCACAAGCCATGAGACTGTGTGGATGTAACACTCTCTAGAAGGAAATACAGCTTAAAAAAAAAAAATTTAATCCCCACCTGAGAATATTTTTTCCATTGGTTTATAGAGAGAGTGGGAGGGAGGAAGGAGGAGCAGGGTGAGAGAAACATTCACATGAGAGAGATATATGGATTGGTTGCCTCCCATATGCGCCCCAACCGGAGCTGGGTATGCAACCGAGGTACATGCCCTTGACCAGGAATTGAACCCAAGACCCTTCGGTCCAGTGGTAGACACTCTAACCACTGAGTAAAACTGGCCAGGACAATATGGCTTTTTTAAAGAGACTGTACTAGAGGCTTGAGGGAGCCTCTATTGTGAAGATAATCTTGATGTCAAAAAGAGGTTGTGCATACAAGAAAAGGAGGTTTGGAGTGATCAAAAGGATTTGCCCTTATTTCTGCCCATGAAATTAACTAATAAAAGTAGAATTAAAAAGGTGAGTTCTTTCTGCTCCTTCTGAAGGCTGAATAGATACAGTGATCCAGAGATGCTAGACTGGAAATAAGTTTCTGACCATGGTCCCACAATTAGATGGCTTCAGAAGACTCCAGAAGCATTCCATACAGTATACCCCATGCTGTAGCAGAAACCTATGGGAGAGAACTTTGGATTTAAACTTGTAGATAACTTACTTTTTTAAAAAAAAATGTATTATTCAAATATTTCTATAACCCAACATAGACTATAAATTACTCGAGGGTTGAGATCAGACTACTCTTTCCCCTGTGGGACCACACACTCCCTTGAACAGTGTCCACAGCTATTACTGCAGCCAGCTCCAACACAGCAACAGCTGTCCCCCACATTGTTCCCAAGTTGGTTTGTGTGAGCAAGAGTATGGCAGAAGTAAAAGGATGTCACTTCTGATATTAGGTTATAAAGGACAGTGGCTCCATTTTGGTTCATTCTCTCTCTCACTCTTATACACACATACACACACATCACCCTCTCTGGGAAAAAGCAGTGTGCCTTGTTTGAACAGCCTCATAGAGAGGTCCACGGGACCAGGACCTGCTGGCCGACACACAACCAACGAGGAACTGAGGTCCAACAACAGCCACGTGAGTGAGCTTAGAAGCAGACTCATTAACCCCAGTCGAGCCCTGACATGACTGCAGCCCCAGCCAAATGCTTTGCAGCATCCTCTTGAAAGACTGAGCCAGAGCCACCCAGTCAAGCTGTGCCTGAATTCCAAAATAAGTTGCTACATTTTAGGCAACTTTATTACTCAGCAACAGATAACTAATATAATTACGGAGCCTATATTCCTTCTCCTAGTAGATATTCTACAAAACTCTCTTGACTGTAGGCATGAGGAAGGCAACCAGGGACATAAATAGCTGATGAAGAGTCCAATTGGGTTACAAATTTTTCTCAGTGGTCCAGACCTAAATACTTCTGCCCAGTTATAGGCCTAATCCATCTTCCTTGCCTGCTGGGAAGATTGCGAAGTCTTGTTCTAGTTTGACAATTTCTAATTTCAGTTGAAGATGAATTGTGCTCATGTAGTTTGCTTTAAGCTGGTTCTCCTCCTGCCTGAATTGCATGAGATGCCCCCATCACTTGTCCATTTATTCATTCACTTAACAAATATTTCGTGAGTGCCACTGTTCTAGGTGCTGGGGCTACAACAGTGAACAAAACTAACTAATAAGATCCCTGGCTTTAGGAGTTTACATCTAACATACTCTCCTGATAAGCTAAGTCTCCCCAACTATAGAGCTGATCTTTCAACCTCTTCTACCAGCACCCTGGGCTCTGAATCCCCATCTAAGCTCTTGCTTATGGGGACCCATCATTAGACAGCATTTTCAATGGAAGTCTGAGAGACATAGTTCTGTAAGAGGCAGCCATACTAGCCCATCATCCAGACAACTGTACAATGCAGTTATGGGCACATACCATACTTCCATCCCTCTATGTATATGTTCCACGGCACTTAACAGTGTACCTTACACTATAAAGTTTCAATATTTCATATTTTATCCTCTGATAAACATCTAAGGTGACATTTCAAGCCCAACATCCAAGTGGAGCTAGACCAGTGGTCGGCAAACTGTGGCTCGGCAAACCATGGCTCATGAGCCACATGCAGCTCTTGGCCCCTTCAGTGTGGCTCTTCCACAAAATACCGACTTGTGCGCATGGGCCACGAAGTTTCAATCTCACTGTACAAGCATGCCCGCATGTGGTATTTTGTGGAAGAGCCACAACAAAGGGGCCAAAGAGCCGCATGTGGCTTGCAAGCTGCAGTTTGCCGACCACAGAGCTAGACCAATAGGGTATGTGCAGGAGGCAGCCAGTCAATGATTCTCTATCATCATTGATGTTTCTATCTCTCACTCCCTCTCCCTTCCTCTCTGAAATCAATAAAAATATATTTTCAAATGGACAATAAATAGTGTCTAAAATACTTATAATCCTATTTCCATGCCTCAGAGGCTGTTTCCTCTCACCTTGACTCACTTTAATTCCAGCACTAATTCTAAGTTGGAGGAAAACTCATGTTTCCTAGGTCACTGCAGACTGAAAATAAATATATTGTCAAAACAATGGTCACAAAACAGTATTTTCTGACTCTGCCCCACTCAGCTTCAGTTCTTCCTAATAAGTATAAAAGGTCTCATAGATGGCTTCCTCTATGTTCTAACCTATGTATTTCCAGAATAACAGTTATTTGTGAAAGTCTCCAGAAAGTCTGGAAAGCTCAACTTGAAACAAGTCTACAGACCAAAAATGGAATTTTTTATTCATCCCACTGGAATTTATCAATCAAATCCTATTTCCTGCCTTCAACATTTTCATTAAAGTTACTAAATTTTCAATCAAAGCCAAACAGGTTCATCACCTTACTCAGTAGTGTAATTTTTAGAAAGACTTTGAAATACATGAATACAAGGTTAACCCATTATAAAGAAGAGAAAATCTTCTTAGTTGCTAGGAATGAAACTATTTTGTTGGTATTGTGTTTAGCTGTGATTTTAAAACAACAAAAAAATAGTTCTTTTTCTGTGTTTTAGATTGTAAAGAGGGTTTTAACTAAACAGTTAAGACTGAACTCAAACTTCATTCACAGCTTTTTCTTTCACCCTACTTATTAATTACTTGGGTGTGTTATTTCTTTCCTTAAGACTACATTTTATAAGATAATTTTTTTCATAAAAGGCAAATTTTGCATTAAATATACTTCAAAATAAATTCATTAAGCGAATTAATTAAAATATATAACTTAGCACTATGAAAAACAAAATTATAAGAATAGGATTAAAATGAAGATGACCATGGTATTTCAACATGCCTAAACAAATAACAAAAATTAGAGATATATTTGTACTATCCTATGCAACAAATGGAATATACAATTCTGCATTTTTCTTTTCCAGTTGTTCATAATAGGACCATCTATAATCTATATGCTATATTAAGCTAAAATTTGGCTTTTAAAAAACTGGTCCTTATAGGCATGGAACATTTCCTCTGATAAACACATACATTCCTTTTAGATAATGAAATAGTAAATATATCCAGAAGTATCAAAATATAAATAATAAATCCTGAAAAAGAATGGATAAAAGAATTGCAAAGCCCTTATATGGATTATTTCAGGGTGGGAGAAACAGGTAATTTTTGTTTTCTTCTTTACACTTTGATTTTATAATAAAGAGATTTATATTAGAAGAGGAGAAGGAGTCTGGCCTGCATGGCTCAGTGGTTGAGTGTCAATCTATAAACCGGAAGGTCACCGTCTGATTCCCAGTCAGGGCACATGCCCAAGTTACTGGCTCAATCCCCAGTGGAGCGTGCAGGAGGCAGCCGATCAATGATTCTCTCTCATCACTGATGTTTCTCTCTCTCTCTCTCCCTCTCCCTTCCTCTCTGAAATCAATAATAATACATTTTTTAAAAAAAAAGAAGAGGAGGAGGAAAAGGAGAATACCTGCCCAGCCTCACCTGTGTGTTTTTCCCTTTCCTTTGGTAGAACACTGTAAAAATAGCTTACACAAACCTAGTTCACCGAAGCCCTATTTATTCAGGTGTTGATACTCTGTCCCACGGCAGTGTCTGGAATGGTACACACTTAGGGGCCAGGGAGGACCATGCAGACTGTTCTCTTGGTTTTGTACACTAACAAGTGCAACGAGCAATGGGTGCTTAATGTCCTTTTTCATTCACAGAGGATGACAGTCACATTTAGAATGTAGTGAGCAAAGTGTGGCTTTATGCCTGAGTCTTTAAAAAGAGAGGGTCACAATGCTAGGATGGACTGACAAGAGGAAAGCAATAGTCAAGGCAGCAAATACATATCTTCTCCAGAATTTTGGACTTTGTGGTAGGCATATCTGTCAATAAAGATCTGTATATTGCTTTTCATAACACTTCCATTTTGATATTATATTCCATCCATGAGCTATGGGCTCAGAACACAGCCTCACAGTCCACTGGACTTGTCTCCCTGCATCCAAACAGAACAAAATAAATGGAGCCATTAAATGCCTGGGAAAATTTTTTAAAAATCTATATGTACAGGCATGTTCACTGTAAGTGTAAATAGCAGGATATTGGAATAGAGAAGGTATAAGATTATTTTAGGGTATCCAGACATTAATGAAAGCCAATTTGCAATTAGGTGATTAATGTTAAAAGCCAGTGGTAACAAGCAATGTGTTCTCATTCCAAACATCTTCACTACAAATTGCTGTTAAAAGTTTCTCCCTGTATTTTCTCTTTGTATTTTGACTGCATAGTGATAATATAAGGTAATTGCCCAGCAACTGCAAAATGCTGCATGTTATTTCATGCAAGCTATTTAGTAACTCTGTCAGGTAACCATATGGAAAACCCTTTTAATTACAAGATATAACAGCTGTAGTCTCTCTGGTTAACCTTGAACCAAAGGTTTATTCCTAAAGCTCCCATTTGTCTCAGGTCATGCTGTGCCAGCTGCCAGGGCTGCAATGACTCTGGTTGAGTGCTCCTGCAGCTTTAGGTGTGGAGGGATGCTCCCTTGTTTCTCTGTGCTGGGTACCAAGCAAGGGCTTGGCTGCAATCGCTACTTGCATCCACCTAGTTCTGGTTAGCAACGCCATAAAGATTCTGCTGCTCATAGACTCTACAAAAAATAAACTGATAAACAAAATAGATGCAGAGACATAGAAGCAAGGAACAGACTGATGAATCTCAGAGGGAAGGGGTGGGGGATGGGGATGGATTAACTAAAGTACTTATATGCATACTACTGGCCTGGTGCATGCATTTGTGCACATTGAAAGGAAATCAATTAGAATATTTTAATATTGCTATTCGCCCTTTCTCTATAATAGCAGTGTCAACCAAATTCACAATTGACAATGACAGATAGAAACACATGTGTGGGATTGGCACCAGCGAGACCTCTATATGTATTGCACATGTGCGAGTCAATGTTTATTTTTAAATTGCCAGTGCGTGTCATATATACTGGTCGGTTGGTCAGATGGTTGGATGTATGTACGGTTGGTCACTTAGATAGATAGATAGATAGATACACCCTAGAGGCCCAGTGCACAAAAATTTGTGCACTCAGGGGGGGGGGCCCTCAACCTGGCCTGTGCCCTCTCACAGTCTGGGACCCCTCGGGGGATGTCCACCTGCTGGCTTAGGCCCGCTCCCTGGGGAATCAGGCCTAAGCTGGCATTTAGACATCCCTCTGGCAGCCCGGGAGCCCTCGGGGGATGCCCACTTGCCAGCGGGGACCAGGCCTAAGCTGCAGTCAGACATCCTTAGAGCTGCTGAGGAGGCAGGCGAGGCTCCCACCACCACTGCTGTGCTGGCAGCCATCAGCCTGGCTTGTGGCTGAGCAGAGCTCCCCTGTGGGAGTGCACTGACCACCAGGGGGCAGCTCCTGTATTGAGCATCTGCCCCCTGGTGGTCAGTTGTGTCATAGTGACCAGTCATTCCCAGTCGTTCTGCTGTTAGAGTCAATTTGCATATTACCCTTTTATTATATAGGATAGAGTCCTGGTGTATGGGTGGGGGTCAGCTGGTTTGCCCTGAAGGGTGTCCCGGATCAGGGTGGGGGTCCCACTGGGGTGCCTGGACAGCCTGAGTGAGGGGCTGATAGCTGTTTGCAGGCTGGCCAAACCCCCCAGTGGGGACCCTCACCCCATGGGGGTGTGGCCAGCCTGGGTGAGGGACTGAGGGCTGTTTCTGGCTGGCCACACTCCCTTCAGGGTGGAGGTTCCCGCTGGGGTGCCTGGCCAGCTTAGGTGAGGGGCTGATGGCTGTTTTCAGGCTGGCCACAGCCCCTTCAGGGTGTGTGTGTGGGGGCGGGGGGTCCCGCTGGGGTGCCTGGCCAGCCTGGGTGAGGGCCTGAAGGCTGTTTTCAGGCTGGCCACACACCCCGGCAACCCAAGCACCCAGCCTCTCCTTTTTTTCTTTTTTCTTTTCTGGGATTTATTTATCTTCTATAATTGAAACTTTGTAGCCTTGAGTAGAGCCGAGGGCTGGCCAAGGCAGGAGGGAAGCTTGGCTTCCTCCATCGCCGGGGGCAACCAAAGCCTTCTGCTCACTCCAGCTCTGTGGCCACTGCCATCTTAGTTGAGTTAATTTGCATACTCATTCCTGATTGGCTGGTGGGTGTGGCTTGTGGGCATGGCTTGAGCATAGCAGAGGGATGGTTAATTTGCATGTTTCTCTTTTATTATATAGGATGGATGGATGGATAGATAGATAGATAGACAGACTAGAGGCCTGGTGCATGAAATTTGTGCACAGGTAGGGTCCCTAGGCCTGGCTGGCGATCAGGGCTGATCTGTGGGGTAACCGGCAGGCGATTGGGGGCGGGGGGGCCTGCTAGCACCTGCCTTGGCCAGCCTGGGGCCTGCAGGCTGGGGGCGGCTCCTATGTTGAGCGTCTGCCCCCTGGTGGTCAGTACATATCATAACAACCGGTCGTTCTGCCATTCGGTTAATTTGCATATAAGCTTTTATTATATAGGATATGCATAACCCATGGACACAGACAATAATATGTTGAATGCCTGGGGTGGGGGACAGGTGTGGAGTGGAGGAGGTTAATGGGGAAAAAAGGGGGGACATCTGTAATACTTTCAACAATAAAGATAAATTTTTAAAAATTAAAATAAAAGAAAGCAAAAATATAATTGTTGATGACTCAGACCCCTCTGAGGAATAAACTAAATAGAGCTTCCCTAACAGCTAATTTAAGAAAATACATACATACATATATACATATATTCACTGTAAGTAATACAAAATTTGGAATTACTACCTTTTAGCATTTCTTTCTAATTAAGAATGGTGACTTACTTAGCTATGTGTGGCTAAGAATAATATACGTCCTTGGTCATGTTTGTGTCCTCTTTTTCATCATCTTGGTTACAGGTTATCTGCTGGAATTCCTCTGTTTTATGCTGCTCTACTTCCTACCTCAGTTATCTGTCAGAGCTAGTATTTCCTTTAGCAAGGTTGACATGACAATTCACAGTGCATATTCAGTATCCTTGATGGTAACTGCTCAAAATTCCATTTCTAAATACACATAATGAATTGTATGTATAGCTCTAGCTAATGCTCTTCCTAATTTGCTATGGAACAGATACTGAAACTTAGAGAGATACTCTCCTTTCCTGGGCCCTCTGTAAAAACTTGCTTCTGTGAATCACTCCCCATCCAGGTGCCCTGGCTTTTGATTACTGTGAGAACAACTCCCAGGCTGGATGCTACTGTGAGGGAGAAACTAGATTCTATTGTGCATAAATGGATCACTGTATTGAGTGCTTTCAACAGCTACAGCTATGGTAGGCCTGTTGTTAAACTAGCTCCCAACCACAGACATGTCAGTTACCACTGCTACGTCTAAAAGAAACCTCAATCTTATTCTTTTTCCATAGTATGAACAGTGACAGAAAGTTTAAGTGGAACTTTTAGATCAACATTAGAAAACTTTTATTTTATCTAAAAATTGCATTCTTAAAGTATATGAGGACCCTGGCCACTTAGTTCAGTTGGTTAAAGTTTATCAGGTTAAAACATTTCACATTGGAGAGAAATATCAATGTGGTTTCTCTGAACTCCAAAAAGTTTCAGTACTTCTTGTTCTCATAAGGGCTTATTCATAACAAAATCCTGCCTTGGGGTGCTGAGTTAAAGAGACATTCCCACATGCCTGTCCGAATCCACCTCACGTTCAGTACCAACTCTCCCCACCCAGGCCTCTTCCTAAACTTCCTGTCTTGGTCAATACTCGCCACCCCTCCAGAGCACCCAGACCAGAACCTAGACAGTCTTCATTGACTCCTACTCGCAGACACCCACACACGTCATCAGGTAGCAAACTCCTGTATGTTTTGAACCCTAAAGACAGGAAAGGCATATCATTTTTTCAGATATCTAATGGAAATAACATGTTTGCCATCAAACCACATGGATTTTTTTTGTTTGGGTTGGAATTCTTTTACATCAGTATGGTAACTTATCTCAGGATCATTAAAATATTCCACTGGCTTTTGATGGCATCAGAATCCCTGAAACATGAATGTAGATCAGACTTCACTTTAAATGTTCAGCATGTGATTGACCTTGGATACGGGCACAGTGACAAAGACCTGCAACTGAAAGCAGTAAAGTATTTTTAAACGTCTGCTCACTTGCTCAAGTTTGGTGCTTATCACCACCAGGACAGAGCCTTTGATGATTACGAGCTGTTAGTTACAATGTGGATGTGTTATCATGGGAAAAATAATGATCTCATATGGAACATATTTCTCTTTGTTTAGTTAAATCCAGTTTGCTTCATAAACCAATCTTTCGAATCATAGAATCACAATTGGTAGAAATATGAGAATTGCCAGCATAGCCTACCTACCAAATTACTCTTACCTCCATCCGCTTCTCCCCATTCCAACTGCATTTGCCCTCATTTACTTCCTTTCCTTTTACTTGGGCTGTTATAAAAGATTTGTACTAGACTTCTATCCTTTTGCCTCTCTTAATTATATATATTGCTGCTCAATTAATCCTGATCAAAATTCAAAATCGTCAATCTATATCGATTAACATCCTAAGTACAAAATTACTTACCCTGGCATATAAGCCTCCTGAAATACAGCTGCAACCTTTAGGCTAAGCCTTAACTCCCATTATTGCCCAATAAAATGCCTATGTTCATCAAGATGTACTGCCTCCTACTATTAATATAGCAGTTAGACTTAATGGTCTGGGTTGTTGCCTCCATGAGTTCAAATCTGGACTCTGTGGCTTATTAGCTCTGTGACTTTAAGCAAGTTTTTTAATCCCTCTGAAACTTAATCTCCTCATTGGCACAATTAAAATAACTCCAGAATATAAGTATTATTATTATTTAAAGTGCTCCTCAGTTTTTTGCCTCTCAAATGTGCTCATACTCTTTCTCTGGGTTAAACACTCGCCATTCCTTTCCAGTCTCCGGAGCAATGTTTCTCCAAGTGCTGTCTCTGAAAAAACCGGGTCACCTGGGAATCTGTTAGGAACAGATATTTCAGGCCCCAAACTGTGTTTCAACAGCGCCTCCAGGTAACCCTGGTGTGTACTAAACTTGGAGACTCAAGATCCTTCTCAAATGCTACCACCCAGTTCTTCCCTTCTCCCTCCCAGGATACTTGATCTCTTCCCCCAGTCACACCTTCAGAGCACTCTGTACCATCCCTCAGCACTTATCTTCTCTTCGTTGCCTTAACCATATGCGTATATTTTCCACTTTACCCTTGCCAAATTATGAACTTTTTACAAGAAGGAACATTGGTTACTAATCTTCAAATAGGAAGCGGGGCTTAACAAAGTTTCTCCCAAATATTTATTTGACTAAATTGAATCAAATTATCTTAGTACTCAAGGTATTAGAGACTAAATAAAGAACTAGAAATAGAGGAACAACTTTCTTTTTAATACCTATAGGCATGACTCATTTTATTGGGCTTCACTTTATTGCACTTTGCAGATGTTGTTTTTACAAATGAAGGTTTATGGAAACCTTATATTGAGCAAGTCTTTCAGCACCATTTTTCCAACAGGCTTGGATGATGGTTCGCATGTTTTAGCAATACAACTTTTTTTAAATTAAGGTATATATATTTTTTAAACATAATACTATTGCATGCTTAACAGGCAACAGTATAAACATATATGCACTTGGAAACCCTAAAATTTGTGTGACTCATTTCCTTGTAGTGGTCTGGAACAAAACCTGCAATATTGCTGAGAGATATGCCTGTATTAAGAAGTCCCATGTTGAAAAATATAGCAGAAATATGGATTGAATGCTTCAAGTTCTTCATTGGAAGCAAAGTTTCAAGCTAGGCAGAGGGATTAAATTTCCACCCCTATAATCATTTCTTCATTCCTTGATTCTGTAGAGTGAGCTATTTTTTAAACATAATTTTCTAAATGCATGATAATGGGTAATATCAAGCATTGAGGCAAAAGGAGTATATAAAACTGGTGATTTTTATAAAAGTACTTTCTATTTTATCTGCTTACAAAAGGTATAAATGTTATTTATTTTTCCCAGTTTGCTTAAGTAATTTTGAACTTGGAAATGAAGCCAAGGTTGGCCTATTAAATTGCAAATCCAGTAAAAACAACATAGTCTCTATTCTTTCTGAACACATGGAGTCTGTCATATACCAAAGAAAAGAAAGAATAGTATTTGTTAAAACGTCATTCACTAATTAGTACCAATAAGCAATTTTTTAAAAAAGAAGGAAATAGTACCTACCTAGATTTTTCAAATCATGTGAGCACAGTTGTATATCCATAAAAAAGATTATTAGGAACAAAAACTCTTATGCTTGATATCATCCAACTGATAGTTGGGCAGTAGTTGAGTACAAGCTTAATTTAAGCAGTTTATAAGTTGGTGTGACTTTCAAATAATGAAAAAGGAATCCATTGTTATTGATAAAAACGTGGTTTCTTCTACTCTAGTGCTTGGGCTGCACAATTTACTTTCCTTGGAGGCACCCTTAAACTCCCCACACCAGAGGAAATCAGCGAGCACTAACTAGTGCTATTTTAACAAATTGATGCACAGCCTGAATGCCTACGTAATCAAAGACACTGTTACCACCCTGTTCTAACCCTAACTATCAGATGGCTGTTTTTCCCCCTTTGGCAAAGGGTCCTGTGCTGCTGCCCTGTCAAATGTTAAGGCACCGGCCTATGAAACAAAATACAAGTAAAGATGACCAAGAGACTCTCCTGACTTCTAAACTGTTTCACAACCCTAGCACCTACTTCCTTCCGTCTTTATTTGAGGAGAAAAGCAATAGCTGTGTTAATGACGGAATGCTAGAGGCAGCTGCCTGGCAGATAAAATTCAATCAATATAACTTCTAATGGGTACTTATATTGTTTCCTATTTCTGAGGCTCTTGGCTTTAAAGATTACTTTTAGGAGGATCTACAAAGAGAGCTCTTGGCAAAATTCTAAGAGACACCTAGAATATGTTTGGAACACTCTACTTGCTGTGGCTGGTTATGGAACAAGATGATAGAGATTTTGGTGGCGCCCACACATGAGTCACAGAATGAATAATCAGCACACAAAACTCTATTCACCTGCTGGTAAAAGCCAAACAAAAGACATGGTTCTAGAATTCTTGCCTTTGTGATAGTTATACTTCATTTTCAAAAATGGGGGTGGGGGGAGAAATAGTCATATAAATAATAAAATATTAATAAAAAGAAGAGCTTACTTTTGGAAAGGGCACTAGAGAAAATATAAGCTGTATTGCAGAGATCTAAAAAGAAATGCAAATTATAAAAGCAAGCAGAGATGAACTTTGAAAACATTACTGTAAGTGAAATAAGCCAGACAAAAAAAAAAAAAGAGCAAATGCCATAGGACCTCACTTGTATTAGGTACCAAGAATTGGCAAATTCATAGAGACAGAAACTAGAACTGAGATTACCGGGGACTGGGGAAAGAGGCGAATGGGAAATTTAATGGGCTCAGAGTGTGGGATGATGAAAAAGTTCTGAAAATGGATACTGGTGATAGTAGCACAGCACTGCAAATGTACTTAATGCCACTTAATCGTACACTTCAAATTGGTTTGAAAAGGTAAACTGTACTAATAATATTTTACCACAATAAATATTATATGTAATGAAAACAAGCAAATGAAAAGAGCAAGCAGGGAGTCCTTATGACAGAAAGTGACTAATGCTAAAACGTCATGAACCTGGGGAAAAGAAAAAAAAAATCAGAACTAGAAAAAAAGATGAAATTAAACTGGATTCTCATCTGCAGAATTATATCGTGCTTTCCATGGAGGAAAAATAATAATAGAACAGGCGGCTTTCTCTGTGGAGCAGGCCAGCGCCTTTCCCCAGCCCCTTCCCAGGTGCATTGCCTTACCTCTCCTCCTAAGATCCACGGGCCCATCTTTTGCCTCTGTAACCTGTTCCCAAAGCCCATTTCTCCTACGGCTCACTTTTTCTACCTCTTTGACTTTCTAAATAAACTTTCTCTTATAGTTTGAAGGAAAAAGAAAAAAAAAAAAACAGCTAGCACTAAGTACTGCTATTTTGAGATGGAACATGACCATAGTTTGAACTGATTAAATAATACCCTATTTAGGTACAGTACTTTTGTTAAAGTCAATGTATTCCTTAGACCAGTGGTTCTCAACCTTGGCTGCACATTAGAATCACCTGGGAATCTTTTTAAAATCCTGATTTCTGGGCCTCATCCTCCGGAAATTCTGTTTCTTTGTTATGGGGTGAGGCCACACAACAAGGAGGGTCACTGATAAACAGCTAACTGTAGAGGAAGACAGAGTCTTTACCACAGAGTCCAAAGGTACCGGGTTAAAGCACAAAGTGTAAAACCGTAGTTACTGCCCAATAAAGAAAGGGGCGAAAAGAAGGAAATTAGAAAATCTGGCCCTGTGGGGTCTGTCCAACACTTGAGATTCAGTGGTTTGGTGATGCGGGAAAGGTCTTTAGAAACATTTAAACACACAGTTTCTAGCAGTAAAAAGTGATTGCTAAGCACACACCAGGGTCACAGAAAAGGGTTTACTTTTGTTAATAAATAATTCACTATATAAAATACCTCTACTGTATTTTTGAAAGCAGCGTTTCTTCAAGGGTGGTTGCCAGACCAGCAGCAACCGCACCTCCAGGGGGCTGGTTTGAAAGGCCAGGTAGGTGCTGAGCTTCACCTGAGACCAATTGAATCCGAAACTCCGGGGGTGGGGCCAGCAATCTGTGTTTTAGTAAATCCTCCAGGTGATTCTAATGCTAAAGTTTGAGAACCAGGGCCTTAGGAAAGAACTGGAACTGGAACTGCCCGGCTGGCGTGGCTCAGTGGTTGAGCGTCGACTTGTTAACCAGGAGGTTCAATTCCTGGTCAGGGCCCATGCCTGGGTTTCCAGCTCGGTTGGGGCCTGCAGGAGGCAGCCGATCAATGATTCTTTCTCATCATTGATGTTTCTATCTCTCGCCCTCTCCCTACCTCTCTGAAATCAATAAAAACATATTTACAGAATAATAAAAACCCAGACACGAGAGAATGAAGACCCGAAGAAATAACCGGGGCAGAAAGCTTTTATACCTTTTAGACAAACAATTAATTGTAAGAAATAAGACAAAGGGTTTAGGATAGAGGCAACAAATTGTGGGAAATGACTAGGTGATTTATGGAGGGGCAAGATAAGGAAGATGAGGTTATTTCAGTAAGTTTGTTTGTACAGCTCCATTTCAGCATCAATTCTCAATCTCTACTGATAAGGACATTCTTCTCTTCATGGTACAGGGAGGGCATCTTTCTCATTGGGGAATTTTATGGCCTGTTTTTAGGCAGAAAAGGGTAGGCCAGCGAGTCCTTCCTGCATCTGCTACATTTCAGGTGCCTCAACTCAAAATAATCAACATGCAAAGCAGCATGTTTGGGGGTGGCAGGTCCTGAACTCCTTCAGGTACTAACCCCTTGTGACCATTTTCACTGGCTCCTTGAATTATGTCTAATTTTGGATGCTCCTGGTAACAAGTGCACAAGAGCTAGGAAAGAGCCCATCAAGCGAGCATTTCTACCAGTCTTCCTGAAGAGAGCTGGGCATCAGGAACCATTTTTAGAGTCACACCATAAAAAAACAAAATTTAAAAAGTGGATAAGTAGAGGTTTTCAATGTAGCTTGAGATGGTTCCTACAAAAATAAAAACAAAGATATTCATTCTGTGCTGGTGCTTGCTGACGGCTAAACTCTGAAGGTGACCTATCAGCTGCCTATCTGAAAATCTGTGACTATGGAATTTATTTCTAATGAGAAGGATAATTCTCATTAGACTCAAATTAGACCTTTTATTAAGGTGTGGAGGATTGCTGAGCCGGTGAAATTGAGAAGAAAGGAAACATAATTTCTAAAACTTTTGACTGAAAAGGACATCATTGTTTAATGTCATGAAAATATGCATTGACAGGGTTTCAAGGAAATAAGGTAGCCTGAATAAAGAGGATTAGTTGGAGAGCCAAATGGAAAATGTAATGCACTTCTTTCTCCATCCTATTTTATTTTAGTTTGACATTCCTGGAATCTATGTTTGTGGAAGAACTAGGAGTTTTACATGCAGCAGCAATATTTTTATGTCCCCAGTACTGACGGCAGAAGCCAATACTTTAGCTCCATGCCCCATTAAAAGTGCAAATGTTTGTGAGTAGTTCTGTTCAATTCACTAGTAATAATAATAAAAACAACAATAATAATAATGATGCCAAGATGCTAGGCTAAGCTGCAGTAACAAAAAAAAAAAAAACCACCCAAATTATAGTGCCTTGACACAATCAACTTTTATTTCATGTTTACACAAAGCTCCCTATAGTCCAGAGACCTCCTGGGAAGTTCTCCTTTGCAAGTGACTCAGGACTCCTTGCATATTACAGCTATATCACCAAGGTTGCTGCTGCAGAGGTAGAATATGCAGGAAATACACTGGATTTTAACTGTCATGGCCTATAAATGCCACGCCCCCTCACATTTCACTGGCCAGAGCCAGTCACATGACTCCTAACTACAAGGTAGTCTGGGAAGTATAGAAGAACATAGAATATTTAGTGAGTCCCACAATCAGTGATGATTTATTGATCAATACTATCTATATTCCCAGCACTGTGCTAGCTAATTTACATGCATTATCTCAGATCCTCAAAAGAACCTTTCAAGATTTGTATTACTAATTTCACTTTGCAAATGAGTAAACCAGGGCTCATCCAAAAATGAACTAATTTACAAGTATTATCTCAGATTCTCACAGAAATGTTTAAAGGTATGTATTATTAACTCCAACATACAATTGAGGCTTATAAACATAAACAAATTTCCCAAAAGATAAATAGCAAAAATGGGATTTGAATTCTGAATGGCCTAACTTCTTGTTTCTCCACATGCTGTGTGCCAAGTATAATGTTGTGCTCTGGGAATATCAGAAACAAATGGGAATGGAGAAAGAGAGGAGTCCACTTCTATGACCACGACAGCAGATAATGCAACCAAAGCATGATACCTCGATGGGATATTCACACCTGGACCAAAGATATAAAGAACAATATTTCCAAAGGCAAAAAGCCCAGCCCGGCAGTGTGGCTCAGTAGTTGAGCACTGAAGCATAAACCAGGAGGTCACCATTCAATTCCTGGTCAGGGCACATGCCCAAATTTCAGTCTCCATCCCCAGGAGGAGGCATGCAGGAGGCAGCCTATCAATGATTCTCTCACATCATTGATGTTTCTCCCTTCCTCTCCCTTCCTCTCTGAAATCAATAAAAATATATTTAAAAAATAAATAAAAGCCCAGACACTTGGTCACAGTCAGGTTTTCTGTGAAGCTAATAGCATTTAAGGTTCAGAATCTCACTTTCATGAGCACCTTCCAAGGCTCTGGGAGGGATGCCAGTAATATACTCAGAGAAATCATGTTTCTATAAAATATGGAAAAGTGAGATCTTGTAAAAGCATTTAGTTGAGACCACTGTCTCTTTCCACTCCTTTGTCCTGACTGTCACTTAACTTTTCATGTTGATGGTGGTAACCTGCCTATAGGCATGTTTAAGGTTTGGTTAAGGAGAAATTGAGTACAATATATATTTACCTCTGTTTGAATGAGGTGTACTCATGTGATTCACAATCATTTCCATGTATAAATAAGTTATCACTAGCCATCCTAGTGTAAGGACTGACTTTCAGGAATATTCCTAATGTTGACTCAGCTGACACCTAGTGTGCAGAACTAGAGGTTGTACTGTGACATGAATATATCCTATGATGAGTGACAGAAGTGGGTGAAGGAAGAGTGAAGGAAGAAACATAAGAAGTCAGAAGCTAATCTTTGGAAAATTCTCCCAATCATCAAACTTGTAAAATTGTAAAAGATGCGGTTCCCATAAATGTCTAGTCAAAGTAGAAGTTCTCTTTCTGTCAGGAATATACTCAGTAATGCAGTATATGCAATTATAAACACCATATTTTTTTCTTTTGGTGGCAATTACATGAAATAAAATTTATTACAATTTCCGTGTTTACAGGAATACTACAGAGAGTACACATGTAGATGAAACTTTTAGAGGTTTCCAAAACTTAATACCAATCTATACTTTTCATGATTAATAATGGGTGGTGGAAATAAAACAAACTTTTTAAACTATCGATAATAAATAAAATAAACAATGCTAGTGGAAAAATTTATTTTATTCTATTTTCTCTACAGAAAATGATATAAAAATTTTAAATTGTTGGTATATGAAGAGGCAATCAAATGCATATCCCCAAAAATATTGGGAAAGGGGCAGTTAAATTTCAGATATTTAATTTAATTATTTTAATTTGTGGTATTTGTCAGCTCTTTTAAATTTCTTTTTTTGGGTGATTTCTTTTTGTGAACATACTTGCCTACTTTGTGTTCTTTTGTTTGCTTGTTTGTTTTTGTTTTCTTAATCCTCACCCAAGGATATTTTTATATTCCCACTGATTTTTAGAAAGAGTGGAAGGGTGGGAGATAGGGAGAGAGAGAGAGAGAGAGAGAGAGAGAGAGAGACATCAATTGGTTGCATTCTGCACACACCCTGAATGGGGCTAGGGATCGAACCTGCAACCCAGGTATGTGCCCTTGACCAGGAATCAAACCTGAAACCCTTTGGTAGCAGGCTGATGCTCTAACCACTGAGAAACCTAGCCAGAGCCTACTTTGTGTGTTTTTTTAAATATTTTTATTGATTTCAAAGAGGAAGAGAGAGAGCTAGAAACATCAATGATGAAAGAGAATTACTGATCCGCTGCCTCCTGCACACCCACTACTGGGGATAGAGTCCACAACCTGGACATGTGCCCTGACCTGGAATTGAACCATGATCTCCTGGTTCATAGCTGAATGCTCAACCACTGAGCCACATCAGCCAGGTGTGTTCTTTTTCTTAAAGAGTTCCCCAATTATGTAAGCACTAGAGGCCCGGTGCATGAAATGTGTGCACTCAGGAGGGTCCCTCAGCTCGGCCTGCGCCCTCTTGCAGTCTGGGAGCCCTTGGACATCCTTAGTGCTGCCGCGGAGGCCGGAGAGGCTCCCGCCACCGCTGCTGCGCTCACCAGCCATGAGCCCAGCTCAGGGCTTCTGGCTGAGTGGTGCTCCCCCTGTGGGAGCACACTGACCACCAAGAGGGGGGAGCAGCTCCTGCATTAAGCATCTGTCCCCTGGTGGTCAGTGCATGTCATAGCGACCAATCGTTCTGCTGTTCGGTCAATTTGCATATTAGCCCTCTATTATATAGGATTGGGGCTTGCTATAGACTGAATGTTTGTATCTGTCTCCACCCCCACCACTAATTCATATGTTAAAAACTAATCCCCAATGTTATAATATTAGGAGGTGAGCCTTTGGAAGGTGCATGGGTCATGAGGGTGGAGCCCTCATGAATGGGATTAGTGCCCTTACGAAAGAGACCTCAGAGAACTCCCTTGCCCCATCCAACATGGGAGGACACAATCAATGACAAAACAGCCACCTAAGAACAAGGAAGCAGGCCCTCTGCTAGTGCCTTGATCTTGGACTTGCCAGCCTCCAGAATTGTGAGAAATAAACTTATGTTGTTTATAAGCCACCCAGCCTATGGTATTCTGGACTAAGACAGGCCCCTGAAAACCTGGATTCCCCTGTGCATGGTTATACATCAGTAGGTAAAATACCTGTCTCATATTGACCCAATAGAACTTCTGTTGATGTAACTTTTGAAAATCGTGAAAAAATAAAATAATAAAGGATCAAGATGACAATAATGTGGTTAGTTCACATGCCAACCATTTCAAAGCAAAATAAGTTTTTGATGTTTTAAATTATTCACCCCAGGAGATAAGTAATTAATCCGGAAAGACATGTGGATTTGAAATTCCACTGCCAAGATAAAGAACAAAGTCTCTAGATTGTTACTAGTTATATCTAGTTCTGCAGTAATATTTATCAATCATTGATACTATTCAACTTTAAAAGATGTCTATGGCTAAATTAGGCCAAGGAATAAAAGTCCTTGGATAAAAGTGGCCTTCATAGAACTAAGAAAGACATCCTTCTGATCCACTCTACACAATATGAAACAATTTAAACTCTCTAGGGAGAATTAGTTTCTATCTGGCACAAAGTGAAGTCACCTTCTTGTTAGTGGATATAGGATACCTTTAATGATCAAGATATGCGAAGGAATTGGATAGTTCCCTGAAAAAAATGCGGGGGGGGGGGGGGGGGGGGCGGTAACTTAATGCTAATGATTGGAAGCTTAATAAATAATGTTAATGCTTATGCTTAGTAAATATCTGATTGATTTTTCTTTTAAAAGGTTTTGCTATAACCATCAACACTTTCAAAAGTTCCTCTGGGAAAGCAGAAATAGTATTTCTCATGTTGAATATTTTAATAGCATGAAGAGGAAAATGAGACTAAAATAAGACATCTTTATCACCTTTTATCAGAATATCTCAAAACTTGATATAGAAATTAACTTGATAACCCTTAAATTCTAGATAATTATGCAATAATACTACTGTTGATTAGCTGAGCAATCTGTAGCCCAGAGAGATAAACAAATGCAAAAATAAAGATGGGGAGAAAGGAAATAGATGCTAGAATCCTGAACACAAATTCGTAGACTAACCCATTCCAGTAAGTTTCTTCTTAAGATAAATGATTCTGTTTCTTCTGAAGAAGACATTAAAGCCCTGTTTTCAATAAACTAATATAGTCCCAAAGACAATTTAATGGTCAATCTGAGAGTCATTTGAGTGGATCTAATTATATTCCCATGGTTCTAAATATATTGCGAACTACAGATAATTTTGAAGAATTTGGTTCACAGAAAATGTACAGAACAACAAATCAATGGAGAATGTGTTTCTGGTAGAAAATTCCTACTGTGTAAAAATAGTCCTGTTCAGACTTTGTATCTCCTCCAAATTCCATTTCACTCAAATTCTGGGAAATCTAAAAAAGAAAAAATTCTAAAACTAGATGGATAAAATCCAAAAATTTAAAAAAAAAAATCTGGAGGGGATTTCATCCAATCATCCAATCATCTTTTATCTTTCTTATTCTACAGACAAGTTTAAGTGACTTGTCTGAAATAGTCATTTAGCTAAAGGCAGAGCTAGAACCAGAAAACAAATCTCCATTCCTACTACCACAGGACTATCACATATCACACTGCCTCTTCCCAAATCTATACTCATCTGCTGGAATAATAATAATAATAATAATAACAAGATAAAGGGAAAAAAATCTTATAGTGGATAATCACATTGAAAAATAGTCCTAGGTCACATGAGCATAATTCCTAAGAGCCTAGATTGTTTTTTAATTCAAATGATACTCATTATCCCAAGAGATAGACAGTAGGAATGCTATTTGGCTTTTAAGGTTAGGGATGGTGTTTGCACAGAGGTGAGAGAGAAAGCTAAATGAGGGGGAAACTACACAGAACTATATACTCAGCAACCCTATTTGAGCCATATGCTGGATGCAGAGGAAAAGGAAATGAAAAGCTTTGAAATGCAGCTGTCCCACTCCCTGCTATTTCCACTCAAACCCAACTATTTTTCCACCAGGATCCAACACATGTGCAGTGACACATGGAAACAGGGTGAGCTCATGAACCCAGGGGAATAGAGAGTCCAGCATTCCCAGTGCAGCACCCTGGAAGCACATGGCCACTCCCAACCTCCACTCCTAGGGATGGTAAATGTGACGGAAAAACCCACTTCACAGCTGAAAAGGCAAGCCAAAAAGTAACTCGGACACCTGCCATTTATTAATTATGCCAGCAGACAGAATCGTTACTCCATCTTTTCTTCGTGTTTGTATGTTTCTGACACTGCTGTGTTAACATTTCAAACTGAATCTTTAAATAATCAGTATATGAGAACCACATTATTGGGAAGCCAGGCTCAGTAGATGACCTTAAGTGAGGTAGTCAGCTGCATGGTTTCGGTAATTTGGTCTTGTGATATATCCTTTTTCTCCTAGGTATGAGACTCTGGTTTGAATTAAACTGTACAGCACGCCCTGAACTGTGAGGGTAACTGAAAGGACTTGTTTTCAGCTGGTGGCCAAAAGGCTTCCTTGTCGTTCATAGCATACAGTTTATTCATTTAATTACTTGCTCGTTTGATGAGCATTTATTGACATTCCCCACACACACCTCATGCCAAACACTGTGCTAGGTATCAAACATGACCTAGTTTCATGCCCTGTTTCTGCCAAGTATTTACCTTTCAGCGGGGCGTGATATTTAACCCCTCTGAGCCTCTGTTCCCTCTTAGGTCTATTATAATAACTGAATGAGATAATATAGATGAAATAATAAATAGTGGTTTTTAAAAGACCTCTGCCCTTGAGTAGCTCAATCTGAAAATATGACAAGTACATAAAAAAATTAAAATGTAATCTGATATTTGCTACCACAAATAATATGAGAATACAGAGAAAGGGGGTAGCTAAATCTGTCTGGAGTGGGGATGGGAGGAGGTCGTCAATAAAGCATCAAAGAGCAGGTGACCTTGAAGTATGAATAGAGGGGCAGGAAGAGACATTCAGAAAAGCTCAGACTGAAGCCACAGGTCCCTGGAAAGTGAGAGATCTCTCCCAGTAGCAGCAGAAAATTCACCCCTTCAGGCTGGCTATGTTCTCAGTCTTGAAGCTGGAAGTTGCTCAGGTGAAGGCCATTTCCAGCTTTACTCCACACTATCTGGTCCTGCGGCCATTTCTTCCCACTCCTAAATTATACCCTGAGGGGCCTGACCCCCCTGAGGTAGCAGATGAGTCATGGGAGGAAACAGGGGGAACTATTGGATAAACATGGAGGTGAAAAACAAAATTAAGGACACAAAATACTCAGGGTACCTGGGACTCAGTATGCATTCTAACAGTAGAAAACATTTTTAGTCACCAAAATATTGGAGTGGCTGTTGCTTCTAACATATAAGGATAGTAATCTATAGCCACAATGCAGTAAGTTTATCACGAGTGAAGCAGTGAGCTAGAATGAAGATGGCAATTGAAAGCACCAGTGCCCTCTCCCCATTCCCCGGGCAGACATTATTAGTCAATCTTGGCAGGCTTTCCACCTCAGAATCTTGGCCCTTACTGTCCTGCCTGAACTGGTAGCTCTGTAGAGAACATGCTAAAAAAAATTCTTTTTCAATGAAGAACATTCTATTGTGCCTACAGAAAGGTCAGGATTGCAGACTCATTGGTGTTATAAAAAGAGCCGTATGCAGCTACTCACTTGTATGTGTACTCTTGCTTCTTTCACAGCGGTGCCCTACGAGACTTCAACCAGGGAGGCAGCAGCAGTCAGTCCCAGGCTTACACCCGATCCTGTCTCCAGGAACCTGAGTCCTGGCCTCTTTCTTTTCCCCACCTAAATAAACTCACTTTTGCTCTAAAAATAAATAAATAAATAAACAAACAAATAAATAAATAAATATCATGTGCACAAACCTAAAGTTCAACTAGGCTAGATATTTACTGTAAAATGGGGCTGAGACACTGAGTTGGATATTGAGGATTGGCTTATCAACACTCATACCAATTCCCTTCTAGTATGCAGAAGCTGGAAAGCTAAGAAACATTACCTGGTCCTTTTACTAGTAAATGTAGGGTTTCTTTCAGATTTTGATTCAGAAAGACCCTCATGGAGAGCAAGGCAGGGTTCTGTGTCCATTTTCCTGGCAAGGTTTGTGATGGACACAGCCTTGTCCCGTGGTCAGCAGCATGACAGGGACTTCCTGATCCGGGGACTCGCTGGCCCTGGTGGAGGAAGGCTTGCCGCATTTCACCCCCATGCCCAGTTCTGTAATCAAGAGTCATTCCTAGAACCCCAACCTGGAGTTTGCTTCTCTGTTTCCTCCTCCACAATGATTTCACAAACCTCTTAATAGCTAAGTATCTTTCTGCTTAAACAGGCTAGAGTAGACTCTGTTCCCTACAACTGAACTCTGACTGCTAAAGGCATGAAAACAACCTACCTTAAAACACATTTGCGGGAAGAGAAACATTTAGTAAAAATAGTTTTATCACCATGAATGTTTTAGTTAAAGTTCATATTCTTGTAGCTTCAGCTATTAGCTCTGTGAAAATGAACTCGAAATCTGTATTTCTACCTCCAACTTCTGACCCTTTCTGCCTTCTCTTATCTCAAATTGCTTCCTGGACTTCTACACTTGGATTTCCTGCCAGCACCAGGAAGTCATATAGCAATAGTTTTATTTTTCATCTTCTCTTTCATTAACCTGGTCACTTGAACTCAAAATACCAGCATAATTTGACTTTCCTCTTTCTACCTTCCCAAGTCCTGACAGTTCTTTTCCATAATCTCTCTTTTCCATTGACACTATCATCAGATTACTTCAGGCCTTTTCCAGTTCATGCTTGCACTATTATATTATTCTCCTGTCTGGTTTTCCTGCTTTCAGTATCTCCCAACCCGGCTTACCCCTCAAATTTACCCTAGCTATGGCAACCCAGTTAAATCATTCTCATCTTGATACTTCCTGCTTAACATTTCCAGACTTTCAATACTTTGAATATAAAATTCAAACCACTTAACTTGACACTCAAGGCTTTGTCAATCTGACTGCCCAAGATTATTTTCCACTGCTTCCCTCCTTGTATCAACACTGGAGCCAATTATAGCCAAATCAACACACTATTTTGAAGAACCATGTCTTGCACACATTTCCCCTTCTTGAAGTGCCCTTATTCTCTTCTCTGCATTTCATGTAATATTGAATGGAAAATCATAATTCTTCTCCATTCAAAGAAAAAAGGGGGGAGGAAGCAGACTCCAGAAGCTATCTGAATGACAAAAGAATTTACTAAATTAGGAAAGTAGCACTTTAGATTATTTTGATTGTTTTAGTGAACTATAAGAAACATTTTATTTAGATTCTGAGAGAGCTGCAGCCTAGTGTTTGTCTTCTGGTTCTCCAGGTAGAAAATACTGTTCAAATGGGCAAAAGTCATCAAATTATCCATATTGGATAAGAAATAGTACCACTGACTTATAGAAATAACTTTTTGGGTGAATATAACTGTCGATAAGGCCAGACCAGAACTTGGTTAACTTTAGCCAAGTGAGACATCGAGGCAGATGACTGGCAAGCCAAAACCCTCCATCTCCACCACATATTTTCTCCATTTTAGGACCTGCATCAGGAATGCATTATTCATTTTATCAATCTCACCAGATGGCTTCAACTCTACTTGTAGAACAATAAAGCACTTTTATTTTCCTCCATCCTCTGCTCTTTTTGGCGGTATACTTGCACAAATAGGAAAATGGATTCTTTTAGCTTCTTGACCCATATCACCTCCACTCTAGGCCGCCCTGCCACTGCACTTTCCCAATGGGGCTCTGGCACAGTAGACCAAGTGATGCATCTGAATTCACACTCGCTGATTATGGTTCTAGGCCCCTTTCGTGCACCTTGTTTGCTATCTATATTCCTATTACACAAGGGATGGATGTCTAAGGCTTCAAGTGTTATATTTGGTCTCCTGCCAACTGTCACTTGTCAAAATCTGAACTGATCCCACACTCTTCCTATGTCAACCAACTCTTTCCCAGAGGGCTAGATGTTTCTCTTCATCCCCTCCATATTGGATTCAAAGAACTTTAGATCAGGCAAGTGCATTCTTCTCTATTCTAGTAAGATGTACCCCATCCCTAGACAAAAGTCTATTTTCCTATCATTTGCATCCATGATTTAGAGACCTAAATCCCACTCTCAGATCCCATCTTGGTCATCACTTCTTATCTTTTAAATCCTTATTGCCCAAATATGCTTTCAAATCCATTCCTTTTCCAGAAAATGGGCTCAACAAGTGTTTTTAGACTTGCCATCCCAATTGTTGTACTACAAAAGGACAAGCAATAGGCCACATCAAATCTGCATATAACCACAAACTGGGAATCACTACTTCCATTTTTACTTCAAAGGTTAATTTTCACCCAATACCAAGGCCCTCTTTGATGAATCAGGATTGGAATCTGAAAAGGAATCCTCATTCTTTGTGCCCGCTTCCCATGACTGCTTTGGTTGACAAAATGATTAGTCATACATTTTCCTGCCAAAGAAGCTGATAACTGCTCTGGAAATTACTGTTGTAGTTCATTCACCTACTCAGGCGTGGGTGTCTTGGGCCCCTTCAGAACTATAAAACACTCCCCTCTCCCATCTTGTAAACTAGCCCCTGTTATGTGATCTCAGGCGGCTCTATACTTTTTCCTTTATACCCCTGTTCACAGTTGTTGTCAATTATTTGAATGATTATCTGCACAGCATCAGATTTCTTAATATGGACACCTACCATCACCCTCAATCTGCTACTTGCTTCCAAAAATATGGATCCCAGGCAATGGGTTTCATAATCATCACACAGAACACTCAACAGTCTAATGGAGAGCTAACATGTCATCCAACAGCAAAGGCAAACAAGAATGATGATGCACTTATAGGCATGTGCTCTAAAGGCAGATGGGGTACCAGTCCACAGACTTCAGAAAGCAAATGGAGTTACTGCTCAGTCTGCAAAGTTACTGCAGAAGGTTATAAACATCCTTGCTTGTGCCAGAACCTCCTGGGTAATAGTCACAGGAGACGTCTCAGTGGAAAAGGCTGCTTGGCTTCAACTCTAATAACCTGAACAGGCTACAGGGCAATTAGCTCGGGCTGTGGCCTCCAGGGTATGCTTTTGGTCACTCTGCAACAGGCAAGCCTTCCTCATGGGGTCCAGAAAAACCCCACACCACTCAGCCATCCATGTACCTCTCTCCCCTAGGAAGAACGAAGTTTCTTTTCTCCTGTCCCACATTTTCACACATTAAGCAATTGTTCTCCTGACATTTTAGAAATTTTTGGTGACTTCTTACAAACCCCTGTTGTGTTTGTTCTTAGGTTGTGAGAATCAGAGGTAGAACAACTAATGACAAAAGAGAACTTAATTCTAATCTTAAAAGAACTTAATCCTAGGACAAAAGAGAACTTAATTCTAATCTTGATTGTTGCCTCGGGCAAGTCACATTTCTGGACCTGTTTCTTCAGGTGTTCAATAAGGGAGCCATCTGCTTCAGGGTTTAGTTTGGTTTTATTTTTTATCTAAGGTGGATTCTCTAGGACAATTTTTTCAAACTGGGAGTTGTAACTCACTAGTGGCTCATAAAAATCTGTTTTTGTAATAGAATGGAATATATCAGAGTTTGTTGCACAGAAAAAGAGTATTGTTCTATGAAACTTTTGTGGTGTGTCTGTGTGCATCTGAGTTGGATGTCGAACATATTTTTTGTTGTGGCTAGAGTAAAACATTTTAAGACTCTGCCCTACAAATATAGTGAGACAGAAAGTAAATTAGTGGTTGGCTAGGACTGGACTAGAAATGAGGAGTGACTGTAAATGAACTTAAGATTTCTTTTTAGGGTGATGGAAAGGGTCTATAATTAGTTTGTGGTAGTGGTTATATAACTCTGTAAATATACTAAAATTCATTAAATTGTACACTGCAAATAGGTGAATTTTATGATGTTTAAATTACATCTCAATAAAGTTATTTAAAAATAAAATAAAACTGTTCTAGAGTGCCATGGATTTGCTTCAGGATATCTATAGATCCTGAGAAATTATATCATACATTTTATTTTTCTAAGAGGAGTTAATAGAGCTTTTATCAGATTCTCAAATGCATCCAAGATTCACAGAACTTTTAGAACCAACTTGCTTCTAGAACGAAAATTCTATGATTCTAAAACCCTAAAGTGTATTTTAACTTTATTTCCTCAAAATTACAATTATAAATAAACTTTTGCCTCCAAAGTATTTGCAAGAATCCATTTATGTATCCAATAATCTGAGTGGATTAGGTTATGTGTGTAAAAATACTTTTAAAAGGAAATTATTGTGTGAATTTGACATATTAATAGCATTATCATTATTTGATTATATGTCATTATATTTACCTGCATTTGGTCTATATCCCCGGGATTTTTAATCATAGCTGCATCTATAATTCATATGCCAATTATATATTACAATGATATTTGAAAAAGACAAACTGGGATTTATTTATTTATTTATTTATTGCCTCACCCGAGGATATTTTTTCCATCGATTTTTCAGTGAGGGTGGAAGGGAGGAAGGATAGGGAGAGAGAGAAATATCAATGTGAGAGAGACACATCAATCGGTTACCTCCCACTCGCACCCCGATTGGGGAGGGGATCACACCTGCAACTGAGGAATGTGCCCCTGAGAGGAATAGAACACTACTTCTGTCTCAGCCGATGTTCTAACCACTGAGAAAAACTGACCAGGGTAAGACTGGGATTTTTTAAGCAAAGTGGCAATCTGGAGGCAAAAACACATTTCTGAGTAAGAGAGCTGTTTACGCAAGAGGTTGGGCTGAATTCTTGTGTATATACGTCGTGACTGTCAGCCAACTACATTTAATAGCTTAAAAGTATTCTGATGGCAAGAAACATGTCTAGTTTATCTAATAATGCTAAAAATAGGGCTTTAGACACAGTAAGTATTAAAAGTTTGTTAAATTGCATTGTAATTTTACATTGCACACTGGCTGGTAATAACCAAAGGACCAGATGTAACCTAAGTGTCCATCAGGAGGAGACTCGTTAAATAAATTGGCACTGTCAGATCGTCACAGTGAGGTATGTTCATATGTGCTATTATAAAAATGATCTCCAGAATATACTATTAAGTGTAGAAAACATTTTGTAGAATATCCCCATTGAAGTAAAAGAGAAAAAAAATAGGGAGATTTTATATATTATGTATTTCTGGAAAGATGCAGGAGTCTGTTTATGGTGAGTGCCTCTAGGGAATAGGACTGAGTATTATAGGTAAACAGAGAATTGCTTTTCACTGTAAACCTTTTTTTCCTTTTTGGATCTTTTAATTTATAAATTCATTATTTTTTATTCAAAATCTTTTAAAAATAGTATCACAGAAAACAATTCAGTATCAGCATGAGTCAGCTCTTTCACATACCTTATCACATTTAATGCAAATGACAATTCATCATATGAATGAAGAAACTGAAGCTCAAAGACCATAAACTGGTACAACCTCACACAGCTTGACAGTAACCAGCCTATCTAATACTGGACCCAAATTCTTGGGCTTCACATCCAATGACACTTTTTTTTTTTTTTTTTTGCAACTTCTACAGACCAAATGCATATGGAGATGAAACTAGGGTATATTTGCCCATCCAGCGTGGCTCAGTTGGTTGAGCATCATCCCATGCACCAAGAAGTTGCTGGTTCGATTCCTAATCAGAGTACACGCCAGGGTTTCCAGCTCAATCTCAGTAAGGAGCATGCAGGAGGCAGCCCATAGATGTTTCTCTCTCATCAATGTTTCTATCTCTCCCTCTCCTTTCCTCTATCTCTAAGAAAAAAAAATCTATAAAAAAATACTTAAAAAGCAAAGTACACTTAACATCGTTCAGTTGGTTTAATTCTGTGTGCTCAAGGATGTCGCTTTTGCTATAGATGTTAGGTTAAGCTTTAAGTACTATGTAATATTGTCCACCTCCTGTTATGCCCAGATTTCAAGATCCCCAAGAAACCACATCAGGGAGCCAGCCAGTCCGATACAAAAGCATAAGAGTCTGTATTTCAAGCTAGCTTGAGCTCCCCGTCCACCAGACTCACCAACACAACGGCAAGCGAAGTGGCCAAGAGACAGTACCCCGGTAGAGATGGGTTTTATAGGGGGGGTTGGAGTAAGGGGAGGAGAAAGGACTGTGCTCTGCCGATTGGCCAGGTGCAAGTCGGTGTCTTGTTCCTGGGTGTGGCTAGCAGAGTCTTAGACTTCTGGGAAGAAGCTCCTTGCCAAGCACGTGGCCAAGGTAAGATGGAGGACGTAGCCCTTACCCTGGGGCTAGATGGAGGGCGTAGCCCTTACCCTGGGGCAAGGTGGAGGGCCTAGCCCTTGCCCTTTCACTCCTTCTCCACAAACTTCCCTCTTCTAGCCCTCATAACTCTTTCCTATGAGACCCAAATTCTTCATTTAACTGACTCTTATCTCTGGCTTGACAATAGGGGAGTGCAGCTTTGTACCAACTCTTGTTTCCAGCTTATACATTATTTCTATTCCCCGGGCTATAACAAGACCCTGAACTCCTGATCTGCCATCTTGGTTCTCCCATGCTACATTCATTGCTCCTCTCTAGTATCTTTCATTCTCTTTTTCTTCACTGAACTTTAACATTTATTTCCATTTCTTTTTTTCTAAGTACTATGTTTTCTCCCCTTATCCTATACAACTTCCCATCCTCCAACCCATTCCCAAATTCCCAAATTCCCAAAATAATCTCTGCTAGAAGTTCCTTATCTTATCCTTTGCTTATCCTCCACTGAGCTTGGCTATTTTGATACCTTTTACTCCAACACAAGTATTTTGATATTTTTGTATAATATCTATTTTACAATTTTATCACACTCTTTAACAGCAACTAAACTGCACTTCTCTGACATTAAAATGATAGATAACATACCTCGAGAATACTTTTTTTAACTGAACAAAACCATAACCTCATAATAGATAGTATAGTACAGTGATTAGAAGCATGACTCTGAAATTAGTTAAATCTGGGCTTGAATATTAGTTCTGCCAATTAATAACTGTGTGATCTTGGGAAATTTCCTTACTCATATCTATTTTCCCATTTGTAAACTGGTGTTAGATATGGTGGAAAAACATTTTAAAATGAGATAATAGCATGTACCTGTATAGGTTTTCTGTGGTAATTATGTGAGATAATACAAGCAAAATTGTTGAGGTATTAGTGGGTTCAATGTAAGTGCCAAATAAATGCCCCTCCTTTGCCCTCATATCTCCATTAATTCTCTATAACCTTGCAAAAATCCATGCTTCCTTTCCCAACCCCCATTCCACCCACCTTTCATCTTCATGGAAAGCAAGAAAGTTAATTTCATCATATCACTTATATTAAGAATTTTATAGAAAAAATACCAAATGGTCATACGATATTTTTTGCTTTACCCTTTTGGCCATAAAAAAAATCCCCTAAATCATAAAATTCTAGATTCTAATCTCAAAGAGCTAACCCAATTTGGGGGTAAGCAATGAAAATCTTCTTGTGCTGCATTAAAATTCACACACACACACAAAACTCTCTGGTATTCATTTACATTAATTATAGTGGTGATTGCCTGTGGCTATGCCAGAGAATGTATTCCAGACTCAAGTTCTATTTTTAGACAACTGCTCTGAGGATCATCAGACACCTGTCCTATTTAACAACTGGAATATTTAAGCACCCTAGTGATTTTAAAATAGCAGACAAGCCAACCACAAAGACACACTTTAAACAAAGGGGTTTTAGTATCAAAGATCATGATTTGAATTCTTTCAATGCTCTCTTAATAGAAGTATATTAAGATCCAAGATAATACAAGCCTGTGACTCCAAAGTAAAAAAAAAAAAAATGAATTTTTCTGGAGACAAATGAAAAGAAAAATTTCTTCCTCACCTTTCCACTTCAATACCTTGATTGCAGTTTCTGAAATCAAATAAGGATGGATCGGTTTCCATAAAATTCCCATTGGAATGGAGAAAGAAAAAATTTTTTAAATCTAATAGGCCAAGGTATCTTTTGAGCTGGAAGGAATCTTCAGTGATTTCCCTAACCCCAGTCTAACTCCAATCCTCTTTCTTTACAGCACAGAGAAATGAGGCTCAGAGAGTAAAAGTGACAGTCCCAGCATGGATTCCAAAGACTATCAAAGGAATCATGGTAACAGTGGGATTCAACATAACATGACTCGTTTTCCTCACCCAGCGCTAGCATATGAAGCAAAACTGGTCTAAGTGAGCATGGTAACCCGTCCTCATTTGGTAGAGACTGGGTTACAAGTAAGTAAATAACCCAGCATCAGTCAAATAGATATAATGGAAACTTTCTATGGGGGATGATTTCTGGAAGGGATTTTATCTCTAATAAAAAAAGAAAGAATGGAGAGGACTGTATCTTCTTCTGGTTGTGAATGCAGTAGTTTGAGGATGCAATTTCTGGAGCTACAACAGTCACACTGGAATCTTGCTATGACAATCATTGAAGGAAGGATGGTAGAGAGGACAGGTACAAAGAGTGGTGGTCATTGATCATATTGTTGAACTGCTGCACTCAGTAGAGGTAATTATCTTTAGACATCTTGTTGTCTGAGATAATTAAATATTTTAATATTAAAATAGTAATCATTTGCTGGTCAAATAATATATGACTTACAGTCAAATGTATTCTTATCATCTACAGGGCCAAAAACCCCTACAGCCTGATAATTTACTATATTTGTAACCCTAGAAAGCAGGAATTATGGTTTGTCTTGAAAACAACAATGAACCAGCACAGTCCAGAAAAGTAGTAGCCTCAGAATGTTTGTTGTTGTGGGATTATGAATAGCATAGCCACTCTGGTAGTTAAGATTGGTCATAAGTTTACCAGATGACGAAGCATTTTCACTCCTAAGAATCTACCCAAGAAAGTCACAATATATATTAACACAAATATTTGTACACAAATGTTCATGGCAACATCCTATATAATAAAAGCCTAATATGCTAAGTGTCTGATTGTCCAGTCATCTGTTCAACCAATCAAAGCATAATATGCTAATGATATGCTAAGGTCGCTCAGCCACTCGCTATGACATGCACTGACCACTAGGGGCCAGACAGTCGACCAGTTGACCAGTTGCTATGACGTGCATTGAAAACCAGGGGGCAGATGCTCTGACCAGTAGGTTAGCTTGCTGCTGGGGTCCAGCCAATCGGGACTGGGCGAGATGGGCCGGACATGCCCTGGAACCCTCCTGTAGTCCCTCCCTAGCTGTCCAACCTCCCGCGTTCCTCCCCGGCCCTGATAGTGCCCCTGTGGGGTCCCTCAGCCTGGTCTGCATCCTCTCACAATCTGGGACCCCTTGGGGGATGTCAGAGAGCCGGTTTTGGCCTAATCCTTCAGGCCAGGCCGAGGAACCCCACTGGTGCACAAATTCATGCACCAGACCTCTAGTTATTCATAATAGCCCCAAACTGGAAATAACCCAAGAATTCTTCAGCTGATGAACAGTTAAACAAAATGATATTTCCTTATAATGGAATCATATTCAGCAATAAAAAAGGAACAAAATAGCCCTAGCTAGTTTGGCTCAGTGGATAGAATGTCAGCCTATGGACTAAAGGGTCCCAGGTTTGATTCTGGTCAAGGGCACATGCCCACATTGTAGGCTCGATCCCCAGTCGGTGGTGTTCAGGAGGCGCCAATCAATTCTCTCTCATCACTGATGTTTCTATCTCTCTCCCTCTCCCTTCCTCTCTGAAATTAATAAAAAAATATTTTTAAAAAGGAACAAAATACTGAACTTTCTACAATATAGATGTGTTGGGGTCCAGCCCCAGCGGGTCCAGGGGTCCCCAAAGGTGAGGACGGAGTCGGCGAAGAAGGAACGACACGGAGACAGCGTTCAGTTGATCAGCAGCCTAGCCAGGTTCTCTAGCCAGGATCTCCAGCCAGGTTCTGTCACCAGGTTCTTTAGCCAGGTTCTATTGCCATTTTCTTGCTAGGTTCTGTCTTCTCCAGTGAAGTTCTGTAGCCAGGTTCTGTCCAGGATCTTTTGCCATGTTCTCTGGCTAGGTTCTGGTTAGGATCTGACAAGGATCTGATGAGGATCTGATGAGGATCTGATGAGGATCTGATGAGGGTCTGATGATTATTGTCTTGTTACATTTATATTTATACCAGTGGATTTTAATCCTGTCAATTTCTATTACAAAGGTTAGGGCGTTTCTTATCTCCATTCCAGGGAGTAAAGATTATGTAGCTTAACTACCCGCCTGGCACTTAATTAAGGGGTTGTATCCCCTCCCTAACCTCAGGGAAAAATCCCCACCTGGGGAAATAACCTTTCTCGGAGAGGTGACCTTGGTTAAAACACATGGCGCTAAGGAGAGCAAACATATTAAGAACCATATGCTATATATGCCAGGTCCATTGAAACATATGCTGTGCAGATGTTTCTTTCCTGCAGCGACTGTGTCAAGCAGCAAGGATGGACCGGCTTCCGGCATAGATGAACCTCAGAAACAATTGCTAAATGAAAGAAGTCAGAGACTACATGTTGTATTAATCTATAATAATAAAAGTATAATATGCTAATTAGACTGAACAGCCAAACAACCTTCTGGACGTCATTCCAGACATGCTTCTGGACAAAGCTGCCATGGCAGGGGCCAAGGCAGAGGCAGTTAGGGGCAATCAAACAGGCAGGTGAGCAGTTAGGGGTGATCAGGCAGGCAGGCAGAGTGGTTAGGGGCAATTAGGCAGCCAGGCTAGTGATTAGAGGCGATCAGGCAAGCAGGCAGAGTGGTTAGGGGTGACCAGATAGGCAGGCAGAGTGGTTAGGGATGATCAGGCAGTCAGTCAGAGGCGGTTAGGGGAGATCAGGCAGGCAGGCAAGCAGTTAGGGGCAATCAGGCAGGCAGGCAAGCAGTTAGAGGCGATCAGGCAGGCAAGTGGTTAGGGGTGATTGGGCTTAAACTGGTAGTTGGATATTCCCCCAAGGGGTCCTGGATTGCGAGATGGTGCAGGCTGAGCTGAGGGACCCCTATACTCCCCCCCCCCCCCCCCGCCCCGAACGAATTTCATGCACCGGGCCTCTAGTTCCACTTATATAAAGTGTCCAGAATGGACAGATTTATAGAAACAAAAAAAGATAAGTGATTATCTGAGTAATCAGTAATACTGGAGTAGGACTAGGGATTTGGGGAGGAGGGATAATTGAAATGTTTGAAAACTGGATTGTGAGGCCCTGACTAGGTAACTCAGTTGGTTGGAGCATTTTCCTAATATGTCAGGGCTGTGGGTTAGATCCCTAGTCAGGGTACATACAAGAATCAACCAATGAATACATAAATAAGTAGAACAACAAGTTAATGTTTCTCTCGTGCGCTCTCTCTCCCTTCCTCTCTCTCTAAAAATCAATCTATCAGTCTATCAATCTTTTTTAAAAATAAAAATGTTTTAAAAATGGATTGTGGGAAGTGTTACACACTGTGTACATTTACTAAAAATCATTGAATTGTTCAATTTCAATGGGAAAAATTTATGGTGTGTAAATTATACCCACCACAACTGTTAAAAATAAAAATGTACGAAGTTATTGAAACAAAACAAAAATGTGGAGTTATGGAAACACATAAACTCACCCAGTCAAGGATTTGACATTAATTGAACATTAATTAATACTGCATGGCCCTAACCAGTTTTGCTCAATGGATAGAGCATTGGCCTGCAGACTGAAGGGTCCCAGGTTCAATTCCAGTCAAGGACACATGACCAGGTTTCAGACTCAATCCCCAGTGGGGGGCCTGCAGGAAGCAGGCGATCAATGATTCTCTCTCATCATTGATGTTTCTCTCTCTCTCTCTCTCTCTCTCTTCCTCTCTGAAATCAATAAAAATATATTTTAAATTTTTTTAATATTGCACATATAGCATAAAGATGCAATGATGTTGCCTTCTGGTGGGTTGAGAGACATTATAGACAAATTATTACAGTTCAGTCCAAAGTGAATGAAGCAGATTAAAGAGCACTAAAAGCTCAAAGGGAGAGACAATCATTGAGAACTGGATTTTAAGGAAGATATTCTGAAGATACAGAAACTTCAAGCAGGTTTAGAAGAAAGGAAGCATTTGGGGCAGAAGAGAAAACTGCTTAACATATTCTGGCAGTGAAAAACAAATTAAGGAAGAGAAAATGCATAATGTTAAGTGTTAGGTTAGGAGTTTCCATTTTTTGTTCAGAAAGGGTGATTTACAATTACTTAGGTTTCAAATTAATATGCAGATTTTGTTAATTTAATGTTTTCTTAAACCTTTGAGATGGACATCCAAATCTTCTACTTAAAAATCTAATAATTGTTATGTAAAACAAGAAGTTACTTTCAGATAGTCTATAATTAATATTGAATTAACTCGTTGAACAGATTGAAATCACATAAGTAGTTCTGTTTAAACACTTAGTAAATTACATTTTATTGCACATTTTCAATTACATATTTTTTTTTTATATTTTTATTGGTTTTTTACAGAGAGGAAGGGAGAGAGATAGAGAGTTAGAAACATTGATGAGAGAGAAACATTGATCAGCTGCCTCCTGCACACCTCCCACTGGGGATGTGCCCGCAACCCAGGTACATGCCCCCGACCGGAATTGAACCCGGGACCTCTCAGTCCGCAGGCCGACGCTCTATCCACTGAGCCAAACCGGTTTCGGCTCAATTACATATTTAATAGATTTGATTTTTTGTAAGCATTTCAAATGCCTAAATAGACACACTTACAACCCTAACAAGTAACACCTTCCTTGGTTCCTTCCTCTTACAGATTTACTAAATTATATCTATAAAAAGTGTGAATCACAACTGTTCTTAAATATTACAAAGCTGATTTTTTAATTTTTAAATATATGTTTATTGATCTCAGAGAGGAAGGGAGAGGGAGAGAGAGATAAAACATCAATGATGAGAGAGAATCATTGATCGGCTGCCTCCTGCATGCCCTCTACTGGGAATCAAGCCCACAGCCCGGGCATGTGCCCTGACTGGGACTCGAACTGTGATCTCCTGGTTCATGCATTGATGCTCAACCACTGAGCCACACTGGCTGAGCGCAAAGCTGATTTTAAAAATTATTTAAATTCTATTATACTTTTCCACTAAAGCCACATGTGTAAACCAAATACATATTTCAAACAAAAGTCACATGTGTAATCTCTCAGATTAAATAACAAATGCACATATTTTCTTAAGGATTGTGTAAAAATGTTCTTATATAAAATCATAAGTACCATAGGCTCCATTTACTTCATTGTACTCATATTTAATTCTAAACCTTCCTGAATATCAAGATATTTACTTAAATAATGGAGATTTATTGCCCTGGCAGGGTGGCTCAGTTGGTGGCAGCATCATCCTGTACACCAAAATGCTGGGGGTTTCATTCCCAGTTAGAGCACATACCTAGGCTGTGGGTTTGATCCCCGGTGTGGGCACATACCAGAGGCAACTGATCAATGTTTCTCCTCACATCAATGTTTCTCTCTCTCTCTCTCTCTCTCTCTCTCTCTCTCTCTCCCTTCTTCTCTCTCTAAAATCAATAAAAACATACCCTCAGATAAGGATTAAAAAAATAGGAGTGAGTTTAAAATCATCATAATAATACTAATAATAATGAAGATTTTTCATCTCTGGCATAAAGAAGTTATTAAATCAAAGTCCTAGGACCTTGATACAATTACTTCTTGTTCAGAAATTTGAGACCAGGAGGTATGACTTGAGGTCTATAGCTCCCTGATTTTGCGGGAATCACAAAAGGACTGCACCTTTTTTGTACAAACTATGTCAATAAGCCCATGCCACTCATCCTATCTATTTTAATTACCTAACTGGTATTGCTAGAATTCTGTACCCTCACTCTGGTTGCAATTAACTTCCTTCATGCTTTGATTTGATTCCATTAATCTCTTTACTGCCTGCTGGGATTCTGCAAACCTTCCTATTCTTTTAGTTCTGCTTGGATCTTGCATGCTTTGGTCTCGCTCTACACATAACCTACAATCTTTTTAATGACACAATTGTCTTTGCAAGGGATCTAGACCACAGTGTCCTATTTCCTTCAACAGAGATCTCTTGCCAAGAGCAAGTGCCAAAGGAGGTCTATAAAGTCATGAAACTGATGCCCATGTCATAGAAAGTTCAAGATGGAAAATAATCTGCAGTGTTGAAATAGTCAGAATCAGAATGGATGTCAGGCAAAGAGTGAATTTAAGGGGGCCTAGGAAGACTTCATGACTGGGTGAATTGGTAATAGTTGCCTGCGAGAGGAGGAGCAGAGAGGATAAGCAGCTATGAGAATGTGGCCCTGAAGGAGAGATGGCTCTGTTCAAAGTCTTTGGAAAAATCCATGATGAGCCCTGGCTAGTGTGGCTCAGTTGGTTGAGTATCATCCTATGCACTGAAAGGTTGCCAGTTCAATTCCTAGTCAGAGCACATGCCTGGGTTTCGGGCTCCATTCCTGGTAGGGGGCATGCAGGAGGCAGCCAATCAAGTTACACTCTCACATCAATGTTTCTCTCTCTCTCTCAGTCCCTCTTCCCTCTCCCTTCCTCTCTCTCTAAAAATCAATAAAATAAGCATTATCTTCCCTTACTCAGAAAACAATGTTTTTTACAAAAGAAAATTCTTGATGATAAAATCCAGAGTAATGTCATGATGATAAAATCTAGGATAATGTCATGTGGAAAATATGCAGGGCAGGTGAAAATGTTATAGATTAAAAGATTTAGAAGGAGCCTAAAGTGAACAGTGAAGATATACAAAAGCATTAGGGTTCATGGCAATGGTAAAGTGAAGAAAAGAATTTGATCCCAGCCGAAACTGGTTTGGCTCAGTGGATAGAGCGTCGGCCTGTGGACTGAGGGGTCCCGGATTTGATTCCGGTCGAGGGCATGTACCTTGGTTGCGGGCACATCCCCAGTGGGGGATGTGCAGGAGGCAACTGATGGATGTTTCTCTCTCATCGATGTTTCTAACTCTCTATCTCTCTCTCCCTTCCTTTCTGTAAGAAATCAATAAAATATATTAAAAAAAAAAAAAGAATTTGATCCCAGCCCTAACTGGTTTGGCTCAGTGGATAGAACGTCGGCCTGTGGACTGAAGGGTCCCAGGTTTGATTCCAGTCAAGGGCATATACCTTGGTTGCAGGCACATCCATGTTTCTAACTCTCTATCCCTCTCCCCTCTTCTCTGTAAAAAAATCAATAAAATATATTATTTTTTAAAAAAGAATTTGATCCCAGAGCTCTAGACATCTAGTAGAGAGAAACCCATGGCAAAAGTATCCCTGTTCAGCCCTGGCCAGTTTGCTAAGTGGTTAGAGCATCGGCCCAAGAACTGAAGGGTCTTGGATTCGATTCTGGACAAGGGCATGTACCCCATTTGCAGGCTCCATTCCCAGCCCTGGTCAGGGGGCATGATGGAGGCAACCAATTGATGTGTCTCCCACTTTGATGTTTCTCTCTGTCTCTACCCCTCCCTTCCACTCTCTCTAAAAATCAATGGAAAAAATATCCTCGGGTGAGGATTAACAAACAAACAAAAAAAATTTTTTTTTAAATCCCTGTTCAACACATTCTGGATGACACAAGGATGTCTAAACAACAACGCAGCTGCCCCGTCATTTCCAGCAACATCTGAAACATCAAAATTTCTAATAACAAGAACTGAGAAAATACAGTCACTTTAGAGCTCTTAGTGATAATGGAATTTGACATGTGATAACTTTAAAAATAGTTTTATTGAAAATAAAGTTATGAAATAGTGATAAAAATGACATCCATGTTCTTTCACCACATTGAATTAATCACATCCATATTAAAATTTAATTTCAGGAAGACCTATGTAATACTTTCAACAATAAAGATTTAAAAAAAATTAATTTCCAAGGTTGATTTGCATTATTTTGTATAGACTTGCAAACGTTTTTTAATTAGGTGGCCTTGTTTTAAATACAAAAGCTAAAAGGCAATAGGTTAGGAAACTTTTCATTTCCCATTGAATTCCTAGCAGGAAACAGGAAGAAAAAATATTTATGCTCAACCTATTTCTATAAACTCTGCATGGCTTCATCATCCCATCCTTAATTCAAGTGTACTTAGAAACAAATGAAGACAAATTTAACTCGATCTTTATTGGAGATATTGACTACATGTTTGGTGAAAATTTTAGTTCCAAACAGAGTAGCCATATTTATCAAACAAAACTACAGAATACTCAGTTAAATTTGAATTACAGAGAAACACTGCTTTTTTGATGAAAATATGTCACACAAAATTATTCATTGTTTATTTGAAATTCAAATTTAACTGGGTGTGCTGAATTTATCTGGCAATACTTGTATAGTGAGTAGAGTTTAGTGACTTGAAATCAAAGAGCCATGAACCAGGAGTGTTTCTTTGATAAATACCACTAATAAGGTTAACAATCTAATCCAAACCACTAATCTTCTTCCACTCCATATCCTTCATTCCCATCCCTTTGATATATTTTTAAATTTTAGTCTATATTCTTACACAGCCAATCAGAGTCAAGTGAGTAGCAACTTTGCAAAGCAGCTTGACTCTAACAGAAAATCAACCCTTTATCAGTCAGAAGACATTCTGAATTAAAATTCCTCATTTAGTTGTGCCAACATTTTTAGCTAATCCTATATTTTAAAAAAGCCTAATATGTTAAGTGTCTGACCATTTGACCATTCGACCAGTCACTATGACACGCACTGACCCCCAGGGGGCAGACGCTCTGACCGATAGGTTAACTTGCTGCTGGGTAAGATGGGCCGGACACGCCCTGGAACCCTCCCGCCATCCCTCCCGGCCAGCCGGCCCCAATCGGCCCTTATCGGGACTGGGCAAGGTGGGCCAGACACACCCTGGAACTCTCCTGCGGACCCTCCCAGGAGGGTCCTCTCGCAATCTGGGGGATGTCAGAGAGCCAGTTTCGGCCCAATCCCCACAGGCCAGGCCGAGGGACCCCACCAGTGCACGAATCCATGCACTGAGCCTCTAGTAAGAAAATAAGCAGCCTGGCTGGAATGGCTGTAGGTTGGAACATTGTTCCACCCTTGGCTATACCTCCTTCCCCAGTTTACAGAGTTCCTAGAGACTGTCAAAGTACTGGCTACCACCCAGCTGGTATAGCTCTGTGGTTGAGCATCGACCCATGAATCAGATGGTCATGGTTCAATTCTGGTCAGGGAACATGCCTGGGTTTCAGGCTCAATCCCCAGTAGGGGGTGTGCAGGAGGCAGCTGATGGATGATACTCTCTCATCGCTGATGTTTCTATCTCTTTTCCTCTCCCTTCCTCTCTCTGAAATCAATGAAAAACATCTTTTTTTAAAAAATGCTGGCTACTCACCTTTTTGCATTGGAACCTACCCATGTGGCTATGATGACATAGATACTATTTTTCAGTCACAATATAAAAATAAAAAATTTAAAAAGGGTGAATCCAACAAATATTTAAGCTCTGAAAATAGAAAACAGTTCAAAATTTTGATATCTCTAGGAAAGCTGCCTTCTGTTAAGCATATACCAGGAATTCACAGCTTTAAAGGATGTTTAAGAAAAAAGATTTGGGCGTGCATATGAACAGTTAACGTCGTTTAATATGTGAGTAATCAAGCAGAAGTATTACTTATTTTTTAGAAAATTGTGTTTTATTATATTAGTTTTGTGTTACAAAGGACCTTAAAGATAAAATAATCCAACATCATCCATTATATAAATGCCTTTTCACCCATTCTTCATGTGACATAGAAATGAATTGTTCTAACAAAATTAAGACAGAATTCTTAATTGGATGACAGTATGAATAATTCAATAGTGCATTGATGCATTTATAAAACTAGGAAAACCTTGTCTGTTGTCTGTAAAATTTCTCAGGTGAAACTGGAGAAAACCCACTCAGCAATAGAATGAACATTTAGCACTTTAATCTTAGATAATGAATTGGTTAAAGAATTTGATGTTTATTAAATAATTTGCATTCAATCTCGAATATAGCAGTACTGTGGCAAAAAACCTGACTTACAATAGAATGTGATGCATTTGCTAACAAAGAGTGATCATGTAATTTAAAAGCACAGCTAGAAATTAACATGTTAACACTACATCTTTTCAAATCTTAAATTCTCTTCTTTTTGGATAGATTCAGCAGAGTTTTTTAAAGAAAAGGCCCCCAAACTTGACTTCTCTCAAACTACTTCTCCAAGGACAGGTGATTAATTCATGACACTTTCTAACTTTGTGTGACTTTTGCACATAAAAGATGATATTTACCAATTGAGAGTGTATACTTTTCATGTACATCTGGGAATTATATAAACAAAAACACAGTCAGTCAGTGTTGGTTAAAGAAGGCATGCTTTGAACAATGTTTTGCCTACACATTTGGGTTTTTTGCTTACCTAACGTTCCTTTCTTGTTTTCACTTATCAACATCACAAAGATTTTTAGTTTATTCTAGAGGATTCATCATTGCTCAACTTATCATTAGAAGCTAAGCATGATTCAGAATATCCTCAAATTTTAGCCCTCTAGCACTTTTGGTTACCTAAAGTTTACCTATCCCTGATGTCTATATCAGTCAGCTAAAGTCAGCTAAACTGTGATCCTACATTGCAATGATTTTCCTCAGAAAAGTGAAGACAGCTATTGGGTAGTCAGCCTGAAGCACTTGCCTTCTATAATAATAAAAGTGTAATATGCTAATTAGACCGAACGTCATTCTGGACCAAGCCGGGGCTGCGAGGGAAGCCCGGGTCCAGGGTGCCAGAGGGAAGCTGGTGCCGCCGGCAAGCCAGGGGAAGGAAGGCCTACTCTTGCACGGATTTCACACATCAGGCCTCTAGTTTGCATATAAATCAGGTGCTTCTTAAACTTCAGCTCATCCTTTTCTTATCTGTATTCATTCAGCAGCTGCTGAAACTGTACTATATCTTCCAAAGTATTTGGCATTTTCTCTGCAGAATTGTAAAGTTAATACAAATCAGCCAAACGCTTTTAGAAGCGGCAATAAAGGTCCTGAGGCAAAGTCAATGAATGATATGGTTGCTGATGCATGATTCTGACTTAGGTCAGCTTTTAGGTAACTGCTCTCATTTGAAGATCAAGGATGAATCCATGTGAACTGCTGCTTTTATTTGGGTGAATTCTGTAATAATTTGAACCTGCAGATGTTAACTGCATTTATTATACAACATGAACATCAGCACCTTCTAGAGACAACGGATGAATGCTCTGCAGCTAAAACTGACCAAGAGAGAAATTCCGTGGGTAGACAGACTGCATTGATTCCATGGCCCTCAGGATTTTGCATTCCCTTGAGATATCTCTGTCTGGCGGTCAGCTGGTGGAGGAAAGGTCAGAGTGACCTGCACCATTAATAAACAGCAAAGAGGCACAATGGGCGGCTGGGGGTGGGGGGAGAGGGAGAGACTTCATAGTGGGAATAAGAAGAGGAGAGAGTTCTGAGAAAATAAATTAATGGCTTCTGAATTAAAAAAATAACACTGGGCGCTATGGGAATAGCTCATGTCCAAACTTGGAGTTATGATGAAATGTGACTCATCCTTGGAATGGTTTTATTTCTATAATTTCTGATAATCTAAATAAAGATCCCCTATAATTCCAAATTTCTTCTCCAAAAGTTAAAGTATCAGTAAAATCAGAGGATATACTAATAGAATTTGTAAAACAAAATGTATATTTTATACAGCAGTGGACAAAAGTAAGTCTACAGTTGTGGGCACATGAGTTTATTCTTGTATTATGTATTGATTATTGTATTATTTATTTGTAAACCTACTTTTGCCAACCCTTCTATATTATTTTAGCATTGAATTTTCAGACTTTCTCATTATTTAGTTTACTCCAAGCGTAACTTTGGGCTATAATTGGTGGATCTATATCTAAATTCTCATTAAGTATAAACATACACAATCTATGCATTTCAGAAAGATGATATGAGTAGTTAGTATTTTTTTAAAAATATCAATGAAAATCTACTTCTAATTCCCACTTAAATTACCCTACAAGTGCTACCATTTCAAAGGTTTATAGTTTTTAAAGCGAAAAACAGGAACATTTATGTAAGTATACCAAGTATACCAAGTAAAGAAAGAAGTCATTTTAATTGTTTGTTTAAATTTTAACTTTAGCATATGGTAATTTGGAGAAAAAAAATTTAGAGATCTTTTAGTCTAATTCCCTTCATGGTACAGGCAAGGCAACGATACCCACTAACACCCCAGGCACCCAGGTTCACTCTGCGAATCAAAGCCAAAGTCAGAAAGTGAATCTAGGTCTCCTAATTCCTTTCCTTGCATTCCACTTTACTACAAAAATACTTTTTTAAAATCAGTGAACACTATAATGCTAAGATATTGTCAGAAATGCTTCATTGGTAATGTTATGTTTTATCCCTCTCAGTGTTCAGTATAAGTGGACTATAATTAAAATTAGACAGTAGATACAAAGAGGAAACATATGCTGGTACAGTTACCATATTTTGATAATGTGTTTGTCAAACTTAGGGGAAAAACTCTGTGATTCAGCTTACCAGATATAAGTTATATTTAAAGAGTGGTATTCTGGGAGAGTTTTGCAAACAAGAGAAAAATTAGGATCAGTTTCACTGTTAGTATAGCAGTAGGAGGAAGAGAAGAAATTCATCTTTTTTTTTTTTTTTAGTGAAAGGAGATGACTAACATTCAACACTTTGCATACACCACTATAAGAAATTACAGATATTTTAACATTTCTTTCTTTTTTAAAAAAATTTATTTCAGAGAGAGAAACATTGATTTGTTGTTCCACTTGTTTGTGCATTCATTGGTTGATTCCTGCATGTGCCAGGCCAGGGATTGGACCTACAACCTTGATGTATCGGGAGGATGCTCTAACCAACTAACTACCTGGCAAGGCTTTTCACATTCATTTCTTTTCTCATGTCCAAGAGAAATAAGAATTGCTTAGGCATATTAGATGATGACTGGGCATAGATGACTGAATGCAGGGATGTTTGTCTTATGGTTTTCAGACTTGATTAAAGTGACTGGTGGAATAAATGTGTGTAGTAGTTGATAGCCTTCTAAATTTGATAAAGAAAACTATAATTACAGCCAATCTTACCAGATGCTCTAAACAAAATATTTAGAGCATGCAGTGAGGACATTGTTGTCCTATTTATGACCTGTAAAACAGCTTAGAAATTATAGCTTAGCTGTATGCCTTGATATGATTAAATATATATTTAGCTGCCTACCTAAGGTTCACATGACAGAAATAAAAATGTAAGCCACTGTTTTTTTTCTTTTTTTTAGTTTCTCTAAGAATTACTTACGTTTGAAGTCAAATGCATTTTTTTAAAGCAATGCCTATGAGAGAGAAATGAGAATAAAAGATACTATACTTTTTCTCAAAAGAGGACTTCTAAATTTTAACTAGGTGTAATGTTTAGGGGACTTATGTAAGTCTGTGTCAGAAAGAGATTTAGAGAGACTATAATAAAAAACTGTAGCTGTTTATCCTGTTTAAAATATAATCATAATTTAAATCTTTTACTTAGATTTTTTTTACTTTATTATATTCACATTTTTCCTTAAATTTTTCCTAATAGCACAAATCTCTCTTCCCATGACTTGAGTCCAATTTTCATCTTCCACCTTCAACAGAGATAGGACCATTGGTTGGGGCCTATCATACAGAAAAGCAATGACTAGTTTACAAATGTTTTATACTGTTAAGGAAGGCTTAGAAATACGTGGCTTCTATTGAAATTGGGTATGCTGGCGAAAGTTCAGGACTTTCACTCTGATTACAGACTGAGGTATAGTTTCCTCTCCTGGTCCTCTATTTTTGTTGTACCTAATGACAAAGAACTCACTTTATTGTCACCTCCCAGTAATTTTATCCAATGAGAGGCAGGTAGGTGGTGGGATGTGGGGTAAGAGAGGTTCATTTTTCTCAAATGCAAAATTCCAGAGGTAGTCATACATAACTGCCACTTAGATCCCATTATCGAGAATTGAATTAGTTGGCCATACCCAGCTGCAAGGAAGGGTACAAAAATGCAGCCTTCATTTAGGGTAGCCATGTGCCCAGATGAATACGAAGTGGAAAAGAGGTGGAAAATGGATTTAGGGGAAGAACCAGCAGTCTCTTCCACATTCCACACCACACATTCTAACATTGTATTAATAATCAAATCAGTTGTGCCTAGGATTCATCTTAGGAATTTCTTTAATCTTTAGTTGGACCTTTACCCAAAGTAACATTATTCATGGTTCAAACTACTCTATTGTACTTCATGCAGAGAAAGGATAAATTGGCACCAAGGTCAATATAGAAAACGACATAAAATTTATAAGCATTAGGTTACCTAGAATTTATAATAAGACATGCTCATCATATATTTTGAAATTGAAAAATACTTACATAAATAGGTCTCACTATAGGGAAATGTTTTATTTAAAGGAATTTACTTTCTATTAAGTGCTTGGCTCTGATCTTTTTTCTACTTGCTGCAGGTTCTCAAAATAATATAAAGTGTTACATAAAGGGACAGGATTTAATCACAAAACTTAGCTTTGTCTGGGAATTCTAACACGTGGCCAGTTTATTATCATGCCAGAGGACTTCAAGGTGCTTCACAAAAGATGTACAATTACTTACCGACAGTAATGCAATCTGTGGTCCCAAGATAAGGATTGAAAGCAGGAGGAAGCAAGTGAGTCATTACAACTATTGGCTTCTATTTTTGATAAGATTATAAAGGAATTGCCTGCCTTCAGTCTTAGCTGCTTCCTATGTGAATATGCACGAAGAATGTAGGTGTGGTAAATAAAACAAAAGAAGCTATTTCAATACATTTTTATAACATCTTGCACATTCTTTTAAACTGAGTTCATTGAAGGCAATATGATCTTTTAAAAAATTATATTACATTGAAAATCAAAAGAAAAAAAAAAAAGAGAGTTCTTCCTATTTTTGCTAAAATAAGGTCCCGATTTAGTGTCCTCTAAATTCCTACTTACTTGTTTTCTATGTAATATGATTTTAATTACCTATATGGAATCTTTCACTGTTTAAATGTGTGGGCTTTTTGTTTTTGTTTTTGTTTTTTTACCTTTTTGGCCAGGACTATTGGGTATACGATCACTAACACTTCTAGGTTTCTGGGTTTTGTGTAAGAGTTGAAGAAAAATTAAATAAGGATAAATTTTTTTCTTAAAAAATTATATGCTTTTCTGACTTACTATAGCCTTAAGCAGAGAGTCGTTCTCTGGTCCCCATTCTTCCAGTGGGTTCACAGCTTTGTCACTGATGCCTTGGCCTTCCTGGCCTTTGTTCACTTTTAACTTTGTGCCTCTGATAAGGATACACAAAAACCTGAAGGAAAACCTTGAAAAGATGACTAATGGTCAGAACGGTAAAAACAAATCTGGGATTTCCAGTGGGGATTTTCTATGATGAGTTTAATTTTATTTCAAATTAGAGATCACTAGCAGCACCTAGCAAATAAATCTTACAGTGAGGGTTGATACAAATCACAGGTGTTTGGGGATGGTGAACACACAGTACAGTGTACAGGTGGTATGTTCTAGAATCGTGCACCTGAAACCTGGAGAATTTTGTTAACCAGTGTATTGCCCCAATAAATTAAATAAAAAGGGAAAACAATAGTTCTACCAAAATTAGCTCTTCAAAAAAAAACACGAAAAACCAGAAATCATAAGTACTATACTGCTAAATGTTTATACTCAAGTGTTCAACACATTTTTAGTGCTAATAACAGTATTGGTCGCTAATATTTATTGAATTCATCGAACATTTACTCTATATAGACACTGTTCTATGTACAGTATATATTTTCTTATTAAATGCTCAAAACAATCTATAAGGAAAAAATCATTCTCTTTTCAGTGTTACTATTAAGGTAACTGGACCACAAGTAGGTCAAGATTTGCCCAAGTTCAAACAGCGAGGATGTTGCAGATGGGAGCTGCCTACAAAAACAATCTTAATACAGAACCCACACTCTTGCTCTTGACATTAATTCATCTTCCTCCTTTGTTCATGACCTAAGTCAGAGTTGGAAAAATATGTTTTTCTTAAAAGTAAAATTGAAGATATCTGGGAACTATTTGTAAGTTTTGTGGCTCTATTTAGACAATATTTGGGTTGCCGCTTCCTTCTCTGATAACTATTCTCCACTCTCCTTCCTTCCGTATGGCTATAGTGGGAGCACAATTTGATCCTGTCTTCTAGACAACCATTTGTTGGGCACCTGACTCAAGATGAGCCCCCAAGACCTTTTCCAGAATATGGAGAGTTGGTTGAGGTTCCAGTTTTAGCCTGGCCATCTTACTGAAGAGCAAACATGAAAACTAGGAAGCTGGTAGCATGGCCATTTTCTACCACATGGACCAGGTAAGAGAGAAAACTGGCATCGGTGAAAGAAAAATAAAGCAAAATTTTACAGAAAAGCAGAGGTGACTTCCTGGGTTTACTGTAGTAGATAGATTGCTAAACTGGCTGCAGTTCTCCACTCCCCTTCCTGGATACAACCCCCTTCACAGGATGACTTTGCAATTCTTCCCATCAAGAGGCAGAGCCTAGTAGTATCTCATGTCTTGAATCTGGGCTGGACTTATGACTTGGTGAAAGTGACAGAGTGCAAGTTTCAAGCCTGGATCGCCAAAAGCCCTGTGTGTTTCCACTTTTTGTCTTTGACCCATTCAGTCCTTGAGGACATATTTGGCTAGTATGCTGGAAGGAGAAGAAAGATAAGATGCCCCATCCAAGGCCATCCTAAACAGCCAGCTTCTAACTAACACAGCAGCTGACCAAAGAGACATTAAAAAAACCCAGGCCATCCAAGCCCAGTCTAAATGAACAGAACTACCCAACCAACCCATAGTCTCATGACTGTGACCATACCTCTAAGTCTCAGGTTGTTATTATACAAGGCTAAGTCTCGGTTAGTTATGCAGCATTAGCTCACTGACACACTTCCCTGCCATGTTTCCATCCATGGTTCTGAAGGCCCTGATATATCCCAGCACTGATGTTCCATGGCTCACACTTATAGTCTTATAACACACTTTTTAATTTGTCTTGTTTCCTCAATTGAGGTGAGTTGTTTTTTTTTTAATTTGCAACCAAAGGAATCTTTTTTAATTATTATAATTTTGTTGTTGTTAATCCTCATCTGAGGATATTTTCCATTGATTTTTAGAGAGTGTGGAAGGGAGGGAGGTAGAGAGAGAGAGAGAGAAAGAGAGAGAGAGAGAAACATACATCAATGTGAGAGAGACCAGGGCCAGGCTTTGAGTCTGCATTGAGCCTGCAACTGAGGTATTGAACCTGACACCCTTCAGTCTACAGGCCCACGCTCTATCCACTGAGCCAAACCGGGTAAGGCCAAAGGAATCTTAACTATGTTTTTTTTCTGGGATCTAAGAATAGCAGGGACAACATCTTACTCTTATATAGACTTCCATAAGAAGTACCCAGGTGTGTGATAGGGTGGCTCAGGATACTGGGTAGGGGAAAAAAGGGATCTGTTAATCAGCTCCTAGTCAAGAAAACAAAAACCAAGTTAAATATTCCAATTAGAGAAAATTCAGTTCAAGCAACTGGTTATAAAAGTACTGGGGGAGAGAAAATAGGGAATATGGGGAGGTGGAGGGTGAAAAGCAAGAAGAATATGCCCAAGAGATAGAAACTGCCAGTGCTCCTGAGCCGGGGTTCCCCAGCCTGGACCTCCCACTCAGGGCACCGAGTGAGATCCTACTGCAGGCAGCTCCAGACCTGCTGATGAGGTGCTGCCGCTCCCAGGAATGGAATTCTGGCAACACCGTTACTGCAGTAAATTTCATCCTTGCTGCCTGAGACACTCAGAAACTGGAAGGCATAGGTGAATCCCGCCTCCTCACTTTAGTCAGTGCCTCCCATTAGCCGCCCTAACCTAAAGCCTGCTGGCAAGGAACCCCAGGAAATGCAACGTGCAGACTTTCAGCCCTCTGGAATATTAAAGGAACAAGAAGAGCAGCAGGAACAGAGCAGCAAGCAAACACATGACCAGTACAGGGGAGTTAGCAATAAGCTTTAAGAGAAGTTTCTTGGAGGGCTGCTAAAGGATCCTCATGGTCAAAATAAGGTAAAAAGAAGCTGAGGTACTGCCATTCAAACTCTCACAGAAGTGGACAAGGAGCATGTCCACAGCGCGTCTACCCACGGTTAGATGTGTGGGCTGCACAGTGTCCGGGACTCTTGACAGAATCCTATAATAGGGGAAAGGAAATCTGACAAAAGGATGGCAATGAATTTTTCTGTAACCCAGCAAAAGAGAAATCAAGATTACATTTTATTAGGAGAAATAAAACAATGCGACATTTGTTACAACCAGAGCATTCAAATGAGAATCACACACACTAAAGAATTGTAGGATTCAAAGAAGCCTCATCATTCCACCTACCATGGGATGAGGAAGGAAAGCCGGAGAGTTAATGACATGCCCATGGATTGCACAGATGTTACAAAGCCAAGTGAATGACTTCTGAACTAGCCTTCCCAATGGACCATGCATTAGAAATAGATATGCCATGAGCTCCACTCTGAATGTTTCAATGTATTTGAAGCCAGTTTTCTACCTTTGTGTTGTTGGTGGTAATGTTGGCAGTTTTTTAAAATTATATTATATAGGAATATATTCTCATTGCAACAATAAAAGTATACATGTGTAAATATATCTATTTTAAAAATAAAAATAATAAATGTGTGTGCGTGTGTGTGTGTGTGTCTGTCTGTCTGTCTGCCTGGCCAGCATGGCTCAGTTGTTGAGTGTTGACCTATGAACCAGGAGGTCACGGTTTGATTCCCAGTCAGGGCACATGCCCAGGTTGTGGACTTGATCCCCAGTGGGGGCCATGCAGGAGGTGGCCGATCAATTATTCTCTCTCATCATTGATGTTTCTATGTCTCTCTCTGAAATCAATAAAAATATATTTAAAAAGTAGAGGCCCAGTGCACAAAATTCGTGCACGGGTAGGGTCCCTAGGCCTGGCCGGCGATCAAGACAGATCTGTGGGGCGATTGGCAGGGTGATCAGGGCCCCTGCTCGCACCTGCCTTGGCCTGGCGCCGCCTGCTCATCTGCTCCACCATCCCACTGTGGTCCCGCTCTCTTTGGGTCCCATCAGTGCTGGCAGTGACTCCACTGCCTCCTGCTACCAGCGCCGCATCACTGACACCCACCTGTTCCGTGCTTCCCCCTGGTGGTCAGCGCATGTCTAACTCACTGTTGGTCAAACTCCTGCCCCTGGGGACAATTTTCATATTAGCCTTTTATTATTAAAACTAGAGGCCCAGTGCATGAATGTCACTGGGGTCCCTCAGCCCTGCCTGCACCCTCTTGCAGAATGGGACCCCTCATTCCTTACCACCCGCCTGCAGCAGAGATGGCGGGAAAGGCTCCCGCTACCGCTGCTGCACTCACCAGCTGTGAGCCAGGCTCAGGGCTTCTGGCTGAGCGGCACTCCCGCTATGGGAACACACTGACCACCAGGGGGCAGCTTCTGCATTGAGCATCTGCTCCCTGGTGGTCAGTGAACATCATAGTGACCAGTCGTTCCACCATTCAATTTGCATATTGACCTTTTACTATATAGGATATGTGTGTGTGTATGTGTGTGTGTGTGTGTGTGTGTGTGTGTCTAAAGCATGAAAATGCAGTCCCTCTTTGCCACTCCCACCCATAGTTAAGACCCTCCTCAGCGGAGTCAGTGTAGGAGCTGAGATGTTAATCAAGGAACAAGAACCTTGAACTTGTATCTTTATTGAAACTTGGCCAACTGAAACCTGGATGAAGAAGATAAAAGCCTACAAAACTGTCAAAGGAGTGAACTGGTTTTTATTGTTTGTTTGCTTTGCAGTATTGAGTCTTCTTTCAGGGCAAACCACTACTTTTGATCTGAAAATCCTGAATAGGCCATTATGTCAGTCTTAAACTAATCCCTCATCTGAATAGAAGGTGTTTGAAATGATGAGCCCCCCAAATTTTCATGTTTTGGTACGAAGAGGTTCACACAGGAGGCTTACACACACATGGTGTTTAAAGTGTGACAGGTAATATTCTATTTGAGAAATGTTTTGCTTTATACCTCTGATTTGAGATCTCACTATTCTAAAAATGGCACTTGTTCTTATAAATAAAATGTGTATACTTGTTTGCAGGCTTGCTGAGCGCTGAGAAATAGAAAAACCTGTTTGCTCTGGTTTTCTTTAGAGTCATGGCACATGTCAGTGCTGCTTTGAGGCGATGGGCAGCCTTCTGAGCACTGTGAGATGGGAGGTCCCTTCACACAGGCAAGGGGTGCCATGAGTAATGGTGGTGGTGAGGCACCTTCAGGGACCATTCTAGTCAGTGAACATGGGCCTAGGGGAGCCAGCCGGCAGGGAGGAAAGAAGGTGCTAGATATCTCCTGGAGATCAGAACAGGTGACTGCACCACAATTAGAAATATCAATGCAGGCCCAGTTTTTAATCATAGATTTTTAAAGCTTACAAACCACATTAACAGTTTATATAAATTTATATCCTTCCCAAACTTGTTTAGTTTTTGTTTTTTGAAGGATATACACCAACATAATAGGAGTAAGGGTGCTTACAAATTCTTTGTTACTTTTGCATTTGTGTATTTTCTATTATTTCAGCAATGTACATGTACTAGTTGTATACTTAAAAAAAACATAACTAAGCCCTAGCCAGTTTGGCTCAGTGAATAGAGTGTTGGCCTGTGGACCCAAAGGGTCCCCTGTGCGATACCAGTCAAGGGCACATCGGTTGGAGGCTCCTCCCCGGCCAGCCCCATGCAACCAATCAATGTGCTTCTCTCACACCCGTATTCCTCTCTATCTTTCCCTCTCCCTTCCACTCTCTCTAAAATCAATGGAAAAATATCCTCCAGTGAGGATTAAAAAAGAAAACACAGTGCCCTGAACTCAATAATTATTTGTTGAATGAATCAATAAATGAATGAATGATGGCCTAGACTAGAGACATTTAATCAACCTGCTTTTAAAAAAATAATCACAACATCTATATAATTTAGGGTTTATATCATTGGTAAACATGTGAAAACCTGCTGGGTCCCAATCCTTAAACTTTAGGAATATTTGAAGAAAGCCTCTACATGCAAAATGTAAAAACACAATTGATTTGTAACATTATTCTAAGTATCAAAAAAATAGAAGGAAACCAGAGCTCTAGAGATCCAAATATAAATCAAGTTGTTTTTTTGTTTTGTTTTGTTTTGTTTTTTTAAATATATTTTTAATGATTTCAGAGAGGAAAGGAGAGGGAGAGAGAGATAGAAACATCAATGAGGAGAATCATTGATCAGCTGCCTCCTGCACATCCCCCACTTGGGATCGAGCCCACAACCCCGGGCATGTGCCCTGACCGGGAATCAAACCGTGACCGCCTGGTTCATAGGTCAATGCTCAACCACTGAGCCACGCCGGCCCGGCTATAAATCAAGTTTTGAGGGTAATTTTTAAGATCTGACAACAGTGTATGTGGTAGCCAATCTCCAAGGTGACCCCGAAGTGATTCCGACCTCCTGGTGTTCATGTCTTATGTAACATAACCCATTATGTTAGGGTTAGCTCCACATAGCCAATAGTAAATGGCAGAAGGGATGGATTGTTAGTTCCAAGATCAAGTCATAAAAGACAGTGCAGTTTCTATTTCCCTTCCCTACAAATTCCTTCTCTTTAGATAATTTGCTCCTGAGTAAATAAGCTGCCTTGGCATGAGCAGCCCTATGGAGAGGCCTATGTAGTAAAGAAATGAGGCCTCCTGACAGTTACACCTGCCAGCTGAGAAGCAGACACCCCAGTTAAATGAAGCCTTCAGATGACTGCAGCCCCAGCTGAGACTCTGAGCCAGAGCCACCCGGCTAAGCCCCTCCTGGCTTCCTGTGTGTACTAATAAACATTGGTGTTGAAAGCTACTAAACCTTGGGGTAATTTGTTATGTAGCAATAGATAACTAATATAGTAGAGAATAGAGTGAAAAAAATGTAGAGATCCCAGACTTATGCAACATTATAGGCTTTTCTAGAAAACATAGAACTGATGAAATTCTATAATTCCTAGTTTGCCTTGGGCCTTCCATCCTATTAATTCCTTCCTCTCCAAAAGTTTTCAACACACCTGACTGGAAAATTTCACTCTCCTGTGGAAACATATTTTTAATTGCATAATAAAAGTCCAAAGAAGATTTAGATTTATTTTAAGTTGCTCATGACTTTACTCTAAATATTAATGTTCTATTCTTAAATAGTAGATGTATTTTTCTTATAATTACTATGAAATTCATTATGTGAGAAACATGGTTTTATGTATATTAAAGTGTTTAATCTAGAAGAGAACAGTTGATAAATTTTAATTCCATCATAGGATTTTCTTACTTTTATGATTGTGACAATAGATAATTTTCTAGTTGAGTCACCTAAGGATGATTGCTTCTGGTATCTCCTCTGTAGATGCAGGACTAAAAAAACCTCTGAAGGTGTTGCAACCTACTGTCAGATTAAATAAATTCACTCTTAGAAAAAGCTATTCTTATTAAAGGAAAAAAAGGATTTCCTTTCTTTTACTGGTCTAACAGTGACAATGTATTGCAATAAACATCTCCAAATAAAAATTAGTGTGATGAGAGTGTGATGAAAATGTGATGATATGCATAGTTTGTCTCCCCAATCCCTCTTTTCCTCCCCATCATTTACATGACTATCAGGGGATGCCCACCAACCATGTCCATCAAACATCACCCCTAGACCTGAGCTGATTGAAGGTGAATATCTACTAATCCTAGAAATCTAAAATGGTAAATGGGGTAGAGAGATGAGGAAGGATTGGAATTGATTTAGTTTTTCTCAGGATGGCTGAACCTGTGATATATAATGGGTTTATGTTACTAGAAAATAAGGGTTCTAATACAGAAATAATGTAGTGATATATTTTAATAAAGGCAATCGGGAGAGATTTATCTAAGCAGTTATTGATCACAGCATTGAAAACACTAAATATTTGATATATAATATCTAGTGTGTGCCAACTATAAATCATTGTGTACAGTAATACTGGGGTAGGATTATATGTTTATGTACATGTTGATGAAAAAAGCAAGTTTTGGAAGTTTATGTCCCAAGTGACCACATTTTTGTTTTTAATTATCCATACATAGGCATACAAAAAAGTATGGCATCAGATGAAAATGTCAATAGTGGTTCTCTCTGAATGGTGGGATTGCAAACATTTTTATCCCTCCAACCTTTTTTAAAATCTCATTATCAATATGGACTTGCACTTCTTGTGCATTAAGAACAAATAAAGTTTTACACTAAAAGTAAATTTAAAATAATATATGGAATGTCTCTCAGTCCACAAGTTAAGTAAAACTAAAACCTGTAAAACTTTAAAAAAGAGAGAACTCAGCAGTAGCTTAATATCCATTGAAATGAGATAATATGATAGTCATGAGAATTGAAGTAGGAGAAAAAAAACCCTCCTGCAAATGAATTACAGTTTGATTGTCACAGTTACATTGTGTAGATAAACAACAAGTTTATAATAACAAGTTGAATAAACAGTATGTGGTTGGTAAGGCTCACTCATTCTCTGTGGGCAACAAGCCACTGTCTCAAATCTCACTCATACAGTAACTATTTGATCCAAAGTGTAATTCCAACAGATAAAAAACATCCCCTAGCGGGATATTGTTTGCTAAAATCTAAGCTCACTGTGATAAACTGTCATTTAGATTTAAAGCAGATGGTTTTAAAGGACCAACAAGAAAATATTCCATGGAAAAGTAGAAAATGATCAGATTGCATATTGAAAACATTTTTACAGAAACATATTGTCTAAACTATGACCCATTCAAATATAAAACATCAAAACCAAACTCTCTAAATACCTGCTTGGCATCTCACCTCTTCTAACCTGTTTTTTTACCAAAGAACTCCAATCACAAGATAGGGTTGGCAGTATTTCAGAAATGCTTTTCAACTGTACCAAAACCTTTTTTTAGAAACTAGGATTAGGGTAACACAAATATGGGTATGTAAAAGTAGGCACTGAGTTATGCAATATTTATTCAAGTGGAATTCTTCCAATATTTTCTGGAAGAGATGTATTGGCCACTCTGTTGACCAACATCTTAGGGATAGTGCTTATGAGTATTCATCTTTTTAAAAAATGAGTATTCTTAAAAATAAAAAGGAATAAAAGTGAGAGTAAGATAAATCTTACATTTTCTATGTAGTAAATAGCTGATTTCAATAAAGATTAGAAATAAAATATGCTCAGGATTTTTTTTAGACAGAGGTTGACTCCATTACCTTTTTTCCATTTTTCTAAATCCTCGGGAAATTTTACTTATTTCTATGAGCTTCTAACTTCCCTCCTGTTCACTCATACCAAGTTTGTTATGTTTCAGGAGTGAACTAGCTCCATACATTACCTGTACAATAAGCTATCTACATTACTGTCTCCATCTCTTCACTGTGTATTATCTATTTCAATCTTAAGCCTCTTCAGTCTGGCCTCTGACCTGATGGTAGAATTGAACTGTATGGTCTCTCCACTCACCTGCCCTTACCCAAAGCTCTAAATTCTTCTCTTTTCCTGAGTGCCCAATATCTGCCCTTCTTTTTCTTCTTGACCCCTGAAATCTGATGAATATCTGAAATTTAGTCCATAGCCTGAAGTTCATAAAGTCTTCTTTTATTTATTTATTTATTTTTATTTTTTATTTTTTATTTTTTTTTATTTTTCGCTTAAAGTATTACAAAGGGTATTACATAAGTGTCCTTTTTTCCCCCCCGCCCTTGACAAACCCCTACCCTCCCTTACCCCCCAGTGTCTTATGTCCATTAGTTATGCTTATATGCATGCATACAAGTCCTTCGGTTGATCTCTTACTCCCCTCCCTCCTGCCCCCCAACTTTCTCTGGCCTTCCCACTGCAGTTTGACAATCAGTTTGAGGCAGCTCTGCCTCTGTATCTATTATTGTTCAAAAGTTTGTAATGGTCTTTATTATCCATGAATGAGTGAGATCATGTGGTATTTTTCCTTCATTGACTGGCTTGTTTCACTTAGCATAATGCTCTCCAGTTCCATCCATGATGTTGCAAATGGTAGGAGTTCCTTCTTTTTAACAGCAGCATAGTATTCCATCGTGTAGATGTACCACAGTTTTCTAATCCATTCATCTACTGATGGGCACTTAGGCTGTTTCCAGATCTTAGCTATGGTGAATTGTGCTGCTATGAACATCTGGGTGCATATATCCTTTCTGATTGGTGTTTCTGGTTTCTTGGGATATATTCCTAGTAGTGGGATCACAGGGTCAAATGGGAGTTCCATTTCCAATTTTTTGAGGAACCTCCATACTGCCTTCCATAGTGGCTGCACCAGTCTGCATTCCCACCAGCAGTGCACAAGTGTTCCTTTTTCTCCACATCCTCTCCAGCACTTGTCGTTTGTTGATTTGTTGATGACGGCCATTCTGACAGGTGTGAGATGGTACCTCATTGTTGTTTTGATTTGCATCTCTCGGATGATTAGTGACTTTGAGCATGTTTTCATATGTCTCTTGGCTTTCTGAATGTCCTCTTTTGAAAGGTGTCTATTTAGATCCTTTGCCCATTTTTTGATTGGATTGTTTATCTTCTTTTTGTTAAGTTGTATGAGTTCCCTATAAACTTTGGAGATTAAGCCCTTATCAGATATGACGTTGGCAAATATGTTTTCCCAAGAGGTGGGTTTTCTTGTTGTTTTGTTGATGGTTTCTTTTGCTGTGCAGAAGCTTTTTATTTTGATGTAGTCCCATTTGTTCAGTTTCTCTTTAGTTTCAACTGCCCTAGGAGCTGTATCAGTGAAGAAATTGTTTTGGCATAAGTCTGAGATTTTGTTGCCTCATAAAGTCTTCTTTTAGAGAATTCATTCATTCTCAAGATTTCACCTCTCACTTGATTCCTAAAGTTTAGTCCCAACTGCCTGCTAGGCATTAACATTAAATTAGGGCCTCGTGTAGAATAGAACCCATCACCTTGCCCTCCAAGCTGACTATCCTCATTCTTCATTGTTTTATTACTAAGTTTTACCAAGTCTTTTATAAAATCTGAAATCCATCTCTTGATTTCTCTTTGCAATTACCTTTCTTTGGCTATGGCCTGATTATCACACTAATTTCTCCCTGTCTGATGTCTGACATTGGTTATCTCAAAAGAAGAGCTAAGACATAGGCTTGCATATTGGTGGGAAGTGATCCCAAGAAGCATGATTGACAGCCTGAGGGTGTGGGACAGAGATAGAAGGAGAGCCAGTTCAAGGATAACTTATGGAATTGGCCAACACTACAAGTAATTGATGCCAGGTCTCACCTGGATCTTCTAATGAGCCTTATAAAATGTGTCTCTGAAAATCTACTGAGAATAAAAGGAAGAAATATTTACTTATAAGCTCCTGTCTCCCACCGATTACAGATGGCTCTAATGGCAATAACTCCCCTGTGCTTTTTTTTAAATATGCTTTTGATTTTAGAGAGAGAGAAAGTAAGAGAGAGAGAGAGAGAGAGAGAGAATTGATCGATGGGCTGCCTCCTGCATGGCCCCTATTGGGGGTCAAGCCCCAAATTTGGGCATGTGCCCTGACAGGGAATGGAACCTGCAACCTCTTGGTACATGAGATGATGTTCAACCAACTGAGCTACATCAGCCAGGGCTCCCCTGCACTTCTTGATTGCACAAGCATGAGTCTGTGCAGTTCTGCTGGCCTTCACTGTGGCATTAGAGAAGCCCTAGGCAAGAAGTAGTAGGATAAACAGGAGGAGGAGAAGGATGAGGAGGAGGAGGAGGAGGAGGAGGAGGAGGAGGAGGAGGAGGAGGAGAATGTTTTGAGCTTAGGTAAATTTTGTTCAGTTGTATCCATAAGACATGGCACAAATAGGAGTGGAAGGCTTATAAAAGGCATGATATATCTTACAAATTCATTTTCCATGTGTGTCCTTTGTCTCTTCAATGGTACTCTAAGTATCTCAGTGACATACAGCCATTCAGTTGAAAATTTTACCAACAATTACTACCACTCCTCCCTGGTCCAGCCCTCAATGTCGATGTCAAAGAACTCCCCACCCACTGTTTTTAAATACCCATTGTATTTTGAATTCTTTTCTCATGATACTTCCTATATCAGGCCAGCAGAACTGCACAGACTCATGCTTGTGCAATCAAGAAGTGCAGGAGAGCCCTGGCTGATGTAGCTCAGTTGGCTGAACATCATCTCATGTACCAAGAGGTTGCAGGTTCCATTCCCTGTCAGGGCACATGCCCAAATTTGGGGCTTGATCCCCAATAGGGGCCATGCAGGAGGTAGCCCACCGATCAATTCACTCTCTCTCTCTCTCTCTCTCTCTCTCTCTCTTAACACCATGGCACATCTATGTAAGAAGGCTGACCAGTTTAGCAGCATAGCCACTGCACTGGCTAAAGAAATAAAGTGAGTGGACTATCTGAAGTTGAAACACTGGACTCATTATAGTCCAGACAACTAACCTAAATTTATACACTATGTTTTGAATTTTTTTATCCCTGGCTTAAGGTCAAATTGCTCTAGTAATTTAAGTTTGGTTTTTATTACAATTACTTATCTTTACATCCTATAGCTTGGATAAACATTTTTTGCATTCTCTTCTCTAATCTATTCCATCAAGATCAGTTGAAGACTTTAGCAGTTGTGAATGAAGTCCAAGTTACGATGACATTATGTTTATGTCCTACAAACCAGTAGTGTTTATTTATAAAATGTTCTAAAACTGAGAAGAAAGAAAGCAAATCTACTTTCTTTACCCTTTGGGTACAATATGACATCCACAGAATTTATCAAGTTCTTTATGTACTGTCAGTGGTTTTCAAATGTTGAAGATAAAGTTAACAGAATATGTCCCTTATCAGAAATTTGGGGAGTTCTTTGACCTGAAATAAATGTCCTTAATGTTTTTAAAGAAGACTTTGAGAATTTGAAAAATGTACTCATTCACTTAACCAACATTCATTGAGCACACTGTTGTGAAAAAGTCCTGTAAGGTCTTGTTCATCACTTTAAAAACTAGTGTTTATTTTTCCCCTTACAAAACATTAAATATACTCTACGCAAAACAAATAAATGAGGGAAAAACTTAGAAATATAAAAGTACCTGTAAATACATCATTTGAATATAAAGACTATTAACCTCTGATGGATGTCTCTATTGCTTCTTTGGTGGACTCCTCTCAAAAATGCTTTCATTAGAACAAATTGGAGGTTAAAAAAAATTCAAGAGTCTCTATTTGAGTAAACTCTACAATATTCAGATACTGGGATTATATCTTACTCTCCAAGGTATTTTACCGCAAGGGATGACACATATTGTATGCTAATAACAATGTTAGGGGATAGTTCCTGGGTCTCATTAAAAACCAAACCAAAACAAAATATACTAATAAAGCTCAATTCCCCCACAGTGCCTGCTATTAAAGAGACATTTAGAATGCCTAGTTACATTAACTCTTTCTGATCATAAAGAGATATTCACCAACCTTGAATAGAGTTTCTCTTTGTTCATCATAATAACCTTTGGTGTTTAATTAGAAATAGAATTTGGTGGCATAGGCAAGAAAAGTCTATACTTAGGTAGTTACCAAAAATCAGGAATGTGGTATCCTTTGGAGCACAAGGATGATGGTGTCAAATTCTCTACACTCCTTCATTTTGCCCCAATCAGAGGTGAGGCCAAGATTAAGTTATCATGTCAGTGACTTGCTTTTTCACATTTGCTGAAAGTGACCATACTATAGTAAAATTATCGTTTTAGTATTTCTGTCAGAAGGCTTAAGGTTTAGAAAAACTAACCAGAAAATTTTAAAAAGAGTGAGAACAAAGCCCATTATTTTGTTGTTGTTTGGGAACTACATAGTACTGTCTTTCAGTCAGAAAATATGTTTTCCAGCAGTTCTTTGTATGCTAGATATGAGCAATTAGCCTGTTTTAATACAGAGTATTTTCCCTTTTATTTTTAATATAAGAAGGAAGATTCTAATAAATCTATGGGGAAGAATACCTTTCCCCTGCCCTATCTTTGCATCCTCAGGAAATAAAACAAATATTTCCAATCTCCTTTCAAGTATAGAGAGGGGTCTATGTTTGTAAAATTAAGTTATTTTTGCCCTTAAGGAAATGAAACCAGCTTTTATGTTGCCAGTGATTTTTGCTATGGGTTTTTTGGTTTTGTTTTGTTTTAGAAAAAAACACAGGATTTTATTGTTCTCCTCAAGTGCTTCCTGTACTGAATTATAATTGTAGACCTGAGCTATTGTCTTTTTATTGTAAATGATGCTCTGACTTGGGATGGCAATCTTTTAAGTGACATGTTAGAGTTCAACTTCCTTCTTAGAAGACCGAGAAAACTTAAGAGAACCTCTGTATTGTAATAGATGCCAGTAAATCAGGAACAAATTCCACATCCAGAAAGCCAAGTCTAAAGTTGATGTCTATTCTGATATGTCATAGTCACAATTCTACTTTTCTAGTAGTAAAAGATATAGTCAGATTGTTAGCATAGGTAGTTAGATATTAATAAAGGAAGGAAGCAAAAGGAATTACACATTAAAAAGTCTAATGAACTAGGAGGCTGGATCCAACATTGGGCCTGCTTCACTAGGAAGCTACAGCTTCACACACTCCCCAGGAAACTACCAGTCCCATCCCCACAGATTACTGGTGGGGATGGATGAGACAATAAAGGAGAAATTCCTCCGCTGGACACATGCCAGCAAAGTCACAATGGTGCATGGGGAGGTACTTTCACTTCGAGGCATGCTCAGTAGGAGCAAAGATGGTGACCACAGAGGTCTGTCTGTCTAGCCTGGGAAAAGGATTGCATAGGATAAAGGACACAGAACCCCAGAAAATCTAGAAATGGATAGGTTAAGGGGGGGTTCCAGGACCAGCCCGTGCATACTTGGGAAGTTGATTGGCTAATGTGAAAGGGTCTCTGTCCTTCCCAAGCCAGAGATCAGCCCAGAATACAGACTAAGCTAGCCAGATGGTGACAGGGACTAGACTTGGACTGAACTTTTGGACATTGGCCTTTGTACTGGGCTTGATAAAGACAAGATTGGACTTTTTCCATGGTGGGACAGATGGAGATGGGACCCTAGGAAGCCAGGGGCAGGCCTTTGATTTTGCCTCTATAATGAATCTTACCACAAAACCTCATCCTCTCATGTGTGAGTCTCCTGAAATGCTTTTCTCACGACTCCATGAAAGGACTTCATTTCCACTGGCAATGAGATGAGAATATAACTGGTTTTAATGTATTTTTTTTAATCCTCACCTGAGGCTATGTTTTTATTGATTTTAGAGAGAGAGGAAGGGAGAGGGAGAGAAAGATAGAAACATCAATGTAAAAGAGAAACACCAATTGGTTGCCTCCCTCACACACCCTGACAAACTCATGACCCTTTGGTGCACAGGACAACGCTTCAACCAAGTGAGCAACATTGGCCAGGGCAATATAACTGGGTGTTGTGGTTTTTAAATTAATGCTTGGTTTATTTGAAATTATTTGTTATCATTATTAATAAGGCTGCCAAACTAGTTCTTTCTTATGCATTTTGACAGGCTGTTTGGTCAACTAAATGGATGTTTACCTAATTTTATTCAAGTCTACTATAGAATCAGTGAGGTATTCTTAGCTCTGGTACTCACTCCCCCTGGTGGGCCAACAAATTGTAAACCTGCTAGTCTTCAGGGAACACCATGAAGTATTTGCCTCTTGGCAACTTGAATACAAAATGGAATAATGCTTTCATGTCAAGTGACCAACTCAAGTGTTTTTAAAATGCATTTTTATAAGATACAGTATATATTTTTAGAACCTAGCAAAAAATCTATTAATATATATACCAATTATTTAATATCATAATAAATAAAACATTCATTGACAAATAAAATAGCAATTACCAATTTAAAGTAGTGAATTAATAAGCATGTTTATACTCCACCGCAATTGTATAAAGAACACCTAAGATATTTTTAATATGAGTAATGCTTTCCCAAGCAAAGCAAACCAAATATGTATCTGGTAAATTTAGGCAACAGAAGAAAACTGCAATGTATCTTGTTGCAAGTAAATTTGAAGGGAAGTTACATAACTCCTGCAAGCAATATAACCTAATATCCAGATCTTCTGACCTATCCTAAATATTTAGGATTTTGCTCACTTCAGCTACAGGGACCTTGTGTTCATGACATTATCAAATGGCAAAAAAAGATGATATCCATAGATAAGATGCATTTTTCCCACTAAACCATAGTGACCCAGTAAATGCTAGGCATTTATAAACAACTGATGACATGAGAGGATTACATAAACAAAGGTATCATTTTTCTGTTTCTCCTCTGAGGGGCAAAAAGCCAAAGAGATGAAGAGGATATAGATTAAGAACAAAAAACAAAAACCCACCCCATGTGACATTCCAGGGCATCCACAGGAAGCCAGAAAGAAGTTAAGAAAGATAGAAACAGATCTTAGCAGATGTTAATTTTCTTGAGTCACCCACAACTACAATTAATTCTAAGGCAAACTTAACAATCAGGAAAACACTGATTTTGAAGAGTTAGAGTTTAAATGAATATAAGCAAAAAGTGATGAATCAGCAACTGAATAACTACATAAGAAATGCTAATCCAGGAATTAAGCAGACTAACTGGTATCTATCACATGGGTCATTATTAGAACTAAAAATCACCATGATTTCCCATCTGCCACTGGTCAAGGCAGAAAGGCTGATTTTCAAACATCAATAATAACTAAATATTTTTGGAGTGCTGGCTGTATTAACAGCTTCACCGGAGTTACCTCAATTATTCCAACAGCAACCTGCTGGTACTGCTCAGACCCCCAGAGTTGGTATGAAGATTATTTTACACTAAAGACATTTGCAATATAACATACAGAAAGAAGATTTTTTGAAACTTCTCTTATCTAATTAAGATAGAAACTTCTAGGATTGAGGCTACCATAAATCCCCAACCAGAGGAGTTTTATTGGACAGGACAATGGAGACGACTATTTGTACCTGTACAAACAAACATTATCAAAAACTTTACCTCCCATTGTTCCCCTAGAAACCCATCTGTTCTTCCCATAAGCCTTTTCTACCCACTCCTTCCCTTATTAAATTAGGTATAGGTAGGCAAACTTCGAAGATATTGCGGTTGGGTTCTAGACCACCATAATGCCCTAAAACGCATAGTAATCTTTTAGCTGGTAAAGGGTCTTGTCTCAATTTGAAAAAGAAAAAAAAAGCAACACCTGTGAAATCCAATAAAGCAAAGTGCAATAAAAACCCCGTCTTTAGCTGTTTGGAGAATCACATTTTTCTGTGTGCTCCCACTACTCAGGTGAGTAAAAGCTGTCAATTATTTTGCTAATCTGTCTTTTGCCAGTTCAATTCCCATATCCCCAGTTATTGAACCTCAGGGTAGAGTAAAAAAATTTCCTCCTACAAATCCTATCATGTAAGTATATCTCATCCTCACTGTAGACTTGACAGAACCCTTAAATGCACGGAAATTAGGAAAAGTTGCCCAAGTTCACTTAAACAGAGTAGTCAAGATCAATACCATGCTAGTATCAATTCATTACATTGTGTATATTGGGTCTAGAGCAGTGGTTCTCAACCTGTGGGTCGCGGCCCCTTTAGGGGTTGAACGACCCTTTCACAGGGGTCACCTAAGACCATCGGAAAACACATATATAATTACATATTGTTTTTGTGATTAATCACTATGTTTTAATTATGTTCAATTTGTAACAATGAAAATACATCCTGCATATCAGATATTTACATTACGATTCATAACAGTAGCAAAATTACAGTTATGAAGTAGCAACGAAAATAATTTTATGGTTGGGGGGACACCACAACATGAGGAACTGTATTAAAGGGTCGCGGCATTAGGAAGGTTGAGAACCACTGGTCTAGAGGCTCTACCAACCCATGTGAACTGTCAAATCTTAAAAGCAATTCTTCCAAGACCCTACCATTAATGCCTTAATTTTGAATGTTTTGGTATTTACCAGGAGGAATATTACTTGGAAGACTGCAAGGTGTACTTAAATTATTTGGGAAAAGCAAAGATAAATGAAGCATTTAACTTTATTTTACTTCCCTCAAACTAGTTTTTAAGGTTGGTATTATAAACTGAAATTAATTTTAGACTGTGATAAAGAATAATAAGCAGTTATTTGAGCAAAAAGAGCTGCAGCCCAGGAGACACAGATTTAGGTAGCAACCTAAATTCTACATTGTGTTTCACAAAGACAGAGGGGAAGCCACCTGTTATAGAATACATTTCTGCCCAGGTTATCAATTAGGTTCATTTTATGTAAATGAGGTATCTAAATTGTGTAGTTCTTATTGGATGGGGCAGATCTGCAGTGGTTGACTCACACAGTGTAAATAAGCCAGGCATAATGTGGGAAGCCTAGGATTCACTCTGAGGTTTTTCCCAGTACATAGAGTACTGAGGAGTCCGTCAGCAAAGGCCCCTAGACGATTATTATTCATAAAATTTGGGCCCTTGATTGCCCAGGGGGAGTCCATCTCAGCAGATAAATTCCTTCTTGGGGCCCTGACCGGTTTGGCTCAGTGAATAGAGCGTCGGCCTGCGGGCTCAAGGGTCCCGGGTTTGATTCCGGTCAAGGGCATGTGCCTTGGTTGCGGGCACATCCCCAGTGGGGAGTGTGCAGGAGGCAGCTGATCGATGCTTCTCTCTCATCGATGTTTCTAACTCTCTATCCCAGTCCCTTTCTCTCTGTAAAAAATCAATAAAATATATTTTTTAAAAATTCCTTCTTGGGGTCCATGTTATGTTTAATTCATTGGAATAAATTTCTTATATAGAACTAGTGGCCCGGTGCATGAAATTAGTGCACTCGGGGTGGGGGATGGAAGGCCCCCCAGCATGGCCTGTGCCCTGTCACAGTGTGGGAACCCTGCAACCCATCGCCCCAAAGTGGTAGGCCCCACCCACCCATCCGGTGCTCCTCGATGGATTGCCCCAAAGGGGTAGGCCGGAGCCGGGGGAGGCCTGCGGACCCCCGGGCCAGGTCACAGCGGAGGCCTGAGGACCTCCGCATGCCTGCAGAACCCCAGCCGGACTCATGGTGGAGGGGCCTCTCTGCGCACCTGCAGACCCCCAGGCCGGCACAGGGGGGCAGGAACGCGAGCCTCACGTCCCAGGTCCATTGCCGGGGGTGGGGACACAAGCCTCATGCCCCAGGGCCTGTTGCCGGGGTTGGGGACGCGAGCCTCATGTCCCTGGGCTGGCACAGGGGGCTGGGACACAGCCTGCTGATCAGTCATTACGTGACAGCGTCCCAACCAATTTGCATATTATCCTATTATTAGATAGATTGGAAAAGTGACTCAAGGTGAAAGAATCCAGCATGAATAAGGGTTTCATTTTTCACATGCCCATATGAAGAAGTTGAGCAAATAACACAGAGAACCTAGACCAATCAGAGACCAGTATCTCAGATCTCCTAGACATGCCCTAACTTTGTAGCTGAAGAACCAGCCCTCAAACAGCCATTACTAGCAGCCATGAAGGAAGGTAGCATCAATATAAAACAATGTCCAAACCTGTAAAGAATTTTTATGGCCTGAAGATGGGGGTGAAAGGGAAGGGATGGAGGTGCAAAGGCAGAAATAAATGTCCAGTGATGGACACAGGAAAGCAAGCAGCCTGTAAAGAACTAGACTGTTAACACCACAAAGCCAACTGTGTTACAAGAAGCCAGGATAAACATTACTACTTCCCTCTAGTGAAAACAATTGGGATGAATTAACATGAATAGATTCACAGGACATTTTTAAGAAAAAAAAAATCAAGTTCCAGGAAAATATGTCTAACATTATTTTTTTTTTAAATCCATAGAGTAGTATGCATTTCCCAAGGGTACATATAAATTTCCATCTATAAATTCATAGTAAAAAGACTGGAAGGCTATTGTAAAAATACAGACCACCAAATGAGCACATTCAGGCTACTTGTTTAGGGCTTGCTAAATAAGTGTAGTGCAGAAGTGTAAGGGAGGAGATATTTTTCTCTACCCTCAAGTTTCTTTTTGGCCGCTTTAATAATCAAACAGACATGCAACAGATAAGCAGGAGAAAACAACTAAATTGAATAATCATGTATGGAAACCCAGCATACCTGAGAGACACCCCACACACAGGAGAGGTTTGGAGACAGAGACGGGACACTCGCATATAAAATATTCTGAGCTAGGGATGAGGTAAGTAAGGTGCCTTGGGGGCTTCAAAGGGTCCAGACAGGTCAAAAGAGGTTATCTCTGACAGTTTCTCATTATGGGCAAGGCCCCTAATTCAAATTCTTCCAGGTAGTCAAGGGTGGGGCAGAAGTTTCTCCTGAGGCCAAATTCAAATTGCCCTTGGTTCAAAACAATCCACATTCCACAGAAGAGCGTCTTGGGGTTGAGAGAGCACAGGGATTTGGGGGCCAGGCGAAGGAATGCCAAATGACCAGAAGGTACACCAGATGTCAAAAAAAAACACTGTTCTGCAATCGCAGTTGATCAAGATTTCACTCCTATATGACCTTCCTGGGGTGGCAGTAATGAGCACTCCCTCATTTTGGCCCTCACAGCCCAGGCTGGAAGATAATTGCTAAGCAACCCTACCGGAGGAAATAGTTCCACCCAAAATGGAAAGCCTGCCTTTTTCAAAAAGCCCTCCTTTTCTCGAAAGCCCACTTTATCCCCAGCTTATAAAAGCAGCCAAGCAGAGCCAGCCCTGAGCCAGTTCGGAGCACCTTCCTTCCTTCTGTGCCATCTCCCTTGTGCTAGAGCATACGCCTAATAAAACCTGTCTGGAAATTTCTCTGGGGTTTCCTCTTGAGTTCTATTTTGGGGAACCCAAGAACTCCAACGCCAGTAACAGGGTGGCTAGCTCTGGACCCTCATAGGGGTCAGCCATCATCACTGATGTTTGGCAGGGTCTCAAAGACAAGCAGAGGTGTGGTGAAAAGAAGTGTTATAGTGGAAAAAAAGGGAAGGCTTCAGGTATGCTGTGATTGGAAACTGTTGGTATGGGAAGCTAGAGATGGACTAACTAGAAGTAGACATCTTATGTGATTGGTTTGGGAAGCTGACTTTCTCTTTGCTCCTGAGTTGAAAGCTGACAGTCATTGACTAAGCTGTGACACTTCTAGACCATTGCAACAGAGCTTGAGTGTCAGAGGTCCATTGACATATACAGTCTGGCCCTCCTTGACTGTTCTCTCAACATGCATCAAACTGATACTAGTGGTTACTATTGACAGGTGGGAAAGGGTATGGACATCAAAGTCTAACTCCCTTATCTATAATATTTTATTATTTTATGAGAATACATTTACTCATTTAAAAATTTATTTATTTATTTATTTATTTATTTCAGAGAGAGGGAGAGGGAGATGGGAAACATCAATGATAAGAGAGACTCATTGATTGGCTGCCTCCTGTATGCTCCCTACTGGGAATTGGGCCTGAAACCTGGGCATGTGCCCTTGACCAGAATCAAACCCGGGACCCTTTACAGTCCACAGGCTGATGTTCTATAACTGAGCCAAACCGGCTAAGTTTACTAATTTTTTTACTTGTATAATTTTTAAAATTCTGAAGCAAATTGAAAGAAGGGTGGTAGTTGTCATCCCTAATCCTTGCAACACTACAAGATGAGTCCTATTCTTATTTTAGATTTGAGGAAACTAAGGTACTAAGAAACTAACCTGCCCAAGGCCACACAGTTGATAAATAGCAGACAATTTAACTCCAAGTATATCTGATTCTAAAAGTTACTTTTCACTATGCCATACTGCTGCTTACAGAAGTATAACTATTTTAACATTAAAAGAGAAAATGGTCATTTGTACTACTTACAAAAGGTAGGTATAGACATGTTGGAGTAGAGTAATTTTAGCATTTATTGGTACAATATTATAATCTACCTACAAATAAAATATTAGAACTCAGAAATAATTGCTGTCCTGTTCAAATTGAATTTATAAAACTATCATATAACAGTTCTGGATAAATTATTACAAGTCTAATCCTTTATATTTCCAGGATAGCTTTGGCTTTTGAAAAAAAAATGTTTAAAATGCAGTATAACTATACAAAATGAGGATAGTTTGGAACCTTTTTGTATCTCAGAGAAATCCTTGTAGAACACAATTTATCATCTATATTATTGATGGAATAGTGTGTGCCAATTTCTCTTCTAGGAGATACTAATGAATTCATGGGTTTAAAGCAGGATGTGAATCAGTTGACTGTTTTCATGTGCAAATGTATCTAAATAACTTTGATTCTCTTATTGATCAAGAGCTTATAAAAGTGTCATATTTACCTCGGACTTAAGAAGTACAAACCAATACTTGAATATTTGAAGGCCTGAATTCTTCTTTTTTTAAATCTTTAATTGGAATTAGAGGTTTTGATGACCTGTGAAGTTTTGAAAAAATTTTTATATTAGGTAACTATGTTATCATCGTCATTAGCTAGTTATTAACATTAATAATATGAAGAAAGCAAAGGGGAGGCCAGACATTATAAGCATAGTCATCTGGGCAGCTTCACTAGGAAGCTGCAAGTTTCACACTCCCCAGAGAACCATCAATCCATTCCCTGCAAATCACTGGGAGAAGGGGTCAAAGGAGAAATGGGCACATATAGCAATCGGGGTGATATATAGAAGGTGTTTGTCAGTCTGACCTGGGAAAAAGACAATTGGCTAGGTGGGGCCCAATTTGCAAGCGCACAAAATAAACTGATGAACAAAACAGATCCAGAGACATAGAAGCATGGAACAGATGCATCTCAGAGGGAAGGTGGGTGGGTGGGGGAGAGATTAACCAAAGAATTTATATGCATGTATGCATAACCCATGGGCACAGAGAATAGTGTGGTGAGGCCAAAGGTGTGTGTGTGTGTGTGTGTGTGTGTGTGTGTGTGTGTATGGAAGGGTCAATAAGGAAAAAAAAGGGGATAACTGCAATACTTCCAACAATAAAGATAAATTTTTTAAGAAGCATACAGCCTGGCTGTTCTCAGTGTGGACCAATGAACCAGGAGGTCATGATTCCAGGTCAGGACACATGCCCAGGTTGCAGGCTCAATCCCCAGTGTGGGGTGTACAGGAGGCAGCCAATCAATGATTCTCTCTCATCATTGATGTTTCTATCTCTCTCTCTCCTCCCTTCCTCTCTAAAATCAAAATATATATTTTTAAAAAGCATATAAAAGTTGCTTATTAGGTCATATTTAAAGCAGAACTTTAGGGAGAGAAGTTAATAGAGATTTTGTTATTCACTTTATACCTTTTTGCTTAATATAAAATTTTATTTTACCATATATAGTTATCAATATATATTAATATATATGTTATATTACATATTTGATATATATTTATCTGCCATATATAAATTGACCTCTATATTTATATTATGCAATTATAACATTTTATAAATATATCATTAATTAATACGTAAATATATATTATATGATATAACTAATATATTATCTATATATTATAATATAGTATATGTGGTATATTAAATATAGTACATATTTTATATTATTACATAATTTATAATATATTATATATATTATATATAATATATTTCATATAGTACATTACATGTTATATATTTTATATGCTATATTATATATAATATATTAATATATGTTATCCACATTGAGATACCTTTTTAAACCAATGACTGGAAAAGAATGGGTTTTTATCCTTTCTAGATGATATTTTAAAATTTATTTTATAATAAAATACAATAAGATAATATGCCAAATATTTTTCTTCTCTCAGGAAACTTTTAGCAAATATTTGAAGACATGGTAAAGAACCTTAAAAATAATATCACTCTTAATAATACCCACTTGGAAAACAGTTTGTCATCTATGGTTTGTCACCTTGTATAGATGATTTATCACCATCTATTCAAGGTGAAGAACATACTCTATGAACTACCAATACCTAAATATAGATCCTACAGAAACTTACACATATTCCTATGATGTGTACTAAAATGTTCACAGTAGTCATGTTCATAATAGCAAAAATAACCTGAGCCAAAATATTAATTAACAGAATGGCCACATTAATGATGGTATATCCATACAAGGTAACACAATAATGTTACAAAAATAAATGTACTATGACACAAACAACAACAAGGATCAAATGCATAAACACATGCTGAAAAGAAGTAAGACATAAAAGAAACATGCAGTGTGAATCCATTGATATCATGTTTAGGAATATAACCTATATAATAAAAGGGTAATATGCAAATTGACCCTAATGGCAGAACAACCAGGAACAACCGGTCGCTATGACGTGCACTGACCACCAGGAGGCAGACACTCAATGAATAAGCTGCCCCCTGGTGGTCAGTGCGCTCCCACAGGGGGAGCTCTGCTCAGCCACAAATCAGGCTGACTGCTGTGAGCGCAGCGGCAGTGGCGGGAGCCTCTCCCGCTTCCTTGGCAGTGCTAAGGATGCCCACTGTGGCTTAGGCCCTAAGCTGTTAGTCGGACATCCCCCAAGGGCTCCCAGGCTGCAAGAGGGTGCAGGCCAGGCTGAGGGACATGCCTGAGTGCATGAATTTTCGTGCACTGGGCTTCTAGTATATATATACAAAAAGTAAAGCCAAGGAAACGATAGTCACAAACTCTCTGGGAGTGGGATAAAAGGGGTGTGATCAGGAAGGGGCATACTTGGGAGCTACTGTAGGCCTTACAGTATTATGTTTCATGACCTAGATGCTGATTGGCAGATACTTGCTTTGTAATTTTCATCAAAATATACATGTTTTAAACACTTCACTGCATGTTATGCATCATAATAAAAACTACAAAAATAAAACAAAGCACCTCCTGCTATTCTACATCAAAAACATGGCCCACATAGATCAATGTTCTTTATTTCATATTCATACCTAAATCAGATGTAGGCCATTCCTCTTTAAGAATATTGTATTTCCTGATTAATTTACTACATAAATTGCAAATCCTTTTAAACAATTATATTAATATATCATTCCTATCATCATTGCTCACATTCACATAGCCTGCACAGAAAGAAATCTGAGAACTAAACAAAAGAAGTACATGAAGCATGTCCAAGAGGCTTCAAATCATCTAGTTAAAAGAAAAGTCTCTTCTCAACTCATGTCCCACATCAAAATATATGGTGGAGAGGAGAAAGAGAAGCTTTGAATTGCGATGGTACCACACACACATACCACTTTGTAAGGGAAAACCCTTTAAATGTTAGAGCTATATGTTAATTTTCACTTAATATTTCATTTTCAGTTCCATTCTATATAATAAAAGGCTAATATGCAAATTATCCCCTCCACCAGGAGTTCAACTGGAAGTTCAACAAGGAGTTCAACCAGGGGCGGGGCCAGCCGGCCAAACGCCCACGGCTCCTCCCCCTGGCCGGGCCCACCCCTGATCACCCCCCCACACTCTGATCGGAGGTGGGGCCAGCCCACCAACCACCCATGGCCCCTCCCTCCGGCCTGCCGGATCAGCCCCGATTGGGGTGGGCTGGCTGGATCCCATCCATGCATGAATTCGCGGAACAGGCCTCTAGTGTTAAACATAATTACCATTTTAATGTTAGTAATAGAACCTTTATAGCCCTTTAAAATTCAGGTTTCTACCCACTGGCAGGACTCATCATCATAGGGAATTCCAGAACTCCAAGTGTGTGTGTGTGTGTGTGTGTGTGTGTGTGAAGTTGCTTTTTTTCACTCTCTAGTTCCTCCTTCCCACTGACTGGAATATAGAAAGATGTGTGTAGCTGCCTCTGACCCAGAAATGAAAGCCTCCTGGTAAGAATGGCAGAGCTACCTGGCCTGCTTGAGTCATGTCATTTCTGGATTGTTGTCTGAGTAAAAGGTAAATGTCTATCTTATTTAAGCATTGAAATTTGAGGATACTGATAAAGTAGACTTTAACATAAAAGCTTAAATACTCAGTTAAATCATTTGAAGAAAACTGTTAAATCATTGCCTCACACCAAAGAAAAGATAAATGTTAGAATAATCAGAGGATTAAAAATAAAAACTTTATACTATTAGTTTTATGTGTGATGGCAAAGGCCTTCAAGCATTCTAACAAAGTAAAAATCACAAAGAAAAAGATTGAGATACTTGATGGCAATACATTTTTTTAATTTATTGATTTGAGAAAAAGAGAGAGATATCAATTTGTTGTTCCATTCATTCATTTCATTCATGCATTCATTGGTTGATTCGTTCTTGTTTGTGCCCTAACTGGGAATGGAACCTGCAACCGTGGCATATCAGGATGATGCTCTAACCCAGTGGTCGGCAAACTCATTAGTCAACAGAGCCAAATATCAACAGTACAACGATTGAAATTTCTTTTGAGAGCCAAATTTTTTAAACTTAAACTATATAGGTAGGTACATTGTTATTATCTTAATTAGGGTACTCCTAAGGCTTAGGAAGAGCCACACTCAAGGGGCCAAAGAGCCACATGTGGCTCGCGAGCCACATGTGGCTCGCGAGCCGCAGTTTGCCGACCACGGCTCTAACCAACTGAACTACCCAGCCAGGGCCTAGCAATAAATTTTAAAAATATAATCGAATGTCAACAGTATGATGAAAAACTACAATGGAACTGACAAACTGAAGAGAACCAATTTAGTTTAAGGTTTAAGTCTGTGATACATAAAAAGCTCAAAAACGTGAAGTAAAAGACATCAGAAAATTTGCAAAGAATGCATTCATACTGATCCTTGGTTGCAAGCCATAGGAACCAACTCTTAGTAATTTAGAGTGAATTACTGAGAATATGGGAATGCTAAAAGGAAGAACTGGGTGCAGGCAGGACAAGAGAGGTCGTTCAGGAGGCTGGTAGCAGGAACTACTTACTATTCAGTGTTCCTTCAGTGCTGCCACTGGAGTAAATGGACAGTCCTTAGAAACAGACTGAGGTGGAGGAGCCTTGGAGGATTGCTCCAAGCGGGGTGGGGGGAGGAGAAGCGGGTGTGCTCTCAGGAGATGCACCTGTAAGAAAATGAGGAAGGGAGGCTGTGCAGAGGGAGAATGAGACCCACAATGAGGATGCAGCTGAAGCCTCTGTTAATCCTACAGCAGTGATGGCGAAACTATGACACGCGTGTCAGAGGTGACACGCGAACTCACTTTTTGGGTTGATTTTTCTTTGTTAAATGGCATTTAAATATATAAAATATCAAAAATATAAGTCATTGGTTTTTTTTTTGTTTGTTTGTTTTTTTCCTTTTTTCCCCCCCGCCCTTGACAAACCCCTACCCTCCCTTACCCCCCAGTGTCTTATGTCCATTAGTTATGGTTATAGGCATGCATACAAGTCCTTCGGTTGATCTCTTACTCCCCTCCCTCCTGCCCCCCAACTCTCTCTGGCCTTCCCACTGCAGTTTGACAATCAGTTTGAGGCAGCTCTGCCTCTGTATCTATTATTGTTCAAAAGTTTGTAATGGTCTTTATTATCCATGAATGAGTGAGATCATGTGGTATTTTTCCTTCATTGACTGGCTTGTTTCACTTAGCATAATGCTCTCCAGTTCCATCCATGATGTTGCAAATGGTAAGAGTTCCTTCTTTTTAACAGCAGCATAGTATTCCATCGTGTAGATGTACCACAGTTTTCTAATCCATTCATCTACTGATGGGCACTTAGGCTGTTTCCAGATCTTAGCTACGGTGAATTGTGCTGCTATGAACATCTGGGTGCATATATCCTTTCTGATTGGTGTTTCTGGTTTCTTGGGATATATTCCTAGAAGTGGGATCACAGGGTCAAATGGGAGTTCCATTTCCAATTTTTTGAGGAACCTCCATACTGCCTTCCATAGTGGCTGCACTAGTCTGCATTCCCACCAGCAGTGCAGGAGTGTTCCTTTTTCTCCACATCCTCTCCAGCACTTGTCGTTTGTTGATTTGTTGATGATGGCCATTCTGACAGGTGTGAGATGGTACCTCATTGTTGTTTTGATTTGCATCTCTCGGATGATTAGTGACTTTGAGCATGTTTTCATATGTCTCTTGGCTTTCTGAATGCCCTCTTTTGAAAGGTGTCTATTTAGATCCTTTGCCCATTTTTTGATTGGATTGTTTATCTTCTTTTTGTTAAGTTGTATGAGTTCCCTATAAATTTTGGAGATTAAGCCCTTATCAGATATGACGTTGGCAAATATGTTTTCCCATGAGGTGGGTTTTCTTGTTGTTTTGTTGATGGTTTCTTTTGCTGTGCAGAAGCTTTTTATTTTGATGTAGTCCCATTTGTTCATTTTCTCTTTAGTTTCAACTGCCCTAGGAGCTGTATCAGTGAAGAAATTGTTTTGGCATATGTCTGAGATTTTGTTGCCTTTGTATTCTTCTAGAATTTTTATGGTTTCCTGTCGTACATTTAAGTCCTTTATCCATTTTGAGTTTATTCTTGTGTATGGTGTAAGTTGGTGCTCTAGTTTCATTTTCTTGCATATGTCTGTCCAATTTTCCCAACACCATTTATTGAAGAGACTATCTTGGCTCCATTGTATGTTCATGCCTCCTTTGTCAAAAATTAATTGAGCATATTGGTTCGGGCTAATTTCTGGACTCTCTATTCTATTCCACTGATCTATATGTCTGTTCTTGTGCCAGTACCAGGCAGTTTTGAGAACAGTGGCTTTGTAATACAGCTTGATATCTGGCATTGAGATCCCACCTACTTTGTTCTTTCTCAGGATCGTTGCAGCTATTCGGGGTCTTTTTTTATTCCAGATGAATTTTTGGAGAGTTCGTTCTAGATCTTTGAAGAAGGCCATTGGTATTTTAATGGGAAGTGCGTTGAATGTATAGATTGCTTTGGGTAGTATGGACATTTTAATGATGTTGATTCTACCAATCCAAGAACATGGTATGTTCTTCCATCTGTTTATGTCTTCCTCTATCTCTTTTTTCAACGTCCTGTAGTTTTCTGAGTAGAGGTCTTTAACCTCTTTAGTTAAGTTTATTCCTAGGTATCTTAATTTTTTTGGTGCGATGGTAAATGGGATTGTTTTTCTGATCTCCCTTTCTGAAAGTTCACTATTGGTGTATAGAAATGCCTCAGATTTCTTGGGGTTAATTTTGTATCCTGCTACATTGCCAAATTCATGTATTAAGTCTAGTAGCTTTTTGATGGAGTCTCTAGGGTTTTGTATGTATAATATCATGTCATCTGCAAATAAGGACAGTTTTACTTCCTCTTTTCCAATTTGGATGCTATAAGTCATTGTTTTACTATGGTTGCAAATATCAAAAAATTTCTATATGTGACACGGCACCAGAGTTAAGTTAGGGTTTTTCAAAATGCTGACACGCCGAGCTCAAAAGGTTCGCCATCACTGTCCTACAGGGTACTCTTTGGAGTAGTCCCAAATAGAAGCAAAGGCCTGTGTATTGTCTGTCCCCTTAGCCAGTTCCCTTGGGCTGCCCCAGGCAAGGCAATTCTCTAGTGAGGGAGGTAGTGAGATATGAGCAGCTAAAAGTCCCAGCAACTGGATTTATTTTCTGACACCATTCAAAATTCAAAACTCTTAAGAGAGCCAGGCTGGCATATTGGTCATGTGCTTAGAATTTGGCTGGGCCAGGCAAGATCCTCTAATACTGTGTCCTTCCAAAACTGCACAAAGGTTCATTCCCACACCCCACTAAAATAAACAAACAAACAAAAACAGTTATATGCTATTACCAGAACAAGGTAGAATGGAAACCAGACTCCTAGGATACAGCAAATGTCTACTATCGCTATCAACAAGCAATTCAGAATTAGCAATATACAAATGATTAACAAACTTTAAAAAGATCACCCTCATTAGCAGTCAATGATCTGAAAAGTAAACATCTTTTGCCCATCAGATTGACAAAGATAAAGAAGGATCCTTCTCAGAATTTATAAGGATAGTTGTGAGGATGGTGTAAGGCAAACACTCAAATACAATGCTATTAGAAGAATAAACTGACACAATCTTTCTGAAAATTTTGCAATGTATGTCAAAAGTTTTAAAAATAGACACCCTGCAATATCACTGCTAGAAAGTTATACTAAGGAAACAAATGATTATAAAGAAAGATATATGTACAAAGATATTCAATGCATCAGTGCTTGCTATAATTAAAAGGAAGGAAATAAATGAAACATTCAAAAATAGGTGATAGGGGGCTTGGGTAAAAAAAAGTGAAAGGATTAAGAAAAAAAACAAAAAACTCACAGACACAGACAACAGTATGGTGATTACCAGAGGGAAAGCGGGTGGGGAAAGGTAGAAGAGGGTAAAGGGGGGGTAAATGGTGATGGAAGGAGACTTGACTTAGGGTGGTGAACACACAATACAGTATATAGATGCTAGAGAATTGTACACATGAAGCCTATGTATTTTATTAACCAATCTCACTCCAATAAATTCAATTAAAAATAGTAAATTATGATAAATCCAAATGATGCAATATTATGAAACCATTAGGAATCATGTAGCTTCAAGATATTTATATATGCAGAAAGATATTCGTGTTATTGGTATGTTTTAAAAGTTACAAAACAAAGCATATAATAAATCATTTTGTATTATCCTAAACCAAAAAGTAAATGTTCTTTTAGGGTGATAGAATTAGAGTACTATTTCCCTTTTATTTTTCCTATGACTTTTCTATTAAACATGTATTTCCAGACACCCCCCCCCCCATGAAAATAAAACCAACATGTATTTCCTTTATTAGCACAATATTACCAATATCAAATTAATCGATCTCTTATAAATATGACATTTTGAGTTTATATTCTAGAACTTTGTGTCTTTATGTTATCGGTGGAAGTATAGTACCCACTGGTGGAAGTGGAGGATCCCTTTCCCCACTGAGTCTTGGTCCTATGATATTTTGAGAAAAAGAATTTTCTGAGATTCTCATGGCAGGATGAATGATTCTTATTTGCATGAAATTACATCCCTCATTTTTTAAAGCCCCATTTCTTATTTGCATGAAATTACATCCCTCATTTTTTAAAGCCCCATTTCCAGTCCTGGAAATGTGCGGCTGTAGAGCTGGGTCTGGTTTAACATTAGGCTAGTTGCAGTCCATTAGTCCATTGTGTGGGGGATCCACATGGCTGTGGGCCACGTAGGTGGATGCAGGAGTGTGAGAGTCCCGAAAGTCAGGAGCCCGAACCACAAGGCAAGAGCATTAGGGCCAAGAGAGCGTGAATCAAGAGAGGAACTCCTTTGTTCAGGAGCTTATGCATCTCAAATCTTCCCACGCTTGCAGTAGCCATGCCTACTCTGGCCAATGACTTGTTCCAGATGTGACTGATAAGAAAGTACCTTCCCTATTTCACCCAGACTTTACCGGGCATGTGTCTAAATTGCAGCTTTCTGGCAAAGCTGCACAAATGAATGGCTATCTTATTTGGCCTTCCCTTTGTTCCTGGCCCTCTTGCTCTTGCCTCTTGGTTTGCCCTCCTGGCTTGCAGGACTCTCACGCTCCAATCCTGAGCACCCAGTGGGAAGGGGATACCCCACTTCCACCAGTGGACACCCCACTTCCACCAATAACATTTAGAAATTGGTTAAAATAGAGATGGACCTCTGGTTCAAATTTCTTTAAAAAAAACAAAAAATATATATATTTTTGACTAATCAGAAGAGTTGATACCCAGGGCCATAGTCTAAGTCAGCTGTGGTGGCCCAGTTTTAAGTAAAAACAATTAATTGTACTGTAAAAAAATCTGTCTTTACCTTTATAATCACCAATTGTTGTTTTTTTAACTGGCATATTGAACCTAATAGTTTTGGCCCACATTTAAAGGAAGAATAAATTACTTGGAAAGAGCCCAGAGGAAAGTAATAAAAATAATTACGTACTTAGAAACTGGGCTCTAGAATGACATGCAAGAGGAAATCACTTGAAAAGTAAAACCAAAAATAACCTTACATTTTATGGGTTACCATAACCTCTGAAGAAAAAAAATTAGAATTGTTAGGAGAATAATTTTGTTTAGCCATTAGGAAGAATGCCTATTCTTTGAGTGTATTACACTTCTAATACTATGGCTGTAAGAACTTGTAACCTTTAGAGTATGTTACTGGTGTGCTCTCCCTCCTGGGAGCATGCCCTGTGCCTTTCCCTTCCCCCTTTTCTTCCCCCACAGGCTTATATCTCCTAAACTCTAAGGGATACCACAAGGCTTGCAACCAGGGGAGTGATAGGCAACTGCAGCTCATCCTGGGCTAACCCCCTGAGCCTGTCCCCCAAATCCCCTTTTCTCTGACTCTCCAGTGAGCTGACAGCAGCCCCACCTTGATTTCTTTCCTATAAAATTTTCAGGAATCAAATCAGCACCCACTCCACCCCCAACCCCCGCCTTCAGGCTCTCTCTTGTTGCTTCTTCTAACCCAGAGGCTTTCCTTGTTTCACAGTTTTTAGTTTTAATAAATATATTCTCAAAAATTAAAAAAAGTATTTTTTTTTAAGTGTCAAAGATAGAATAATTGCTCTATTTTTTTAAAGTAGGGACTTACTACATAATCCTTTAGGATATCTTCCATGTTTATGGCTTTTTGAATTTCAGGCATCTTAAATAATTATAAAAACATTTCTCAATTATACTTGTAGCTTTTTGAAAGTGGAAACATTAATTAATCATAAAGGAATGTAATAGAAGATAAAAAAATCAGGTATTTTTCATTAATAGTGAAGAAAATATAGGTATGTAATTTAGTTATGGGATGCACTACAATATTTGACTCCATAAAGGGGGACATTTAAAGTAGTTACTAAGGTATGTGCGTGTTTTGTAAGTATTGGTGTGTTTTAAACCTCTATTTTTTTTTTGGAAAGTGAATGCAGACAAAACATTCCTGTAGCATACTTTAGCATATAACATACATTTAATATGTAGTGATTTCAGTGACAAACCATTAGTTTTAAAGGGTCCCGTATAAGGAAAAAATGAATTTAAGATGAACAAGAAAGAAATCCTTCATAGTATTAGAAGTGTAATACACTTTGCTGGCACATACACACTCTTTTGTTGAAATTTTCCATGACCTTTTTGCATAAATGTGGCTGAATTTCGATGAGGCTCATTTTCATCTTGATGGCTTGGTTAATCGACAATGTATCACTGTTTGGGCTGGAGGCATCATCGGACCATTCTTCTGTTTCATCTCCCCAAAAAGTGGCAGCAAAATGACATTAACAACTGCTTTAAAAATCGAAAACCTGCCCTGACCGGTTTGGCTCAGTGGATAGAGCGTCGGCCTGTGGACTCAAGGGTTCCGGGTTCGATTCTGGTCAAGGGCATGTACCTTGGTTGCGGGCACATCCCCAGTGGGGGGTGTGCAGGAGGCAGCTGGTCGGTGTTTCTCTCTCATCGATGTTTCTAGCTCTCTGTCCCTCTCCTTTCCTCTCTGTACAAAATCAATAAAATATATTTTTTTAAAAAAATCGAAAACCTGTAACAGTAAAGAATGGCTTACCTGATACTTAAAAATGCACTCCAATGCCTCTCAAAAACAAAACAAAAAGCAAAATTTAAAAACTAAGTAGGACAGTCACAAAAAGAATACAATTTTAAAGGTTTGTCTTAGCATTATTCTTTTTTTGAATAACATATTAAAAGTTTAAACGCCTATTTAATGTTTATATACATTAGGGCTTACCATGTATCAGGCACTAAGTGCCTTAGATACTAATTCATATAATCCTCATAATTCTAGGAGGTAGTACAATTATTATCACTATTTTTCAGATGAGGAAATTGAGGCACAGAAGTCACATTAGCCCAAGTTCACATGACCAGTAACTACTGAAACCGATTCAAATCCAGGCAGTCTGGCTATGGAGACCACATCACTGGAATAACTAAACTATGTATTTTGTAAAACTATTTGCTTCTACATATTAATATTTGATAATAATTTTGAAGTTTGCAAATGTTCATAGCCTGCAGAGTTAGATGTATAGAAGTAAATCAGTGGAGATGAAAGGTAACTTTTCCAATACAAAATTTGAGTAGAAGAGATTTCCTTGACTAGCTTTATGACATACATACATTGGTAGAGTGAGGAATGAGAAAAGACAGATATTACATTTATTTTAAAGGCATTTGTCATGAACTTACTGCTTGGATAAGATTTAAATTCAATAGAATCATGGGCTGTTTTGCAAGACATAATTCACAAATCTGATGCCTGGCCAGCGTGGCTCAGTGGTTGAGCTTCGACCTACGAACCAGGAGGTCACAGTTTGATGCCCGGTCAGGGCATATGCCCAGGTTGCGGCTAGATCCCCTTTGGGGGGGTGTGCAGGAGGCAACCAATGGATGGATCCCTCTCATCACTGATGTTTTTTTTTTATCTCTCTCCTCTCCCTTCCTCTTTAAAATCAATAAAAAATATATTTAAATATTAAAGAAAAAGCACAGTCAGATTTTGATTATTTAATTACATGACTGACTTTAAAATGTTTATATTTTTAATTAAAGAAGAATGTAAAGGGTGTCCCAAAATTCACGCAAGAAGTAATTTTGATAGAAAACACAGGTTAATAATTAAACATTGTAAATTTTTTTATTGATTCACAAAGTATATAGTATAGGGTTATGTATGGAATAGCATATTGGGTAAATGGCCCCCACGGCTTTGCTGGCACATACGCACTCTTTTGTTGAAATTTTCCATGACCGTTTTTGCATAAATGTGGCTGAATTTCGATGAGGCTCATTTTCATCTTGATGGCTTAGTTAATCGACAAAATTGTCACATTTGGGGTTCAGAAAATCCACCAGTGATTGTTGAGAAACAAATGCATCCACAATGTATCACTGTTTTGTGTGGATTTTGGGCTGGATCGGACCATTCTTCGAAAATGCGGCTGCTCTGGCAATAACAAGAGTGCGTATGTACCAGCAAAACCGTGGAGGCCATTTACCCGATATGCTATTCCATACATAACCCTACACTGTATACTTTATGACTCAATAAAAAAATTATAATTTTTAATTATAAACCTGTGTTTTCTATCAAAATTACTCCTTGCATGAATTTTGGGACACCCTTTAATTGGAACTTAGGCAAGTGAACAAAATTATAATGAAGAATAAACAAGCTTCTCTCAGTAACTTCTTTTCTATGATAGTATAATCATTTTATTTCTTAATGGAAATACCATTGACCTAATCTGTATGCTACTAAAAAAGGAAAACCATAACCAGGTACAATGTAAGCATAGCACATTAAACTCACTGTAAAACAAAAGAGCTGATTTCAAAGATTCTACATAGTTCTCACATGTTCTAATGCTAAAGATATGTAGGTCTAATATAACATATCTTTTTTAGCATTTGTGAAATTAAAGTCCTTTCTAGTTATAAAATTCTAAATACATTCAATACATAGTACTAAGTACATTGAAACAAATATTGCCAAAGGCTGACTTTTTGACAAAAGAGGAAAATGAGCAAAATGACCTGGGTACTTCATCATGGCATTAACAATGAGTCGGTTCTCCTCAAGGCTAGTGCCTAAATGGACACATGGTAAAACTAATAACCAAATGTTTGCTGACAGTAAACTAAACGGAGACCTCTCCTAAAGTGTTTCTGTGAGTTTCACATATATATTTTGATTATATCTCCTGGAACACTTGCTCTCCCTCTCATTACCCTCCTATGATAATGCACAATACATGTTAATAAATTCAATATGCTATATTCACCTCTCATCTTTCCCCACCTCTTGGCCCAATTTAACACAGCTAATCCTACTTTGAAAATGCCTTCATCTGGTTTCTTCTCTTCCCTCAGGAATTATACAATGCTGGGCCCTAGGCCATCTTTTGACCTCTATACCTAAGTTGCTAGATATGGCAGCCTCTAGCCCATAGGGCTCTTTAATAAACTTAAAATAATAAAGTTACATTTAAATTAAAAATTCATTTCCTTGGTTGCACTAGGCATTTCAAGTGCTCAATAGCCACAGGTGGCCCTTGGCTATCATACAGGGCAGGACTCCCATCATCACAGCAAGTTCTATTGTATAGTGCTGCTCCACACCAACCCCAAGTGGTCCCATTCATGTCTGTGGGTGAAAAAAAGGGGTTCTGTGGAAATTTACATCAAGGGTGATCTGATCATAAATTCCTAACTGGGCAGGTCATGGTGGGTAGTCATACCCCTGGCATATATCATTTTAGTAAAAGTTTTATCTTTGCCTTAAGCAAGCCCTGTCCATTGTTTCTGTGTGTCTAGATCATCGGTTCTCAACCTGTGGGTCGCGACCCCTTTGGGGGTCGAACGACCCTTTCACAGGGGTCGCCTAAGACCATCAGAAAACACATATATAATTACATATTGTTTTTGTGATTAATCACTATGCTTTAATTATGTTCAATTTGTAACAATGAAAATACATCCTGCATATCAGATATTTACATTACGATTCATAACAGTAGCAAAATTACAGTTATGAAGTAGCAACGAAAATAATTTTATGGTTGGAGGTCACCACAACGTGAGGAACTGTATTAAAGGGTCGTGGCATCAGGAAGGTTGAGAACCACTGGTCTAGATTAACACACCTTTGAAATACACCATCCTTAAGAGAGCACATTTTCTTGTGAACTATCCTGTAATCCAATCCCCACCTTGCTTTCTTCCACCTCCATGTAATCTTTCTTACATTCCCTCCTTAATTTCAAATGCATAAATAAGCTGCAAAACTGTAATTCTATGGAGCATTTGAGAGCTTGCTCCCTGGCATATGTCATCAGATTGGCTCAATAAACTAGTAAAAAAATTATCTATAGGTTTGCATTTTTCTTATGTCGACATGTCCATGGTGTCAGTTATCTATTTGCAGAAGTTCCCCACATATGTACTCTCTTATACAAACTTCCCCTTTGAGCACAAAACCCATGTAGCCAAATAATTTTCCTCTTTTCCACTTGGATGTCTCAAAGATACCTCAAACCCAATATGCCCAAGAACAAATTTCTCTTATTTTTCTCCAAACCTAGTTTTAGAATATTTTCTCTTTTTTCCTATAACATCACCAACACTTAAACCCAGGTAAATAAGTTAGAAAACTCATTTATCCCTTATTTTCCCTCATAGCGTCAACCCATTTCCAAGTTCTTTCTTTCTTTTTTAAATCTTTATTGTTGAAAGTATTATATTTCTTTTTTTACTCTGTATTGTTGAAAGTATTATATTTGTCCCCTGAAATGGAGGAGGTCATTTCCAAGTTCTCTGAGTTATCTTTCCAAATTTTCTCCTACCTCATATCCCTGGCAGCCTCTATAATCCACACTTTTATAGCTTGATTAGTGGAGAAATCACCCTGGAATCAAATCTTGGTTTTGGCTGAGTGACCTAGGACAAGTTACTCAACCTTTTTTTTTTCTTAACCAAGTGTTTTATCTGTAAAATGGAGGAAATAATAGGACCTTCTTCATAGTGTTCTAGGAATAAAGATTTTGAATGTAGAGTTTAGCACAGTAGGCAGGATATTAAGTTCCCTATAAATGTTAGCTACTATTATCATCATCTCATGCCTAGATTACTAAAATTGTATCCTATCTTTTCATGCTTATTCTTGCTCCTTTCCAGTCTTTTCCCCACAAAATAACCAGAGACTGTTAATAAATGTAAATCTGACCATGTGCCTCTCTATCTCCCTGGAAACCCATTAATGGTTTTATAGGGCTTTTAGAATAGACAGACTCATTAATCTCTTACCACTCTTGCCCCTTAATCAGTATGTTTTAACCAAACTGGCTTCAAGCTCCCTAGACAGGTCATGTTCACTCCAAGAGGGCTTTTGTCCACAATGTTTCCCTTTTTTTGAAACTCCCCTGCAAATTAGTTTAATCCCAATCAACCTTCAGACTTCATCTGAAAGGTCACTTCCTTTCTAAGTTTGGTCCCTCTATTTTACATTCTCATTGTACCATGTTCTTCTCTATATATATTTATTGATTTCAGAGAGGGAGAGGCAGAGATAGAAACGTCAACGATGAGAGAGAATCACTGATTGGCTGCCTCCTGCACGCCTCCTATGGGGATGGAGCCCAGTACTTGGGCCTGTGCCCTGAGCTGGAATCTAAGCATGAGCTCCTGGTTCATAGGTCAATGCTCAACAACTGAGCCACACCAGCTGAGCCTGTCCTAGAACTTCTCAGTTTGCACTTACACGTTTTTGAGTGACTGTTTATTATTATTACTATGCATTTATTTGTTTTCTCCAACAGACATCTCAGACTGAACTCCTGGTATTCTTACTACCCAAGGTTGCTCCATTCACCATCTCCTTATCTAAGAAAACAGCAGCACCGTTTTCCTAGATGCTAAGTCCCCAAACCCTTGGATTCTTATTCATACTCTATATTCATCAGCAAATTCTATTGCCCCCTCAGAATTCAACCACTTTCCAAACACTCCCACTGCTACCCATTGTGGTCAAAGCCACATCACCACTTCCTGAACTTTTGTATTACCTCTTAACACATCTCCTTGCTTCCCTCTTTGTCCCCATCCCTTACTCCCTTGTATATTTACAAGGCAGCTAGACTGGTCATTTAAATATATGTCAAATCATGTCATTCCTCTACTCAGGATAACTTGCCATCTGCCAGGGATGGGATGGTGTCTCCCCCCTCCCCCCAAATCCATATATTGAAGCCCTAACCTATGTGTCTTTAAGGAGGTAATTAAGATTAAATGAGGTCATAGGGTGGAGCCCTGATCAGATAGAACAGGTGCCTTTATAAGAAGAGACACCAGAGTTCTCTCTTCAACATGTGACCAAATGAGAAGGTGGCATTCTCCACTCACTCACCAAAACCTGGCCATGATGGCATGCTGATCTCATTTTAAAACTGCAAGAAAATAAAGTTCTGTTTAAGTCACCCAGTCTACGGTATTTTGTTAGGGCAGCCCAAGTTGACTAATAGCCTATCTCACTCAGGGTACAAGTCAAAGTCCTTCCAATAGCCTAAGAAGTCCTACACAATTTGGTCTGTTATAACCCCAATCTGTGAACTCTCTGACCGAATAGGCTTTGATTCTCCCCATCCCTTAAGCAGTTTCAGCCACACTGGCCTATATGAAATTGTGAACATGTCAGACATGCTCTCAGCTTTAGGCTTTTGCTTTCCCTCTGCTTGGAATATTCTTTTCCCAGATATTTGCATCACCCACTTCCTCACTCAAATGTCACCCTCTCAGTGGGGCCATCCCGTGGAAAATTTTACCACCTCCATCTCACGTACATATCCTATCCCTTTCCTTAGCACTCAAAGCATGCTCTATATTTCTATATTCCTATAGCATGCTATATATTTTATCATTTGTTGCCCCCCCACACCCCCAACAATGGGCTTCATGAGAGAAGGGATAGTCTGTCTGGCTCACTGCTATATCCACAGAACACAGAGCACCTCATGGTAGGTGCTTACCATTTGTGCAGTTCAATGAATGGGGAAATAGCCACCTAATTAGCTTCGGAGCTAAGAGGTACCATCAGGTCAGCTACCAAGGCAGCAATGCCCTAGTACAGTGGTCAGCAAACTGTGGCTCAGGAGCCACATGCGGCTCTTTGGCCCCTTGAGTGTGGCTCTTCCTAAGCCTTAGGAGTACCCTAATTAAGTTAATAACAATGTACCTACCTATATAGTTTAAGTTTAAAAAATTTGGCTCTCAAAAGAAATTTCAATCGTTGTCCTGTTGATATTTGGCTCTGTTGACTGATGAGTTTGCCGACCACTGGACTAGTAGAAGTGGCACTGCCTGAGGACCACCTGATTTTTCTGGCCTCTTACGGTTTTCTGGTATTATAATGCTCAAGAGGGGATTTAAGAACTGCAGCTACACGATCCAAGGGCGGCTCCTTCCTCTCTCCTTCTTTACAACGGAGATAATAAACTGAGATGAAAAGCTGTGCAGGTCCAATAAGATCATGGTTATGACAACTTCTTAAAAGCAATCTGGTTGCAGCTCTCTTAACAGCACTGTGTTTTCAAACAGTCCTGCACACTCTGCGGCTCTTCGATCACACTGCTAGGGTTCAGCAAAGGACGGTGTTGGTTCTCATAAAACTTAAAAATACATAGAAACACGTAAGTACAAGGCAAGTGACCGAAAAAGTCATTCATCGTTCTGTGTTCATGTAGGGCTGTAGGTAGAATTTAGGTTAAAAATGGATTCTGTTAAGGAAGTTGCAAAATAACTACTTTCCCCTACATTTCACCTGCAACGGTTCTCAACCGGTGGGTCGCGACCCCTTTGGCGGTCGAACAACCCTTTCACAGGGGTCGCCTAAGACCATCCTGCATATCAGATATTTACATTACGATTCATAACAGTAGCAACATTACAGTTATGAAGTAGCAACGGAAATAATTTTATGGTTGGATCACCACAACATGAGGAACTGTATTTAAAGGGCCAGAAGGTTGAGAACCACTGCTAGAGAAAACGGACCTGCAGAGGACCTTTCTGTTTTGATGAAAACAGAGGATTCTTCACCACCTCCGTGATGCTGAAACTTCCCGCTTAGTTACTGCTCTCACATTCACTTCTGAACTTCCTCTCAGCTTTGGAAATACCGCGTTAAAAGTCGTCATGAGACCACAGGGCATCCTAACTGATCTCCCTCCTCCCACCTTCAAACATCGCCGCCGGTACAGTAAGGTGTCCCCGGAGTGTGGACACATCCACGGCATCTCCACTGGCGAGTCTCCGGGTACGCAAACCTCAGGCTGCCCTGCGGGTGCGTTTACACCTCGAAGGCGGCAGAGGAAACCCTGCCTTCCCCCCGGCTCAGGCCTGGAGCGAGCGCGAGAGTCGCCGCCGGCGGGAGCCCCGCGCAGGCCTCCCCGGGGGCGCGCCTCGCCCGCCGCGCCGGAAGCACCTGCGGGCCGGACCGGAGCGCCCCGGGCGTCCTCCTGAGGAGCTCGGGTCCAGCACCGCCGCGGGTACCACGCGCCTCAGGGGAAGCGGCCCTGCAGCCCTGCAGCATCTCGCGAGATCTCGCCGGCTCAGCACAAGTACTGCGAGTTCAGAACTTAAAAAAAAAAAAAAAGCCAGTGGGCTCGAGCCTCTCGAGCGTCCGCGATCCGCGTGAGCCGAAGCAGGGCCCGCGCGCCTTTCCGCCGCCCGTGCCGGGCGCCGTCCGCTGCCCGGTTTCCCGAGGTCCCGGCTGCCGGCCCGCGGACCGCACCCCCGGAGGCGGGGAGAGAAGGAGACGGCCGAGGGCCCACTCCTCAGCACCGCAGAGCGGGGCGGGGGAAGGAGGTGGAGGGGTGGGAGGAGGGCGACGGAAGAGGAGGCAGCGGTGCGAGATCTTCCCGGCGACGGCGGTCAGGCGGCGCGCGGCCGCTCCCCGACCGCGTGGCTCGTGCTGCGTGAAGCGGGGCGCGGGCTGGCCGGACACGATCCTCGCGCGGGTCGCTCTCGCGTGGGGTCACGCAGGACCCCAGACGGGCCGGGCGCCCGGGGAGCGTCCGCGGGCGTCACTGCAGGACCGCGGTGGGCGGGCTGAGGGGTGGGGCGCTCGGGCCCCGCCTCCCGCGTGCTGCAGCGGCAGCCGCCACCGCCGCGGCCGCGCCGAGCCTTTAAACAGCGGGCCCGCCCCGCGCCGGCCGCACTCTCGCGCTGACTCGGCTGCCGGCGGGTCCGTGCCGGCCCGGGCTAGCGGCGGAGAGCCGATTCCTGCCTCTGGCGTTGCGACCGCGGCCACCGCCGGCCAGGGGCGCTGAGGGCGTGCAGCCCGCCAAGTCCGCCAGGCTCTCTGGTCCGCCGAGGGTCGGAGGCGATGGATCCGGGGCCTCCGGCGCCCTCCTCCGGCGTCCCCAGGCTGGCCGGGGTCGGAGAGACGCCGCGGGCCGCCTCCGGGGTGAACCTGCCCGGCACGGCCGTGTCCTCGATGCCGGAGGATGCTGCGGCCGCGAGCCGGGGCGGCGGCGAGGGCGTCTCGGCGGCCGGGGACGGGCTGGGCAGACCGCTGGGGCCCACCCCGAGCCAGAGCCGCTTCCAGGTGGACCTGGTCTCCGAGAGCGCGGGGCGGGCTGCTGCTGCTGCGGCTGCTGCGGCTGCTGCGGCGGCGGCGGCGGCTGGTGCCGGGGCGGGGAGCAAGGAGACCTCCGTGGACGGGAAAGCCACCAGCGAGAGCGGGCCGGCGAAAGGCAGTGAGGAAGCCAAGGGCCGCTTCCGTGTGAACTTCGTGGACCCGGCTGCCTCCTCGGCAGAGGAGAGCCAGTCGGATGCGGCGGGGGTCGGCGGCGACGGGCCCAACGTGAGTTTCCAGAACGGCGGGGACACGGTGCTGAGCGAGGGCAGCAGCCTGCACTCGGGCGGCGGCAGCAGCGGGCACCACCAGCACTACTACTATGACACCCACACCAACACCTACTACCAGCGCACCTTCGGCCACAACACCATGGACGCCGTGCCCAGGATCGACCACTACCGGCACACTGTGGCCCAGCTGGGCGAGAAGTTGCTCCGTCCCAGCCTAGCGGAGCTGCACGATGAGCTGGAGAAGGTGAGCTCTCCCGGCCCTCCCCCTGCAGCCCTCTCGCCAGCCCTCCCTCCTTTCCCAACCTCTGGTCAGCGCCGGCCACAGGATGTGGCCTCCTGCTTTCCACCGGTGAGGTGGCGGGAATGGATGTGCATGACTCGCTGGCATCTCTGGATTCAGCTGTCAAGGGTGGAATTGCAGAGGAATGTAACTTAATCTCTTAAAAGTTTGCAGCGGGTTAGGCTACTTACGGGATACTGGAGAGGCTGTATTTAACAACCTTCCCCATCCAGTTATATATCTCAATTACGCTTGGTTTCTCAGCCGCGTTGAACAATTAACCATCTCTCTGCATGACAGTTATGCTTGTGGGCCCGCAAGGGAATGTGCAGGAGGTTTAGGTGAGGACATCTCAGGAGAGCACACCTACCATTTGTGTCCTTTTTAAAGGTTGTATTGTTGTATGGCTCATGTACACCCATTAGGGATCCCAAGAGTAGGAACTTTAGTGTTGGAGGGAAAAATCTTAACAGGGCGTGCTTGCGGTCCATGAATTATTAAAGCTCAATTCCTGCAACCTTGAATATGCAAAGATCATAAATCTAGAGACAAGCTGTTCTTGATAATGCTATAACTCCATTTTAAATGTAAACTTTTAGGGAGAGGGCTATAAAAAATAAGATGGGGGAAGGGGCGCACAGGAGAGATTGAGAGAGGGGCAGTGAGTTTTTTTTTCTATGGAGGAAGTCCAGAAAGACTTTCTGGGGTCTTGCATAGATATACTTTGTTAACAGAAAATCATCCCTATACTGTTTTTGTAATTCCATTTTATGGCCACATATGACTTTTATTTCTTGATGGTACAAAATCGTTATTTCGAGATAACATTGATGCTTTTGAGTTTCAACTAATTAACTATTTTATGGGAATACTTGAAGTGTGCTTTTACAATGTGTAATGACTACATTGATGAAATCTGGTGAATGCAAAGAGTTGGTACCATACAGATTGAAAAGATCTTAGTGTGGAAAGTTTAAATACAGAAGTATGTAATTTCTTTTTTATGTGATTATTTGATCTCATACAGTCATTTCATACAAGACAACTTGTCCCGATGTTTGATAATGTAACATTCATACAGTTTGAAATAATTACAGAGGTCTCAACCCTTAACAGCTTATTGATTAGAAGCCTGACATCATTTGGCTTTGGATAATGCTACTGTTATTCTATTGTGGTATTTTGTTATAGTAGTATAAGAAAAACACATTTTATAATACTCATATTCTTGTAGTTTCTCTCAAATCTGTTATTTTTTCCTTTCAAAAATAATAATTTTTGTAAAGTAGTTATATAGCTGGTAATTTTCCTTTTTTTTTTAGAGAACTTTTATTGAAATTATTAATGCAGGTAAATTTCAGATATATTTCACCAAAACGGAGTAATTTGGCAGTAAAGCACTCTAAATTTACCCATGATTTTTAGAAAGGCTTTAAATATATATATAAAATGTTTTGTTAAGTTTCATTAAATATATATATATATTTAAAGCCTTTACTGCCAAATTACTCCGTTTTGGTGAAATATATCTGAAATTTACCTGCATTAATAATTTCAATATATATATAATTCAAAGAGGAAGGGAGGGAGAGATTGAAGCTTCAATGATGTGAGAGAATCATTAATTGGCTGCCTCCTGCACGCCCCCTACTGGGGATGAAGTCTGCAACCCAGGCATGTGCCCTGACCTGAATCAAACCATGACCTCCTGGTTCATAGGTCAATTCTCAACCCCTGATCCACATTAGCTGAGCTAGAAAGACTTTTTAAATTAAAGGATGTTATATTCCTTGAACTTGTATGCTTCCTAGGAAAGCTTTTGTTATTTTAAATTCAGTAACCAAGCATTTGAAGTTCTCCAAAACTTCAGGGTTTTTATGTTTGTTTTGGCATTTTTAGTTCAGTTTACATTGTCTAAAAAAGGAACACCTGTATTGTAAGCTGTATAGTAGTTGAAGTCACCCAGCTTTTCAGCCTCAGTTTTTTCAACTTTCAGGGTTATTTTGAAGATCTGGGGGGGGGGGGGGGGGGGGGGTGGAAATGCACAGAAAGGCCCATGTGCAGCGCTTGGAAAATAATTGCTAATGTAGTTATTATTTTGATCTTATATTGGTCCTTCAGAAAGTACATAGTTAAACTCTAGGATTTCAATTTTTGATCCTCTTAATACCTGCATTATTAAATGAATGTAGCATGTAAAATGTTTTGTTAAGTTTCTTTTATGCAACAGATAGTATAATGAATTCTTTGTAGTTTTTTATCATCTACCACTCGGGTCCTTTATGGCCAAAAAAAGTTTCATTAATATATGTTAACTAAGCATAGAATCTCATATTGAAGATAATTTTGTTTAGAATTCAGCAAATGGATTATAGAAATGTTTTGTGTTAAGGAGTACAAATCTGGCCATACTGCTGTTGAAGGAGGGCAGGTGAGGGGTGATAGCATAAGTTGGGCAGATCCCTAAAAGTTAGTCCTTACGCTATCTAAATTGAGTTCTAGCTCCTTAAACATTTTTCTAATGCTTCTAGCCTTCAGTGAACCCTATTATGTAGAATTTTGTGACATTTAATTCTATCACTTTGATTATCATGTAGTATTTGGTCACTAAATGCTTTAAGTATCTCCCAGGGATCTGACTGTGTGCTAGGAACTATGGAAGAACAAAAAAAGTAAAAAGACAGGCACTCCAGAAACTTCTTAGGAGAACTTGTCTTCCTTCTACTTGAATTCCTTTCATTGCCTAGCACTGTGATTTTTAAAAAGTATTTTGCCTAAAAATTCAACTGAAGGGAAATAGTTAAATATCCATGGCATATCTTGCTGTATTATGCAGCCATTCTAGGGCCAGGACTCATGAGTTTTCTGTTTCAGATATTTATTGGTGAAAGGACACATGGCTATGGCACTGTGAAATGATGCAGTGATTAGGGAAACAGATACTGACTCTGCTTAAACATACATTAATCAAATAGTTGTACATATAACATAGTTATAATTTTTTTTTAATGCTAGGGAAGAAAAGTATAGGCTTCTAGTGAGGATATAATAGGACCTAATTTTTTTTTTTTTTTTAAGGAATTATACTGAATATACTGATAAGTATATTCTTTTTTTGTTTAATATATTTTATTGATTTTTTACAGAGAGGAAGGGAGAGAGATAGAGAGCCAGAAACATCAATGAGAGAGAAACATTGATCAGCTGCCTCCTGCACGCCCCTCACTGGGGATGTGCCCACAACTAAGGTACATGCCCTTGACCAGAATCGAACCCGGGACCCTTGAGTCCACAGGCCGACGCTCTATCCACTGAGCCAAACCGGTTCTGGCATAGGACCTAATTTTAATTGGGTTGGAGAAGCCTTTTTCCAGAAGTATATAACATTGAAGCTGAAACTTTAAGGATTTTGAAGATATGGTAGGAAAACATTCCAGGCTGAAGAGACAGCATTTGTGAAGGTAGTGAGGTGAGAGAGGGATATATTAAAGAACATAAGGTGACCAGTGTAAGATTTCACCATAAATGTAGTCTGAAGTGATTGAAGGATTTTATGTGAGGTAGCAACATGATCTGTTTTGTTTTAACATTGCTTACTGCTGGGAGGAGAGTGGATTGGCAGGAACAAGAATGGAAGCAGGGAGATCCAAGCTATTAACTGTGGTCTGGGTAACTGATAATAAGGCTTGGTGGCAGATAGAATTGGATGTAGGTGGATTGAATGTGGGAGTGGAAGAGAAGCTGATTCCCTGGTTTTGGTCTTGAGCAACTGAATAGATGGCAGTACTGCAGCCTGAGATGGGAAATACTGGAGAAGGAATAGATTTGAGGGATGAAAAAAAGAATTCTGAGTAGCCTGTAAGACATCTTAGTCCATGAATCATTATGAGGAAGGGGAGTAGAAAAGTATATATATATATATATATATATATATATATATATATATACACACACACACACACACATATATATACATATATATACACACACACATATATGTGTATATATGTATGTATATGTATATATGTGTATATATATTAGAAAGTATAAAAATCATATATATGTGTGTGTGTGTGTGTATAGTGTCTAAGGTTATGAATGAAATTATTTAAGGAGAGTGCGTAGATAAGAGAACAGGTATATGGTCTGGGATTAGGCCTAGAAAATGTCTAAAAGGAAGGTCTGTTAGAGATTGAGGAGACACTAGCAAAGGAAATTAAGGAGCTGCTATGCTGGTTAGAAATAGCTAGGAGAGCTGTTTTAGGAAAGCTGAGAGAAAAGTTTTCAAGAAGGCAGAAACTCTTCAAAGCTAATGCCTGGAATTGTGTTGTTTTTTAAGTATTTCAAAAAATCAACCCAAAGTAATGATTCCTGCTTCTACAGGAAGAAAAAAAGTGGAGGGAGGGTAGCATGATTATCAAATGTGGAAAAATATGGTGTAGACAATCTATAATAGCTCCTACTAGATTTAAAGCATTAATGTTATTTGAAATCACTGTGTTTTTTTTTTTAAAAAATGATTGATTTTTAAAAAATTTTTTTTTTTAGAGAGAGGAAGGGAGAGAGAGAAACATCCATTTGTTGTTCCACTTAGTGGTGCATTCACTGGTTGTTTCTTGTATGTGCCCTGATTAGAGATCAAACTCTGAACTTTGGCATATCGGGACGGTGCTTTAATCAACTGAGATACCTAGCCAGGATAAAGCATTATTAAAACAGTTTTAAAAGGTAGCATTACCTTGGCACAGTTGTCCTTAGGCCATGGCTTGGGAGCCTTTTGCTGATGGTATGTGGCCTATTTTAGCCTTTTCTTTTCTTTCTAATTGCCCTTGACCAGAATCGAATCTGGGACCTTTCAGTCTGCAGGCCGACGCTCTATCCACTGAGCCAAACCGGTTAGGGCTTTAGCCTTTTTTATTAATAAAAAGGGAGTATTAAAGAGAACAGCTATATCATCAAGTGTCTTTTATGTCTTACTGAGCTTGTGGATTTTTTAATTACTATGAAATAGGTCTTATACACATTTTACTCATGATAAAATGGGCTCATAGAAGCTGAAGAAATTGCTTAGTGTCACTCTCATAGAAAGTGATGCAGGTGGAATTCACACCCAGGTTTTTCTGACTCCAATGCCAGGATATAGTATCCTCTTTCTTGTTATCTTTTTTTGTTTTAAAGATTATTTAAAATTGATTCTTAGAGAAGAAGGGAGAGGTAAAAACATCGATGTGAGAGAGAAACTTTGATCTGCTGCTTACTGCACACCCCCTACCAGGGATCTAGCCCACACTCCTGGGTATGTGCCCTGACCAGGAATTGAACCTGCAACCTTTTGGTGCATAAGAGGGTGCATAGGACGACACTCAACCAACTGAACCACACAGGCCAGGGCTTTTTTATTACCTTTTCTTCGTGCCTATCCCCCAGACCTGCTCTGAGATGGCAGGGGGGTTGAGGGGGACACAATGGGGATTACCACCATCACCTCTCTACCATGACCTCCTGAGAATGGAATCCTTATATAATAAAAGGCTAATATGCAAATTGACTGAATGGCAGAATGACCGGTTGCTATGATGTGCACTGACCACCAGGGGGCGGATGCTCAACACAGGAGCTGCCCCTGGTTGTCAATGTGTTCCCACAGGGGGAGCACCGCGAAGCCAGAAGCTGGGCTCATGGCTGGTGTGAGCCTCTCCTGCCTCTGTGGCAGTGCTAAGGATGTCTGACTTTAGTGGGCCTAAGGACATCCCCTGCGGGCTCCTGGACTGCTAGAGGGCACAGGCTGGGCTGAGGGGACCCCCCACTCCCACCCCCAGTGCACGAATATCATGCACCAGGCCTCTAGTGACTACATAACAGAGAAACGAGGAGGAATTCTTGTGATGATGTATCATATGACTGTCTCACTGGATCTGAACTTGTATCTCATTCATCTCTATACAGAGAATAGGTACTTAATAAAGATTTGTTCATTGAATGTCTCAGGGTGGACAATTCCTCCCACTTAACAAAGACTTACTGTAAAACAGAAACAAGTATGTTATCTCCTCTAATGTCTGTAACTGCTTCCGAGTGGGCTGTATTGATTCTTGAACAAGAAATTTCATCCACTAATTCAGTATATAGCTTGAGTTCTTAAAAGTCACCCTGAAGGAACAAGAATGGGCCATATCCCTGGGGTTAGGGAGTAGAGTAGTTCCAGGATTGAGTAAAGTTAGGACCCTGATATGAAATACTTATATATAGCAAAGTCAAGATTGGATTATTTCACACTTTCGCCAGAGGCTTCACCCTGTTAAACCCATGCCACCAGCGCTGAAGTCTGGTTTACCCATAATACTGTATACATTCTCCAAGTATACACCAACTGACTGCCTGGGTAAAAGGAAAAATAAATTTGGGGATTTAAAATGTGGAAAATAATCTGTGCAATGCTATCATAATTGATGTTTTCTCTATGTATATTTGTGTTCAGATTCATATTTCCAATGCTGGGCATTTGGAGTCTAAAGGACAGAAATAATGTTTCTTGGTTCTTGTGTATTGAGTATGCTTGCTTCATTAATATTTAATTACATATTTCATATATGTGTTTGGAAAGTCTGTGGTACTAATCAGATTGGTTCCTTGCTGAAGTGAAACGAATATGAATTTGGTTATTCAACAAATTGGGTACCAGTAACACTATTGTAAGTGCTGGGGATAATACAGCAATGAACACAACAGAATCATGGGGCTTTCATTTAATAGTAGGAGACAATGAACAAATAGGTCAGATATAATTGAAGGAGATAGATGGTTATGGCTGGGGTGATGCTGTTTTAGAGTAGTTAGAGAAAGCCTCTCTGATATGTGAGCAGACCCTAGAAGGGAGTAAGGGATCACCCCATGCAAAATACCTGGGGGAAGAACACTCTAGGCAGAGGAATTGCACACACGAAGACCCTGAGAGGGAGTGTGCTTGGTGTGATTGAGAAATAAGGAGGCCAGCAAGATGAGTGACAAGGGGGAGAGTGATAGGAGAGGAGGTCAAAGCAGGAGTGAGGAATAAATAAGTAGATCATGATAAAGATTTAGGTTTTTACTCTGAGTGAGATAGGGAGTTGTGGAGGGTTTAATGCACAGACTTGACATGATCCGACTTATGTTTTTAAAATATCACTCTGATTATTCTGTGGAGAATATCCTTCTGTAAGGGGGTAATGGTGGAAGCTGGGAGACCAGTTAGAGCAGTATTTCAGTCACGATGATAGGACTTTTATTAAGGTAGTAATAGTGTTTGATACAGTGAGAGGTGTTCATATACTGGGTATGTTTAAAGGGTAAAACTGTTGGGATTTGCTGATGGTTTAGATGAAGGGGTGTATGGAAAGATCAATGCCAGGGTTTTCTACTGTTTAGAATGGAGTCTGTAGAAATGGAGATGGGGAGGGCTGTGGGAAGAGCAAGTTGAGAGGTGGACGAAAGAGTTGGGTTTCATTCTATAAACTAGTTCTACAATGGGGCAGACACATAAAATTGCAGCTACTGGTTAGTGAAAGAAAAGAACTTAAGAAAATGGTTTTTTAAATAGTCGCATAAAAATGTGCTTTTATGCTACAAATTTAGGTAAAGCCATGAAAATCAATTTTTCAAAGAGAATACAAAGGGGTGGGGAACTAATAGGCTGAAACATAAAGTGAAAGTGTTGAGGGACAGACTATAGGGAAAACTACTTAAAATACTGAAGTTGAAAACATCAATGGCTTCCTATTTAAAATATGAAAGCTGTCATCTGCCAGTGGCTTTATTATTCTTTCATTTTTCACTAGAACCAGTACTGTCTTAAAGCAATTATACAAACCATGGAGCTGATAAAGAACTTGGGGATTTCTAATTAGAAGAAGGGGAAAATCTGAAAAGCAAAAATAGCTTAGTGGAATGTTATCTCTCTGCAGAAGCTAATAACAGGCAGGTGTGTTTGTACCACCCTTGGGCTCAGAAATTTCTGTGCTTTAAATGTTCACTATGCTGTTTCTGAACATTCACAAATTAGATATTCATTTAGGTTAAGAATTCTAAAAACCACTGGCATGGTTCTTTGTCAGTTGGTGTGAATTAGTTCTTTGATTAGTGTAGCTTCGAGTTTAGTATGCAAATCATTTTGGAGTTTTTTGGTAAGGTGGCTTGGTAGGTCAGGCTTGGTTACTCCTGTGGAGGGAAACTTAAAGGATCCATGACCATCTGCTGTAGTATGACTTCTACCCCATCATTTCACCTAAATAGTTGTTAAAGTCACCAGTCATCTCCATTCTTATCACCAATTCCAGGACACCTTTTTTTCCTCCCCAGCAGCATTCAAACTTCCAGTAGCATTTAATGTTCTTTTCAGTCTTTTCATCACTTCCTCAGCTTCCATATAGCACTTTCCTTTTTTAAAAAACTTACATTTATTGATTTTAGAGAGAGAAAGAGAGAAACATCACTTTGTTGCTCCACTTATTTATGTATTCATTGGTTGCTTCTTGTATGTGCCCTGACTGGGGATGGAACCCACAACCTTGGAGCATCATGATGGTGCTCTAACCACTGACTCACCAGGCCAAGGCACTACTCTGTCTTTTCATTTTTCTCCCTCTCTGGCTCTTTCAGCCCAGTGTCTTTTGCAGTTTCCTTTATCTCTAAACTGAGCCACCTTCAAGGCTTGGTTCTGGCTTTTCTTCTTCTGGCTTCTTTCTTCTCTCCCTAGATAATTTTGTCACCCACCCATACCCCTTTTCTGAGTTCTAGGCATCCAATGCCTGCTGACATTTTTGCTTTGTATCTCAAAGGTACCCCAGACTCACAAACCTATAATTGCCTCCTTCCCCCTTCAGAAACAGAACAACCCAAGTCTTCTTTCAGTGTGTCCTGTGTCTCTATGAATGGTACCACCATGCATCATATTGCACAAGTGAGAAACGAGTCATTCTTGACACTTTCTTTCATTCCTCCACATCCAATTCATCTCCAAGTCCTGTCACCTTTATTTCCTAAATATTCTTTTTACCTTCACTGCTACCAACCTAGACCCAATTGAGGCATGTCCCTCCTACAGTAATCTAACTGGGTTCTCCGAATTCACTGTGCCCTCCCATCACTATTGTGCCCAGAAGTATCTTTTCAAAACAGAAAATTGATTATGTCATCCATTAGCTTAAAACTAGCCCTGCATTGTCTAGCTCTGGCCTACTTCTTGAGTGTTAAAATTACTCCAAGGCACAATACCTTTGACCATAGGAACTATTTATGATACTGTGAACTCTTCCTCACTTCCACCTTATACACACAGTTAACATTTCAGTTTAGAGATTTCACTTTAATCCTTATTTCCTCAGTGAGGAAGCCTTATTGTCCTCTGGTCCAGAACAAGCCCCCTTTCCCTTAAAGCACTTATTTCATGTATATTTATTAATGTGGTTATTTGACTCAACTGGATTGAACTTCAAGCTGCATGGGAAGCAGACTATGGCTATTTATTATATTCACGGTACCTTGTATATAGGCCTGACACAGCACACCCTCAATCAATATATGTTGGATAATAGAACTAGTTTTTTAAAATAAATTAATGTAGTACAAAAAAGTCTTAAGCTCTTTCATATATCTTATATTTGTTATGTAGACTCTCTATAGTTCATTTGACAGGCATATTGCCCCAATTTGCATAGTTGGAGTTTAACACTCAAAAACAGCTAAGGAACCCTTACAGAATCATAGGGTCTGTAACAGGCAGCACCAGGGTTGGAACTTGCAGCAAACATTCTGACTCCCAATTGGTGCTACTTTCAAAGATTTGTACTCCTCACTTTCACTGTATGGATATATCTTTTCCTAATAGAAATACCTTCAAAAAGAAATATAAGAAAGTATCTTATAAATGGAATCTTCCTAATTTTTTTTTCCATTTCCTCTGACTTTCTTTATCCATGTCTCTCAAAAGTGCAACCTAAATTTTTTAAAGTTTTAGGGTTGTGTTTTTTAAAATTCTGTAATCACTAGTCACATGTGGCTGTTAAACTCAGTTTAAATTAAAACTAAAGCTTCAATTAAATTACTCAAGCCATATTTTAAGTGATAATTGCCTACATTTGGCTGATGCCTATTGTATTGGACAATGGAGATATAGAACATTTCTATCATCACAGAGGTTACTATTATACATTCCTTTTCTCTTCCTTCTTTCTTTTTTTCTTCCACATTAAATACTCACCACAAGTTTAAAATTATTCACATTCAAATTTTCTTCTAATTTTGTATGGGATTCTTTCTCAAAGGTTTCTAGAACAGAGCCCTCAGTGAAGTGTTTGTTGAATCAGGGAATTCATATTTTTTCTTTCTGAGAATTAATTGGAAAGGCTGTGGAATTTAATATTGTATAAATTGTTAGATTTTCTAAAGCACTCTTAAGCTGCATATCTGTATTTGGTCTTCAAATCTATCTTTGGAGGAGTTGGGTTTTCAGAAAGTCTTGCAGTAGCAGTATCATTTTGCAAGGTTGTGATTTGCCTAAAGCCACATAACTAATACTTGATGAAGCTGAGTTTTTTTGAAATTAGGTTTCTGTCTCCCTATCCTTTTCTTCTAGACCAGTGACCCCCAAATTTCTAAAAATTTGGAGAAAAATTACAGATGTCTCTCTTTCAAAGAATATACAGGTAGCTTTTGAAAAACTTTCTGGTGATTCTCAGAAAGCCAGGTTTGAGAAGCAGTGTCCTAGAACATGATGAGAGATGTACACTTTGATTGCCCCTATAACTTAGTACATAGTTATTTTCTTTGATGTGCTGATTCTCCATTTTGAAATACCCTTATATAGACAAGTGTTAACAATCAAAGATCTGGCTTTAACCATTAGATAACTGTATACTGAATTGTATTAAGTATTTTTAAAATTTTACTTATGTATTTATTTTTAGACAGGAAGTGAGAGGGAGAGAGAGATAGAAACATCAATAAGAGAGAAACATACATGTTCAGTTGCCTCCTGGGAATTGAGGCTGAAACCTAGGCATGTGCCCTAACCCAAATTTGAACCGGTGACCTCTTGGTGCATGGGATGATACTAAACCAACTGAGCCACACCAGCTGGACTTTTTCTTTTAACTTTAGTAAGGTTCCTAATAGTCTTCTTTTTTTAAAGATTTTTTTATTGATTTAGAGAGAGAAACATCGATGTGAGAATGAAACATCAGTTGCTTCCTGCACCCCCCTACTGGGGATCAAGCCCACAACCTAGGTATGTATCCTGACCTGGAATTGAACCAGCAACCTTTCAGTGCATGGGATAATGCTCAACCAACTGAGTCACACCTGTCAGTGCTCATCAGTATATTATCAATTAATACTTGAAGGTACAAATTTTCTGGTAATTTGAATTAAAATATTTTCAAGTTATTAGCTTGACATTAATAAGTTGTATGGGATCTGAAATGATAATTATGCTATTCTTAATGCATTCTGTTGTAACTCAGTCTTGAATGATTAGTAAAGAACATGATGGGCTAGGTAGAGGACTGAATTTTTTCATTGCAATCAGCAGTTCTGACTCGGTTTATTGTAAAGTCACATGGCCACACCATCACTTTTATCTGTGGCACTTGAGTTTTGAGCTTTGCATTAATGCCACTGGATATTAATAGACCATTGTTAACGAGAGCAGATTGGATTCCTGCAAAACAATACTTGGTTTTGAGAGAGTAGTCTGTATGGGGAGCATTACACTGAATACACCAATCACCGACAGCACGGATAGGAAAAGTTGGTAGCTTTGGGATGAAATAATTGGCTAAGGCTTGTTGAAAAAATTGTTAGAATAAATCCAGCCACTTTGGCATCTAAATTTGCATATGTGTGCATCATTTTTAGTTACTCATTTGAGTATGTGTCATATTAACACTTTGCCTTTGCTTACCTTAGTATCAAAGCAGATGCTATTAAAATATATTAGAAATTTTTATCTTTAAAGTATCTTTATTAATACTTTATTTCAGAGGTTTGTTTTTAGAATTTTAATCATAGTTTTGGGTGACCTTGAACATTTTTGAAGTGTAATTTGGAGTTTATTTAAATCAATAATAAGATGCTTGTAAACAAAACAATAAATTCTTTTATATTAACCGTGCCCTGAAATAAAGACTTCCACTCCTTTGGCTGTCATTAGCAAAGATTTAATTTGTTTAATTAAAGCTGGGTCCAGAGGTTTTGCTAATCCAATATGAACCTAAGCTAGCCCTGCTGTAAGGTGCATGTTGGTTGCCACTAAAGGAAATAGGGAAGGGGAGAAGTTATTTACTATGCACATTTTTAGTTATAGAGAAGTTGCAAAACATTTCTAGAATTGCTATGGCCAGTGTGGCTCCATTAATTGAGTGTCATCCTGTGCACCGAAAGGTTGCTGGTTCGATTCCTTGTTAGGGCACAAAACTCAGTTGTGGGTTTGATCTCCGTGAGGGGGTATGCAGGAGGCAGTGGATCAATGTTTCCCTCTCATATTGATGTTTCACCCTTTCTCTCCCTTTCCCTTCAATAAAAACTCTGTAAAAAAACAACAACAAAAAACATAGTTCACTCTTCAATCCTGTTTAAAAAAATATTTCTAGTAGTGCCATCTTTGATCATCAAAACCCACATTCTTCACACTATACCCTACTGACTTGCTGATGGTATCTATAATAATAAAAGCGTAATATGCTTATTAGACCGGACAGCCAAATGACCTTCCAGATGTCCTTCTGGACAACCTTCCGGACAAAGCCAGGGCTGTGAGGGCTGAGCCCCTTGCACGAATTTTGTGCATTGGGCCTCTAGTAGATAATAAATCCTTTCTCACCAGGCAGAATGGTGATGCCATGTTTGTATGTAAAGTTCATCCAGAGGTAATCTTAAACTCTGCCAATATCAAATTATAAGACCTATGTAGTAGAGTCTAGATGACTGATGTTTTGCAGTATTTATATTTATGTGTTTGTTCAACATGCAGTTATTTAAACTCATTACATGGGCAGTTGTAATAATAGATCACTTATTTCTTGTTTATAATATTAGGCAAAATTTATTTAGCACTTACTCTGTTAATGTCAGGCAGTATACCAGACACTTAACATATTTTTTGTTTACTCTTTTAAAAGCCTTTCTTTTTATTGTGGAATATAGCAGAGAGAAAAACCCATAAATATATAACTTAATCAAATGATCACCACCCACGTCAAGAAACAGAACCTTGCTGGCACCCCCAGCCTCTGTACACTATTTTCTGATCCTTCCATTAAAGTAGCTGTTATCATGACTTAAGGGTAATAATTTCCCTTGGGCCTTTGTCCTGACTTTTTCCCACCCAAAATGACTTTTACTACCTTTATGTATTCCTGAAGAATATTACAGTTGACCCTTGAATGGCACAGGTTTGAACTGTGCTGGTCCACTTACATGTGGTTTTTAATTGGAAAAAGAAAATCCTAGGTACATAGAAATGGAATGACTGGCCTATTTTACCTATTCTCTCTACCACAATAGCCTCCAAGTAAACTTCCAAAGTTAAATAAAACACATAACTCTCTCAACTACACAATTTCATACTTAAACATTGGACATGCCTTCCAGATGCATTATGTCTGGACACTAGCAATTCTTTCTCCTCCATGGGTGGTCGTTGCAGTTGTCTAATCATCCTGTAGGGCAGAGTATCACAGACACTGTAAATCCTGGAGGAATTTCTACAAAGCACAGAGATTTAAAAAAAAAAAAAAATCCCTCTAGTGCCATCCAGTGCAGAACTGATGTCGTTTTTATGAGGATCATGTCAGAAGCCCTTAGGTTTGGAAGCAGAGAAAGAAGGAAAGGTAAAGCAAGGTGATGAGTGAGAATAGCTGGGTAATTGGGAAGTTCAAGCAGGACAGTTTCCTGAGTCGGGTGAGTTGTCTATCTTTTGTCCCCTTGCCCAAAATAGGTACCTAAAATAATTTTCCTTGTGTAATTCTACCATTTGGAGGATTCTCTGCACTGCCACATTATAGATATATGATTTGGGGTAAGTTAACCTCTCAAAAGACTGTTTCTTCATTTGTTAAATGGAGGTAATAGTACCTACCTCTCAAAGATGGACAATAGGACAATCTGCAAAGAAAGAAAAAATATGAGATCATTGTCAATTCAGGACAGTAGGACACCTAAGCGTTAGGGAAGTGTCTGACACACAATTGGCTTTCAGTAGATTGTAGTTGTTATTAAAGTAAGCCCAGCAGATTATGAGGGTCTCACAAATGAAGAATTCTTGGTTTATCGAATAGGTAATCAGTAACCAGACCTGGATGCTGTACAACCAGATTTTATAAGAAACACTTGTTTCTTGAAGGCAGAAAAACTATTTCGTTATATCTTGCAATATTACTTAGCAAAACCCCAAATCTGGTGTATGTCACAGTAAACTTGAATTGTGTTAAGGTTCACTTCACCCCCAAATATGCAAAGCCAAATTATTTCCTAACCTACAAACCAGTTCTTATCAAGAATTATACTGGGATGTTCAGTTGACATGTGAAAAAAGTCATCCCTTCCCATTGTATTTTCAAAGTGTTTGTGTAGTTATATCAAATTGTAAGGGGATTGCTAAGAAACATATGGCAATAAAGTATATTTAACTACTAAGGCAGTTTGTTACACTGCTAACTAGGCTTTTCCATCTTGTTTTTCATCCAGTGCAAGTGTTAATTGGGATAGAATTTAAAATTAACTTCTGGAAGAGATTGCTGTATTATTGGCTTTATTTGTGTGTGCTTTTCCTTAATGTTGGACTTGTAATTCTTTTGGTAGTTGTAGAATTTTTTTAGCATTTAAATGATGTGGTCTTCCAGAATAATTTGAGTTTGGATAACCTGAATGAGGTAAACGTTTATATTTTAAAATTTCTGAATGCTCTACCATAGCTTATACCTTATACATAGCACCTTCTTCTGAATAAACAGTTGTTAAATGCATTGAAACTTTCTAATCCCCCCCCATTTTTCCCTGTTCATGTTTTTTTTTAAATATATATTTTATTGATTTTTTACAGAGAGGAAGGGAGAGGGATAGAGAGTTAGAAACATCGATAAGAGAGAAACACCATGAGTGCCTCCTGCACACCTTCTACTGGGGATGTGCCTGCAACCAAGGTACATGCCCTTGACCAGAATCGAACCTGGGACCCTTGGGTCCGCAGGCCAACGCTCTATCCACTGAGCCAAACCGGTTAGGACTCCCTGTTCATGTTTTTTCTGTCACTTTAGATTATTGAGTAAGGTTGATTTACTGTGTAAAGAGGTACATGAATGATGATTGGGATCTAAATGGTATTTCCCAGATGAGAATGTTAGACACAGTATGGTTTCCTAGTCTTCATCTGGCAGGATTAGTCATTGTTTGACCCATGTTTTGTGACAGCCTGAAGCTGATTAGCCAATATATATGACTTGGTCTTAATGAAAAACTAAAATGATCTCATATTTTTTTCTTTCTTTGCACCTTTCTTCATCTTCAATAAATAATCACCCTTGTTTTTTAGTATACGTGCTGCTGAAGTGAGCACTCACCCTTGTTTATTTTTTGTAAACCAATATCTTGTCTTACACAGTCTTTACATTAACTATGTAAGTTAGTGTATTAGTTTAAGAACCACTTTCTAGTTGCAGAGATGATGCTAAAAGCAAATTTTGTTCTTTTAAATAAATGGACCTTTATATAGAAGCATAGACTCACAATCCTATCTAATAAAAGAGTAATATGCAAACTAACCATCACTTCATGATAAAGATGGAGGCACCCACAGCAGTAAGGAGGGAATATACAAATTGACGTGACAAAGATGGCGGTGCTGGCCAGAGCCATGGAGCCAGCTGGAGAGCCAAGCCTGGCTGGGGAGTGGGAGAGCGTGCGGGAAGCGACCCAGGAAGCCAAGCCTTCCTGCCCACTCTCCCACTCCCCACACTCTGGCCAGGCCTGGCTTCCTGGGTCGCTGGGGCTGGAGCCAGCAGATACACCCTGCATCCCTAAGTCTCCTCTCTTTTCCAGAAAATAAAATGTCCGCTGTGTACCCACCTTTTGGCACAGCCCCTGCCCGCCGCAGGCGCCCCCTCCCCCATCAGGCAGCGCCACACGGCTCCTGAGCACCCGTCTTCCCATACCTTACATGGTTCCCATACCTTACATGGACAAATGCGTGCAGGCAAAGTCAGGAATTCAGGCTCCTGACGTCAGCTTCCAGCTCTTAGGGCACCGCACGGGAGACCAAGGGGAGAGGGTGGGGATGGTGGGAAGGAAGGCCAAGGCCCTTGCATGAATTTCGTGCCATTGGGCCTCTAGTAGTGAAATAAAAACCCAAACATTTCTCCCTCCTTGGAAATTAACCCCTAGAGTGCCGGGAGCACAATCGCGCTCCTACTGTCTTTCGCCAAAAGTGCCGGGAGCGCTGTCGTGCTCCTCCTGCAGTGTCACTATTAGATGCCAGTAGTTCACTCTTTATTGACAGATGGCACCTAAGTCCAGAAAACAAATGTAGTAAAGGTTTCCTTAAGTTTTTGAATATGTAACTTCATTTACTTGAGATTCATAATTTTTTTCCTAAACTGCTGTAAAATCAGCAAAAATGCCTTGGCAATTTTAGCATAGTTCCTAGGATACTGGTTGGCACTCAAAGGGTTAAAAAAATAATAGGTTACTGTCTTTTTGCCCACTATGGCCTAAAATTGCGGAGCAGACCCTTTTGCCCAGGCTTTGTCAGTTAAACTGTAAAAATACAATAAATTAGTATGAAAAATGAATAGATTGGTAATAAACAATGCCAGAAATGTGTTGTATTAGTATTTTAACTGTTATTTAGAAGCTGCACTGTTCAAATGATATAGATTTCTCTTTGCACAATGATAAACACCTTTGTTAACTTACTCTGGAAAAAAATGTGATCACAAATCATTTGATTACTATACAATCATCTTTCATGGGTATTAAGTCCTTGGCTAGTGACATTGCAAAGACCACCCATGCTATGCTACAGTGCATATCTGAGATAAAAATTTTGTGAACTTAGTAACTGGGATGTTCAAAGAAAGAGAAAAAACCATGCTATTTTAATGTAAATTATACTTAAAGCGTTTAAGAATGAGAAGCACATTAGTGTACACATTTGGGAAATGAGAAGGATGTAATGTACACAGAAAACAATCCTGCACTCTAGGATACAGAGCTGGTAAAAGCACTGTTACAGGTTTTTATTGTAAGTTTTTAAAAAACTTAAGTATTGATTTTTATCCATTATTTTAAAAAGATATCTGAGCCTGGTTTGGCTCAGTGGATAAAGCATCAGCCTGTGGACCAAAGGATCCAGGGTTTGATTCCGGTCAAGGGCACATACCTTGGTTGCAGGCTTCTCCTGGCCTGAGCCTTGGTTTGCTCACGCAGGAGGCAACCAAGCCTCTCAGTCTTACCTTCTGTCTTTCGCTCTCCTTAAAAATCAATGGAAAAATGTCCTCAGGCAAGGATTAACAAAAAAAGACAGCTGATTTCATAATAGGTTATTGCTAAAATACTGAAGGAAATTCTAGTGTTAGGGAAGAAACAATAGCTTAATTTTTAAGAATTTTTAAACTGAAAAATCATTATTAAACCAAGTCATTGGTTATAAGCAGTATTTTCTCAAGCATAATTGAAATATGACCTTTGTTATGTAAAAGAATTTGAATTTGTTAAAAGACAAGTTAACTTGGATAATGGAAACTGAGAAAACTTTGTAAATATTTAAGACTTGTGCAATAAGGAATAAATATAAAATGTATTTTACATTATAAAGGCTTTTAATTATTAAAAATTTACTATCTTCCTGGCCAAATTCTTTTTTTTAAAATGTTTTTATTGATTTTTAGAGAGAGCGATGGCGAGGTAGAAACATCCATGAGAGAAAAACATCATCCATTGGCTGCCTCCAGCATGCCTCCTACTGGGGATCGAACCTGCAACCTAGGCATGTACCCTGATTGGAAATCCAACTGGTGACCTCTTGATTGGGTCAACACTCAACCACTAAACCACTCTGGCTGGGCCAAATTCTTCTTTCTTTTTTCAAAAAATATATTTTTATTGATTTCAAAGAAGAAGGGAGAGGGAGACAAAGATAGAAACATCAATGATGAGAGAGAATCATTGATTGGCTGCCTCCTGCATGCCCCCTACTGGGGACCAAGCCCGCTACCTGGGCATGTGCCCTTGACTGGAATCGAACCCAGGACTCTTCAGTCCCCAGGCCAATGCTCTTATCAACTGAGCCAAACCAGCTAGGACCCAAATTCTTCATTTTTTTTTCTTTTCTTGTTATTTTTAATCCTCACCCGAGGATATTTTTTCCCATTGATTTTTTTAATTTAAATTCTTTATTGTTTGAAGTATTTTACTAGTCTCCTTTTTCCCCCATTGACCTCTCCCCAGCCGCTCTCACCCCCCTACTGTCTGTGTCCATTGGTTATGCTCATGCATACAAGTCCTTTGGTTGATCTCTTACCCCATCACCCCACCTTCCCTCATAGGTTGGACACTCTGTTGGATGCTTCTATGTCTCTGGTTCTATTTTTGTTCATCAGTTTATGTTATTCATTATATTCCACAAGATATCATGTGATACTTATCTTTTTCTGACTGGTTTATTTCACTTAGCATAATGCTCTTCAGTTCCATCCATGCTGTTGCAAATGGTAAGAGTTCCTGCTTTTTAATTTTTTTAATATATTTTATTGATTTTTTACAGAGAGGAAGGGAGAGGGATAGAGAGTTAGAAACATCGATGAGAGAGAAACATTGATCAGCTGCCTCCTGCACACTCCCTATTGGGGATGTGCCCGCAACCAAGGTACATGCCCTTGACTGGAATCGAACCTGGGACCCTTGGGTCCACAGGCCGACGCTCTATCCACTGAGCCAAACAGGTCAGGGCAAGAGTTCCTGCTTTTTTACAGCAACGTAGAATAACACAGTTTCACTCATTTACTGATGGGCACTTAGGCTATTTCTAAATCTCAGCTATTGTAAATTATGCTGCTATGAACATAGGGGTGCATATATCCTTTCTGATTGGTGTTTCTGTTTTCTTGGGATATATTTCTAGAAGTAGAATTATTGGGTCAAATGGAAGTTGCATTTTTAATTTTTTGAGGAAACTCCATACTGTTTTCCACAGTATTTCTGATAGTTAAAGTATTCACTGGAAAATTCAGGAAATAAAAACTAATCAAGAAAGATAAATATTTTTCTTTATATTTAGGAAAAGTTGCTGTTCATCACACATTGACAATTTCTTATTCTCATTTGGTAAGAATTAGAATAGTAAACATTATGAAATTTCTAAGTGGCAACATCAGTATTTACCTATACAGGGCTGAAATTCAGAGGTGAGGTCTGATCCAGAAATGAATGGAGGCCATCACTTATTACTTAACACATTTAGATGCTGCTTATAGCTACAGGTCTGGTAAGAATCCCTTACAAAGAAAATATAGAGTGGGAAAAGGAGATGGGGTTAGGACCAAGTTGAAGGGACTCTTACTATTTAATTGCTTGGTAGAAGAGGCTGAGAGAAAATGTGGTATTTCAGGAAATGTTTCAAGAAAGAGGGAGTGGTAACAATATATCTATCGTATGTCGTTTCAAGCGAGACAGGGACTGAAAAATGTACATTAGATTTGGCAGCAGAGAGGTCTATGGATGTCTTAAAAAACTAGTTCAGTGTTGTGTGGCAAAGCTAGGTTGCTGTGTATTGAGGAATGTGCTGTAGTATTTTAGCAAGTTTGGCTGGGCTTCTGGTGACAGGTAAGAGAAGTGGTGTGCAATAAAATGTTAACCACAGTTAAAGGAGAGAGAATGATCAAGTTGAGGTGGAAAGTTGAGTATACAAGAGAGATATTATCTACAGTGTAAAAATTCTTTACTCCCTGCAAAGAAATAATGACCATGGAGACCAAAGTTCCCTTTGTATTTTCTATATCCCCAGAAAAATGTTTAACTCCTCTTGCCTTCTCTCTGTAAGTTTCTCTTTTCATTCTGTTACCATAGCTTCACCCACTGGCTTGTTAGCCTGGCCCCTCTCCTAAGTTCCAGTCATGAATTTTTTAACTGCCTGGTAGAATTCTTTAATCATCTCATGACTCCTCAAATTCTGCATGTCCAATTTCAGGCTGACATAATTATTTACTAGTTCTCTATTTCTTTCATTAAGAGATCCTTTTAGTTACTGAGGGTCTTCCTATCTGGGTCTTCCATTATCTCCTCTCTTTTCCTCGCTTCCCCATTCTATTCTCACCTCACTCACCCTCAATCCCTGCTTGGTACATTGAGAATCACAGTACTCCTTTTTTTGAAGGGTTAATTCACCAAATAAATTCAAATTAATTTATCCCACCTCATTTAATATGGTGTTATGCATAAAGTCATTTGTTATTTTTTTGGCATTTTATTCATTATGTGAAAAACAGTAAAAAAACAAGCCCATTATTTCTGTGAAAATGGGAGATTGAAGATTTTATTTATGTACCTTTGTATCAGCATAATTTATAGTTCATAATTGTGTGAAATTTTCCCGATTGTAAGTTTTAATGTGCAGACCAAATGTCCTACCCAACAATTTACTTATTTCTCTGAAACTGATGTATTTAAAGAAACAAAATACAGGTACCCCTACTTTTTGAAAGTTTGTTTTATGCCACTTTGTTAAGACCTGCAGCCAGGCTGGTGTGGCTCAGCAGTTGAACGTCCACCCATGCACCAAGAGGTGGCTGGTTCGATTCCCAGTCAGGGCATGTGCACTGGTTGCAGGCTCAATCTCCAGTAGGGGACATGCAGGAGGTAGTCGGTAGATGTTTCTCTCTCTATCCCTCTCCCTCTTTCTCTAAAATAAATAAATAAAAAAGACTTGCATTAGTATCTATTTTCACTAACCGAAAAACAGCAACAATAACAAAACAAAACAATTTGCTTTTATGGAAAAAAGGCAAAAAGCAAAAATAGCATTCCGTATTTGTTTTGCAGCGAGCCATTGTGGAGGCAGGGCACAGTGAGAGTGGCATCACCAACCTGCTTCTCTGGGAACTGTACTCAGCAGCTTGGTATCAAGCTATCATAAGCTTTGAACTAATTGTCTGTGAGCATCTATTTTTTATCTCAGTTTATTTTGTGCATTTGTTAGCAAGATGCATTTTAAAGTAATTACTTCTTTGCTTTATGCCATTTCAGCTTATGAAAGGTTTCATGGTCACGGTCTACTTCTAGATAGTGGGAGAAACCTGTATGTGTATTCTACTTTGGTTTCCTATTACTTCAGGAAATTAATACAGTTGTAAACCCAATTTTATTACATTTAAATATATTGATTGAACTATAAATAATAGCATATTTGTGTTTTAATTTTTGAGTTGTATATCTGAGATTACTACCACACTTTTTGAAATATAACTATCAGAACATGATGAGGATTCCACATTTTATGTGGACCCCATCTGTTAAAATACTATTTCATATATTATAGAAAATCTTACTCTGTTTTTTAATATAGTTGATCACAATATAGTGGAAATTAGCATAATTACTACTAAACCTTCAACTTTGAAGTGGAATTCTGATAGACACCCACAAAAAATTTTAAGCTGCCTGCATCCCTTTGCATTGTAAGATACCCACATCAATATATGGCCTTGGAGAAAGTAGCCTACTACATACACACATCTTTAACTTTCTTTTAACAGAGATGGAAAAGGAGATGTCTTTTTGTGTATACTATGCACAGTTACTTTTTCTGGTGATACTTGGAGGTTATGTAATATTTTAAAGTCATAAATTAACTGAACAGTATCAGAATGAAAACCGAGCAACTGCTGTCTACTTTAGTTATTTGAATTTACACAAACATTTTTTGTTCTGGCTTTTATTTGAATAATTGAACAGTTAAGTCATCAGTCCTTATAAAGGATCTTTTTTAAAAAAAATCTGGGATCATCGTTGATACTTGACCATCTAGAAGACATCTAACAGTAGAAGTAGCCAAAAGTGGATTGCTCTTATAAAGAGCAACTTTCTTTTCTATTTATACATATTCTAACAAGTTTAATGGTTATTGGTTTCCATGTGTACATGAGTCTAAGCAAGGGAAAGAAGTAACAATAGACAGACACATTGACTGAAATGAGGAGTGACAGTCTGCAGTCTGATACAAGAGATGAGAAAAATTATCAGAAGTAGTCATTTCAAAAAGTTTTCATGACCCCAAAATTCCGTTCCTAGGTAAATGAAAACCAATGTCCACAAAGAAAAATTGTAGACAAATGTTCACAGCAGCATTATTCCTAATAGCCAAAATGTGGAATTAGCCCAAATGATCATCAATTAATGGATGGAAAAACAGAAGTTTTTTAAAAAGTTTAGTAGATTGGGATAATTAAAAAAATTTTTATGTGAGTGGTTAGTTCTATATAGAATAGTACATAATAATTGATACAGTAGTTTTGAAACTGTTGAAAGGTAAATTATAATTTTTTCTTAGGATTTATCTTAGATTTTTGAATCATCAGAAGTGGTTAACATTAAAATTCATTTAAGTTCTTAGTGATCTTTAAATGATTTATTTTCTATGTATTTCACATAGTCAAAGTTATAGCTGTCTGTTAATGCAAATATGGGGATTAGTTGAAAATTTGATTATTTTTCTGTTAACATTAAAAAGCTTAGATAAAGTAATTTTCAAAAGATACACTTAAAGACATTGTTGGATCTAACTTATTATAATGTTTCTTTTTTGCATAGAAATCTAAATATTAGCAGTAGTTAAAATATATAAATTGGAATCTAAGAGCTACTCTAGGTTGATAGTACTTTGAAAAAGGATATAGCAATAATGCATTGAACAGAATTAAATGAGTCTACTTGGCTAACACATTGGTCAAGGAGAATAGGGAAGTTTGATTATGACAGGTTTTGCTCTGAGGTAACACAGAACTTGCAACAGCTCGTTTCTGTGAAAATGTATTTGTGTTGAGGATATCAACCACTGAAAATGGTTTTTTAAAAAGTGCTATAGAAAATCTAGATCAGTTTTCAGGATTAAATAATAATTAATTTAGTTGGCTCTTCTGTATTTAAAGAATGATGCTTAAAATATAGCATCATTTGTTCCCTGCTGTTAAGAATATGGGTAGAGGAAGAACTATGGGGATAGTGTTAGGGACATGACTCTAGATCCAGAACATTTTCTGTCTCTTAACTCCTCCTTTTACCCTTTTATGACCTGTTTAAAGCACTGTTCCTGGTTTGGAAATTTGTCATGACTTGGGTGTATTGAGACTGAACAAAAGTTGAGAACAAAGGACAGAGGGAAAGTGAGAAAATAGAGGACAAAAAACTAAAAATGATAGAATCAGACATGAAATACAAAAATTTAAGAAGGGAACACCGTTTATGGAAATGCATGTATAACTAGCTCATGTATGAATGTGAGACAGATTACAAAGGAAAAAGTGAAGAGCACTGAGTAACTGAATGCAGATAAGGAGTAACAGGAATTGTGAGTGAATGTTGGGATCCTGGGTAATCCTGCTGTCATGGATTATAAAGAGAAAATTGTTCATTGTTGATGAAGAGGAGTTTTAAATTTTTTTATTATTATTGATTTTAGAGATAGGAAGGGAGAGAGAAACATCCACTGGGGATAGAGCCTGCAATCTGGGTATGTGCCCTGACCCGGAATTGAACCCACCACCTTTTAGTGTACAGGACAACACTTCAACTGAGCCATGCCGGCCAGGAAAAAATTGTTAACGTTGAAATTTCAGATATGGTAAAGATGTCAATTAGGCAATGTGAATTTGTGGCTGGAGAGACAAGGTCTGAATTGACTGACCTAGCTAGCCTATACTGAGCAAACAGTATTCACTGTGTTGTTCCAGACACTGCCAGAGTGTAACTAAAATTGGAAATGATTAAAATGGGTTTACTGTCATAAGATTTAAATTTTTCAAAACTTAATAATTAAAGTTTCTTTCACTTTATTGCTTTACATTTTCCTCAGGTAAGATATTCAGAAAACCTTGGTCCTTGGGAATCTGTACTATGTCCTTCTAAACATGGTTAAGTGTATTTAGTGATGTTTGTTTTTATTAGGTGATTTTAAATAATTCCTAAGCATAATTCACATTTTTCCTTTTATAACCAGGAACCTTTTGAGGATGGCTTTGCAAACGGGGAAGAAAGTACTCCAACCAGAGACGCTGTGGTTACATATGCTGCGGAAAGTAAAGGAGTTGTGAAGTTTGGCTGGATCAAGGGTGTATTAGTATGTACATATAGACTTAATTTTAGAGTTACAGCATTTCTATTATTTATAAAATCTTCCTATTATTCTCATCAATCGTCGAGAACTTTTTTCTTTTTTTTAAACTTTTTTGAATACTATAGAAGACCAAATAAATAACTTGTACTTCCTTTCCTTGTGCATATTAAATTCAGTAAAGTAAACATATTTTTAATTTAATCATATTATATTTGACTAGAGTCCCGGTGCACAAAAATTTGTGCACTCGGGAGAGGAGGGGGGTCCCCCAGCCCGGCCTGTGCCCTCTCGAAGTCTGGGACCCCTCGGGAGATAACGACCTGCTGGCTCAGGCCTGCTCCCGGGTGGCAGAGGGCAGGCCCAATCCCTAGGTGCAGCCCCTGGTGGGGCTCAGAGCAGGGCCGATTGGGGAGTTGGGGCGCCGCCCCGTCATGCACAGAGCAGGGTGGATCGGGAGGTTGCGATGCCACCCTCAGTCACGCTCAGGGTAGGGCCGATTGGGGGGTTGGGGCACCGCCCCCTGTCACACTCAAGGCAGGGTCGATGGGGAGGTTGCGGCGCCACGCCCTGTCACGCACAGAGCAGGGCCCATCAGGGGGGTTGGGGCTCCGTACCCTGTCACACACAGAGCAGGGTCAATCAGGGGGTTGGGGAGCTCCCCCCTATCACGCACAGAGCAGGGCCCATCAGGGGGTTGAGGAGCTCCCCCCGTCATGTACAGAGCAGGGCCGATCAGGGGGTTGAGGAGCTCCCCCCTGTCACTCACAGAGTAGGGCCGATAGGGGAGTTGGGGCACCGCCCCCTGTCACACACAGAGCAGGGCGGATCAGGGGGTTGGGGCGCTGCACCCTGTCACACTCAGGGCAGGGTCAATGGGGAGGTTATGGCTCTACCCTGTCACACACAGAGCAGGGCCCGTGGGGGAGAGGGGGTTGGGGTGCCGCACCCTGTCATACACAGAGCAGGGCCAATCAGGGGGTTGGGGCGCCGCACCCTGTCAAACACAGAGCCGCAGGGCGATCAGGGAATTGGGGAGCTCCCCCCTACCAGGCACAGAGCAGGGCTGATCAAGGAGTTGGGGCACCTTCCCCTGTCACGAACAGAGCAGGGCGGATAGGGAGGTTGTGGCCCTGCCCCCTGTTACTCACAGAGCCGAAGGGCAATCAGGGGGTTTGGGCGCTACCCCCTGTCACGCTGATCCCAGTGCCGGGAGGCATATTACCCTTTTACTATATAGAATAGAGGCCTGGTGCACGGGTGGGGGCCGGCTGGTTTGCCCTGAAGGGTGTCCTGGATAAGGGGGGCGGTCCCCACTGGGGTGCCTGGCCAGTCTGGGTGAGGGGCTGAAGGCCGTTTTCCCGCTGGCGGGTGACTAAAGCTCCCAACAGCTCCTTTTTTTCTTTTCTTTTTTTTTTTTTATTCTGGGCCAGCTTTAGCTCTGAGGCCTCTGCTGCTGAAAGCCTGTTTCTGGCCTTTGTTTTTCCTTCTGTATTTGATACAGTGTTGCGGTCCGGCTGACTGAAAGCTGGTTTCTGGGATTTTGTTTAGCTTCTTATTTGCAACATAGTACATAGTTGCTTAGAGTTGCAGCTGAGAGGCCGGCAACTCAGGCGGGGAACGTTAGAGTCAGCCGTCACTGGAGCAAGCAAGCCTCCCTGTTCGCTTCGGTGCATGGCTGCTGGCCGCCATCTTGGCTGACAGTTAATTTGCATAAGGATATGCTGATTAGCCAATGGGAAGGGTAGCGGTTGTACGCTAATTACCATGTTTCTCTTTTATTAGTGTAGATTAGCTCTAAACTGTATTTTATTGCCTCTTGCAAATTTCACATATTGTCACCTTTCAGTACAGGTGACAGGAGCATCGGAATCAAGCAAGCTGAGCAGGCAATAGAGTTGAAATATGCCTGTTTCCTTTTCTGCTACCCCCATTACCTTTTGATGAGAAATGTATAGAAGTTACAGGGAATATAATAAAAGGAAAATCCTTTTCTTAAGTGTTGGGGTCACGTCAGTAGACAGTTATAGGCGACTAAGGTTTAGATTTACTTCTGTTTTTCTGTGTTTGAATAGCCACTAAGGATCTGATTAGAGTAGATAAGCTAAAATAAGCTCATTGGAACTTTGAAGGCACTTAATTGGAGTTGTATTAACAACTTTAGGGGAGGGGTAGAGGGAAATCCCAGTTCTGGTAGTAATTTTATTGCCTAGCTAATAGAGTAAATGTGAAGGTCTAAAAAGTTTAATTTGCCTATTCTTAGATTTTAGTATTTTAGAAGACTATGCTCTATGAATGAGCATAATAAACAAAGTAAAAGTAAATTGGGGAAACTGTCTTTTAAATAGTTAGGATTTTTGAAAGATATGTGAACAATTGGCATTTTGTGTTGATAAATATATAAAACTTAAATCTGTAGAAATCATGAAATGAGGATGTTATAAAACAAACAAAAATTAAACTTACATGGATTGATAAAGGGGAACATGAACTACTTTTTTTTAAGGATAAGTCTACCTACTTTGGTTGCTTCTACTGCTTCAGATAATTGTGATGGGTATGTGTATATATAGGTTAATACACATAGTCACATATTATACTTACATTAGCTCACATTTAAGTTCTCATTAAGCTCTTTTAAAAAACTGTTAAGGAAAAGGGTGCAGTAAGAGTTATATTTAAAAGGACTTTCTACATTTTAGATGTAGGTATTCTACTTTTGGCTAGTTTAGCATTTATTGCTGTATCATACTTGATTACTTTTTTTCATCTATGAATTGGCCTCTTTTCCTTTCCCAGGTACGTTGCATGTTAAACATTTGGGGTGTGATGCTCTTCATTAGATTGTCATGGATTGTAGGTCAAGCTGGAATAGGTAAGTGAAGTTACATACTTCTTGTTTCATTTGAGAATGAATAAACAAAAGTAGCTGTGTGCATGTCTAAGCTCTGAACTTCATAAAATACAAGCAACTGGAATCATTTTAAGCTTTGTTCTCCTTTGTATAAGATTATTGTTTTAATGTTACTTTTTTTCCTCATAATTCTCATTTGATTTTTCTAAAATGGGATAAAAACAAGGTTATTATTATGAAATTCCACATAACTGGACTAATCATTTCTAAATATGGCAGGTTAAATAAGGTGTAAGTTTTCTCAGTCCCTTTTCTTCTTCTCTAAAGGTCTGTCGGTCCTTGTAATAATGATGGCTACTGTTGTGACAACTATCACAGGATTGTCTACTTCAGCAATAGCTACTAATGGATTTGTACGAGGAGGTAAATTCAGTCTTTTCACATCATTGTCATCAGATTACTGTTACTAAAAAAATGAGATTTAAATCTTATTATTTTTTTACCTTTAAAAAGCAGCATATTGGTCTATATAGACAAGAAAGTTGCTACTAAGCACTTTCAAACTAGTATTTGAATATAAAATTTTATATTGACCCAACATGTATGCTTTAAGTTTTTAGGGTGTTGAATGTATTTGGTAGCAAGAATGGAGCTTCTAGCTAGGTTTCTTCTCCACAGGGCTGCCCCTTGTTTCTTCCTCTTAGGCTTTAGCCCTTGGATCAATAGAGCTAAAGGATCATCTTGCATTTGGTCTGTATTGTACAAGTATAACCTCATTCCTTCTCATTGAAGGAAACAGGCACAGTTCTTTCCCCATTATCTAACAACTTTTGTGAGTTATACGTGGGACCCTGAATTCACATCCTCAACTCTAACTATCTTCTGAGGTTCCTGAGGCCTCTTTCATTGGAGTTCACAAGATCTGTCTAGTAAGATTTTACCCTCCCCAGGAAGAGCACCCAGGAGACCAGGAGAGTGGCCATGGAGCCCCTATGAACAAGAAGAAAAGAACTCCATTTTTCAAACAAAGCTCATCATCCAGCTAGAGAAAGGGAAAAGAAATATGTACCAGTTTCTGTAAAGTTATCATAGCAGATCACCTGAGAAAAAGATCAACCTGTCCCATCTGCCTCCACTATTTTTCAGATCTGTATTGGACATTATATACACACTAGAGGCCTGGTGCACGAAAATTCGTGCACTTGGGGGGTCCCTCAGCCCAGCTTGCACCCTCTCGCAGTCCAGGAGTCCTTAGGGGCCTAAGTGCAGTCTGGCCTCCCTCTGCAGGAGGCAACCGGCAGGCTGATCAGGGGATAGCGCCGGCCGAGTGGCCAGCCCCGCCACCCAATTGCCCCTCTGCTGCTACCGTTGGTTGCCACCCCCTGATCGCCGCCCCCTCCCTCTGCCCGCTAGCACCCACCTTGGCTGGCCTGGCACCACCCCCTTGCTAGCCCTGCCCCCCGCTGACCTGTCATTTCGCCGTTTGGTCACTGCATATTAGGCTTTTATTATATAGGATAATTTATTTATCTGTATTCAGTTTTGGGTTTTTTTTTTTGTGTGTGTGTGTTTTGAGAGAGAGACCCAGACTGAGTGTTTCATTTCCCCCCATTATCTTCATATTTCTTACTTACCAGAGGATTCAAATCACTGTTGTCCTCAGGGAAGGTGGTAGCTCACATCAATATGATTATGACTATGCTGAACATGAATCACTATTTGCTGAAGTTCCATGTGTACATGAGTCTGGATTGAGTGATATTTGAGTGTAAGATGTGTATATATCCAAAGAGTTATCAGGTAATACCGGAAGTTGCTTTTTGGCTTATGTACTGGATGCCCCGTGTTTCATTTCTTTCTGTTACTATTGGGGAATAGGAGTGGAAGGAGAAAGGGAATGGGATATTAGCTACTTGAGGGAATCAGAAAATCATCAAATAATTTCGCTGTTAGCTCTTCAAATCTAGGTTGTGAGCCTCAAGGGGAATGGGACATGAAGCCACTGGCAGCATGAACCCTGGACAGTTTTCCACATGAATCCAAATTTATGGGAAGTATCAATTTTCCTGCATTATGACTAAAAACCCATTTCATCTTTCAATACTACCAAAAGTTTTCATATATATTCACAAGTATATCTCAGAGACTGTCTAGTCCTCTGTCCTGAAATACTAAGGAAGTATAAGAACATGGAGTGTGTCCCAACAACTTATCATATGTTGCAGTTTTGCCTGCATTCCCTCCAAATGATAGAATCAGCTCACTAAGGAAGAAACTACAGGGAAAAACCCATTGGATCATACAATTCAGAATTCTTCTGTTGTTTTCAGATATTCATACAAATGAGAAAGTAAACACATTTGTTGAAATAATGAAACCAATAGAGGAAAAAAGGGAAAGGCATTAATTTAAAGAAATAACCAAGTACTTGGAAGCTATGCTAGAAGGTATTCATTTTTCACTTGCCAGTTGTTGACTGGACACTTGGCTGGTCCCTTACAGAATATAAATGAGCTGTGTCATCTATATTAAATGTTCCCTGGAGATTCCTTCAATGAATATAAGCCCCTTCTGTCTTCTCTGCTTTATGCACTTGGAGAATTCTTAACAGGATTTACTGGTTTCCTGAGAAAACCATATTTTCCACGTGGAAGTAAGTAAATATAGGCATAAAACTAATGAAATTACATTTGCATCCTGAACTCATGATTATAAATTGAAAGTATTAAGTCAGTATGACTCATATCCAGAAAGGACATATTTCTTAGCTTTGTTCATGCTTTAGACACACACACACACACACACACACACACACACACACACTATAGGACAATAACAGCAAATAACACGCTGGCAATCTCCCTGGAACAAGAAATTTTAATTCAACAAAATTTTCCAAGGAGCAAAAGAGATAGGGAGTTATGGTTGAGAACAAACTTTTAAAGAGTGTGACTTTGTTGTTCTTAACAGTAAACCATTTTATGTTTTAATATGGTAGGACCAAAATGCTGGATTGGCTCTCTTCTAGTTCAACAACTGAGGGCTTAATTTGGAATGTTTCCTTATTGAAAGGTCTGCACAGAGAGTAATAGAACTAGAACTGTGCAGAGGATCAAGGTGCCAAAGGTTTAGATAGGAGAAATGGAGGGATTCTATGGGAATAACGATGTGTAGAGACCCCTAACAGGATTTATTTTGGTTTACTGAGACCCATCTTAATTTTCTATGAACTTAAAGTTGTTAATAAGGGAATTAATAGGGAAATATTTAAAATTTTGCTTAAAGATTGCAGTTGTTCTGTTTAGTAATTTCAATTTGAAGAGCTCCTTTTTAAACTTGTGTAGTTTTCTTATTAATAGAACTATTGAGGTAGTACTTGATAGTTGAATTTTATTTATCTTGATTCTTATGACATTTACCTATATTTTATATTGAATAATATTTTATTCTTGTTTTGTAAGGTATGTGTTTCCATTCCTGTGAAAGTATGTGAAATGTGTACTTTTCCTAATGTTGTGCTTTTTGCCACAGGAGAGATTTAATATTACTAAATTGGTTTTATCGACATCTTTTAGAGATTAAACAGATACCAATCTAGAAAAATGTAGGTTGATTTCCCAGACAGAAAGTGCTAGGAACCTTTTTGTTCCTTGTATCAGCAGTGGAAATCATTTTTTAAAATATGAACTGCTTGTAAACATGTAATAATGTTCAATTATGAAGCCTGGCATAAAAATAATATGGAAACATTCAGTTTATGAAAAAAAAAAGAGTCAAAACTTAGAAACAAAAGAGGCTTAAAGATTTCAGGCTTGATTATATTCTAGTGATGATTTTTGGGGGGTACTGCTTAAAGTTACTGGCAGCAGATTAATTAATCATCTCCTCAGTTCTCTGTCTCCACAGAGGAAGAATAGTGTCACACCTTACCTTCATCTCGGGCACAGTCCTGCCTTAACAGACAGTTATGTTCTACAGATTATTGCAGCTGGCTGGGAGCCCAGAGCTCTTTCCTGTTCTGCAAATCTTGTCAGTCTGGAGAGTTTGGATTTGACAGAATTTACTTGGGCTGTGGGCAACAGGTTCTGTGACGTAGGTAGTCCTGGCCAGCAGCCACTTTCACTCAGGCCAGTATTTCCTAGATTCACAGACCAGAGTTCTCCCGTCCTCTGTCTGTGATATGGACTCACTTATGAATTAGGGGACATCCACATCTTTTTATAAGATGAAAGTGTAAATTCCGGTATTTTCATTCCCTTAAATGTGTCATTCGAAGAATAGTCTTACCTTTTTGTTATTGTTGTTAATCCTCAACTGAGGGTATTTTTCCATTGATTTTTTTAGAGAGAGTAGAAGAGAGGGGGAGAGAGAGAGATACATCATTGTGAGAGAGACACATTGATTGGTTGCCTCCCACATGCACCCTGACTAAGGCTGGGATCGAGCTTGCAACGAGGTACATGCCCCTGATCGGAATTAAACCTGTGACCCTTCAGTCCTCAGGTTTTATCCACTGAGCCAAACTGGCTAGGGCGAGCAGTCTTAGTTTTGATTATATCTAATTTATCACTTTTTATTTCTTTGTTGGATTATACTTTTGGTGTGTTATATAAGAAATCCTGCCTTGTCAAAGGTCCCAAAGATTTTCTTCTAGAAGTTTTATAACTCTAGGTTTTCAGTTATATCTCTCATTATTTTTAGTTAATGTTTGTATATGTACAAAATAGGAATCAAAGACCATCAAGAGTCATGTGGGTATCCAGTTACTCTAGCACAATTTGTTAAAAGATTATCCCTTTTTTATTTCATTGCTTTAGCATTTTCGTAAAAAGTTAATCGACGCTAGTTATCCAAAGCCATCTAATAGATTGAATGCAATTCCTATCAAAATTTCAATGACATTTTTCACAGAAATAGAAAAAAGTAACCTAAAATTAATATGGAACCACAAAAGACTCCGAATAGTCAAAGCAATCTTGAAAAAGAACAAAGCTAGGTGTTAGGAAAATTGGATATTCACACGTGAAAGGATTAAAATGGACTCTTTTCTTATACCACTCATAAAAGTCAACTCAACAACTATTAAGGGCTTAAATGTAAGCCATGAACCTGTAAAATTCCCAGAAAGCACAAGGAAAAAGCTCCTCGCCATTGGTGTTGACAGTGAATTTTTTTTTTTTACATCAAAAGCACAAGAACAAAAAAGCATCGATGTATTTCTCTCACATCGGATATTTCTCTCTGTCTTTCCCTCTCTCCCACTCTCTCTAAAGATCAATGGAAAAATATCCCCGGCTGAGGATTAAAGAATCAATAAAAAATTTACAATTTTTAATTATAAACCTGTGTTTTTTATCAAAATTACTTCTTGTGTGAATTTTGGGACACCCTATAGAATCCAAAAAAGTTGAACTCACAGAAAGAGAGTAGGAAAGTGTGCTACGGGGTGAGAGAAATGATAAGATGTTGGTCAAAGTGTGCAGATTTCCATTAATAAGAAGAATAAATTCTGGGAATCTAATAGGAAGCATAGAGACTATAGTAAACAATATTGTATACTTGAAAGTTGTTAAGAGTAAATCTTGAATATACTTTTAACAATAATAAAAAATGGTAATTATGTGAAGTGAAGAATATGTTAACTAACCTTATTTTGGCAAACATTTTGTAATGTATATGCATATCAAATAATCACATTGTACATCTTAAACAATGTTATATGTCAATTATATATTAATAAAGCTGGGGGAGGTTAATTGACCCTACATGCGTGATTTTATTTCTGGAATCTATGCTGGTCCATTATCTATAGATCTATCCTCAATCCAGTATCATGCTATCTTGGTACTGTAGCTTTATAGTAATTCTTGAGACTAGGTTGTGTGAGTCTTCCAACTGTGTGTTATTTTTCCAAAATTGTTTTGGCTATTCTACCTTTTCATTAAACATTTTAGAATTACCTTGCCAATTTCTGTGAAATATCCTGGTGGGATTGTGATGGGAATTGTGTTGAATCTAGAGATCAATTTGGAGAGAATAAACATCTTAACTATGTCTTCCATTCCATAATCATGGTGTACCTATTTAGTTCTTCTTTGGGTTTAAGTTGTTCAGTACACAGATCTTGCAAATATTTTTTAGACTTAAGTATTTCCAGTCTTTGAGTACTATTGTAAATAGGTTACTTTTTAAAACTTCAGTTTCTAATTGTTCATTGCTAGTACATGGGAAAATGGTGGATTTTTATATATTTACCTTGTAACATGTCTGTATTAGCCTTCTTCAGAGAAACAGAACCGTGTGTGTGTGTGTGTGTGTGTGTGTAGATTTATTTGAAGGAAGTAATTCCTGTGATTATAGAGCCTGGGAAGTCCAAAACCTGCAGAGTGGGTTTGCAGTCTGTAGGCCCAGAGAAGAGCTGATGATGTAGTTCCAAGTCTGAAGATTATCTGCTGCAGATTTCCTTCTTCCTTGGGGAAGGTCTGTCTTTGTTCTATTCAGGCCTTCAGCTGATTATAGAGGAGGACAATTTTTTTCATCTTTATTGTTGGAAGTATTACAGATGTCCTCCTCCCCCCGGCCATTGATTTCTTCTAGCTGCACTCACTCTCACACACACACACACACACACACACACACACTCACACACACACCCACACCCCTCCCCCCCCTCATTGGAGGAGGACATTTAAAATACTAACTTTAGTACTATTCTTTTTTTCCCTTTTCTTTAGGAGGAGCATATTATTTAATATCTAGAAGTCTAGGGCCAGAATTTGGTGGTGCAATTGGCCTGATATTTGCTTTTGCCAATGCTGTTGCAGTTGCTATGTATGTGGTTGGATTTGCAGAAACTGTGGTGGAGTTGCTTAAGGTAATTCACCTTTCTTCTAGTCATTTGTTTCCCACATCTTTATTGAGGGCTTAAATGCCACTCTCCATGTTAGATGCTAGGAAAGCAGTGATGAACACAAAACTCATCCTTCAAGAAGTTCAGTGTGTGAGGTAGACAAAGGAAAATCATTATAGAATGTCAGAAGTGGGTAACTGTAGAGACCTTGGCAACACAAAGGAGGATCACTTGACTTACCATCCAGAAATGGGGGTTGCAGAGGAGTGTCAAGGAAGGGAGTTTAGGCTTCAGTAGGCAGATAGGAGAGTGGGGATGTGGAATGGGGGGAACAGTGAAGAAAGGGAAACAGACCTGGAAGGATGGAGTATGGTGAGTTAAAAAACCCCCACTATATTTCTGTATGACGAGTACAAAGTGGCAAGAGATTTAAGACTAGAGAAAGGAAAAAGTATCAAGTCAGGAAGGGTCTTGTTTGCTATTAAAATAGATCTTATCTAGATTGGACTGGGGGACCATGACATGATCAGATCATCATGACGTGACCTAAATAAATATCTGATTACGGAGTAGAGATTGGATTGAGTGATCACAATGGGAGATTGAGACCATTTAAAAGGTTGTTGTAGTTATCCTGGGAGAGGAGATGTGGCTTATATTGAAACAATGATGAGTGGGGCTGGGGAGGTGTAGGTGAATTTGACAGATTTAAAAGATGTTGAATAAGTGAATTGATGATCAATGGGATGAGGGAGACGAAAGAGAAAGAAGGATTTCAAGTTTATACATAAATTCTGAGTTGGGGATTTAGACAGAATGTAATACCATTCACTTGAGATAGAGAACATAGGACAATTTAATTTCAGGTGTCTAATTTGAGGAACCAGAGGTGTATCTAAGTAAAGCTGGCCAGAAAGTAGTTGATATACTGCTCTGAAGTTTACTAGAGAACTTGTTTGGAAAGAGTCATTAGGATGTGTTGAGTTAAAGCAGAAGAGAAATAGGATTTAATATTGTTAAATGATAGGAACCTCAACTGACACAGTTGTTCATGTCAGGGCTATTGTAACTCTTCTTCTCCAGTAGTATGTGGTACATTAGCATATGTAAAATCTGAAAACACTGACATTTACGTTGGCATTGCCCTCACCCATGTAGGCTAAATGGATGAATGAAAGGTAGGGCTGTAAGCAAGCAAGCAATATAATCAATAAGAGTTCATGTTCTTTCATTGTTTAATTTAGTATATGTTTCTAATTTCATTGATACTCAATCACAAATACTTGTTTGCTTATAGAATAGGAACAGTGTATTTTGGATTACTGCATGAAAGTATATTCACCTCCTTTTATGCAAACTAAAAGACTATTTAAAGCTTGACTTCACTAATCAAAATGAATGCAAAATATTTCTGCTATGTACCTTAAGAACATTCTATTAGAACTAGTTATATGATTTTTATTTACTTGTCAGCAGTTCCCTTTTTGATATACCACATCTGATTAAATATAGCATTATTAATTTAATCATATTCTTGATGTCATCATATACTTGAATGACACATCAATAGTAAATATTCCTTTTTCATTGGTCTCCCTATTCATTTGTTAAATAGGCCTTTATTCACCTACATGTAAGGCACTATGATAGCTCTAAAATGTTCCAAAAGAAATAAAGACTATCTAAAAGAACTAATATTGCTTATTTATAATTTTCTTTTTCTAGGAACATTCTATTCTTATGATAGATGAAATCAATGATATCCGAATTATCGGAGCCATTACTGTGGTGATCCTTTTAGGTATCTCAGTAGCTGGAATGGAGTGGGAAGCAAAAGTAAGTAATGATATCTCTGGAATATAGGTAAATATTTAATATATGCACTTTTATAGCTTTTATTTTAAGAATGCAATAAATTGTGGTAACATTTTTAGGTTTTAAAAGTTCCTAAGTGGCCTTTTTCAGGGAAATTTATGTATAGGGTTATTTTCTAATTGACAAGACAGGGGATATTTGAAGATAGCCATCAGTTCAGGATCTAGTTAAACACAGTATTTTAAAAATATTTTACTTCCTATCTCCCCTCCAGCCCCTATTGTATGACTTAAATTATTTAGAGATGCTCAGGTTAATTAGGTAGCCCAAATTAAACTGCTGGCTTTATAATTTATTTAAAAGTTCAATTTCAAAAATAAACATAGGGGCAGTAAACTTCAAGTTAGTGCCATTAGGGATTAGAGAAGATAATCTTGTTCCTTGCTTTTGAAATCTTAGAAGTCATGACTACCCAAACAGGTACCATTGTTTCGGGGGGGAAACTGCTGAATTCACATGTTACTATATAGGCAAAGCACCCGAATACATATATTTCTGTATCTTTGAGGGACTATGCCATAGTACAGCTCTTGTTTCCTGAATAATGCATATCTACAAAGATACTACTGAGCATCTCAAAGTCACTTCAGGTTCCTTTGTGTTTATAGATTGTATAAAATCACATATTTGTATTGTATATGAGCTATGATAATATTTACCAGATCAAAAATTAGCAAAGTCTGAAAGAATAATTTTTCCCTGGTAGGTAAGTCATTAGTATAAAATTAAATCATTTACTTATACATTTAACAAATTGACTTTACTGAAAAGAATTTCATACAATATAAGTGGTCCTTATTCCCACAGATGACACAGTTTTTCATGAGCATCTGCCCAGTGTTATTGGGAGGTTAAGAGTGGAGGAGAGGTGGGGTGGGCAAAATGGGTGAAAGGGGTCAAAAGGTACAGATTTGCAGTGAAAAATTAATAAGTCATGGATGTAATGTTTAGCCATGGTGACAATCCTATCTAATAAAGAGGGAATATCCTAATTGACCCTCATGCTATGGCAAAGATGGCGGCGCCCACAGCCAAAAAGGAGGGAATATGCTAATTGACTGGCACGCACTCAGAGATGGCGGCGCCCAGTCCCCTCAGCCCCCTGGCTTTGCTGCTTGCCTGCCTCCAGAGTCCCCCAGTCCCCTCAGCTCCCCAGCCGCCCAGGGCTGGCCCAAGGCACAGGCAAGCCTTGGATGGCGGCTGCCCAGCTGCCCAGGGCCGGCCCAAGGTGCAGGCAAGCCTTTAATGGCAACTGCCCAGGGCCACCTGAGGCTCAAGTAACCAGGGCTGGCCGAGGCTTGCACTGTCGGTAGTGGCAGCAGCTGAAGTGTGATGGGGGCATCACCTTCCCCTAATCGCCGGGTTGCCTCCCTCGCCTGAAGACTCCCGGACTGTGAGGGGGCAGGCCGGGCTGAGGGACCCCCCCTACAGTGCATAAATTTTCATGCACTGGGCCTCTAGTAATTAATAACACTCTATTGTATACTTGACAGTTGTTAAAAAGAGTATATCTTAAAAGTTCTCATCACTGAAAAAAAATGTATAGCTATATAGTGATGGATGGAACTTCTTATAGTGATCATTTTGCAATATATAGAAATATCAGATCATTATGTTATATACCTGAAACTAATATATTGTTATATATCTGTTAAATCCAATAAAACAAAACAAAAAAAGTGAAAGAGGAGAGGTGGTAGTTCGCATGGATTATTCCTTTCTTCCAGTCCCACTGCTACTTGAATTCCCCTCCTGGGTGTTGTCTTCTTTTTATACTTTTCCTTATTTTCATATCGCTGTCACACATTCAACATTGTGTTTGGACTTGGTATAAAACTTGGGTTTTTAGCAAATATATTGTACTGTATGGTGGAGGGGACAGGAAAGAATGATGCACAGAATGAAAAGCCTATGGTGTTTTGGAATTTATAGTGTTTTATGATTTGTGGGAAGGCATGTGCATCATTAATAAATTTCAAAATATATGGCATCATTCTACTTCTGCCATCATTTTTTTATGGCGTGCCTACCCTGTGCTTAGCATTGTTTGATGCTCTGAGCAAACAAGACAGAAATCCTTTCCCCCATGGAAGTTGTATTCTAGTGGAACTGAATGTACAACATAAGAGATTTGATTTTGATTTTTAATGTTTAAAATTTCAGGCTCAGATTGTTCTTTTGGTGATTCTCCTACTTGCTATTGCTGATTTCGTCATAGGAACATTTATCCCATTGGAGAGCAAGAAACCCAAAGGTTTCTTTGGTTATAAATGTAAGTAAAAAAGCTAGAATATTTTTAAAGGTGTATATTATACCATTCTATTAGTAAATTTAGTACATTTTAGATATTTTGTAATGTAAGTAAGTTTGGTATAATAACTCACTAATTGGCAATTCAATTTAGTTTTGTATACTTATGTATGTTACAATTGGAGTTAAAAAATCATTTTTATTTGTATCTTTCCTTTTCATTATTAGCAACAAAAGGTAATAGAATGTAAAAAAAAATCAATGCTACTGAAAAAAGATGCTTTAGTTCTCACTAATTTTGGGAATTTGTAAGTGAAAGGTAACTTGTTCTGATGTTGACTTTTTCATTATTTTAGTTGTATTTTAGCACAACAGTCTAAAAGTGTCTGAGACTGAAAGTAACTAGAAGTTCAGTTTCTGTGTAATTGCAGTTTTTAAGTTTTTCTACAATTTGCAGTATTATTGTTTTTAAATATATTTTTATTGATTTCAGAGAGGAAGAGAGAGGGGGAGAGAGAGATAGAAACATCAATGATGAGAGAGAATCATTGATCAGCTGCCTCCTGAACGCCCCACACTGGGGATTGAGCCCGAAATCTGGGCATGTGCACTGACCAGGAATCAAACTGTGACCTCTTGGTTCCTAGGTCAATGCTCAACCACTGAGCCACACTGTCTGGGCTGCATTATTAAATGTGTGAGAATTACCCAGTTTTTGTCTTCTATAACCCTTTTCATTCCACATCTAATTGTCACTACTGGTGAAATTTACTTGTTATTTTTTCCTAAAGGGTCTATCTGTATCTCCCAGCCCCCACCCTTACTCCTTACCCCAGTCCTTATCTTCTCCCCACTTAAATGAGCAATTCTGAACCTATTTGCACAAAATAAAATGAAAGTGGGAAAGAATAGTTGCAGTAGCATCAGAGAAGCTTATTACTTTGGGTGACAAGTCTGTCTGTCTTCAGTTGACAAAGCACTAGGCAGCGGTTCTCAACCTGTGGGTCGAAACCCCTTTGGCGGTCAAACGACCCTTTCACAGGGGTCGCCTAAGACCATCCTGCATATCAGATATTTACATTACGATTCATAACAGTAGCAACATTACAGTTATGAAGTAGCAACGAAAATAATTTTATGGTTGGGTCACAACATGAGGACCTGTATTTAAAGGGCCAGAAGGTTGAGAACCACTGTCTAGAGCAGTGGTTCCCAAACTTATTTGGCCTACCGCCCCCTTTCCAGAAAAAATATTACTCAGCGCCCCCTGGAAATTAATTTTTTTTAGAATTTTAATAGCAATTAAACAGAAAGATATATGTATTAATGTTTCTACCTTTTTCGTAAAATATAGTAAAGTGTAAATTAGAAACATTAAAGTTTGAAATTATGAAACTATTTATTGAACTCAGAATAGAAAGGTAATACAAAAAAAGTTAAAACAAATGCACCTGTGGCCATCACCGCCCCCCTGGATCGCTGCAGCACCCACCAGGGGGCGGTAGCGCCCACTTTGGGAATCACTGGCCTAGAGGAAAAGGCCAGGTTCTCCTGCATCTTATTGCTGACTGGTAACAACATATAGTCCTTGGATCATATGTGAATAAAACTGGTTTAGTCTATATCAAACTCTGGCTTAGTTGGCTGGGCATTTTTCTGATATGAATTGTTTCAAGGACCTTGCCCATTATTTGTGCCTACTGGTCCTGGGTTGATAGTGTGATTTTTGTTCTGACTACTTGTGCTCTTGCCACCTTCTAAACTGGGCATTAAATTCCCGATTTCCTGGATTGGGGGAAGAGGTGTCTACTAAGCATTCCAGGAGTAAAAGTTTGTAACATTAGTTAGGTAGGTAATTTTCTGTACTTTATGCTCTCATAAATTATCTAATTATGAATGATTTTTATTTAAGTTTTATTATATTATTATGCATGTTTCTGAACATTAGTTTTTGTCACTTTTTTCTAAAGGAAGTATTAAAAGTTATAGTGAATGATTACTTAAAATATTCCTAATAATTAATATATTTCTCTTTATGACTTTAATTGATTTAAGTATATTTTCTAGGCCACATTTTTCATTTCCTTATTTTCAGAAATTGGGCCACTTATAGAAGTATCACATAGTTAGCTAGAATAATAATAATTTATATTTTGTTTAAATAGCACATCTGGGCCTATTTCAGTCTGAGATAAATAAATCTAAATATACTTTGGAATGTGACTTTTCTTTTTTTGGTGGTTGATACTGCTTGGTTCTCCTCTTGTTATACTAAGGCAGTGTTGGCAGTAAACAGGTTATATTGATAAACTTGTCAGTTCAAATGACTACCTAATAGGGGGATTCATTTTTCCTCTTTTTTTCTTTCTGACACAAGAAGTCTCTCTCCAGAGCCTCTCAAAGGCATTTATCCTTTTACTAGAGGCCTGGTGCACAAAATTCATGCATGGTGGGGTGGGGGAGTGGAAGGGGTCCCACAGCCTGGCCTGCACCCTCCCCAATCTGGGACCCCTCAGGGGATGTCCGATTGCCAGTTTAGGCCCGATCCCACTAAACTGGCAGTCAGACATCCCTCTCGCAATCCGGGACCGCTGGCTCCTAACCATTCACCTGCCTGCTGGCCTGATCACCCCTAACTGCCCTCCCTTGCCAGCCTGATTGCCCCTATCCACCTCTGCCTTGCCCCCCACCACCATGGCTTTTTCCGGAAGGAAGGCAGGACGACTGGAAGATGTCCGGTCAACCCGGTCTAATTAGGATATTACCTTTTATTAGTATAGATAATTGACTCTCACTTCCTTGTTTCAAAACTCTCACCTCTATATAAGCTTATGAACTTGCTCTAGTAATTCTCATCCTTGAAATGCTATCACGTCTTTTATTCTCCTCTAGTTACCACCTCATTTTCCAGTTCCCTTTCATAGACAAACTTCTCACTTATTTATTATTCCAGAATAATGTCACACTTACAGAGAACTTGGAAAATTGATACAATGAATTCCTTATATCCTTCATCTAGATTCACTGATGAATGGTTTTATATAGTCTCTGCCACATTTGTTTTATTACTTCATATGTATCTATTTATTACTACTATGATGGCTAAAACTTTTAAGAGAAGTTGCAGAAATCATGACTTACTTCTAAACATTGTACTTAAGCATTTATCTTCTAAGGAAAAGGACAATTCAAGAAGTTTAACTTTGGCACAATGCTAATATCTAATATATGGGTTGACAAAATTTTCCAATTGTTTCTATAAAAATCTTTATAGTAGCTTTTTTCCCCTTTTCTTTTACTGTTCCAGGATCCAGTTCTCTAAAAAAATTTTTTTTTTGTTAATCCTCACCCAAGGTCATTTTTTCCATTGATTTTCAGAGAGAGAGGGAGGGAAGGGGAGGAAAAGGGAGGAAAGGAGGTGGAGAGAGAGAAACATGGACATGAGGGAGACACATTGATTGCTTGTCTCCTGCATGTGTCCCTACCCAGGCTGGGATGGAACCTGCAACCCAAGTATGTGCCCTTGACCAGAAATCAAACCTGAGACCCTTCAGTGCATGGTCCAACACTCTTACCACTGAGCAACACCAGCCAGGACCAGGAGCCAATGAATGATTATGTATTGCATTGAGTTGTCATGTCTCTTCTTTTTTTTTTTTAAATGGTTCTTTACATAGTCTTCAATCTCCTTGAACCTGAAACAGCTCCTTAGCCTTTGTTTTTCGTGATAGTGACATTTCTCAAGAATATAGGCCATTTGTTTTGTAGAACTCGCTCCAGTGGGTTCATCTGATTTATTTTCATAGATTCAGGTTATTTGTTTTTGCCAGGAAAATAGCATGAACGATATGTAATGCATCACATTAGGAGACACATCTTTTTATCCCTGTCAGTGATGGTTTTAACTTTGGTAACTTAGTCAAAGTGGTATCAGAGGTTTCTTTATTGTGAGATTGCCATTTTCTTCTTTGTAATCCTATATAATGAACTAATATGCAAATGATCATAATGCCCTTAAGCCATAACGGCTCAGACATTCAACACTGGGGAGAGAGGATTGGTGATCAGCCAGGCACAAATGAGCTTGCGAGAGAGGAATGGGAACCAACCAGGCTGTGGCCTGGGAGAGGGACAAGCTGCACGCCCCACGGTCCCTGTGGTCCTGGGCACCAGGGCCTGCCACGTGGTCCCGGGTGCCTGGGGCTGTGGCCCAGGCGAAGCCACCCACCCACAGTCCCCTGTGGCTGAGGCCAGCCCAGGAGAAGCTGGCCTGGGTCCTGGGTGCCTGCGACTGGCCGGAGGAGGGAATCCTGGGTCCTGGGTACAGGGTGATCAGGCCAGCAGGGGAGCAGTTAGGGATGATCAGGCAGGCAGACAGGCAGGCAGGCAGGCGAGCGTTAGGAGCCAGCGGTCCTGGATTGTGAGAGGCAGTCGGATATCCCCAGAACATCTTGTTTTATTACTTCATATGTATCTATTTATTACTACTATGATGGCTAAAACTTTTAAGAGAAGTTGCAGAAATCATGTCCTGTACTGGAGCCATCTCTCCTACATAATCCTTTTCAGACTTTAACATTTGAGTACAGTATGTGGAAAAAGCCAGGATCTCAATGTTCCCTACCTGCCCCTTTACTTTCTAATCTTCCTCTATATTATTCTCCCCTCATAGATTGAACCATTGGAGTAACCTCCTAGTGGGTCTTCCTGCTTCAGATGTTGATGCCATTGGTCCATTATCCACACAGCATCCACACAAGCCTTAGTAACATCATGTCATTTGCATGTTTCTTAGCCTACCTTAGCTTTTCATTATATTTAGAATAAAATCTAAAATAAAATTTTGCATAGTCTCACCCCCACTGATTTTACCAACCTAATTTTATTCTCCATGTTACTATGATAAGAGCTTTACATTCTTTTAATTCCTCAAAGAGCTAAGCCTTTTGCCTACCTTTGGGCCTTTATAAATGTCATTTCTTATTCCTGGTGTAATATTTTCCCTAATCATCACCTGGCTGATTCTTGCTCAGTAAAGTATCTTTTAAGTATTGTTTCCATAGTTACATCCTTTAGCCTTCTGTAACCACATTGAATTAGGTTCTCTCATTCTTTATCACAACATCCTGTTTCCATCAGTCTATTTACTGCTATTCGTAATGACTTGCTTCTTTACTGACTGTGTAGCTCCCAATTGGGATTCTTAAGTTCCATAAAGGTAGGAACAATGTCTAGTTTTTTGCTATTCTATTTCTTGATATAACTAGATGGCTCCAGTACAGGACCTGACACATTGATGCTCAAGGATGGGTGGATGGATGAATAAAAGACTGTTAATTTGGTTTAGTGTCAGGACCTATCAGAATAGATGCAAACAGTAGGATTAGTTGAAGCTTTCATTATTGTTGAAATGGAAAGGACCTTTACCTAATTTACTTATGCTAAAATTATTTGGAAGGCCCAAAAATAGCCTCAAAAATCAAACAAGTTATCACTACAAAATAGAGAAAACTGTACAGATAGTATTTATGTTGGATGTTAAAAAAAAAAAAAGGTTCCAGATTAGTATGATGTTACTTTGTTTTCCTACCTCCTTTCTTATTTCTTTGACCTCTGAGATTGAGGGATTTATCCACGCTTTGATTTACATTTGGACCAGCGTTAATAATCAAGTTAGAGTTACTCAAAACTTGATTATGAAGGTACACAAAGTAGTAGGAAATGTCCCAGGTCAAATCATCATTTTGGTATATACTGTTCCCTCATATAAGAAAAGAATTAGGTGTGAATTAGGAAATATTCAAGAGTTTATCAGTTACCTGAACTGAAGAAATGTCAGGGATCATGCATACCACTTACTCTTGACCTAATTATTATGGTCTAATCTATCTATTAATTACAAAAAATGTTTTGTTCTCTACAGCTGAAATATTTAATGAGAACTTTGGACCAGATTTTCGAGGGGAAGAGACTTTTTTTTCTGTCTTTGCCATCTTTTTTCCTGCTGCAACTGGTATTCTGGCTGGAGCAAATATCTCCGGTGATCTTGCAGTAAGTACTGTATTGATTTATATTAAAAAGCACTATATTGATTATATATTAAAAATGGTATACATGTATTTATTTTTAAAGGTATACTTAAAAAAAAAATCTTCTTGTCTTCTAGGATCCTCAGTCAGCCATACCCAAAGGAACACTCTTAGCCATTTTAATCACTACGGTGGTTTACGTAGGAATTGCAGTATCTGTAGGTAAATAGCTTTACATTTCTTTATGTTTCAGAAATTTTAGTTATTTTTCAATTCAGAAATATTTCAGTCAAAAGACATGGTGTTGCATATTTTAATTAAAACTAGTTTTAAGTAAACTAGTAAGTGATTTTATCTAGACATTATCTAAACCACCAAATGCTCCTCCTCCAGAATTTAATTATATTGTTAGAAAATATATAAAATCTTATCTGCAAACTCTTAAATTTCAGAAATATATTTATAGAAAATATCATTTATATGTAAAAGTGAATGCATTTAACTTTGATCTTTACACATTCTTGAATATTTTTGTTTATGGTGGTTATTTAATATTTTCTCATAATCTTATATGAAGATTGTTTCAAGGCCATTAAGTGCTGTGCCTAGCATTTTTTTTTTTTACCATAAAAACTGATTTTGATGAACAGTACATAGTACATTGAATTAAAAAACTTACTAATGTCTTAGTAAATTGAATTAAAATGGTATTTAACCATTTTATTACATTTATGGACTCATAGCATTTTAGAACTTGAAAGGACTTAAGTGGTCAACCAATCTCTAAAATCACTTATAGATGATGGAATTGGAGCTTAGAGATTTCACTACCAAGGATAACTGGTGCTTGCTTTATAGAATTGCTTTCATAGTAAAGTGGGTTTTGGTTTGTTTGTGTTTTTTTTAAATAAAGTCTTTAAAGGCTATTTATAATAGTAGGTTTTTTAAGTAAACATTCTAGTCTAGAAAAAAATTAAATAACTTAATTTACATATAATTTCCATGCAGTGATTAGAGGAATTGTCTCAGATTTACTACACTTTCATTAAAGTATATACCCAGGAAACATTCTTAAGATGTAAGCATTGCTTTTAATGTATAAACTCTAATTCAAATTTTATAGTTAAATGTTTTAAGCATATTGCAAAAGTAAATCTTATTTTAATACCAATTTAAAGAATCACAAACTCTAAATTCATAGACTATAGAATAAGGTTTCCATAGTATTTCACTAAGAAAATTTTATTTTTGCTGTACATTCCGTCATTTTTGGGAAGTCCTGACAGAACTGTTTTTACAAACTCTTCTGCTAATTTTCACAAATGTAATCCTATATAATAAAAGGGTAATATGCAAATTGACCCTAACAGCAGAACCACTGGGAATGACTGGTCACTATGATACACACTGACCACAAGGGGGCAGACGCTCAATGCAGGAGGTGGCCCTTGGTGGTCAATGCGCTCCCACAGGGGGAGCTCTGCTCAGCCACAAGCCAGGCTGACAGCTGCCAGCACAGTGGTGGTGGCAGGAGCCTCTCCCGCCTCCTCAGCAGCGCTCAGGATGTCCGACTACAGCTTAGGCCTGCTCCCTGCTGGCAAGTGGACATCCCCTGAGGGCTCCCAGGCTGCCAGAGGGATGTCTGACTGCCAGCTTAGGCCCGATCCCCTGGGGAGCGGGCCTAAGCCAGCAGGTGGACATCCCCCGAGGGGTCCCTGACTGCGAGAGGGCACAGGCCGGGCTGAGGGACCCCCTGAGTGCACAAATTTTTGTGCACTGGGCCTCTAGTATTGAAATAATCAGTAAATGAGAGTTGGAAATTCTAATAATCAGTATTGTAGCAGGTTAAACTAAAATTTAAAAAAGGAATTAGATTTCATTTAGCCTTAAAATCCATAGATAAATCTAATTTTTTAAAAACAAACTATATGCTATTTGTAATCTTACCAAAATATTTTTGTTCCCTTAAAAGTTTCTACCTAGTGTTCTTATATATTCTATACATAAGCTAAAGAAAATTTAGTTTTAATTTCACAAATGATATAAATGATTATATTTCAAATTAGAAACTAATTTGTTATAGCAGATAAGTGTTTTCTGTTTGTTTCTGACCCTCTAACACTACTGGCCCACATACTCATTTTATTCTGCCTACATTAGCCCTTGGAGCAATAGAAGTAGCCCTTTCTCCCTGGTCTTCAGTGACTGAACCAGTAAAGATTGCCTCTACACCAGTGATTGTGTAACTAGTTCAAAGCAATGAAGCCTTTTTCTCCAAAGCATATTTTGGAATGTGAAACACATAAAACACATAAAAGCATAACTGCTTTAGGCATAGACAGGCCTCCATCCCTATGGTTTCAGAAGTACCTTCAAGGAAACATGGTTTTTCAAACATTGCTCTGAAAGTTAGATGAAGAAATTTAAGAATAAAGAACCATGTGTATCTCTTGCTGGTGTGGCTCAGTTGGTTGAGTATTGCCCCATGTATCAAAAGGTCACAGGTTCAATTCCTGGTCACAGCACTTACCCAGGTTTTGGGTTGGTCCCTGGTCAGGGTACATATGTTTCTCTCTCTACCTCTCCCATCCTCTCTCTCTCTTTAAAAAAGAAAGAAAGAAAAGAACTATGTGTAGTCTGTTTAGTCATTAAAATATTCTTCCCTTTATTGGTCAGTTTTTGCTATAATGACTTATATCTGATTAGATAGTATTAAAATGCTTTAAAAGTAAAAATATATGAGGTCTAAGAAACCATTATTACTTACTATACATCATATGTTATTTCAAATAATGAATTGCTTTCTTCAAGAAAACTTTTACAATTTTTATTATGGGAATTTTCAATTTTGCACAAAAGTAGAGAAAATTTTCTAATGAACCCAATATAACTATTACCCAGCCTCAAAAAAATTTTCAAGAATTATTAGTACATGGTTAATCTTGTTTCATCTATACCCATTCACTCTGCTCTAAAGGTTATTTTTAAGCAAACCACAGATAACATATTTTCTTAATATCAGGTTAGACTTATTTGAGACAAAGGTTTAAATAGAATTATAATTTATTAATATTCAAATTGTTTTCCTGTACAGAAGAAATTACCTGAAGTCTGATCTTTGATAGGTTTCAAATATAAAGTACTTGAAGTATAGGAAAATGCTTCTGCCATGTGGAACTCTTTCAACACAAGGTTTTTATATTTGCTTAAGGACACATTAACCAAATAGGCCAGGGAATAGTTTTCCTAATATACCGTTTATAAACAACTATATTTCACAAACTTGTTAAGTGTATATGTGTAGATACTACTCTTTGTAAGGTTCCATTTCATTAAGATATTGGGGACAATGATGCTTTCCCAATTCTGTTCCACATAAAGCTATCTTAACTGTAAATGCAGTGTGTGCTAATATAAGCAAGTTTATATGCAGTCAGTATCATAATTTCTTTATGGGTATATATAATTTGAAATGAACATAAACATTAGCTATATTATTTGTTCTCATTGTCACTTGTGCTTCAGGTGCTTGTGTTGTTCGGGATGCTACCGGGAACATTAATGATACTATTGTGACAGAGCTAACAAACTGTACTTCCGCAGCCTGCAAATTAAACTTTGACTTTTCTTATTGTGAAAGCAATCCTTGTTCCTATGGCCTAATGAACAACTTCCAGGTGAGTATTAAATTTATGTTATACACATTCTATATTTATCTAGAGGTAAGACTACTATCAAATCTTACCATTCAGAGTACAGCAGTAACTTAGAAAGGAGGACTGTTTTTATATTATATCTAGATTTTTTTTTTTAAAGACTGTAGGTAACTAATTGGACAAACAGAAAAATATGAAAAGTTAAAATCTGAAGCCATTCAAGAGCAGAAGGACCTCCAAGGGTAATACCAAGAGTATAATATATGTAGTATACTGTTTCAGAAAGGAAGAAAGCATCGGAGGCATCTCACATATGGTTATGTTTGCTGAGCCTATTTCTGGATTCTCTGTCTATTCCATTGATCTGTGTATCTGTTCCTCCACTAATGCTATACATTATTGATTACTGTAGTTATAAAAGTCTTAAAGTCAGATTGATTGATTTTTCCCATTTTATCCTTTTTCAAAATTGTTTTAGCTATTTTAGTTCCTTTGCTTTTCCATATAAATTTTAGAATAATCTTAGTTTTTATTCTATCTGCAAAAAACTTGTATATCAATTTGGGGAGCATTGACATATTTACTGTGTTGAGTGTTCCAATCTATGAACACAGTATGCTTTTCCATTTACTTAAAACTTATTTGATTTCTTTCATTAGCATTGTGTAGTTTTCAGAATACAAGCCTTAAACATATTTTGTTAGATATACACCTAAGTATTTCATTTTTATTTTGAGCAGTTTAAATCCAAACTAACCGAAATGAGTTTAGTTTTCTAATTAAAGTATCTCAATTACTTTAAATATAAATACTCCTTTAAAAGTACTGGTTATATATATATATAAGCCTAAGTGACCCTTATGACCGAATGACCGGAATGGCCGGTCAACCAGTCGCTATGACTCGCACTGACCACCAGGGGCAGGCGCTCAACGCAGGACCTGCCCCCTGCTGGTTAGTGCGCTCCCAGAGCCAACCTCCCGCAGCCGGCCAACTGCCCGCGGTCCCTCCCCCCGGCCTGCCGGCTTCCTGGTGCTAAACCATTCATAGACGACCAGCTTCTGGGTCAGAGTTTCATACGTAGCAGAGCAGTCCCCTTGCTACGATCTATTGAAAATCAGCCCTCAACACAAGGATTTGTCTTGCTGCTGTCCTCTCCCTTCCCAGGGGGCCACCCACCTGCCACGGTGGTAGCACGGCAGCAAGGGAAGGGGGGGGAAGGGAACTGGGAACCACGCGGTGGCGGGGCGCCGACGGCAGTGTCCTTTCCTTCTGTGCCCAGCAACCATCTCCCAACACCGCCAGGACCTTTGGGGCCCGGGCTGGGACAGGGAACCAGGGGTGGGTGGCAGCAGATGCGGCATTTTTCCCAATGGGGCCAAGGGCCAGCTCCCTCCTTGGGGCCGGCGGCCAACCTCCCACAGTCCCTCCCCCCACCGGCCCCAATTAGCCCTGATAGCCAGGCCTAGGGACACCGCCCATGCATGAATTTGTGCACCAGGCCACTAGTTTTTTTAATATAAGTTATAGGTTTTAGAAACTGAGAGTCTATATATATAAAGAGCCAGGGTCTGTAACATCCAAAATGACTGAAGACTTGACCGAACACTGGAAGTCAGTCCTGCAGTCAGTGCTGGGTTGCCATGGTGACCCAGCACTGACTGCTGAGGGGGTTGCGGATCAGGCCCAGAGAGAGGCATGGAGAGAGAAGCAGGGTCTGATCTACAGCCTCAGTGGCAGCTGTCGATCAGCCCTTGTCCCTCTTTCTCTCCAGGCCTTCCCAGCAGCCTCGGGGGCTGCTGATCAGCCCCACATCTCTGATCAGGCCCGGAGATAGGCCTGGAGACAATGACTGGCATAGAAACCAACCAGAATCAAATCGGTGAACTGCGAGGAGCCAATGGCTGCCTAGGTGGAGGAGCTTTTGATGCTGACTGGCATAGAAACCGACCAATCAGAACCTAATCTGGGAGAACTGCAAAGGCAGAATCTAAGATGGGGGCTGAGGAGGGGTTTTAAGGGCAACAGCTGTTCGGTATAAGGTGTAAGAAAGCGGTTTCATTTTTTTTTCATGATCAGTTTGGCAGTATTGTGCATATAGCTGGCTATCAGCCCAGATATAGGGATTACGTGTTTTTGTTTGCCAAGAGCACCTCCTCCTCCTGAAAAAGACCCCCTCCCCCCCCATTTAAGCAATCCTATCCTATATAATCTATCTATACTAATAATCTATACTAATAAAAGGGTAATATGTTAATTATATCGGATCAAATGGCATCTTCAGGACATCTGACTTCCTTCTGGACAAAGCAATTATGATGGGGGCCAAGGCAGAGGCAGTTAGGGGCAATCAGGCCAGCAGGGGAGGGCAGTTGGGGGCGAGATAAGGCCGGCAGTGGAGGGCAGTTAGGGGTAATCAGGCAGGCAGAGGCAGGTGAGCAGTTAGGAGGCAGCAGTCCCAGATTGCGAGAGAGATGTCCAACTGCTGGTTTAGGACATCCCCCAAAGGGTCCCCGATTGGAGAGGGTGCAGGCTGGGCTGAGGGAACCCCCCACCTCCCCCATGCATGAATTTTGTGCACTGGGCCACTAGTAGGTTATATAAAGGGCGAAGGAGCCCTAACCAGTTGCCTTAGTGGATAGAGCACTGGCCTGCAGACCGAAGGGTCCCGAGTTCAATTCTGTCTAGGGCATGTACCTTGGTTGCAGGCTCCTCCCCACCTGGGCTGCATGCAGGAGGCAACCAATTGATGTGTTTTTCTCACCTCAGTATTTCTCTGTCTTTCCCTCTCTCTAAAAATCAATGGAATAATATTCTCGGGTGAGGATTAAATAAAATAATAAAAAACAAAAAAATAAAGGGAGAAGGAATTACTAAGATAATTTTGAGAGCTGCTTGTTAAGTCATAGAATGCTAGAAGGAAAATAACACAAAAGATGTAATAGATTCAGGAGACTAAAACATCTATTTTTATAATAGATGTAAATTTTTACAATAGATGGTTCTACTAATTCAAAGTAAAAATTTTGCTTCCTAATGTGTTCCCAGTATTATGTAAACACATTAAGCAGAATAGTTGAGGATTTAATATATTTCAGAAAATTATAAATTTTATTTAGAATATATAAATTTTATATAAAAAATCTGGGACTTAAATTTTTAATGGCATTATTTTTATTTTCTATTGTATCATTTCAAGCAATTGACTACACTTTCTGTGGTTTTAAATATTGAACCCAATTATGTAACAGAAGTTTGTTTTTGCTAGTCACAAGACTAGGCAAAATCATAGGAATGAAAGAAAGTATTCATGTCCAGCTAATGATTCAGGCCAATTCTGACATTGATATTGTGTATGAAACGCACAAATGTTGGTCTCTCCCTAGTGACTGAAATGCCAATCAGATTTCTGCGTTGCTGCCTTAAAATAGAAAAGTACGTTGTCTTTATCAAGTCTAGTACGGACTCATTCAAATAAAGAGGAGTTTTGTATACATAAATCTGATTTTCTCATTAATAGAAATGAAAGAGAGAGAAATTGCCTCCAACTATGTGCCCCTACCAGGACTGAACCTGCCTCCTAAGTATGTGCTCTTACACTGGGAATCAAACCTGAGATGACACTCTAACCAATTCAGCCACACCTGCCAGGGCTCAATTTGGTATTTTGACAAATTTCAAAAATGCAGAAAGAACAGTGCAATGAATATCTGTGTACCTACCCTTCACTTATATTTACTAGTTGTTTATATTTTGCCCCATTCCTTTCTATGTATGTCTATTCTTTCTCCTCTCAAACATATAAGAATAAATTGTAGACATTGCAACATGACAGTCACTTTGAAGTATTTAAAACATTCTGTACAAGTACAGTACAATTATCTCATTCAGGCAATTTAATGTTGATGAAATACTTCTATCTAAATATACCATATTCATATTTCTCTGCCTGTCCCACAAATGTCGCTTATAGCTATTTTTCCCCACATTTAGGATCCAAACTGGGATCATGAATGGCAGTTACCATGTTATTTTAAAATCCTTTAACCTAGAGGAGTCCCCAATTTGCCTATTTTAATCTTTCAATATGCTGACACTTTGAAGAGTTAGGGCAGGTGTTCTGCATTGTACCCCTCAGTTTGGATTTATCTGATTGTCTTATGATCTAAATGATCTATCCATTTTTTTAAAAAATACTTCATTATTGGGAAATGTTTGAACATGTACAAAGATAGGGAAAGCAAAACAAACACTCAAAAATCATAATACCAATTTATTATCTTAACATCCAAAAAATAACCTTCCTGATGGAAGTATATCACATCACCTTGAAATATTCTTGCTAGAAAATTTATACTTCAATCTGATTAACTCCATATCTACTGAGCAGTTGGCTAAAATTCAGAGGTGAGAAGAAACAGGTTAAACAACAAAGTGGAAATGCAGTCAGCAAAATCCAGAGTGGGGGGAAGGTTTATAGGAGAAATGACATAAAAATAATAAAATGTAAAAGGAAAAGATGAACCTGCAGATTTTTAAAGAGACTTTTAAGAGACACATTAATTGTAAAGTATAATCTTTTTGCCAATCCTGATTTGCATAAACCAGTTTGAAAAGCAAGAGAAGAGGGATAATTTGGGAAATTTGAATGCTGTGTGGCTATTTGGTGCTGTAAAGAAATTAATTTAGTTTTTAAGCAGTGACAGGGCTTTGCAGTTACAGGTTTTAAAAGTTCTTACCCATCTATATATATAAAAGCCTAAGCGACTGTCCAGCTGTTCTACTGGTAGCTGTGATGCGCACTGACCACCAGGGGCAGATGCTCAACACACAGGCATGGAAACATGAAACAGACTGATGAATCTCAGTGAGAAGGGGAGAAGGGGAAGGCCAGGAAGAGATTAACCAAAGATCTTATATGCATACTAGAGGCCAGGTGCACGGATTCGTGCACTGGTGGGGTCCCTTGGGCTAGCCTGCTGGGATCAGGCCAAAACTGGCTCTCTGACATCCCCTGAGGGGTCCTGGACTGCGAGAGGGCGGTGCTTGGGTAATGCACCCTGGAATCGGGCTCCATCCGCTCTTCTCCCAATATTGTGTCACTTTCTCTCTGTATCTGTCTCACTTCTTTCATCTCACTTTACCCTAAGTTTGGCAGTAACTGATGACTTGTGGGCATTTAACTGCAAAATGTAATTATTTAGCAAACAGGATTTACTTAGCCTGGAATATAGTTGGCCTAGGGCAGGATTCTGCTCAATGTCAGGCTCCCACACAGGCCCTTCCACCCAGGTGGAGTACTGCGGCAGCGGGAACCTCCTTCTTCCCACCTGAGCTGCTCTTTCGCCTCCTTCCCTTCCCGGAGGTTGCCCACTGGTGCTATTGTCCACCCAGAAGGAGGGAAGCCACAGCCAGTTTCCCAACTGAGACTGGTAGTGGGAAAATATGCTGTCTCCACTGGAAATTGATATTAAGTGGATGGGCCAGCATGGGTGCCAGATGTCAGGGCCATAGCCAGTAGGTCCTGCACTTCTCATCATTTAACTAATTGAATCGAAAAGTTTCTGTAAGGCCCAGACCTACAACCTCTGCAATGGGCAGAGGACTCATGCACATGTGGGGTCCCTTGGCCTGGCCTGCGGGGATTGGGCCATAACCAGCTCTCCGACATCCCCTGAGGGGTTCCAGACTGTGAGAGGGTGGTGCACCCCCGAATTGGGCTCCCTCCTCTGGTTCCAGGTGCATCACCCGGGAACCGAAGCTGCCAAGTCACCCCAGCTCGGCAGCTCCTACGTTGAGTGTCTGCCCCCTGATGGTCAGTGTGTGTCATAGCTACTGGTCAGCTGGTCTAATGGTCGGCCTGTTGCTTAGGCATTTATATATATAGATGATATCTGCAGTTTGATTCACCATAATGTGTAGATTGGCCCTGAGTAGGTCATTGTTGAAACTAGGTGATGGATCCTTGATGATTCAATATGCTCTTCTCTCTGTCATTGTGTGTCATTTATTTTATAAAATAAAAAGTTTTTTAAGGTAAGTGCTAGTGGTCGATCTATTTCTGAATTTGTAATGCCCATAACAATTTATTACTGTTTACTATTATCAAATTTTTCCCAATATTAGTCTCCTTCATTAGAATAATGATGTATAGTATTATGTTCTTGTTTTTAAGACTTATTTTTCCATTTTATCACTTTTTTTTAAGGTAATGAGCATGGTGTCAGGATTTGCTCCATTGATTTCTGCAGGTATCTTTTCAGCCACTCTTTCTTCTGCATTAGCATCCCTTGTGAGTGCTCCCAAAATATTTCAGGTAAGTACTTTCATATTACAATCTTTATTAAAGGAGAGTTCAGGTAATAATGTCTGCGATTGTTAATATTTTTAAATTAATTGCTTCTGTCAATCCCAGATGTATATTATTATAACACACACACACACACACCGACTGGTATATTTAATTTTATGCATATGAATGTGGATATTTATATATTTGAATATGTATATTTATATAACATTTGTGCATTTACATACTGTTAGAGTGTAGTCTTTGAATTGTGTTTCTGGAAGTAGTAATAAATTTTTGCTTTTTTGGATATTCTCTGTTAGTATAAATTTTCATAATGTTGTACCAAAGATAAGGAGTGCGGTCCAAGACCATAAATCAGAAGAATTAAAGTATCTTGTTTCCAATAGCATGACGCCAACCTAAATGTTTTATTTTACAGATGTCTGAATGCCTAATATGTGCTACACATTGAGTATAATGATGAATGAGATAGATATTATCTCCCTTTAATGAGCATTAAATGAATAGCTGATACTGAATAGGAAGTATTTTTTATTACTAAATCAAATCAAAACGTTGATTCTGCAGCTTTGTTTTTAATGTTGTAGTTGTAGCCAGTCAGTACACTGAAGATTTAGGATATCTTTCTTAAAACAGTTTTCAGGCCCTGGCCAGTTTGGGTCAGTGGTTAGAGTGTTGACCCAAAGACTGAGGGGTTGGAGGTTCGATGCTGGTCAAGGGCATGTCTCAGTTGCCCCGGCCCCAGTCGGAGTGCATGTGGGAGGCAACCAATCAATGTATCTCTCTCACAGAGATGTTGCTCTCTCTGTCTCTCTCCCTTTCTCCCACTCTCTCTAAAAATCAATGGAGAAAATATCCTTGGGTGAGGATTAACAAAACACACACACACACACACACACACCCTCAACCAGTTTCTACTATTGTTTTAAGAAAAATAAGTTCTGTAATTAGGATTCTTATCTGCTTTAAGTCTAGTATTTGGACTTGTTGTAAAGCAGTTCCCATCTCTGTCATACTTCTCAAGCTTCTAAATTTCTTTTATTTGTATGCCTTCTTTCCTGGTTCCTTCTTCATAAAAGAATTTCAGCATGGGGAGGGAGTAAGGCGGATAAAAACTTCTGGTATTCTATACTCTTTCTGGTTCTTAAAATGTTTGACTCTCCTGTACAGTATGTAGGTGAAGCAGTATGAGATAGGGGAAATGAAGAGGACGAAGAATTAGAAACATGGACTCCATTCCTGACTAACCAGTTGTCACTATAAGCAAATCTGTATGTCAAAATGTTTCATTTTATTGTTTACATTTTTTCATTAGGCTCTATGTAAGGACAACATCTACCCAGCTTTCCAGTTGTTTGCTAAAGGTTATGGGAAAAATAACGAACCTCTTCGTGGTTACATCTTAACATTCTTAATTGCACTTGGATTCATCTTAATTGGTTAGTCAAATAAATGGTGTGCTAATGTAGGTTTTGGTGCATTTATAATGTTAGCTCTAAACATTGAATTATTAAATAATAAATAATGCTACTTTGCCTAGTTTACTAAATTAGTTTCTGATCAAATGAAAGAGTGTTTAAAAAATACTGCAAATAATAGCACTCAATACATATTTTCTTAAATTTTTACTATCACTAAGTCCCCATTAGGGGTAGAAAGAACTCTTAGGTTGTTGTCCCTAAAAAAAAATTCAATAATAGCATAAAGAAAAGGATTTCAGCATCTGCCCTAAAAGTGGGGCCTCTACTTATCTGCTCTTTGCCTCTGATCACCAGTCCATTCGACTTTTATTAAAAGTCTGATTATGCCACCAGGTATGGAAACTAACTCTCATGTAATGCTAGGTATGTATTTGGTATAGCTGCTTTTTGAGAACAAGTTGGCAACATTTAGTAAAGTTTTCCAAAATTCAGCAATTCTCTTTAGGGGAATGTGCCCTACAGAAACTTGCATTTGAGCCCATATACAAGAATATTTTAGTGTTAATTATAATAGTAAAAAATGTAAGCAACCTGAATGAATATCTATCAGTGGAAGAATGAAACTGCAAAATAATATTTAGCAGTAAAAAAGAATGAACTTGGTTTTTACATATCAATATGGATAAACTTCAAATATAGAAAGTGTAAAGTCGAATTGCATGTAACTTTTAAAATACCCCAAACATTACTACATAATACTGATTGACTATGTATGTAGTAAAACTATATAGCATTGGAAAAGAATATACCAGTTTTGGAAGAGTGATGTATACAGGGGGTTTCAACTGTACGTTTCAGATTTGATTTCTTAAAAGTACATGAAGTATACATGGCAAAATGTAGTTATTAAATCTGGATGGCCAATATAGGAGTAGCTTTATGCCATTATCTAAAGTTTTGAAATAATTCATAATTTTGAAAAGTTAAAAATGTCTAATATGTCAGTAAATATGCCTTGTTTCTTTTGCAGCTGAACTGAACGTTATTGCTCCAATTATCTCTAACTTCTTCCTTGCATCCTATGCTCTGATCAATTTTTCAGTATTCCATGCATCACTTGCAAAATCTCCAGGTGATTTTATACTTTTAAAAAGTTTTTTAAATGTAATGTCTTTGATTCTAGAGGAAATAAAACACATTTTAAAAAATAGTATGTGTGGGATTAGCTCATTAATGCTCAGTCTGCCTTTATAATCGAGTCAAATTGAGTCTTTAAAGATCTCTTTATTGTGAACTTTACTGATAATATTCTGTATTTTGTTTTAAAAATCTGAGCAGCACTGTGAAAGACTTACTTTGCTTTATTTTTGTTTATTTATCTGCTTTCTCTTTCAGTTCTAAGAATATTATGATACTGGGGGTCCACTGCATAAATTTGTGCACCTTGAAAGGAACTGTGGGCCGCAAGGCTGTGGTGGGCACAGGGGCGGGTCTTGGCCAGCCCCTTCCGCTGTGGCCCCTGGTCCCCTGTCTGCCAGCAGCCCTGCTCCCACCACCACCATTCCCATGCGCTGATGGCGCCAGTCCCGTTTGCACCCGCTTGAAGGCGCAGAGCGATTAGGGCCAGCGCCAGTAGCAGGTGCAAGCAGGATTGGTGCCATCAGTGGGTGCGAGTGGCGGCTGCTGCCCCGATCACCCCTCAGGAGCCAGGGGAGGTGGAGAAGCCCTCAGGGGCAGTCAGGGCCAGCAGCTGCTGCTTGCACGCGCTGATGGCACCGAGCGATTGGGACTGGCACCAGGCGCTGGCAGTGGGTGCAAGCAGGGCCGGCACCAGCAGTGGGTGCAAGCGGGGCCATTGCTGGCAGCGGGTGTGAGAGGTGGCTGCTGGCCCCGATTGCCCCTCAGGAGCAGGGGGAGGTGGAGAAGCCCTAAAAATCAAGAAAGAAAACCACCACACTATTTAAGACTCAATTTAAACTTCTTTTTAAAAAACCATCTTTAGTTTTAAGTGTTCACTATGGTAGGTTGATTAACACTTTTTTTTGGTAAAGAGTTTACTGGATACAGAACTAGTAAGATAAAATAATGTGGAAGTAAATAGGTGTGCCCTTTTCATGGCTGTCAAGAATTGTGAAATTAAATCATGATCTATGCTCTATAATTTTACTGTTATGTATTAGCTTTATACTTACTGTTTAAAGCCCTCTCTTGTAGCAGCCATAAAGAAAGTTATTTTTTGCATACATATGAACTATTGTCTAAAGCAGATAGATGATGTATGTGAGTGACTTATATTAATCTATTTTATTTGTTATTGATAGGATGGCGTCCTGCATTCAAATACTACAATATGTGGATATCACTTATTGGAGCAATTCTTTGTTGCATAGTAATGTTTGTCATTAATTGGTGGGCTGCATTGCTGACATATGTGATAGTCCTTGGGCTATATATTTATGTTACCTATAAAAAGCCAGGTCAGTAAACTTTTCTATTTAGAATTTTAAGCTACAAACATCTAGAAGTTCTTTGTTACTTTTCATATCTAAGCATCATCTGATATATAATTAAATGGTACTTTATATAGCCAAATTGGCCAGGGCTGTGTAAAACTTCAAATATTTTATTTCCAAATACATGTAGTTTTAATGAAAGAATTGTGACATTTTATTCTATGGAATTCCATTATTTTCCATAAATTAAATTTAATTTTATTTGTAGAAAAATAACAAATTCATATATTTAACATTCTGTTGCACTCAACAAATTTTAAAATTATTATTTGAAAGGCTTTGATTTGCAGTACTATAGAAGCTTGATAGCTTAATAAGCATATGTATGTATGCTCAATCTACCTACTGTACCTACTGTAATACCATGGAATTCACAAAATACCAGGACACCTATTATCTTCCCACTAGTTTACGTGTGGTGGGGAAAATTGGACAAACGTGTTTTAACTGGAAAATGGTCACAGATTACCTTGAATGTGTTTTATTAATAACTATTGGTATATCTTCACATAACAGGATGCTAAGATATATTAGGATTGGTCCACTATTCACTATGGTGACCTGTAACACAGAAGAAAGATCCAGTGATATAGGTTTAAAAGGTTTTGGCTTAACAGAATAGATTAGGAAGAGATTACAAGAGTAGTTGCAGTGTAGTCGTGAGGAAACATTTTGTAATTATAATACTACAGCATGAGGTTTTGGATTACAGTGGTGGTTTTAGAAATGAATTGGCAAAGGATACTATTTTAACCATCTTGGAAGCAATAATTTCTCTAATATGCCTATTAAGTCTCTAAAGTAACAAATGCCTAAAATCATTTGTGTTTAGACTGTTTATCAATAAGAAAAAAATTTCCCTATTAAAATAACTTAAAATTGTTAAGTACTATAAATAACATTTGGAGAGCTGCCTCTTTTCCTTTTAACCTTTGGCAATATAAACAATAATTTTAAAATGTTTCCTTTATTTATAAAAGACTCTTGAATTGCATGCATAGCATTTCTGCAGCCCTGTCATCTCCTTCTTTTCTAAATTGTACTTTCTCTTTAAATGCAATTATAGTTCACATTAGCATTTTCTTAATGTCATGCTGTGAACTTGAACTATTAAAAGTTTCAACTATAATAGTTTATTTTAGCAACTGACTTTTTAAATGGGAAAGCATTGTTTACTTCTCTGTGTGTCTCACTGGTTACTGATTGGCTGTTAATATTGGTGTTCTGCTGCATGAACACTATCTTCCCACAGATGTGAACTGGGGATCCTCCACACAAGCCCTGACTTACCTGAGTGCACTGCAGCATTCCATTCGACTTTCTGGAGTGGAAGACCATGTGAAAAACTTTAGGTAAGTGATAAGGTAATATAGAAACATTTGTCTTAGGTGGCAATCAGTTATTCACTTATTGTTCAGTAACATTTTTATATACTGATACTTCAGGAGAAGTTCTCAAAAAGTATACATAGAATATTTGTTGTTGTTGGACTTGGGCAGTTAATTCAAGAACAAGGTTGAGGTTCTTAGTTATCAGATTTTACAAAGAGGTAAATTATCATCTACAAAATATCATCTGAAAACTTCTATTTTTATATTTTTCCATTGATTTTTAAATTTTATTTTCAAGAGAGTGTGGAAGGGAGGGAGGAAGGAGAGAGACAGAGAGAGAGAGAGAGAGAGAGAGAGAGAGAGAGAGCGCTATCACTGTGAAAGAGATACATTGATTGGTTGCCTCCCACACATGCCCCAACCAGAGCCAGAGATTGAACCTGAAACCCAGGTATGTGCGCTTGAGCGGAAATCATATCTGTGGTCCTGTGGTGCTTGGGTCAACACTCTAACCACCTAGGAGCAACAGTGGCCAGCTTCCTTATTAAAGGACACATCCTGGAAACAGGAATATCATGTGGGCTGTAAATCAGTCATGAGGCTAGTTTTAGCTGCTAGGAAGGCTAGAAATGTAATCTGTACCTGGGAGCCCACCTAACCTGCTAAAGCTCAGATGGGGACAGTGGACTATATTAGCAGGCTGGGCCAGAGAGGATGATTTCACGTTTGATTACTCCAAAGCAGTTCTCCCAGACAGAATTGTTTTTTTAGATAGCTTGCTAAAATTATGAATGTTAGTATATTTTCCATTTTTATTCAGGCTTTCATGCTTATTTTATGAGTACAGTCAGTAACTACCCCAATAATTAGTGATTAAAGCAGAATTTTTAGTCTGTTTGCTTTTTGTTATTTTAATTGTACAAATTCTTGTTTTAAAGAATATTTGCCTATCTGTTTGAACTTATAAAAAGGTACCTAAATGTTTTTTCATCAAAAAACTGATTTCCATTTGTAGTCAGGGAAAATAAATATGAAAGTCATGCCACTGTCATTTTAATTGAATTTTGGCTCTCGCCATAATTAATTAGATTCAAAACGTTTAGTCCAAATAGAAGCCATAGAAGCCTTTTTTTCACCATAGGTGCTTTTACTTATATGGCAGCAGCCATAAAAATTAAGCTAGAATAGAGAGGGCTAATATTACAAAGCCGAAGTAATTATCATGTCATCAAGCTAAGAAGGACAGTGACCTGTTTTTTGTACATGAAGTCAATGCCATGCTCTGAGGAAGTTTTGTGAATTCCTTGAAAGAACTGGGATATTTATTACCTTTACAAGATGCAAAGTTGTTACATAATTTTTAATCAGTATGGTCATTTCCTTCTGTAATACCTACCAGAATCTTGATGTATCATATTACCTATTACTTTCGAAGAACATTTGGCATGATGTTTGTTCTAAGAAGGTTCTGTTTCTGCATTTCTCATACATATATCAAGAAACCCTGACTAAAAGTCATCTTTTATGAGAATCCTGTGGCATATGTCTTAAGGACACCTACTTGAATGAGATTCTAGTGTAATAATATATTCTTAGAGAAACAACTTAAAGTCATGTGCATGTTACCAAAAACCTAAACTCTAATTTTGTTTTTATTTTTAATCATAAATTAGGCCACAGTGTCTTGTTATGACAGGTGCTCCAAACTCACGCCCAGCTCTACTTCATCTTGTCCATGATTTCACAAAAAATGTTGGTTTGATGATCTGTGGTCATGTACATATGGTAAGTGTTTGTTTTGTTTTCTATATTAAAACATTTTTTACTCTGTATATAATTTGTGGGGCTTTCTAGACCTGAAATAATTTGATAAGATAAACAAATCTGTTGCATGTATTTTTTTAAAAAGGCAGTTATTTTTGTCAAAATATTTTTGCTACTAAACTGTCTTAAAATCTTATTTCTAAAACGATATTAGAATTTGAAATCTCGCCAAAACTGGTTTGGCTCAGTGGATAGAGCGTCGGCCTGCGGACTGAAAGGTCCCAGGTTCGATTGTGATCAATGGCATGTACCTGGGTTGCGGGCACATCCCCAGTAGGAGATGTGCAGGAGGCGGCTGATCGATGTTTCTCTCTCATCGATGTTTCTAACTCTCTATCTCTCTCCCTCCCTCTCTGTAAAAAATCAATAAAATATATTTAAAAAAAAAGAATTTGAAATCTTAATTGTTTTTCTTATTTATTTTGGGTAGATTTTAGCAACCTATATTGCCCTTATGGAATGGTTTGGTTAAGCAAAGTAGCTTCTTGATAACTAAGTAAGGGAGCTAAATGAAATGTAGTATGTATTTTTTCTTACTGATATTTCCCATAAAGTCCTGAGAACACTGGGAATATTTACTTACCAGAAAAAAAAGTTGGAGGAGGTAGACAAATCACCATGAATATCTCTAGTATCCAGTATATAAGAAGAATAGAGCGAATGCTGAATTTCCAAGTTCAAACACTTTTAATTACTCATTAATTTTTGTTTTGACCATGAGTAAAACAATATTAAAAATAGTGGTAAACTTTTGTCTAAAAGTAGTTTTCTGTTTTTTGGTCTGTTGGCTATTGAAAATAGTCACTAGAAGATGGATCACTTGTTATGCATAAGAAATTGGAGTATTTATCAGGTTAGCTTTTCTCCCAAGCTCTATTGTTTGGTGCTAGAAATGTGTGTTGTATGCCCATGTCCAAGCCCCTGCTAGAGTTGCTCTTCTACTTAAATAGTAGCAAAGTCAAAGCTGTGTTGTGTGTGTAGGGTGGTGGAAGAAGACATTTAGACACTGATCCCACTTGGGACCTGAGGAGTTTCCTAGTTTGTCTCCAAGTTCATCAATTCAAGTTGGGATCTTGAGCACAAGAAATTAGATATGGGGCAATTTTTCTATGAGGAAAGATAAGTTGTATTTTTCTTTTGCGTATTCATGTGTAATTAGGGAAGGCTCTTAAACTTATTTTTAGATTTTTGCTTTATACATTTGTATATTACACATTTATGTGTTGCTTGCAAGGATCAAATTGAATTGCAAGTTTAAAAAGCTCATTTCCTGCCCTGGCCAGTGTGGGTCAGTGGCTAGAGCGTCAGCTTGAGCACTGAAGGGTCTTGGGTTCCATTTCTGGTGAAGGGCATAATAACAGACATTTGGGACAAACAGCTGGGAAACTTTCTCTGGAACAACAGAAAGCTCTTTTTTTCTGCATAATATTTTCTCCAGATTCGATAACTTCTATTTGCATTTACTTAATACAAAAAACTTCTTGTTTTTCAGTCTGTGTTTCTTTCTCTTCTATTCCCTCTTCTACAGGCACTCCCTGTGTGCCTTTACTATTTCATCAACTCCATCTTTTTATAATCTTTTTATAATCAAGTATTGGAAAGAATTCACTTACATGAAAATGAAATGCCGTTATTATACTTTTCTCCCCAACCCCCAATGTTTAGGCACCTTGTTTAAGCCAATATAATAGATTTTTATAAATGTGGAATAGATTATCTTTCAATTAAAGTTATTATTAATATTTTTACCTTACAGGGGCCACGAAGACAAGCCATGAAAGAGATGTCCATTGATCAAGCTAAGTATCAGCGATGGCTTATTAAAAACAAAATGAAAGCCTTTTATGCTCCAGTACATGCAGATGACTTGAGAGAAGGAGCACAGTATTTGATGCAGGTAAATTTCTTATGTCTTTCAAATGACATTTTAGTTTATTGTAAGCTTTTAAAAACTCTTATGCTAGGTTTCATTCTTCATATTGATATAGATGGTAAACCTTTTAAAATATCTTTATTAAAGTAAACTAAGATTTGTATAATTTGAGAGGTAAAGGGACTATAAAAACAATGTGCTTTTGGCTTATTGAAGAACCTATTATCTTAGCCTATTTCTCTAACCTTAATGGGTTTTTGTTTTTTGTAGGAGTATGATGTAATGGCAGCCCTTATTTAGTTTGTTTTTTTTTTAAATCTAGTTCTTTATTGTATTTTTCACTATTTATTTACTAGTACTAAACTTAGACTTCTTTTTCAGTTTTGTGTATGGCATAGTAGCCCGATTGTGGAATTTAGAGTCAGCTGTAGGGTTAAAGGCTAGCACTGCCACTTCCTCATTATGGATTTGGGACTGAGCAAGTCAACAAAATACTCTGAAATTCAGTTTCCTCTCCTCTGAAACTCTAAAGGTTGTGGGAAGAAAAAAAATGGGTTGATACAGTGTTTGCCAACAGATTTTTACAGGAACCCCTTTCTTCAAAAAAAGCTTTCTCATTGAGTTAATTGTGGAGCTATTTTGCTAAATAGAAGTTGTAGGCTCAGTACTGTCATCTAAGCCCTTTCTGTTTTGTGTTTCTTGAAACTTGACAAACATAGGGTTAACAATAGGCTAGGCCAGTGGTCGGCAAACTGAGGCTTGGCAAACTGCGGCTTGGCAAACTGCGGCTCGCGAGCCACATGCGGCTCTTTGGCCCCTTGAGTGTGGCTCTTCCACACAATACCGATTTCTGCGCATGGGCCACGAAGTTTCAGTCGCACTGTATGTGCACGCCTGCACGTGGTATGTTGTGGTATTTTGTGGAAGAGCCACATTCAAGGGGCCAAAGAGCAGCATGTGGCTTGTGAGCCGCAGTTTGCTGACCATGGGGCTAGGCAATCCTCAGGATTCATAAGAGGTGAGAGTGGGGTTGCTTTGGCAGATATCATGAGACCATAGTAATTAAGACACTGTGGTATTGAAGTAGCAATGAAAGAAAAGAGAAGAAATAGAGCCACCCATTTAGGAAATTTAATATTTGACCGAGGTGGCATTGAAAGGATCAGCTGGGACAATTGATTATCCATGGATTAAAGACTTGTATGAAAGGCAATTTTTAAAAACTTTTAAAAGAAAATATAGGGAAGACTTTTTAAAAAATGAGACAATGCTTTCCTGCTTATAATGAAAACGAAAAAAAAGGAAGCCACACATCAAAGGAGATAGATCAGAATATACAGGGTGGGTTTACAGTTATAAGTACTTTTATTATTATTTATTAACTATCATATTATTTTCCAAACGAACAACTGTAAACCTACTTTTGTCCACCATGTATAAAGCAATACTATCTATATATAAAAGGCTAGTATGCTAAGTGTCCGACCGTCTGACTGGTTGTTATGATGTGCACTGACCACCACGGGGCAGACGCTCAACTCAGGGGCTGCCGTGATGTGCACTGGCCATTTACAGAGAAACAGCACCGCGGACCTGGCTCCCACAAAACAATACTTGGCTTCCCCCAAGTGAGACACAGGCCCCGCCATCACCCCGGAGCAACACCAAATCGCAGCCCACACTGCCGAGACCACATGGCACAAAATGCGGCCCACAGCCCAGCCCAGCCCAGAAATGGTGGCTGTGGGCACCAGGTAATAACATCACGTAGCAACGCCCGGCTTCCTCTCTCTAGCGACTAGCCTTCTTGGAGTTTGTTCAGCCCAGGAACACGACTGGCTTTATAGCCAGGCGGAAACATTTTACACTTTAACCAAATGTCTGTGAAGTGTTTTCCTACGTCCCATCTCATTTGATTCTCACAGAAGTCCTGGAGTAGGTAGATAGGAGACTCAGTGGAATCCTATTTTCTTTTCATTAGCTGGAAAATGGAGATTTAGAAAGCTTAGAAACTTGAACTGACTGAAACGAAGAAATGGTGAACCTTGAAAATGACTTAAGGTTTTCTCACTGCGCAGAATATAGTCAAATACTGCTGCAGTTAAATATTTTACCTTTTGTTCTCCCTGCATCTATAATAATAATAATAATCTGCTTCATGTTGATGTTTACTGCTGTGTTGTTGACAATTACCTGAAAGAGAAGTTGGGGTGCTTCATTCAGCTGGAAAAAGTTTAGCTAAATCAGAAAGCAGGTCTAATTAAGCAAATTTATCTTTATATATAAAGCTCTCCCTGGTGCCAATTGCACACATGTGTTTCAGTCTGTCATTGTTGATCATGAATTTGGTTGACACTTCTATTATAGAGAAAGGGCGAATAGCGATATTAAAATATTTCTTCTAATTAATTTCCTTTCAATGTGCACAAATTTGTGCACCAGGCCACTAGTAAATTAGTAAGAGAAAAAAGGAAGCAAAAGATAACAAGGTGAAGAGGAAACCCAAATGATAGACATAAAAATTAAAACTGCATACCCATCAGAGTGACCAAAATTAAGCCTGCCAAGTGTTAAAAATTGTGTAGAGAAATTGGAATAGTTGAACTGTGTGGTAGATTGGACAGTTACTTTGTACAGCAACTTGGCAATGTCCTGCAAATTTCAAAGTGTGGATATCCTAGGACAGTGATGGCGAACCTATGACACGCGTGTCAGAGGTGACACGCGAACTCATTTTTTTGGTTGATTTTTCTTTGTTAAATGGCATTTAAATATATAGAATAAATTTGAAAAATATAAGTCTTTGTTTTACTATGGTTGCAAGTATCAAAAAATTTCTATATGTGACACAGCACCAGAGTTAAGTTAGGGTTTTTCAAAATGTTGACATGCCCTAACCGATTTGGCTCAGTGGATAGAGCGTTGGCCTGCGGACTGAAAGGTCCCAGGTTCGATTCCGGTCAAGGGCATGTACCTTGGTTGCCGGCACATCCCCCGTTGGGGGTGTGCAGGAGGCAGCTGATCGATATTTCTCTCTCATCGATGTTTCTAACTCTCTAGCCCTCTCCCTTCCTCTCTGTAAAAAATCAATAAAATATATTTAAAAAAAAAAAAATGCTGACATGCTGAGCTCAAAAGGTTCACCATCACTGTCCTAAGACATGGGTACCCTAGGACATTCCATTCTTAAGTGTATACCTTAGAGAAAATTTAACATGTGAAAAAGGCTGTCTGAAACTTCTTACAAACATCATTTGTGATAGTGGAAGAAAAAAAAAAGAAGAAACTTCAGCCTTCAGCTATCAATCACAAAATTAAATTGTGGTATAATAATACAATGGAATTCTATATAATGGTAAGAGCTATATATATCAACAAAAATAAACTTGAAAAAGTATGAAGGAAAAACTGCAAGTTATATGAATAATTTTAAGATATGAACTTTTTAAATATATAAATTTAAAATATATACATATGTGTGTCTAAATAATGGAATACATAGTGAAAATAAAAAAGGGGCATGAGAAGGATACATGGGACACTTGATGAGTGTTTGTAATGTTTATTTTTTTAAGCTAGGCGGTGGGTACATGATTATTTATTACTTTATTCACCTTTGTGTGCAAAATATGTAAATATTTCAAGTAGAATGTGACTCCTGTTTATAAAGTTGGTTCTAGTGGGTAAATCTTGCTTGCTTTTGTACAGTTTATAGGAATATTTTGATACTTATATATTTAATAAATGTTATGAAAGAAAATATTTACTTAGAGCAGTGGTTCTTAAACTTCATTATGCATGAGAATCACCTAGTAGACTTGTTAAAACACACACTGCTAGGCCCCACCTTTGAAATGATTTCAGTAGGTCTGGGGTAAGACCCAAGAATTAGCATTTCCAAAAAGTTTCCACGTGATGCTCTTGCTGTATATTCCAGGCACTATACATTGATATTTCCACTTGTAGGAAATATCTAGGATAAGCAAATTCATAGAGACTAAAGGCAATGTTACCAGGTCTGGAGGAAGGTGAGAATGAGTGATTATTGCTTAATGGTTACAGAATTTCTCATGTGATTGTTTTGGAAGTAGGTGGTGGGGTTAGTTGTACAACATTGTGAATATAATTAATGTCAACAAATTATACATTTTAAAATGGTTCAAATGGCAAAATGTTTTAATTTTTTACAATAACACACACACACCCTGGGAATCAAATTTTAAAATTTTACAAAAGGAGTGCTTCATTGGCTTTTGGGGCATTTAGTGTTGACGTGATTCAGAACTGTAACCAACAATGCATTTAGTCTTTTGCTTATAGGTTTTAGTTTTCAAAATATATAACAGAAAACTGTTACTATGATTTTTATAAAACACTAAGTATAACTTTAAAGTTGTATTTTTCATTTATTTTAGGCTGCTGGTCTTGGGCGTATGAAACCAAACACACTTGTCCTTGGATTTAAGAAAGATTGGTTGCAAGCAGATATGAGGGAAGTGGATATGTATATAAACATGTTCCAGTAAGTATCCTTTTAATTCAATAACTTGGTTCAGAAAATGTTAGTTTTGAAAGCTTGCACTGATTTTTGAAGCCTGTTTTTCATAATAGTCTCTAGTAGAAGCATAAGAATGAAAAGAATCACACACTTACCTGGGTTTTGAATTGATCTATTAATGAAACATTTTGACTGATCTTTTCTTTGTCTTTTTATAGACATGAACATTCATACACATATAGAGTGTCCCAAAAAAATGTACACACACAATTTGAATAATTATAAAGGCAGTGTTTATTTTTTATTTTTTAAAATTTCTTTATTGGTTAAGGTATTACAGATGTGTCCTCATCCCCCCATTAACCCCCAAACTCCCCACTCCCCACTTGTTATCAGCTAAGGTGTGTATACATTTTTTTTGGGAAATCGTGTGTGTGTGTGTGTGTGTGTGTGTGTACACACATATATATACATATATATATACATACACACACGTGTGCACGCATATAATTTGGCTTCCCATTTAAGTTAGTTGGCTTTTTCACATCCCTACAGCTATTGTCGAGCAGAGTTCCTGAATGTTGTCAGACCCATCCCCTTTTAAGTTATCCTATATAAGAGAGGGGTATGCTAATTAGCCCTGGTATGCTGATTAGTCATGACCAGTATGCAAATTGACCATCACTCAAACACACAAGATGGCCGCTCCCATGTGGCCACAAGATGGCCGGCAGGGGAGGGCAGTTGGGGGCAACCAGGCCTGCAGGGGAGGGCAGTTGGGGGTGATCGGGCTGGCAGGGGAACAGTTAGGCGTTTATCAGGCTGGCAGAGGAGTGGTTAGGGGGTGATCAGGCTGGCAGGCAGAAGCGGTTGGGAGCCAGCAGTCTGGGATTGTAAGAGGGATGTCTGACCAGGAGTCAAACATCCCCTGAGGGGTCCCAGATTGGAAAGGGTGCAGGCTGGGCTGAGGGACACCCCCCCACCAGAGCATGAATTTTGTGCACTGGGCCTCTAGTGTCATTGTAATATCTGATGCTGAGGAAGGCATTTCATCACTGATATCAACCTCAGAGGTTAGATTTGTTTCCCACTCAAACTAATTTTGCAGTTAATTATTTGGTTCATCTATTAGGTTATTTACTTTTCTTCTTTGTTGTTATCTTTTTTTAACTTATTGGGGTGACACTGGTTAACATAATTATACAGGTTTCAGGTGCATAATTCTATAACACATCATCTGCACACTGTATTGTGTTCATCACCCCAAGTCAAGTCTCCATCACCATTTATCCCCCCATGCCCTCATCCACTTCTTTCATCCCCTTCTCCCAAGCAATCACCACATTGTTGTCCATGAGTTCTTTTTTAAAATGTACTAATATGTTTTGCTTTTCCATCCCTTAAAGTATAAGTTCAGAGTTCACTATTCACGGTTAGTGCTATTTCCAATGATCTTTACCAGGTGGCTAAGTTTTTATTTACATCATTTTAACTTCACTGTTAGGGGTTTTCTAGTGTTTGTTTTGTTACTTTGTCTTTCTGATTTTACTCTGTTCATGTTATTATTTATTTCCCTTACTGGAACGCCTCTTGTATCTATAGATAAAAGCACATAATTATTTGCCTGTATCACATAGGATAGTTTTGTCTTCACATATGCCTTAAAACAATTTGAGGAAGTAGGCAGATCTCATACTTTATTTTTAAAATCTCTTTCTATTGATTATGTAAAGTAGACGATAAAAAAATAATAATAAAGTGTACGATGAATAAGATTTCCCAAGTAATTGTTAAATGCTTTTCATAAAATGAAAGCTTTGCTGGTTTGTCACACATGTGTAACTGCCCTTCGGCTTTGGGTTTGTACTTTATTGTAACCCAGGATTCTCCTACTGTAAGCCGATCGCCCCTCAGTGGAACAACCTGAAGTTTTGCAATTTGGAACTTTTTTAGTAGGTCTGATGAGAACTTGGGTTTATGTGATTTATGGTGTTAACAAAGTTTATAGAATTTAAGCCTGGTTTTAGAGTTGTGTACAAAGGCTTAATGTATATTATGTACGTATGGGATGCTCCCATTTGTGTTTAAAAAAATCAAAACGACTTTTGAATACATGTCTGCAAATGCATATAAAATCTTAGTACTTTTTAAAACTAGTTTTGTAAAAAATTGTAAATTACTTAAAAATACCCTTTCTCCTTTGAGAAATGATCCCTTCATCCTCTACAATATGATCTCATTCTCAGTAATAAAATCCATCTTTGTCTTCATGTATTTCTCTTGACTTTAGGGGTTTAAGTTTAAATTAAATAATGGTTTGACTCCATAATTTTAGCTTGTTTCTAATAGGATAAAAATAGTTACTGCTTTAAAGAGCTGCTTTAAGTAGATTATCAGTATTATAAAGATCTTCATGTAAATTGTTTTAGAGGCATTACAGAAAAAGGGAAAAGGAATGGTATAGTATTTGAAACTATCTTGGCTCTCACCATAATATTTTAAGCATATTAAAGAATCAGATGTTAAAGCTAAAAGTAATTTTAAATATCTTCAATTATTGCCTTCATTTTATAGAGGAGGGACAAATTTTTTTTTTTATATATTTTTCCTATTATAGTGACGCCTTTGACATACAATATGGAGTAGTGGTTATTCGCCTAAAAGAGGGTCTGGATATATCTCATCTTCAAGGACAAGGTAAATCTTTTTTGAAATTTTTTATTTTAAATATATAAATTACTTTGTTAGAAAATTATAGGTCTTACAAGTCCTTCAATAATTTTAATATTTACCATCTGTTGTGAATGGCATTTTAAGATCAGATCTGGCCCTGCCAGTGTGGCTCAGCGATTTGAGTCAACCCATGAACCAGGAGGTCATGGTTTGATTCCTGTCAGGGCAAATGGCTGGGTTGTGGGCTTGATCTCCAGTAGGGGGCATGGAGAATACAGCCAATTGATGATTCTCATCGGTAATATTTCTATCTATCTCTCCCACTCCCTTCATCTCTCAGAAATCAATAAAAACATATTTAAAAAACACACAAAAAAAGTCACATGTTTGGCTCCACCAAAGTTTGTGCTTTTTCATTCATTATACTAACCTGGATGATGGCTAGTGATTAGAGAATAAAATTCAATCCAGATCATCAGTTTAAGAAAAACATAAACATTGGTAATGATTCTAAATCGGCCAAATTTGTAAAAATATCCTATATACTAAAACCCTAATATGCAAATTGGCCAAACGGCAGAACGACCGGTTGCTATGACACACACTGACTACCAGGGGGCAGACGCTCAATGCAGGAGCTAACCCCTGGTGGTCAGTGCACTCCAGGGGGAGTGCCACTCAGCCAGAGCCGGGCTCACGGTTGGTGAGTGCAGTGGCAGGAGCCTCTCCCGCCTCCGCAGCAGCGCTAAGGACCCCTTGGGGGATGTCCTACTGTCGGCTTAGGCCTGCTCCCAGGCTGAGGGACATCCCTCCCTCCTCCCCAGTGCACAAATGCCATGCACTGGACCTCTAGTATCCTATATAATAAAAGCGTAGTATGCAAATTGTCCCCTTCACCAGAGTTCTTCCGGGAGTTTGGCCAGTGGGTGGGCAAGCTGGGGGGAGGGAGGAAGGCCCTGGCCAGCGGTGGCAGCAGGTGGCTGGGGGATGGGAGGGAGTACCTGGCCAGCAGCCGGCAGCCGCTAGGGACCCTACCAGTGCATAAATTTCATGCACTGGGCCTCTAGTAATAAATAAAATTGTTGGATAAAAACAAAATTAATGAGTGCTAAATTGTTAGACATGTTCATGTTTATGAAAGTCATGCTTTATATATAGAGGCACATTAATAGTGAAAAACTAAACTCTCTCCGGAAAAGACCCTAGAAATCATTTTTAAATCATTTTATTCTGAAATAATTATAGGTACACAAGAAATTATAAAAATGTAGAGAGGTCTTGTGTACCCTTCATTCATACCCTTCGTTCTGCTGTTCGGTCAATTTGCATATTAGTGTTTTATTATATAGGATATTTTTACAAATTTCCCCCAATGGTAACATCTTACATATCTGTAGTTCTGTACATGCACACACATGTGTACTTTGTGGTATGTATCACATATTTTGATTTATGTAACCAGCACCATAATCAAGATACAGAACTGTTCTATCAACACAAAGATCTCCCTTGTTCTAGCCCTATACAGCTTTCACCATACTCTTCCCTGCTTCCCATCCTTAAACTCTGACACCCACCAATCGCTTCTCCAACAATATAATTTTCAAAGCATTTATAAAACAAACCAACCATTTTTTAAGACGTGAACACTGAAACCAGTTATGGTATAATATTAGCTTTTGCAAACTTTTAAACTATGGAAAATTCCATAGCCTCTAATGATTTAAAAAAATATTAGAAGCTTAAGAAAATTTGCATACCTAATATTTTACCATTATCAACTGATTAACCAAATCATCCAAATTAGCTAAAGCCTAAATAGCTGAGAGACATAATGAACTTTTGTCATCTGTTTCTAACCATAATTTAAACTATTTTATTCTTCCCACTCCCTCCACCATTTTAAGGATATTGTGCATTCTAGAAAGGAATGCTTTAAGATCTTTATCCATATAACACAAAAGTATGGCTTGCTGAAAATGCACTTTCTTACTCTATCTAGAGTAGGCCTTGCAACATACTACTTTAATTCTCACTTGCTCTGAGAGTAATTTAGGTTTAGGGTTAACTCTGCATAATTATTTGTAGTGTCCCCTTTCATTCAAAAATATCACAGTTTGGCCAATAAAATACATAATTCTATAATTTACTGAGATTTTGAATATTGGAACTTGAAAGTATTTTTATGTGTTTACAATCATGAAAGTTGTTTTGAAATCCTTGTTATTCATCATTAAGATTTGAAGACAGGGATTTGATTTAGCACAAGGATTAAAGAACAGAGTCATATCTGCTTTAGACATCCCAGTATTTTTTCCTAGGTAGTTTTGTAGTCTGGGCAAATGTATTGACATCCAAGCCTCAGTTTTCTCATCTGTTAAAACATAATTACTTCATAGGGTCATTGTGAAGATTAAAAAGGAGGTAAGGCCTGTGAAGCTTTTAGCAGTGCCTGCACGGAAGCTCACATAGTTTCTACTGTTATTTCTCTTAATGCACAAATCAGTGATGAGGATTATGGATAGATGATCAAATTCATATTATGTTTGTCTTCATGAAAATATTTTTATGGTGGAAGTTAAATATTTCCTAACTCTTCCCAAAAAAAACAGAAAATGAAGAAATGGTACTTTTACAATGAGTTTGGTAAAGGACTCGATTCCCTAGTTTGGCTTTGTAGTTATGGGTGTAATTTTTCAGTGTTGTCTGTCCTCTTACATTATATATTAATATCTGTCACATTTTACATTTTTTACTTGTGTAAATGATTTTGAGAGTAGAGTTGACTCACATTTCAAACATCATTCTTTTGTCTACCAGATTCTTGTGTTTCATGAATCTCATTCATTACTGATTCCCCAGCACCTAATTCAGATGTCTGACACTTAGTTGTGGCTCAAGATATTGAAGTGAATAGTAATTTCAAAACAGATTAGCACATTTGTTTAAATCAGAAATCACTTATTATAAACTTACTAGAGGCCCGGTGCACAAAAATTTGTGCATTCTGCGGGGGGGGGGGGGTCCCTTATCTGGCCTGTGCCCTCTCGCAGTCTGGGACCCCTCAGAGGATGTCCACCTGCTGGCTTAGGCCCGCTTCCCGGAGGAACGGGCCTAAGCTGGCAGTCAGACATCCCTCTGGCAGCCCGGGAGCACTCGGGGGATGTCCACTTGCCAGCGGGGACAGGCTTAAGCTGCAGTCGGACATCCTTAGCGCTGCTGAGGAGGCGGGAGAGGCTCCCACCACCACCACTGTGCTGTCAGCTGTCAGCCTGGCTTGTGGCTGAGCAGAGCTCCCCCTGTGGGAGAGCACTGACGACCAGGGGGCAGCTCCTGCATTGAGCATCTGCCCCCTGGTGGTCAGTGTGTGTCATAGTGACCAGTCATTCCCAGTGGTTCTGCTGTTAAAGTCAATTTGCATATTACCCTTTTATTATACAGGATTTTATAATAAACTTTGCTTGAAATGGTCATTTAATTGATATTATACCATCATGCTTTCCTTATTGCTTAAAATAAGGTTTAGATCATATATACTTTCATATCTACAGAAGAATTATTGTCGTCACAAGAGAAATCTCCTGGTGTCAAGGATGTGGTACTAAGCATGGAGTATAGTAAGAAATCAGATTTAGATACTTCCAAACCATCTGCTGAAAAAACCGTTACACATAAAGGTAATTTTTATTCAAACAAGAAATTTCATTAATGGTAATGTTTTAATTTGGAGAGAAATAGCTGTATTACATAACATAGCTAATAAGGTAACCTGTCCTCAAATTTTTACTTTTCATTTCTAGTTGTTCAAAATGTATGGCTTTCAAAACTATCTACAGATGAACAAGAATAGATCCAAAGACAAATGAGTTGGGGGAGGGGGGGGTTAGAGAGCAACCAAAGGACTTGTATGCATGCATATTAGTATAACCCCGTGGTCGGCAAACTGCGGCTCTTTGGCCCCTTGAGTGTGGCTCTTCCTAAGCCTTAGGAGTACCCTAATTAAGTTAATAACAATGTACCTACCTATATAGTTTAAGTTTAAAAAATTTGGCTCTCAAAAGAAATTTCAATCGTTGTACTGTTGATATTTGGCTCTGTTGACTAATGAGTTTGCCAACCACTGGTATAACCAATGGACACAGACACTGGGGTGGTGGGGGCTTGCCTGGAGTGGGAATGGCTGGCGGGGGGGCGGTAAATTGGGGAAAAAGGAGACACATGTAAAACATTAGACAAAAAAAAACTATCTACAAAATAATTAATTTATAAGGCATTAAAGTGGATCACAGAACAGAAACTATACTAATTAATTACTTACTAATATGCTCTTATATGTTTTTATTTATACTTGCTTTAAAGAAAACATTTTAATTTGAAGCATTGGTTAAATCTGAACTTGTAAAGAAACATAATTTTAGAACAGCAGTTCTCAACCTGTGGGTCGCGACCCCTTTGGGGGTAGAATGACCCTTTCACAGGGGTCACCTAAGACCATCGGACAACACATATATAATTACATATTGTTTTTGTGATTAATCATTATGCTTTAATTATGTTCAATTTGTAACAATGAAATTGGGGGTCACCACAACATGAGGAACTGTATTAAAGGGTCACGGCATTAGGAAGGTTGAGAACCACTGTTTTAGAGTGATGTACCTATTATAAGCACGTGATAATATTGAAAGAAATTAAGTTTATGTAATTGATTAACCTTTTTTATTCTTTTTAGTAAATCAAGGTATTTAAATGCCAAGACTTTTATTTATGTGTTGGTATATTCAGAATATTTCTACTTCTGCATCTGAAGTTTAGGTAAAACAATGTAATAAAAAATCAAGTGCAATTTTACTTCTTAATTTAGTCTTTCTGAAGAAACAAGCTATTTGTATTTGGGTGCTGAACTATTCAGCCATAATTACAGACATAATACCACTGGTGACTTATGTGCTCTAAGCCACAAAACAATTTCCAGGTTTCATGAGACTTTCAGATAATTTCATCCTCAAATCTATATGTAATATTTATGAGAAGAGAGATGACTTCCAAATCTTACTCTCCCACCCTCACTCTCCTACCTCTGTTTAGTTTAGTATCTCCATCTGTCCTATTCCCAGTTGACATGCAACAAGAAAAATCTGCACTGTAAATCATCAAACCATATCATATTTTTATTTCTGTAAAATAATTGCCATTCTTTGTCTGAAATTGATAGCATTGGATAGTTCCTGTCTCAGAAAATTGATCATTTCTAGATTTAGAAGCATGCATTTATTTATTTTCTCCTTATTTATCTGTTTGCTTAGAGAATGGTAGTTGAGAGCTTAGTTGAGACCCATTGTCCCTTTCAGTTCTTTGCTGGCTTGGGATTATAATTTTTTCTTTTTCATCTCAAAACTCTATAAACTGATTATGTCAGCACTGTTCTTATGTTCCTGCATTTATTTTTAGTTTATGGTATTCATTCTTTCATTTCCTCTTACTTTTCATTTGTCCTTTTCTCTTGCCGAAAATAAATCCTTTCCTTTACAGAATCTGTTAGAAATTAATAGATAAAACTATGATGGAAGGGGAAGAATATTTATCAAGCATCTACTTTGTGCCTTCCACAATTTAATAGATGTTACCCATACATTAGCTCATTAATGTGTGTCATAATCTTATGAATCATTATTTTTATGAAATAGGAAACTGGGTCAGTATATTTCTATTTATCTTCTTGTTATAAAAATGTAAATACTTTTAATTTAGTTTAAATCAAAGTGTTAATATTTCCTTGAAATTTCTGAGCTCTTTGAAATGAATACAGAATGTCCATAGTTATATTTATAAATGTTTTTTATCTTCAAAGACAGATAATATCAAATATCTATAGGAACAATAATATTTAATACTAAGAAATTAAAATAATTGAAATGTCTCTTGTTCCATAACAGGCATAAGAAATTAGCATTCAAAAATAGCATTAATATTTTTTGTGTTTATTTTCCTATTTTTCCAATTATTTTCAAAATTATCATAGAAAAGTTTATACAGTTTTAAAAGTCTTCAGAATTATAAACATTCTGGTATGGTTATTATGTAGTCATAGATATTTGATATTTCTGCCTTGATTATTGAGTATTCAAAAGAACAAAAAGAGCACCCTTTTATTTTGTGCTAAGCACTGACTTAAGTGCATTAATGTTTGCAATATAATAACATTAAGAGGTAGGTATTGTTCATCCTCTTTACAACTGAGGAGAGTGAGGAGTTAAGTCACAGCCAGGAAAGGGGTCAGTGGTAATACTGGAATGCTGGGAGTCTGGCTCAAGAGCCCACTGCAGTGTACTCTTCCCTGACCAAGTTGGGAGTTTTATGTGCCTTAAACAAATAATCCAAGCTTATATTTAAAAAAAAAAAAAAAGAGAGAGAGAGAGAGAGATTAGGAAAACTGTTAACTCCAGGAAAACATTTATAGGTATTTAAATGTAAACGGACAAGTATATGCAGACATACTTGCATATGCATATATACAACTTTATGTATTTGAAAAAAAAATTGCTCCTGTATAACCTGGCATTTATATAAACCAAGAGACTCTGGCTGATCAAATTCATTAATATTTCAAGTGGCAAATGATTTGTACAAATACCAAATATCCCTTTAGTGTTTCCAAAATTACTTTTCAGTCATTTGCATAATGATTAAAGTTTATGTGTTATCTGGAACATCAATTTTTTAATGCCATATTCCTACTCTATTAGCCATAGTTAAACATCTTGTCATCTGATTTCAAGCATAAAAGTTTAAAAATTCTGCTAAAGTTTTGGTCAGTTGTAGAGGAATAAAAGTTTAGGGGTGTTAATCAGTAGCCCCATTGGAGAGGTCTAAAATGTTTGCTTTTTTAAATCCTGAACACTCAGTGCAGAAAATATTGATCTTCAGTCTTGATTATTTTTCAGACTGTTTCTTCGTACTATGTTTTGTTTATAAATGTGCTCTAATTACATTTTCATTATTTTATTAATATAAAGGCAATTAACTTATATTTTGTGTTTTTTAAACATAATCTAGATGAGGAAGAGGATGGCAAGACTCCAACTCAACCACTGTTGAAAAAAGGCAGGCATTTTTCATCATTTTATTTTAACCCCTTTTTCATACTTTTAACTCTTTATCTCCAACCTTATTATTTTCTTTTTTATCTTAGTTTTTATTTTCATGGTGAGGTGATGTTACAGTTATTTATTAAATGCAGATTAGAAAAATTATCATTAGTCTAATTAAAGCGTTAAATCATCCCAGGAAAAGGTGATATATCAAATACAAATTCTTTTAAGTCATCATAGCATTTCTGAAATATTCAAACCCTGAAAGTCAGTATTAATTTTTTAATTTTAACTGCATGGTTTAGATGATAAGTAGAGACACTGAAATAGGTTTATTCACAGTGTCACTGCATTCTTTACCATCAGTGGTACCAAGTCCTTAATTTTGATACTAATATATTTTTCATTTCAAAAATTACAATATTTCTCACAGTCCTGCTGCGTTTGGGAGATACACAGTCATGTCAACGTACATGAATTTTATGAGAAGGAGATAGAGGTGAGAGTTATGGAGCAGTGTGGTTTGGTAGCCATATTACTTCATCATGCAAATCATTCGTCATGTTTGCATACATCGTGGCAGCATGAAAAGTGAATGATAGGCATTCTGCAAACGTGATCAGATTTCCTCCTATGGATTTTTGCTTTAAAAATTTGGTCTAGGAGTTTCACAATAGTCATTTGCTTACTCACAGAGCCAGTGTTGATTTCTTTTTTTTTAATTTACTGGGAATATAAATGGGAACTCCCTTGGTATATTGCTCTTTTGACTTGCAGCATATGGGTGCCCTTCCAGGGAGTTCCCACCATCTTTCTGTGGTTCAAAGAAAGATGTGATGGTTATGTGGCTTTATAAAACTGGGTATCACATACTAATGGGACAAATGCTAGATAAAAATGAGAGTTTTTTTCCTTAGACTAAGGTTTCGCTGTGATAATTGTAAGATTGTATTGGTATGTCTTCCATTTCTGTCTTTCATATAACATTTTATTTAAAAAATTTTTTTGAGCTTTAAATGGTTTAAAAACTAGACTACAAAAGAAAAGGCATAAACTGAATTTGTCCAGTTAGCCTAAAACATCTTTTCACAAATCAAAATTCAGCAGTTATAATTTTCTTGATTGATATTTATGATTCTCTTTCATTCAGAATGCTTCAAAATATTGGAAATTAGGCAAGATGGTCTGAATAAGTTTAACTGTTGTGAAGATGTGTTTATCTCTAGCCATCTTAATCATATGTTTAAATTATAAACAATTGAAAGCTTATGATTGATACCATATACTACTATCTGCGAAATATGTAAAAGTTAGGAAACTATAGGAATGCAGCAAAAGGGACTTTAATATTTAGCTTCCTTACATCTTCTTTTTCTGCTTAATCCTTTAGAATCCAAAGGCCCTGCTGTGCCTTTAAATGTAGCTGACCAAAAGCTTCTTGAAGCTAGTACACAGTTTCAGAAAAAACAAGGAAAGAATACTATTGATGTCTGGTGGCTTTTTGATGATGGAGGTAAGGTTGTTAATACATTTTTTTTAACAGTTTTAAATTTACTGAAGTTATGGGAATAGTACTAAAAATTGGCATGTATTCCTTACTCATAGACCACATTCCAGTTTAGCCAACATTCCCAAAAGCAACAGGATTAATTTCGGAATCAGGTGTTGCACTTAGTTGTCATCTCTCTTCATTGTCCTTTAATTTGGGAGTTGCTAGGTCTTTCCTTGAGCTTCATGACCTTAATATTTAAAAAAATATTATAGACCAAATATTTTATAGAATGTCACTTAATTTGGAGTGCTATTTGATGTTTCACCATAATTATTTTCAAGTTATATATTTTTAGCAAAAATATCACAAGTGATGCTGTGCTCTTCTGTCTGTATCTCATCAGGTGGCACGTGATGTTGCTTTGTCTCATCACTGGTGAAGTTAGCTTTGACTATGGAGTAAGGTGGTTTTCACCAGGGTTATACACTGAAGAGTTACTGTTCTTCCCTTTTATAATTACAGGCATTTGGGGGATGAGGAGTTACTTTGAGACTATGTAAATAGACCATTGTTACTGCAACTGTTACCACCATCTTTAGCATCCATTGATATTTCTGCCTGAATTTATTGTTGTTATGGTTTGTTTGTGGTTGCCAGATGATAATTTTCCAGTCCTATTATTTCTTCCCATGGATTCCTATTTTATTCACTGGGATATGATTTGTCATTCTCATTATTTGTTTTGATATTCAAATTGTCTCAGATTTCCTGTTTAGTCTGACTGCTATGTCCATGTGGCATGTCCCAACTCTTTGTTTTCTAATACAGTAAGTTGTTCCAGGCTCAGTTTTGTACTTCCCTACAGCATCCGTTGAACCACCCTTTATCTAAGAAGCCCTGATTACTTTTAGTGGAGAGTGGTATTGAGGAACCAAAAACGGGGCATTAGATGTGCTCGTTGGTATTAGGGTGTCATTGCTCCCAAGCCCTCTCAGTGGACAGATCTATGAAATACACATAGAAGTGTCTGTATGTATATTTACAGGCTGAAAACTAATTCCAGCCCAACACTGCAGGGTTCAATCCAGCTTCTCCCTCTAAGTTTCTCATTTTAGTGAGAAATGTTGCTCCCATTAGCTTCAGCAAATATTCTCCTTCCTCCCTCTTCCTGTAGGGGACTAGTCTCCCAACTCTGCCAGGCCACAATCCCATTTCACTGACTTCCTCACATGGGCCCTGACTCCACTGGGTCTCCCTCCTAGTTCAGTCCTGCCTTATGGCTTTATGACTGAATCAAGGAAGGACAGAAAGAAAAATTTAGTTTTACAGAGTTGTTGTAAACATGTTTTTAGAGACTAAATTGAATTAAAAGTTTTTATTTAAGAAATTAGCACTTAGTATATGATTTATTTTTATGATTCAGGTTTGACCTTATTGATACCTTACCTTCTGACTACCAAGAAAAAGTGGAAAGATTGTAAGATCAGAGTATTCATTGGTGGAAAAATAAACAGAATAGACCATGACCGGAGAGCGTAAGTCTACTTTAAATTGAAGGACATTTATCTGTAATACTTTATTATTACTATATAGATTTGATAGAATAATCCATAGGGAATCCATAAGATGTCAGTTACTCTATTCTATGCTGAAGCTGGAAATTCTCAAATAAACCATCTTTAATTTTAAGTTAGTCTTTATGTTTAAGTTGTAGATTGTTTTACCGATATGTAATATTTTTTAATATATTGACATTTTAGAAAGTATTAATATTTTTGGCAAAGTGTTAAGCAGCTCTTTTTTTTAAATCGGGGGAGAGTGTGCAGCCATTGTCATCTACTCCCTGTCTGTGTTGTCACAGTTCTGGTTCTGGGTTCATTGCTTCTCTAAGTGCCTGTGGTGTCTCTGACCTGTTTGCATATATTTTGCACATTGCTCCCAAATTCAGGTTTGGAAAGCAAAGCTTGATCTCATGATTCCTCTGCTCAAAATACTTCATAACGTTTCCTCTGTAACATAACAGAGAAGGTCTATGCTAAATGTGGCAATCGAAGTCCTTACAATCTACCCTCCTATTCCCTATTGTTATCTCTTGGTCCCCCAATTGCCTTATACTTCAGTTTACATTTCTGTACCTGCCTTAAAAATGCAGATGGTTTCAGACTTTCACTCCTTTGCTTACTCTCATCTCTCTACCATTAATAGCTTTGTACTTCTCGGTTAAAATACTCCATCCTTTAATGTTCAGGACAGTTGCCACCTTCTTCATTACACCTTCCCTAATTTTCTCCCTTGTCCCCCACTAGTTGTTACATTTCCTTCCTAAATCACAATATACTTGATACCACTCATCACATTCTGGGCTTCTGTTATATTTATTTTATGCCAGAATTCAATTAGGTGTTTATTCATTTCAAATAGTGAATTATGCAAGCAGTATTAGAAATAACCAAAAAGTTAGACCTGTTTCTCATCTGTTTTCTAGTATATTAATTTAGAAAACTCATTTTATTAAGAATAAAATCCTGTTTTGTTCATTGCTTTTCCTGTTTGTATGTTTCAACTTTTCTATTGTTGCCACCAAGGCTTCATTGCCAACTCTGCCTCCAAAAAGGTATTTACTGAAAAGCCAGAGGCTGTTGGAGTTCCTATCCCATGCCTGTCCAAGTTCAATCCCCTACCCCTCCCAAATACTGTGAACTTAACCTACTCTCAGTTATAACTTCAGTTTGGTCCAAAAGGTCATATTTGGACCTTTTGGGATATGCATTCAACATGGATGGAAGAATAATCCAGAAATAATTAAACAAATAACTAGTTTTTATTGAAATCCTTATACTTAATATAATTCCACTAAAATTAAATTTTAAAATACTAGTTGTATTCAAATTTAATTATTAATGTCTTTCACTGTCCATTACTGGATAAGATTCAGAAAATGTAAAATAACAGAAGTCTCTTCTCAAGGAATTTTTTACATCTACTTTGTTAATGTACAATGGAAATTAATTCAGATGGGTTTGTTTTGTATGTGATATATATTTTTCCTATAAATCATGCTTTTCAGATACATAGATTCAGCTCTAAATAGAATAGAAATATCAGCCTTCATGTGTCTAAGTGCTATTTATTTTTGTTTTAGGATGGCTACTTTGCTTAGCAAGTTTCGGATAGACTTCTCTGATATAATGGTCCTAGGAGATATTAATACTAAACCAAAGAAAGAAAAGTAAGTTATTGAATAAATTACTTTGTACAAATTTCTGATACTTTTGGATAACCTACTCAGACACTCGAGTAACAGATCATTCAACTTAAACTAATATATGGCCTTTTGGCCTGCTGTTAGTTATATAACTTTTTAAATTTAGCACTGAGAGTTGGCATGCTTATAGCAGATTTCAAAGTAAGTCTAAAGGCCTTCCATTTTCAGAGAATTCAATTACCGCTTTATAAGAAATTTCTGAAAATCATTAATACCACAGAAATTCCACATGGTTCTTTAAATTTCCATTGTTTATGCCCACATTCATTATGACCACTCAGTCCCTACTCCACATAGAAATTATTCACACTGTTTTATTACTAAAATAGGAAAGTCTAAGAATTTGCCTATAATAGTTGCATTTACAATTCTCAAGAATTAAAAGATTTGTGGAATAGTGTATCTGAAAATGGTAATATTATGGTTGTTATCATATGTATATTACTGGACAGAACTTTAATAATTCTCAGATAAACGTTGAATAAATGATGAAGTTGGTGTAAAGAATCCACTTTAAATTTTAAAAAAATAGTAAGATTATACTGTGTAAGGTTGTAATCAGGGAGAGATTTGTTTCCTGTTATAAAACAATAAAAACCAGGAGCTTTGTATGAGACATACTTGAAAAGGGTGTTCAAGGACTCAATTCCAATGTATGTGTGGAGGCTTCCCACACCAACCAATTGTCAGACAGAGCAGAGTATCGAGAATTCAACTCAATTAGGACACCATCTACCCAAAGATAGAATCGAATTACACAGGTAAAGGGCTCAGCCTCACAAGAACTGCCCTCCACTTAATTTTTTTATTTTTAAAATATGTTTTTATTAATTTCAGAAAAGAAGGGAGAGGGAGAGAGAGATAGAAACATCAATGATGAGAGAGAATCATTGATCAGCTACCTCCTGCACACCCCACACTGGGGATTGAGCCCGTAACCCCGGGGCATAGCCCTGACCAGGAATTGAACCACGATTTTTAGTTCATAGGTCAAAACTCAACCACTGAGCCACACCAGCTGGGCTGCCCTCCACTTTAGATTCCAGCCACAAGCACAGGTTGTTACCTATATTTCTGACAGACTAGCTATAAATCAGAGGTTCACATGACTTCCCTCTCCAATTTTAGTTTGCTAGAATGGCTCACAGAACTCAAGAAAACCCATTTACTCATTAGATTACTAATTTATTACAAAGGATACAAATTAACAATCAGATGAAGGGATACATTGAGTGAGGTCCCCAACAAAGGAGCTTCTGGCCTTGTGGAGCTTGGGGCTCAGCAAGGTGGCACCTGGAAGCATTCTGGTCTCTAACAAAGAGGGAAAAGGACCAAGGAGCTGTCCTCCCAGTTTTTCTGAAGCTTCATTACTTAGTCATGATTGAACTTTTGGTATAATAAAAATCAATTCCATAATTAGTTAAAAATTAGTTATGATTGACTAAGTCATTGGTCATTGGCAATTATACTCAATCTCCAGCCCTTTCCTTTTTGTGGGACATTGGAGGTTTGTAGGGGGAGACGACTGAAAGATCCAAACCTCTAGTCACAAGGTGGGTTCAACTGGCAACCAGCCCCACCCTTGGGGTTGGGTCCAAACTTCATCTCATTAATTTAAAAAAAAACCTTTATAACTCTCAACACTTGGGAAATTCCAAGGGTTTGGGGGAGCTGTGAGCCAGGAACTGTAGATGAAGACCAAATATCTTATAAATCACAATATTGCAAAACTGAAAAATGTTTTTCACATTCATAGAGGATTAGAATGCTGTTCATGTTCTTTTAATTATCTTTTGTCCTATTAAGTATTTCTGGATCTAGAGATTAATTCTCCATCTACTTAAATGTTTAGTATCTGCCCTTCAATCCCTTCAAAATGTTCTAGTACCTTTTCTAATACTACTTTTCTTTAGTGGTATTTGAACTAGGAAAGGGAAAGCCTTTGAGTGTTTTAAGTAAAGGAATAACACAATTTGACTTACTGCTCAAAGGGATCATTCTGGCACTGTGGTGAAAATTTACTTCGATTGGGGTGGGGAGTTAGACATAGGAGCAGGGATAGATGAGAGAGACCAGAGTAGTTAAGGGTCTAGAGGGGAGCACAATAGATGGAAAACAATAACTGCTTAAGTTATAATTTTGTGTTTCAAGATCATACCGTTAAGTAATTCAAAATAAGGTTATCAGTATTCTTTCTATTGTTTTTAAGTATTATAGCTTTTGATGAAATGATTGAGCCATACAGACTTCATGAAGATGATAAAGAACAAGATATTGCAGATAAAATGAAAGAAGATGAACCATGGCGAATAACAGATAATGAACTTGAACTTTATAAGACCAAGGTAATCTTTTTTTTTCCTGCTTACTTTTCATTAACCTTCCATGTGATTTTTAAAAAAATACTAAGACATAAAAGTATCAAGAACTGCAGTTTGTTACAGAAGGACCCAGTTGTATAAATTAAATCTACTTTAAGTTGGATTTATATGTGGTCATTGTAAAGAATGATTTTTTAAAATTATGGAACTGATTTTTATTTACCAAAATTGATTTTGGTTTCTTTTTTTTCTTTTTTCTATTTATAGTTTTATGAACCATGATAGATTCCAATTTTCAAATGGTCTAGGAATGACTTTGTCTTGTTTCATTTCAGACATACCGGCAGATTAGGTTAAATGAATTATTAAAGGAACATTCAAGCACAGCTAGTGTCATTGTCATGTAAGTAATACCTGCACTAAGATTTTCTTAGGTATTAATTTTTATGATAATGCAATTAGGGTTAATTTCTATACAAGTACATATCTATTTAACATTCATAATGACCTAGTAGTTGTAAGGAGGAAAAACAAACTTTTTAAAATACACTTTGTTCTAAGCATATGGGAAGAAATTAAGTAGGAGGAAAGAAAAATCTTAAGCTTATATGAACCTAAGTAATTTTTTATTATTGTATATTTTGCAATTTTCCCACCTTTTAACTGTGTTTAACTTTGCCATCAACCATATGGGGTATGATGGCCTGAAATTCAAATTTGGACCCCAGGCACCTTGGTTCTCAAACTTAATTCATTACAGAAGGCAGTACCAGAAGCGATTTGTTTGCAAACAGAATCATTTTTTCCCCATTAGAAATAATGTAAATTAAATTAATCCATTCCAGACCCCCAAATACAATGCATGTCTATTGTACTGTTTAGTCTATAAACTTATTTTCTTAAATTTATCGAACAAGCCCCCTACTAGCCTTAAAGGAATCAGTCACCTTCAGCACTTGTTACAGAGATGTCTTTCAGGTCAAAACGCTGTATCTTTGCTTGTTCATATATCACTGCCTCCAAAATGCAGTCACTAGCTCACTGCTTTTCCTTTATCCAAATCAACAACAGTTTTTCTACCTCTTCAATTACCTGTGATCATTGCTTCTTTCACAACCTTAGCAACATTAGCAACTCTTGATGGCCTCTTTATGTTTTAAAAGTGTGCTAATTGATTTCGCCAGCAACATAAGCATCCTCTCCTTTGTTACCTTGAGACGCTTTTTGTCTTGCTGAGGTATCAGCAGAAAGGGTTGTCAGTTCAAAAACTGAAGTTTGGTTCTACCACTGAGACATTTTTTCTGTGAACAACTTGGTCGAGAACCAAATTGTTTAAGATGGGAGACTTTGAAAAATGAGGTTTGACTGTAATAAAGTTGCTTGGAGGTTTAAATTTTTTAAATGGTTTCCTGTCTGAATCCTGCCCCAAGTTCCCACACACAAGACTTTACATATAGACACATTGTCCTGGCAGTGAATATAGCTAACTCTGGCTTTCATTCCACTGAACCAGGTTAGCTAGATATTAACTTGAACCCAAATTCCCTCAGTCCTGTAACCTGGGTTCTTAAATGGGTGAGAAAAGCTCAGGCCTTCAAAAACATGGCAAATGATTGAATAAAGTTAACACCAAAGGATTGTGCTTCTGATTAACAATAAACAGTTATTATTATATCAGAAATTTTTAAGTTTTGCCAGTAATCATATATCTGTAATGGAAGATGGTAAAACATAGAATCTAGAAACACTATAGAGCAATTGGCCACTACTACTACTGTCGACAAATAGAAGTGAAAGCACAGAGAGACAAGAAGATAAAAATGAATATCTAGAAATAATTATGTTTGAATCTTATTTATGTATTTTAGTTTCCACTTTTACATTCAGATGGAAACATCATTTTCTCTTAAAAGAATTCTATACTTACTGAAGAAAGGGAAATTTAGGGCTTAATGTTAGATACCAAATGGGTTATGCTAATCGTGGGAAGAAATTTTTAAACATATTTTGTTAGAACTTGAAAAAAATAGGAGTAGTGTTATGGTAGTATAGTAGTTGCTATACTATATGCAGGATTTCCCCACACTTAATAATATGCTGTAACTATAGTAACTTTTAGTTACTATATTTTGACATAATCTAATTTTTATTATATTTTATTCTTCTCAACTTAAATGCATTGCTGAATTTCCTTTCTTCTTTTGATACCAGGAGTCTCCCAGTTGCACGAAAAGGTGCTGTATCCAGTGCTCTCTACATGGCGTGGTTAGAAGCTTTGTCTGAGGACCTGCCACCAATTCTCCTAGTTCGTGGGAATCATCAGAGTGTCCTTACATTCTATTCTTAAACTTTCTACACAGTGGACAGCCCTTCAGACAGTACTGCATTGCCTAGTGAAGTAACTGAAATCTTCAATGACACGTTAACATCACAATGGCGAACTGTGACTTTTCTTTCACTATTTCATTAATTTGAAAGCACACAGGGAAGTTGTTCCATTGACATGTATATGGAGACTTCAGTTCTAGTCATTAATGTATCTCAATTTTAATGATGATTCCTTGTTGTTGGACTAAAGCTCATGAAGTAAAGTTTTCCTTTGCTACTTGAATAGCAATAAAAGTATGTTATTTTCTGATTGATGAAAGAAATACAAAAAGCCTTTAGCCTCGAGGTGCCTTCTGAAAATAACCAAATTTCATCCACATATCCTCTTTTATAAATTTATAGAATGTCAAACTTTGCCTTCAGCTATTACTTTTATTTCTAGTCTCTTCTACCTTAAAATGGACACTGCTTTTCTTCCATTGACCAGTTAGTGTTGAGTACTGTATGTTGTCTATTATTTTTGTAAAGTTTTATGTTAGACATTAAAGATGAGAGTTAGGGCAAGTTAATGGGGGGGAAATATGGGAACCAAAAAGTGACCCCAAGTTTAGACTGTATGAGTATGTAAATTTGTAGACCTAGGGGGAAAAGGTCCAATAAATCTTTTTTTTTTTTTTTTAACTTCTAAGTGGTTCTTATTTGTATCTTCATTCAATATTACTAAAACGTTAGGGAAGGTTGGAGATTTATCTAGTACTTCTATATACTGCTGAAAAATTACAGTCATTCTTTAGACAAATTATATAGTTATTCTTTTGACAGAAATTCTCAATCATTTGTATTTATTAAAAGAGATTTGTCCTAATTTAGAGTTTTCTTTAAATCTGAGGGACTTTTAAGAAATCCTAAATAATTTTTCTGGAGGAAAATCATTGCCATTTCATAGAATATTTCAAACACTACATGGAATTTCACTATACCATCCTTTATAAGTCATTAAAATAATGTTTCATCAAATGGTTAAATGGACCACTGGTTTCTTAGTGAAATGTTTTTAGGCTTAATTCATTCAAATGTCAAGTACACTTAGTCTTAATTAATATACTCAGGTTTAAACAGATTATTCTGAACATTTAAATTTAATCCATTCTTAATACTTTAAAACTTTTGTGTTAAGAAAAACTGCCAGATTGTGCTTTTGAAATGTCTGTTTTGACATCATAGTCTACTAGTACAAATATGACAGTGCGTATGTACTGTTATTAAAAGCTTTATATACAATTATTAATGTAAAGTTTTTCAGTTTTTATTCAAGGAAGGATTTCCTAAAAACATTTCAAGGGATCTATATCTACATATATGTATGTGTGTGTGCATATATATATATACATACACAGATGCATATGTATATGTAATGACATTTATGTTGCTTTTTTTTGCATTTTAAATGATCGAGATTCATTATATTAAAATGGGTTTTGTTTTAGTAAATGTAAGTTCAAAATTAGATTGAAAGAGACAGGTTTCCTGAAGAACAAAGGTGATTATTTGAAGGGCATGTAATTCACACAGTTATCATTCAGATAGAAAATGGGGAACATTTCATCTAAAGTACTGTTTAGTGGGTTCATTGGTATAAGTTCCAATGGTGAAGAATTTATGCAGGTTTTAATAAATCTTGATAGAAAGTATAAAATTACTGTTAACAGTGCAGTGTTTTTGCTGCATAAGTATGAACTAAGTTAATATAAAAATGAAGATCTGATAATAATTTTGAATTCAGAATGTTAAGAAAATGAAATAATTGTTTTTTTCCAAAATATTTTTTCCTCTGTTATAACGCACAACATTGTTGCATTTATGGCAGGTTTTGTAGTGTTTGGGGGTAAGGATGGTAGAAATGTCAGATTAGTCAATAAACTATTTATGTTTGAATTTTTAAAATGGATAATAGGGCATGAAATAAGTGCTGCTATCTTGAAATGTGCACAGGTACACTTACTTTTTTTTTTTCTTCAAGTTTTTCCCATTCAGGAAAACATCATTGTGATTTGTACTGCAGGAACCAAACGTCATGCATCATACATTGTGTATAAAGTACATAAAATATATCTAAATATGCATAATGGGGGGAGGGTAATATTGTCTGTGAAATAATGTAAGAAGCTTTTCACTTTTTAAAAATGTGCATTACTTTAACTTAACACTAGACACCAGGTCAAAATTTTTAAGGTTAATATAGTGCTCTAATAAAATTCAATAATTAATTCTTAGAGATGCTAGCTAGTGTCAAAGCTATTCTAGTCTTTTATTTATACTGAATTTGATTATTTTAATGCCATTTTTTTTTTTTTTTTTAGTTCTAATCATTCGTGGTAACTTGGAAACAAATAATTATGCAATGGCATTTGAGCAGTCATTATTCCTAGAGGTAAAAATTCAATGGGTTTAGAGAGAATGGTGGTGTTACGCTGATAATTAATGGTTAATTAAATCAGATATTTATTTGTTACATTACTTCATTTGTATTTTAGGTTTTCTTTTACATTCTTTTTATATACTTTCTGATATTACGTATTTTTAAAGACTATGGAAATAATTTAAAGATTTGCGCGCTGGTGGATGTTTACTAAGTTTGAAAATGTAATATTTTGATAATATTGTATGATAACTGTCACACATGCTTTTCTAATGTTTTAACATTGAGTATTGCAGTTGCTGCTTTGTACAGAGGTTACTGCAATAAAGGAAGTGGATTCATTAAAACTATACAATGTCTACTCATATTTTATCTGTTTTGTAAGTCTATGTCAGCTTTAACTTAACCTCATTTATATAACTACTAGAGGCCCCGTGCACATTGAAAGTAAATTAATTAGTAATTAGGAGGTGGCTGGCAGTCAGGACTGGGCAAGACGGCAGGACATGCCATGGAGCCAACCTCCCACGGTTTCTCCCCAGCAGGCCGCACCTGGGGCAGCGCAGGGGCTTGAAGGGTGTCTGTGGAATGAGCGGGGCCCCTCTGGCAGGTGGGGTCCCTCAGCCTGGCCTGCGGGGATCGGGCTGAATCTGGCAGTCCGATATCCCTCGAGGGGTCCTGGAGTGTGAGAGGGCACTCTGCAAGGTTGCTGTCGCTTGGCAGCTCCTGTATGGAGCATCTGCCCCCTGGTGGTCATTGCATATCATAGTTACCAGCCAGTCGCTTAGACTTTTATATATATACTAGAGGCCTGTTGCACGAAAAGATTCATGCAATAGGCCTTCCCTTCCCCTGGCTGCTGGCACCGGTTTTCCTCCGGCACCCGGGACCCAGACCTTTGCTCCAGCCGGAGCCGCCTTCAGTCTTCACTGCTCTGGCCGGAGCCGCCTTCAAGCCTTCGCTGCTCTGGCCAGAGCCACCTTCAGTCTTCACTCGGCTGCTTTGCGCCTACGTATGCAAATTAACCGCCATCTTTGTTGGTGGTTAATTTGCATATCTCGCTGATTAGCCTACTGAAGGTGTAGCGAAGGTACAGTCAATTACCATGTTTGTCTATTATTAGATTAGATATAGATTATTGACTCCTCTAAGTTTTTAAAATGGCTTTTATCTTAATATTCATGCCTTGAGAAAGTTGTCTGAAATTCTTCACTATTCCTAAGCCTTTGGAATAATCACTATTGATACTGATAGTGTGATTGCGCCATATAAGATGCAGCTCATTTTGATTTTTAAAAAAATGATTTAGTTTTTTAAATTCTGCTTTATCTTTGGGCCAAATCATGGATTTATAGGGTGTCCCAAAATTCACGCAATAAGTAATTTTGATAGAAAACACAGGTTTATAATTAAAAATTGTAAATTTTTTATTGATTCATAAAGGATATAGTATAGGGTTATGTAGGAATAGCACATCGGGTAAATGGCCTCCATGGCTTTGCTGGCACATACACAAAGCCGTGGTCTTCATTGGTCTTCATTGGTCTTCACTGTCCCTGCTCCTGGGCCATAATTGGTACTTGGTAATGCTTATCAAATTGAAGGGATTGAAATCAAAGGGCAACAGATATTAGAATCTGATTCAATAAACCAAGTAAAATTAGGCTTTTATTTATTTTTGTTGTTAATGCTCACGCAAAATTCAAATCTTGCGTGAATTTTGGGACACCCTATATAAATGAGGAAACTAAAGATTAAATGGGTTCATAGTTCCCTGAATATAATCTAGTTCTTTTCTTCCTAAGATATTTGTTTGGCTAAGCTGATTTTATAGTTTTAAAAGCATTTTCACTCTCATTTGAACATTACAGTAGGTGTGCTATATACACAGGTCAGCAATTAATCCCTTTTTTACTCTTGAAAAAGCATCTTGGAGCAATGTAGGGAGTTTCCCAGATCAGGTGGTAAATCAAGGAAGGATGTTTGCCTAGAGCCCAGGTCTTTCATCTCCAGGAATATTTCTGTTATGCATGTACTACTGACGAATCCATAACTTAAGAGGGTTGTGCTAGATTTGCTAGATTGGTAATTTCCAAATTTTTATACAGTTAAGAAAATATAGATTGTCCATTGTATGATCTTTGCTTCTTGCTTATTCTCTATAAGTTACTATTCAGGCTAGTTTATTCACTGCTTTGGGGAGTTAAGAGACTTCTAAGGCAACTATGAATATAGCATTTCCTAATATCAGGAATGTAATTCCTAAAACAGGAATGTAATTCATCCTTGATCTAGCAGGTTTTTTTGTTCATTCATTAGGAAGAAAGATAAATGCATGTGATACACTTCTGTCTTTATCTAGTAAGAAGATATTTGTAGGGTTTGAGCAAATAGTTGGTAGTTTAATGTTTAACTATCTGAATATGGCTCAAGTCCTAGGATATACTCATCAGAAAATACTGTTTAATTTATCTAGTTCACATACATAAAATGTCTTAGTGGCTTAATCAATTTGATACATATATGACTACTAAAATACCTAAAGATCTAAGTCTCAATACTCTTAATATAATTCGAAGGCAATGGTCATAGCTCTGTGTTACATGTGTAGGCTATTAAATGCAAGCATTAAGAACTTCAATCCATTTTCCCCCTCGAGTCTACCATTGAATTTTGTTTTACACAAGGTAAGAGTTAGAACTATTGTTTTAGGGAAAATGTGAAGGCCTCTGAATATGCCACCTGCTATTGTGCAACCTTATTTGTGGCTGCTGTCCTCACAGATCAGGAGCTCATTCTCAAAAATGAAAGTGTCTGCTCAACACATGCTTTGTTCCACTATTCTAGAATATGAATGAAAAATATCAAGATATTCTGCCCATGGCTACAAAATGAAAATAAACTTACTTTTTTGATCTATGGACATGCAAAGACAGAGGACCCCGACTCTGTACTTGTCAAATTTCATTAGAATATTGCTGAAGCCTTTGAGGTAGAGAATTGTGCGTATTTTGTCATGAAAGTGTTAACTTACCCAGTATAAGAAGGAAAGTAGGTTGCTGGGCAATTTTATATCCAGCTCTTATATCGCTAATGATAGATATACAAAGGAAAAATTTTTAAATTAAGATGGCAGTGTTTTTTATTTGCATATGGTACATATAATGGCATAGAATTACTACAAGACACATAATTACACTTGCTCTTTTACATTCTAAATGAAATTAAGCCCCAAGTCATTTTTAAAGGAGACAGTTACAATTTGAAAAGCAATGTGTTTTAGTAATTTATCTAAATAACCAATAATCCACGTTATTTTAAGCCCACAATTTTGCTTAAGCTATGAAAAATTCTCCTTTGAGTTTCTAAGAAATGTCACTAGTTAAGAAATTTAAAAGATGACAGAAACAATTTTGGGAATGGGGGTTTGACAATAGGATGGGAAGTTATGCTCTAAGAAAAGAGGCTCATAGATTATGGAAGATTTGCTTCTTTCTGGCTAAAAGTCTTGCTGTCATATTTTTTGGGAGAGAATCATAAATTTTGAAGAATGGAAGTGAGGTGTTGTGGTTTTTGTTTTTTTCTGAATTTTTACATATGTTAATCAGCACCTCCTATTAGCTACATGGTACCAATCTCAGAGGTATAACCTACAGCTTTCAGGTAATCTATTTATGGCTTTTCCATTAGTAAAGATAATCTTTTGTTTACTGTCTGTGCACCTGTGAGTTTAGCACTGTTGATATAAAATTCACACTTAGGTCTGTGTGTTTTTAAATTGATGGTAAGGAAGCACAGGTGTATTATGTATTGAAACACTCGAACAGTGGTTTCCAAACTTTAGTGTGGTCAAAATCACCTGGAGGATTAGTTAAAATGTACTTTATTCCTGCCAAACAAACTTCTGAGTGAAATTCCTCCCTGTCACAAGTACTGCTTCTCAGTATAACCCTCCCTTATGTTTGCTTTGTCCTTTACCCATGCTTCACCTACTGTGTATCTTCCACAGCTATACGTTTGTTCATCTCCTCACCAGCTTTGAATTCAAATAATGACCTCCCAAATTCAGGGTTCTCCTTTTATAATAGTTATATATTGGTCAGTGGCAGGAACAGAACCCAAAGTAACCCAACAGAAAAAGGAAGTCCAGGGAGACAAACTGAGCTCAGGAACTCAGGTCAGTGTAAGCAGGGAGACAAGACCATGTCATGAGGGCTCTGTCCCTACCTTTCCGTCTCCGGTTCTTCAGGTAAGCTGTCACCATTCAGTGTCCTTGATGGCTTCTGAAAATACCATACTCAATCCCATTGTTCAGCAACAACTGTAGTTAAAAAGAAAAAAGTGGGTGTTGGCAGCAGAATAACCTCATCATCTGTCAGGAGCCATACCCTCTCCCTGGGGTTTGCCCTTGGAGTCTGGGTATTATATAGCCCAGGAAATTAGGGAAAGGCCTCAGATTTCCAGCTCACCATGGCTGGCTGCTCCAGGTGCTAGGTTGCCCAGGTTCCAACTATTGATTTAAAGGTGAATAGCTTTGTAGGCCAAACCTGGGCTACTGACACCATTACTAGGTTCCCAAATCTGCAGCTAAATGCTTATCAATAGACACTCCCAGCTTCCACTCCAGCCCAGCAGCCACACAGCATCCCCAACTCAAAAGTCTGTTCAGAAGGCATTAGGCAGAGGTTTCCTGCTTCCTTGCCTGCAGCAGCTGGATCTGCAGCACCTCTCTTTTTATTTATTTTTATTGTTTAAAGTTTTACATATGTGCAGCACCTCTCTTGTCCTTTCACCTCTGCCCACACGAGGGGGCAGCTTATCCATTATTTTCCTTCTCCTTTCCATGTCTTCATGACCCATGGGAAAATGCAGAAAAGCTCAGCTAGTAGGCTCTAGATCACAGAAGTGTCTGCTTTTCCTGCAGCACCTAGCAATGCAATAACCACTTAGCAATCCCTTTAGAAATGCAATAGCAGAGTCTTCCCTCAGCAAAAACGGCAGAGTGTACTTTTTCTAAAGCAAATGAAAACAATCTGGTTGATTTTTCCTACTATGTTGCATTAAATTGTTAAAACAGCCCACCCTGTCTCCCTTGAATGTCATACCCAAGCAATTGTAACCCAGCATAGGTTGTTGGGAACATAGGTTGTTGAGAAGACATTCATTAGTACCCAAACTAAAGTGGGAGGGAGCCAAAGGACACAGGTGGCATCAGTACCAAATAGGTCCTTACAACAGTTCAAGTGAGAGATGATGGGAGGGAGGGACTGAACCAAGTGAGTAACAGAACAGAAAAAGAGTTTAGATTCAGAAAACAGTAAGAAAGAATTAAAAAAGCAATAACTTATAACACTCATAAAAGTTAAAATACTTAAATGTAAGACCTAAAACCATGAAACCAGAAGAAAACATAGGAATAAAACTCCTTGACATTGGTCTTGGAAGTGATTTTTTGGATATGACAACAAAAGCACAAGCAAGAAAATTAAACAAGTGGACCATATCAAACTAAAAAGCTTCTGCACATCAAAAGAAACTATCTACAAAGTGAAAAGACAACTTTTAGAATGAGAAAAAATATTTGCAAACCATATATTTGATAAGGGGTTAATATTTAAAATATATAAAGAACTCATGCAATTCAATAGCAAAACAAAACCAACCCAATTAAAAGAAGGGCAAAGGCCCAGCTGGTGTGGCTCAGTGGTTGAGCATCAACACATGAACCAGGAGGTTACAGTTTGATTCCTGATCAGGGCATATGCCCATTTGTGGGCTCAATCCCCAATAGGGGGCATGCAGGAGGCAGCTGATCAATGATTCTCATCACTGATGTTTCTACCCCTCTCTCCCTCTCCCTTCCTCTCTGAAATCAATTTAAAAAACATTTAAAAAAATTGGCAAAGGACATGAATAAACATTTCTTCAAAGAAGATACACAAATAGCCAACAGTACATGAAAAGATGTTTGACATCACTATCATTAGGGAAAGGCAAATTAAAACCACAACTGAGATATTATCACACCTGTTAGAGTGGCAATCATAAAAAAAGGCAAGACATAATAAACGCTGGCATGGATGTGGGGAAAAAACATTGTATACTGTTGTTCTGATTGAAAATTAGTACAACTACTATGGAAAACAGTATGGAGATCCTGAAAACAAAAAAAAAACCAGAACTACCATATGATCAAACAATTCTATTTCTGGGACTATATCCAAAGGGAATGAAAACTAACTTGAAAAGCTATATGCACCCTCATGTTCATAGCAGCATTATTCACAATGGCCAAGACGTGGAAACAATCTAAGTGTCCATTGATGAATGAATGTATAAAGTAGTTGTAGTATGTTGTGTGTGTATATATTATATATATAAAATGTATACACACAATGAAATGTTATTCAGCCATAAAAAGGAAATCCTATCATTTTCGACAACATGGATGGATCTTGAAGGCATTATGATAAGTAAAATAGAAAAAGACAAATCCTATATAATAAAAGCCTAATATGCTAGGTGTCCAACCTTCATTTGACTGACCAGTTGCTATGATGTGCACTGACCATGAGGGGGCAGACGCTCCAACCAGTAGGTTAGCTTGCTGCTGAGGTCCGGCTGATTGGGAATGGGCAAGATGGGCTGGACACATCCTGGAGCCTTCCTGCAGTTCTTTCCCAGCCTCTAAAATATTTCTTCTAATTAATTTCCTTTCAATGTGCACAAATCCGTGCACCAGGCCTCTAGTACTGTATAATCTCACTTATATGTGGAATCTTACAAAATATCATAAAAAGATATCAGACTTCCGGTTTCCAGAGGCAGAAGCTGAGGGAGGCAGAGTTGAAGGAAGATGGTCAAAAGGTACAAACTTCCAGTTGTAAGATAAATATTAGGGATGTAATGTATGACGTGATGATTATAGCTAACACTGATGTATGATATACAGAAAAATTACTAAGAAAGTAAATCCCAAGAGTTCTCATCACAAAGAGAAAATTCTTTTACCTTTTTCTTTCTTTTTATTGTATCTACACAAGAAGATGGATACTAGCTGAACCCATTGTGGTAATTATTTCCCAATAAAAATCAAACCATCACACTATATGCCTTAAACATATACAGTGATGTATATCAGTTATTTCTCAATTGAACTAAGGGCAGGGCAATAGTGTAGATAGGAGGAAAGACTGGGTCATGATATGAGGATGACATTCTGGCTAGGGCCATGAGTGGATGCTGAGATTGATAAAACAAGAAGTTGAGTAGGTTTGGGGAAAGGTGTGCATGTGGGAGGAGAAAAGGAGCTCTTTAGTGTGGAGACAAGTCAGAATGATGTAATATGGGAGACAAAGAGACAGTCATTTTGTGATTACTATTTACTTAGGTTTTCTATTTCTTGCTGTGTCAATTTTAGTAATCTTGTTATATGTTAATTCCTATGCATCGATTTTTTTTTTTTACCAATTAGGTAGAGCATGCTTTTATAGTTTCAAATTTTATACACTTAATATATTTTTCTTTCTTTCTTATTTTACTTTTTCTTCCTCATTTCTTATTGGATTTCTTTCTGTTCCCTAGAAGTGACACATTTTTAGATTTATCTATCACTTTCATTAATGTTCTCAGGTGTCATGGCTGAAGAAACAAATGCAGAGAAGCAAGGCTCTATGTTTTAATTCTCATCCTCATTAGAAATGACCTAATTTCAATGGAACATGTTTTTTTTTCTCATAATCCTTTAAAAATACACTATAAGATATCAATCTATGAAAATCTATTCACTGTGTTTTTAAAAGATACCAGTATCTTGCAAATCTGTTAGCTATAATCATCTGTTAGCTATAATCATCAGATAAATCTGTAAAGGAAAACTCATGCTCTTATCTCCAACAGGCTTAACTGTTTCAAAACATCAAAGTAACTCTCCTATTTCTAAAACTGTGGCACAAAACTAGCTCCTTGGCAGGAAGCTGCACATTGAGCTCAGGTTGCACAGAGAGCGGACGTGTTCTGTTGGATGAACTTCTTGTACTGGGATAGCTGATAAACAAGAGTTATCTCTTGAACTTTTAAAAAAGTGATGAACCAGTATGGTTCAGTGAAAGAAATATTGTCTGCTTACTACAGGAGACCATGTTTGTTCTGAGAAGTTAACAAGTTGAGTGTAAAAATACTGGAATGCCCTTACAAGAGAGGAAATAAAAATGTAGACATGGCTTTCCTGAGCCGGGTTTCAGTCCTACTGCCCTGCTTACTGTGATCATGGCCCCTCTAAGCCTTGCTTCTCAACTCAACAAGAAGGATAATTCTATCCACTTCAGAGTGGTAGTGTGAGATCTAAATAAGTTAAAATATGTAAACTTTATGTGAACTCTCTCTTCTCCATCTTTCCTGAATTAGAAGAAGACAATACTCCACCAATCAGAGCACCGTGATGACTCCAACTTTTTGCTCACCACCCAGGACAATTCATCATCCAATCCTATTGATGGTTCCTCTAAACATCTCAAATCTTTCTCTCTCATCAACCAATAAATTAGCTACAACATCAGTTCCGGTTTCCAGCATGGTGAGATTGGCCATGTTAGTACAGTTCTAAGCCTAACGTTATGAGAAGGCAAAGTTGGGGATTATAAAAGCCAGCGCAGAGGAAGAACTCCCCAAATCTGGGGGAGGTGGACCCTTGGGTGTTGTTGCAGACCACACTTGTTGGCTCCTCCCTCCTGAAGGCTCTCTCCCTCCACATGCCCTGAATGGGGTGGGTGCAGACCCAAGGAATCAGGGGCCACCTCAGAGCTACGCCCACCAACGTGTGCCTTTATACTGTCCCTCCTTTGCACTATTTCTCTACTAGTTCTTCAGCAAACCCATGCAAAGGCCACTTAATATGATTCCAAATTTTTATTTTCCATAGTGCTATAACTCAGACTCAGACTTGTGGATTGGCTAACATCAATACTATTTTTCTCTCTCATTACTGCAAAATATGTTTCTCATATGACCCTTCACCTCCCATAATTACATCATTCTGACCCATATCCATTCTAACGCCAGGGTGAAGTTTTTAAAACAAAGATTTGATTGTATCACTCTTCTGCTTAAAACCTCTTTTGGACTCCCCATTTCACCTATTTCCAAGTGCTTCCGCACCTTCTAAGTCCTTCATGCCTCTCTAGGTTAATTTTGAGCCACTACTGCCCCTTGCCTTCAAGCTCTCTACTCCAGTCCAGCTGCAGAGGACTCCCTTTGGCTTCTAGGCAACTTCATGTTCCATTTTCTCTGGCTGGTCTGTCCTTGACCTCCCTCTCTTCAAGAGGAAGCTCAAAATCACCTGCTCTGGGAAGTTTTCTCTAATGCCACCAGAATGCATTAGGGGCCCCTCTTCTCTGCTGTGCTCACTCATTTTCCCCTCTCATAGCCTCACCAACTGCAGTCTAGTTACCTTGCCTTGTTTTGTTTTACACCAGTCTGGGAGCTCCTGGCTAGCAGTGACCTCACACAGGGTTTACATCTTAATGTTGTGGAATATGTCAGTAAATGAATAAAGTGAATGAATAAACAAAATAACTTACTTTTTTTAATCTTATGAACCCTTTGGACCAAGTAATTAATTTTGTTTTTCACTTAACCTTGACTAATAGTTAAAGGACTATCAGGAGTTTATGGTGGGTAGTCAAGATATTAGGTCTACCCCTGTCTTTTCACATCATTTTTCTTCCTTACTCCGCTCCTACTCCTTCTTCAATGATACTATAATATCAGTACATTTCTGTAACTAAGTGGAAGTGGTAAAATCTGTAAAAACTAAACAAATTTGTTTTATCATTGTGAAAAAGCCAACTGAGCATCTACCATCAATGCCTTATCTTGTCAAGTATCTGAGGACTAAATGCCTCTTAAACCCATGCTTTTTTAATTATTATTATTGATATCAGAGAGAGGAAGGGAGAGGGAGAGATAGAAACATCAATGATGAGAAAGAATCATCAATCAGCTGTCTCCTGCACGCCCCCTACTGCAGACTGACCTCACAACCTGGGCATGCATCCTAGACAGGAAATGAACCATAACCTTCTAGTTCATGGGTCCACGCTCAACCATTAAGCCACACTAGCCGGGCAAACCCATGCTCTTTATACATACTTTGTGAATGAGAAAATGCTATGTAAACATTATTCATGACTTTTCCTAATTGACAAAATCCTGCTCTTTCTATATGACACAGCTCAAGTCACCTTCTCTGTGAAACTTCTCTGACATCCTGTAGCCATACTCCTGAAGCCCTCACCTATTCTCCTGAACCATTTCATTGTTACTTATTTGATTTCCCAATTAGATTGAGCAACTGAATCACTTCATATCTCCAAAAGCTTATCTTATTTGTGAGCAGCTAGGAAATTTCAACACAGGATTTAATTAATATTATAAATATCTATTGAACTACCATGTCATAAGTACTGTGAGAAGGGCTGGGGACATAAAAAGGAATAAGACACAGTTCCTGTCCTCAAGGAAATCACAGATTCCTATTGTAAATAAGTAATTGCAAAGCAATGCCAAAGTCCAAGAACAGTGAAGCAGGTTTTTTAAAATGCTCTAGCAAAAACACTTGCTGGGGGAATAGGTCAGAAAAATTGGCTATTATGGGTCTTGAGAGTTACACATGGATACCTTTTTCATCTACATAGTTCATGAGTTGGGACACAAAGAAATGCAGGAATTTGGATGCCTAACATGAAGGAACAGTTAGCAACTATTCCCATGTGTTATCTCATTTATTCCCCAAATCTCCAATAAGACAGTTTCTATTATTATCCCCATTTGACATAAAAGAAAAGAGGAATTCCAGAGTTTAAGTGATGTCCTTGCCGAGGATCCTTACTTTGACCTTAGAGAAAAATTAGGTGTGGTGTGCTGCCAGGTGACAGAAAACTAGGAAGCCCTGACACTGGGAAGACGTCAAAAGGAGAAGCATAAACATGCCCTGCAGCCCTGATTTCAAGAGGGATGTGAACCAGACCTAGCATGTAGGATGCTGAGCCTCATGGGAGATGAATGTGGCCTTGTGTTCCCTTTCTGTGCTAAGCAACTGAGGAGTGGGAGAGGGGAGAACAGGAGGAGAAGAACTGGGGATGGGACCTGGGACCGGAGAACTGGACATCCTTAAGAAGCCACTCACAAGTGACATGAGCCACCAAACCAGACCAGAGAAGGAAGTTGGGTGGGCAGTGTGGTGGGGCAGCCAGCCCTGGGGCTCCTGCCCACGTGGCAGGGAGACAGTGGGGCTGGGAGTAAAATGCTGAAGTCCAGAAAGGGAGCCAGTATTTAGCTAGGCGTTTAAGTATTTGCTTAAGAATTAAACACCTGCTCGGCCAAGTTCAGGCACCAGTTTATATTTTAACTGCCCTTTAAATACTTCTTGGTGCATTTGTTCTTTGAGGATTATTGAACATTTGAGTCCCACAGGTGTCTGCTGTTTTGAGAAAACTTTATGCTGCAAAGTACACAAAGAAAGTAAATCCTTATTTATTATTAAACCTCCAGTCTTTTGAGAGGTTCTTTTCTGAGACAGGTGCCTCTGAAGGTTGACCTAAATGGAGCAGGGGATTCCTGCTTAACCAGTTGCTCTCAACTCAGGTGCAGACCAACAGAAGCCTTGGTGGTGGTGTTCTTCCCTCCCTCCCTCCCTCTTCTCTCTCTTCCCCTCTCCTTTCTTCCTTTTTCTCTCCTTTCTTTCTTGTCCCCTCTGTTCCAATTACTATAACTGCAGTTCTGACTTAGTTCATTCTTTTCTGTCTTCTTTGTGACATTTCTCAAGTTTCACCATTTTATTTATTTATTTATTTTGGAGGCGAGTGTTTTGAAGGGGGGAAAAGTGACTTGAAAATATTTTCTTTTAAAAACAGATCTTTTTTCCTTATTTTGACTTGTTTTATTAAACGCCAGCCTGCAAAGTGAAGACTAGATGGGGGCCCTTGCTTGCTCTCTGGGGTGCAAGGTGGGGGGAGGGGGAAGAGTGAGGGCAAGTCTCTCTCATACATTAACCTACTGCAACCCGGCAGCGACCTCCACTGGAGCCCGGGCGGCAGAATCTGATTTTATGCTGACAAGGGCTCCCCCATGTGGCTTCAGGGTTAGTAAGATCTATGACATGAATACTATTTACTTCTGTTCTCTTTTTAGCAGAGGAGACACTCTTATTTTCTTTTGAGCACATTTTTGTCTCCAATAGAGCAGAAAAAATTCTCAGCTTTTCTCAGGATAACATGGACTCTGACAGAGGAATTTAGCTACGTCCAGTTTTAAGAACCAAATCCTGCCTGGGAAACAAGTTGGGGTAGAATTATTACAGGATGCACAAGGCTACTCTTGCCAAGCAAATGAGGTAAAGGGGAAAAGACCTAGATGAGCTGAATATTCTCCAAGGGCCCAGCACTTTACATCATTATTTAATCTTAGAATATCCTGATTTAAGTAGGGATTGTCCCCATTTTACAGAAGAGGAAACTACGGCTCTCAGAGGTCCAAGGTCTCAAAATGATATAGGCAGGTGTCAAACTTAGACCTTACTAAGTCCAAAGCTTTGCACTAATGAGACCTGATACAAGAAGGGATAATTTCCTCTCTCTAGAGTCGTCACACTCAGAGAAAGTTCCTTATGTTTTAAGACTAATAGACTCACATCGTTATGGCATCTATATGAATTTTTTTATTTTAATGGAGCCAAATTTAACAATTTTTTATTTTGTTGCCATGCTTTTGATGTCAAATCTAAGAATCCATTTCTAAATCCAAAGTCATGAAGATTTACCCTTATTATTTCTTATAATAGTTTTAGCTTTATATTTAGGTCATTGATCCATTTTAAGCTAATTTTTGCAAATGGTGTAAGAATCCAATTCAATCTTTTGCATGTGGCTATCCAGCTGTATCAGCACCATTTGTTAAAAAGTCTATCCTTTTCCCCACTGAATGGTCGTGGCAGCCTTGTTGAAAATCAGCTGACCATAAATAGATGGGCTTATTTCTGGACTCTGATTTTACTCCATTGATTATATGTCTATCCTCATATCAGTATTACACTGTCTTGATTGTTGTTGCTTCACATTTAAGTTCTGCACTTCTTTTGTCAAATTTATTCCTAAGTAATTTATTTTTTGTTGATGCTATTGTGAATGGACTAATTTCTTAATTTTATTTTCAGTGTATAAAAGTATGATTCATTTTTGTATATGGAGCCAATATATTTTTAACCTTAATCTGTTGGAATTGTATTTTTGGTACTTGAAACTGAAAGAATGCTAACTAATATTTTTCTTTAGACCTTGCCATGACTGGCTTCCCCAGAGGTTGGGATATAGAAATATATTTAATAATGTTTACAAAATGCTTTCACATGATTTTACTTATCCCCACTCACCTTGTAAGGTATACAAAGTGGGTATTTTTATCTGTATTTTAAAGGTGAGGAAACTGAGGCTTTGAGAGGGTAAATTACTAACGGAGGCCTGAGCTTAATAAGTGACATATCTGATACTAGAACCCAGATCTTCAGACTCCTGCTCCACAGCCTTTTATGTAGTGTCATCCTGAGAACCTCATTAGGCCTCACAGATTCACTGTCCTAATGGGCCTGCTGGGAAGCAAGTGCAGGGCAGAGAAACAATGCCCCAAATAATGACACAGAAGCAAGGTCTCAGAGAATGAGTCTTGACTGAGTTGAAACTCAAGGGACTAAATTCTAGTGACCATCCCAAGGAAAAATGATTACTTATCAATTGCAGGACCTTTTTTTAAAAAAAGTCATAAGAGTATGGAAAATGAAACCACAACTCCCCTTCCCTCCCAAATGGTTTGGAATATTTGTGGTAGATAATTTACACCATCTTAGGAACTATACAAACTCTTTAAACTTTAAGACCAATAGCTGAGAAGGCCAAGTTGGCATTGCATTTTAAAAAGAAACATAATTATAATGAAAATTGAGAGTTTCTCCTCACAGGACTTGTCGGCCCCGCCCTCCCTCCACTGCAGCCCAGCTGACAGACAGGGGAGAAGTAAGGAAACCCCAACTGGCAGGCGGTCCGTGAGGTCTGAAAGGTTGGCGACCACTGGTCTAGAGGACTGCCTGGATATTGAATTGGAGTATTCAAGAACTGGTTTCAGGACTGAAGAGCTCAACATTCAGGCAGAGCAGAAGTGGACCCCTGAATACCTAGGCAGAAGGTCTTCATGCTAAGCCTCTCGTATCATCTCGGTTGGACAAAGCAACTTGTTGACTCTTCTCAGCAGCTCTCATCACTCCCCTCCCTTTTCCGTTCTCCATAGCACACAATCATTTGTAGCAGCAAGAACTGCTTTTTCATTCTCCCCTTTTCTTATTGTTCGGCCTTCTTCTAGGGCAGTGATGGCAAACCTATGACACGCGTGTCAGAGGTGACAAGCGAACTCATTTTTTTGGTTGATTTTTCTTTGTTAAATGGAATTTAAATATATAAAATAAATATCAAATAAATATCAAAAATATAAGTCTTTGTTTTACTATGGTTGCAAATATCAAAAAATTTCTATATGTGACATGGCACCAGAGTTAAGTTAGGGTTTTTCAAAATGCTGACACGCTGAGCTCAAAAGATTCGCCATCACTGTTCTAGGGACTGATTGGACCAATCACTATGTCCAGGACACATGGGATGCACAGTGAGGAGATTAATCTTACAGTTTTTTAAACTTTTGAATCACTTTTCTAAAAGACTGACTTTAGGAGGTCTCTAACCTACTCACAGTTCTTTGATACCTAGAGGGAAAAAACAAAAAATGCTTACACACAACTAGCACATCGGCACAGCAGCACTGACTTTCCAACTCACCCCATACTATGGTGCTACAAGGGCCTACAAGTAGTCAAAGTGAAGACAGGGGTAGGAACAATTCTGCAGCCTTCCACACTGGGATATTATGCAGAAATTGGGAGGCTCCTGGAAGACATCCTCTCAACCCCCTTGCTACAGGACCAGGCACAGCACTTCTAAATGGGGAACCTCAGGAAGATGAGCCTCCAGGACTACCAGAAACACCCATCAGTTAGGCTCAATGGACAAGCTGTAATGTTGTCAGGACCTGAGCTTAGGAGGAGAGAGGCACCATTCTTTCCATCCCAACACAGGCCTCTCCTCTTGGCATGCAGATCTGTAGTAACAAGAAAGAATTAGGGTCCTGGAATACTCATCAGGTGTTGGAGCAAGGCCAAAGCAGAAAGACATAGCTATCACATGGAACCGCCCAAAGCTTTTTCATCCCTGTTCTGTGTGTCACTTTATTGCCTCAATGATTGTTGCAAAGTCCCAAGGGCCTCTTTAAGCACTATAAGCAGTGAACTATAGATGCCCTCCCCAAAGTCTGGATGACAACAATAATAAAAACTGTCATGGCAAATGATTTCTTCACTGTTATTATCACCAACTGCGTGATCTGGGCAACCCCAGAACTGTAACCAAAACAAGGCAAGGAGAATAGCTTAAGAAGAACTCTTCCACAGAACTTTCTTTGGTTGT